>NC_090651.1:287513268-288115768 GCF_040937935.1 Hyperolius riggenbachi
CTATATATTTACACATACATCACTTCCTGGTTAGCGGCCATGTTTTTAGTTTGTAAACACTGCCTAAAACTGGCGATTAAAAGCCAGGATCGCGGCGGGAAGCGGTGGAAACGGCAAAGAGGGACCCAGGAGGTCCCAGTGACTCGATTGGTATGTTTTTTATTGTACAAATCGGACAGTACAGATTCTCTTTAAAGCAAACCTTAAGCGAAAATAAACTAATGAGATAATGAATTGTATATGTAGTACAGCTAAGAAATAGAACATTAGTAGCAAAGAAAATAGTCTCGTGTTGTTTTCCAATACAGGAAGAGTTTCTCTGAGCTATTTGACCCAACTTGGGTCAAATACAGTCCTGTTTTCTGAAGCACTTAAACAGCCAAGAAACAGTGAAAGACACCTTGAGATAAGGTTTTACTGCAGGACAGTTCAAAGACAGAGTGTGGTTTGTAAACTGCAAATATGACAGAATAATGCAATGTTACTAAGAAAAAAGCTATATGACTGAAAATATTTATGAAAATATTAAAAATATTTATGAAAATATAAAAAAATTGAGCCATAGGTTTGATTTGCATGTTTCAAACCAAAAATCAATGGGGATCAATAGGCAGCATAAAAACATGTACCATTATTATTATTATTATAATTATTATTTACCTTCAAAACTGTTGGATAAGATTTTACAGTGGTACAACAAATGCCATAAAAATTAAATGAATAAAAGCACATGACCTGCTGAAGATGGGGCATATTCAAGAAACTGTGGTATGCCAGGGGCAGGCAGTGCACCACAATTGTACAGGTATTTACACAGGTTTCATAGCGGGCATTGAGCAAATAGTGAAACCTGCATTATGTACACAACGCGCGGGTTCCTAGTGTAACGCACATTGCTTAAATGGCTTGCCATGGCAATTTTATCATCTACTTCAAGTCACATGGTCACATGCACTACAGGGATTGGCTGTACAGTGGATGTATTACCAGTCTATCAGAAGCATAAAATAACGCTGAAACTGAACATGTGCTTGACATTTGATTGACAAATAATTATTAAAAATAAAATAAAGGACCCATACTTGTGAAAAATGCATGGTGGATATTGTAATAATTTATAAGTAAGGCTGACTTGAAGGGGAATAAAGAGAAAGTGTGTGCCTCTCCTATGTAAGTGATTCTGTGTACATCTGTTAATTCCCTCTGAGAAGCACAAGATACATCTCCAAAACATAACTGATGTCAAAACCAGCCAGCAACTTAGCTGATATCTCCTTGATATTGATTGTTTACTTGGTCCACCATCTTGTCCCAGTTAAAGCGGACCCAAACCGAACATTTTTTTTAATTCAAAATATTTAGTTGCAGCACTCTGACACATACAAAGCTAAATAAACACTCCTTCAAGCCTATGAGAATTTCAGTGCATGCTTTTCACCCTTCTCTTTTCAGAACTAGGGTTATACAGGTGGCAGCCATTAGCAATTCCTTCTATGCTGGACACCTGCTACTTCACCAGTTTGCCGGATTCTGTCCCGGCAATATGAAAGGAAGGGGAGGGGTTCCTCCAATAAATGTAAAATATTTTATATTTGTCATCATGCAACTGAAAAAGGCTGCTATTTATTATTATAATTTAGAAAATAGATTTTATTTCTGAAATCTTGTATTTTTAATTTGGGTCCACTTTAATTATTAGACAAGATTTCAGAAATGCACACCTAGTGCATTTTTCTGTGCACAGAAGAAAGACTTGAAGCATGCAGCTTTATTTCCCACACACTTTTTATGTTTTTACTTTCTTTTAATTACCTTAAAGGAACACTATCGATTAACATATTTTTTCAATTGAGATAGGAATAGTTTGGGAAGTGCTGTTAGGTACAGGGTGTATACATTTTAATGCTTATCTCTTTATTTACTGTTATCAAATTCCTTTCACACTTCAGTGTTGCCAATTCTGACAGCAGAGAGAACCATGAGGGGAAGGGGAATTCCCTTATACTTCATCCTTTAACCCTGTACTGTGTTTGAGAGAAAGCTCTAAGCAACTGCAGCTGGTGTGTCTATGAGAGCTGGCTGCAGGAAGCAGAGGAAATGTAACTTATGAGCATATGCAAATGCGATATTCCAAACGTAGCTAAAATCTACACACAGTGAATTACAGCTTTTGCCTCTGATATTTAACATGAAAAGTAGGAGATGTTTACACAGCTACTTAGACATTATTTGTACATTGCCATTTTCGAACTCTTGGTTTGTTAGTGTTCCTTTAAGGCCCCTTTTACACTTGCAGGTTAAACCTGCATAGTTTACCGCAAGAGACTGCAAAAGCAATGATAGTCTATAGAGACTTTCACACTTATTGCGGTCTGTTGCAGTGCACCGGAAGTATCTGAGCCGACTCAAGGACAGCAATGCGTTACTCAATGCACAGTGCTTGGGGTAATGGAAGTCTATGGGCGATGCACGTAGTGTGAACGACAGTGTGTGGTGCGTCGCAGTGTGTATGCGTGGACTAACGTCCCGAAAACATACTTATAAGTTAATTGGCTTCTCCCTATATTGGCCCTAGACTACAATACATACACTACACAATACATACATAGACATATGGCTATGGTAGGGAATAGACTGTGAGCCCGTCTGAGGGACAGTTAAAGAATAAACTATATATACTCTGTACAGCGCTGCGCAGGGCCGGATTTCTTAAAGCGGAATATAACCCTGCATTTCAACTTTGCTCTAAAACATTATTTACAGTATATTATATGCAACCAGCATTTTTTTTTACTAAACCAGCATTGGAAGGGTTACACAGAGCTTTAAAGTTCCTGGAGAGAACTGCAGACGCATCCGAAGCATACATAGATACATTTTGTTTACATAAATGTATCTAAGTGTGGAATGTGACTCACTCTCTCTGACTGAGAAGGAGCTGGAGGACAGCCAAAGAGTGTGTAACATTTCTCACTTGTTACATTCTATTTAGTTAAATGTATCTATCTGAACTTCTGCATATCTCTCCACAGAACTTTAAACCTCTGTGTTTAACCCTTCCAATGCTGGTCTAGTAAAAAAAAATGCTGGTTGCATATAATATGCTGTAAATAATGTTTTAGAGCAAAGTTGAAATGCAGGGTTATATTCCGCTTTAAAAAATCCACAAAGGCCTGGGCCCTGGGTGGCTGCAGCCCAAGGAGGCACCTGGATGTGAAATAGGGGTTGTTACATATGATAGAGAAGGTGGCCAATGGGGAGCAACATTTGGAAAAGGGAAGCTGAGGCCCAAGGGAGCAGTCTTTTTAAAAAACGTATTTTTTTAACTTGTACCCACTATTCTCCTAAACATATGTAGCAATTTTGTTAGCAATAAGATATATGGTGGCTTTGCTATTCCATGGCAAATTTGCCACGAAATTACCCATACATTACGAATGCTAATACAGAATACATTGAATTAACAATTAGTAATTATGTATAGGCGTGATTGCGAAAATGTTTGTGAAATTTTGCGTAATAATTAGCTGATTACACCATTCCTACATTTTGTACCGTTTTATGAACTTACTTGTAAGAAGAGTACAGCATCAGAGGTATGTAATAGCTTATCTCCATCGTGCTGCTTGTCCTGGAGTTGCTCTTTCTTTACTTTTAAGTCATTTATAATTTGCTCAATGAGGTCCACAGCGCCCCGCTCTTTGTGCTCCAGATTGGTCTTCACTTCCTCTTGCTGTTTCTGCAGTTCTTTTATAAGATCCTTGAAGCTGTGGTCCACAGCTGATTTCTGATTGGCTGTGAAGTTCTGAAAACAGGAAATGATACAGTTAGGATGGCTCAGGAATCACAAACATTTTGAAACATCATCCATATATCATCACTCAGAGCCGGATTTACCATAAGGCAATGTAGGCACATGCCTACAGGCGCCTGATGATGGAGAGGTGGCTCACTCCCCTCCCTCTCTTCTTTCCCTATGCAGAGTCTCTAGCAGAGTGTAAATGAGGGGTTACTCACTTAGCTCTCTGTGTTCCACTGATGAGGTCTCCTTTCAGTTTGGGGCACCACTAGCTACTGAATTCTCAGGGTACCTCTAGCCACCTACTGCTAAGGGACACCTGTAGCTACCTATGATGGGCAAGGTAAGTAAGGGAGGAGTGACAGCTGGGACAGCCAGCACACTTGTGGTGCAGATTAGTGGGGGTTTGTAAGTCCATGGAGGGTGAAGCCTAAGCTGCCAAAACATCTGTGCCTATAGGCTCCTGTGAGGTAAATCTGGGCCTGTCATCAACAGTCAGGTCACATTAAGCAATTCCTACCTGCACCAGCTAAAAGCAAAATGGTAGCTCTGATAAAATAGAAACAGTAGCATTGTAGAATAATTCTGCATGTCAGCCCACTGTCCACACAATTTTATGGGCCTGTTCACACCTGTGCACAGTACCAAATCACGTTCTTCTAAATCACTGCATAGTGGCTCTGAATTAATGTCTATGTCCAGTCTCTATTGCTGTTCACACACATTGTAACGCACGTACTCAGTGTGAATCCAAGAAAGTCTTAGGTAAATAGATCACAACGGAAATGGAATCAAGTGAAGTAAACTTTTGTTTAGGTTTAAGGCCCTTTTAGATTGAGTCACTTGCATTGAGGTCAAATCAAATCGCAATGTAGCCAAAAAACCGGAACGTGCGTTAGCGCTGCGGTGCCACCATACATTACAATGAAAACACATGCATTACGCGGTTAATGCACAGCATGCTATGCATTACTGCGACGGTACCCACCGCATTCAATGTGTAAAACCCTATAGGAGCATCATTGCGTTGTGTTGCGATTGTAATGATATTGTCCATTGTGACGCAATACAACAGTCTCTGTGTGGAAGGGCCCTAAAGTAAGCTTGAACTAAACTCTTCTTCACTTGATCTCATCTGTGCCATGTTCTATATACCAAAATAGCATTATTTTACTCATGGCCATTGCTATCTTACCTAGATGGCCAGAGCCACAGAATGTATTGCTCTGTACTGAGGGAGATGGAAAAGGGAATAGCTCAGAAATGACACATCACACAAAGTAAATCTCTAAATGTAGACCTGACTTATAACAAAACATACAAGTTTCTTTCATTTAAAAACACAAACAATCTGGAGTTCAGTTACACTTTGTATTTAAATTATTTTAAGTATTGGAGTAAAGGTACCCACTAACGACACAATATGCCGAACGATTATTTACAAATGATTATTTGTATGAACGATCGGAAATTACCATTTGGGACCACTAATGCACAAAAACATACAAACCAATCCAATCAGATTGATGGGATTCATCCAAAAATCGGTTTGATTTCATTAATCTGAATTGTATTCTTAGTGGCCACCGTAAGAGAATTTTAATGACAACCAACCAGCTACCATTTTCTAAATAATGTTGGCAGCAGTAGAGCACATAGAGTCTGGTACTTTTCCTATTACATGTTCCCTTTAGGCTTGGTCAGTGACATGCAAATAATTCAGAGTTGATGCAAGATTATGCAAATTTTGTATGTAAATATTGCAGATTGGAAATGAAGCAATCGAGTTTTGCCGACGTGGAATGCGGTGGGTCCATTTACAAGCATGATTATTGTATCGCATTCATTGACCATCCCTAGTTCCCTTTAGTCATAATTTTTGGTTAACCGCCTGGATCGAGCTTCAGTTAAAGACAGGTCCGGATTTACCATAAGACACTGTAAGCAAATGCCTACAGGCGCCAAATGATGGAGAGGCAGATCTCTCCCCTCCCCAAGTTCTTCCCTTTCTCCTACCCTATGCAGAGTCCCAAGCAGAGCATAAATGAGAGATACTCACCCAGCTCTCCCCATTCCAACTAACAAGATCCCCCTTTCAGAGACTCCACTAGCCACTCAATAATGAGGGTACCTCTGGCAACCTAATACTTTAGGGAACCTGTAGCTCCCTATGACAGACAAGGGAAGTAAGGGAGAAGTGACTGCTGGGCCAGCCAGCTCTCTTATGTTGAGGTTCAGCTGGGGTTAGTAGGTTCATGGAGGTCGAAGTCTAAGGTTCCAGGACATCTGTGCCTATCCGGGCCTGGTTAAAGATAAGGCAAATCAGCCAACGAGAAAAAAGCTTTCCCATTTAGTTTACAAAATATTCTACATCCTTTTTTTAATGACATCATTTCAAATACAGATATCTGAATTATACATAATTGGTTGCATGGACTTTCTGTACTATTCATGTAGTAGGAGGCCTTTTGCACAACTTTAAAAATTACATTATATGACAAGAATCACTTTTAATGAAGAATGTGGCCTAATTACAGATACAATAGGCCAATTCCTTAATGAGAGAATGGGTCCAATTCACAAAAGCGTGACATTTTCACTCCTGCCGATGTTCAGCTCAAGTATCTCCTCCAGTTTATTCTGGTGGTGTCTCTTTTAATTCCTCTGAACCTTACTGGCTATTTGATACCAGCACTGGAAAAGTCAGAATTGCTCTCTTTAATAATTTAGACAAGACGTATTGTATTGTCCTCCTCCTACATGCTTGTGCCCAGTTGTGCTCCACCTGCCACATACGTGTCCTTCAGAAGTTACTGTATGAATAAAGCACTACTGACAGCGATACAAAAGTAAATAAACAACTGTGCTATGAAGGAAGCAGTTTGTTATCAGTTCACGTAAGGGAATATAAAACAAAAAGGCAATGCCTTAAATGAGAAAAACAAATTTCAAAGCTGGCAGATTTTTGAAAATGCAACCCAGGGATTCAGCTGCTGGTTGAAGTCATACAAGGACATACTGTCCTCTGTATAATCTGCAATTTATTTAAAGTGCTGAGAAGCCAGATTAGGACAATTTAGCTACAATTATGAATGGGCAGATTTCTTACAGAGTTTAGGGTATCTGAGATGAACAATGTCACAGGTTTTATACTTACCTGGGGATTCATCCAGCTCCCTTGAGGCTGCACTGTCCCTCGGCGTCTCCCCAGGCCGCTCTTATCCCTTGCAGAATGGCCCGGTACTGTGGCTCGTCGCTATCTGGGGCCACGGGAACGTGACGAGGGAGTGCACTGCCGGGCCGAGCATGCCTGACACAGCGCAACTGGGCCACAGTACTGTGTCATCCTGCGGGGACAGGAGCGGCCAGGGAGACATCGAAGAACCCGAGCAAACTGGTGGAGTAAGCCCCAGGTAAGTATAATGCTAGCTACACACTATGAGATTTTCTGGCAGATTTACTGTCAGATCGATTATTTCCAACATGTCCGATCTAATTTCCGATAGTTTTCCGATCAATTTCTGATAGAGGTAAACAGAAAATAATCGGAAATCAGATCGGACATGTTGGAAATAATCGATCTGACAGTAAATCTGCCAGAAAATATCATAGTTTGTACCTATGTAGGTAGAAAAAAACAAAGTCTTGTAAAAGTAATACCTATTAATGTTAGTTTGTACCTAAAACCTGGAACATTGCTCATGTCAGGTTCTCTTTAAGTGCAATTTAGATCTCTTATCTCTACATGTATGTTCTGGTTACAGGAAACCTGTAGTGATGTGAGATGTGTATGGAGACTGCCACGCTCGTTAGCTTTTTCAAAGGCCAGTTACTTGGCTGTCCCACTAATCCTTTGGCTTCAGTACTGTCTGTCATAAAATAAAACAAACAAGCAGCTAAGTCAGTCATGAGTCAGAATCTCTAATCCACACACTCGTTCGTTAACTGACATTTTTATAACAGGGAATAAAGATGGCAGCCTCCATACTCTTCTAAATACATACTTCCATACTCTTCTAACTACAAACTACAAACTATCCACAAACTTTTCCCTCCTTTCCTTCACACTGCTAACCTGCGGTAGTGGCGCAGGTAGGGAGGTAGGGATTTTTTACTTTTATCTTGCTTCAGGTGTGATTTAAAGGACAAATGAAGTGAGAGATATATGGAGGCTGCCATATTTATTTCCTTTTAAACAATACCAGTTGTCTGGCAGTCTATTTGGCTGCAGTAGTGTCTGAACAACATGAGAAACAAGCATGCAGCTAATCTTGGCAGATCTGACAATAATGTCAGCAATACCTGATCTGCTGCATGCTTGTTCAAGGTCTATGGCTAAAAGCATTAGAGGCAGAGGATTAGCAAGACAGACAGGCAACTGGTATAAGTATGGCAGCCTCCTTTTCCCTCTCTCTTCAGTTGTCCTTTAAAGTGTTTGTGCTCCTGTACTTGAAGTGTGCAAACTATAACTTAAAACAAGACTCTGATCCATCATGCAGTGTTAGAACTAGTATTACTGATTTTGATTTTGCAAGCTTATCTCTGACAATATTTACATTGCAAAATGAGTGAGGAGCAGCGGGTAAACCTATACTCACTTTTTGCAAATGCTACTAGTATATCAACAGAGATATACTAAGAAGAGTCCGTTTAGTCTCACAGTGTACTCATAAGGATGGAGGCGCCCAGGTGTAAAAATATACATAAACTTCTAATAGTTAAAATAGAAATGAACGTTAATCTCTTGCCTCCTGACGACAACAACACCAATAGTACTGGAAAAGTATTTACTCAAAACACCAATGCGTTTTAAAGGTAGTAGCCCGCTTCCTCAGGTCAATACACAGTGCCTTGAAGCAAGGTAAATAGGATACGGGCGCCTCTGGTCAGAGGCAAAGCCATCCAATGTGGGGACGGTTAATTTCCCGCTGGCTTATACTATGATTGCAGAGATCTGCAGCCCACTCTTGTGAATATAACTGCATATGCTTACAACTTTCCATATATTAACAATACTACACCATTGGGCACCTGGTCTCTTTGTTTACCTAGGTATTCCTGAGTACAAGGTCCCTACAAGGATCACCGAAACCATAGAAGGTTGATAAAATTGGTTACATAAATGTATTTAAGATTTCCAGCGTCTTCAAACAACGTGTCTGTGGGCCACACCTTACAACCTTAGCTAGACTTAATAGGGCCCCCCCTGCAAAAATGAGAGCATGGGGCCCCTTGATCCCCTAACCTCATGAGGGTCACGTGATTGTGAGCCAGCGAATGGCAGCAGAGAGTGTTCTGCTGTAAAGTAGCATCTAGAAGCAGGAAAAAAATTACAGACATCCTGCTACTGGCTACTCTGCATCGCAGGGACGTTTTTTGTGAGCGAATGGGGAGGTTTCCTTGCTAATTGGCTGCACTTGTGGTTTGGTAAAGGGTGGAGGAGCCTCTGGGCCCCCCTGCAAAGGCGGGGGTCGCAGGGGTGATTGCTACGCCCATGCTTACATCAAGACCCTTTCCTCTTGAACTATAGTGACCACAGGACACTAACAATATGTTTTTGTTTTTTAGCATTTCAATTGATTCCTGGAACCTGCGGCAATTTGTACATCCAGCTATGTGGTAGAACAATGTAAACTCTATAGCTCGCAGAGAAACATGTTTACTGTATAATCAGGGCATTGGATGGCTTTGCTAAATATCCTGCTGCAAACATTTGGTAATGATTTGACCTTCATAGGAGTCAATGAAAAATGCCTGCCCAGTGCCCACACCAGCAAAATGACTAGCAACTGCAGGTCACCTCCTGCTAATAAGCCTCAGTCAGTACTATTGATTTTCCTTTTTCAGTGTTTTCAATGTGAATGTGCCCTTACAGATACACGGCTGCAAATGCAGTGTAATGAAATACATTTTACTACAAATGTGCCAATGCAGAGTTCCCTGAAGATAAAATGCAGGATTAAAACCATATACTAAAGCTGGGTACACACGTGAGATTTGTCAGGAAGGTTTGAACGACAGATCTTTCTAGTGATGCAGCAGCAGGGCCAGGCCCGAGGCAGAGGCGAGAGAGGCTCCAGCCTCAGGGCTCAGTGTAGGAGGGGGCATACAACTCACTCGGCTATCATTCCCCTACTGTGTTTGAAGCAAAGAGAAATACGAAAAGGGGAGTACCTGGCAGTGACTGCAAGCCAGATAACTAGAGATTAAGGTGTTGGGGGGTTGGAGGCCCTGAGGCGGCTCTTAGTCTAATAGCAATCAGTGTGTGACGGCTGGGGAGGGAGATGGAAAGGTGCACTTTGGTGTCTCAGCCGTGAGTGCTGAACGACCTTGTTCTGGCTCTGTGCAGTAGTTGGAGATCTGAAGTAGTCGGGGATCTAAGCCACACACATTGCACTGAGCTGGGTTCGACTGTCACATGCTCTCCCCTGCATTGCCACATATTTGCAGAAGCAGGAAGCAATCATTGCGAGCTGAGGCCCATGTGGCACTGCAACTGTTTGGGCCCCAGACTCTTTACAGGCCCCATACTGCAGTCTACCTGTACTGCTCAGAAGGCAGCCCTGATTTCAGACATGCAGAAAAGGTACAGACATGTCAAAATCAGCAATGCAAAGGTGGGTATGGGGTGCTAGGGGATCTTGCAGGGGTGAGCCCTCACTGAACCCAAGCCCTCTCTAAATCCCCTAACATCTCTAGTTACTATCTTTTAACTTTTTTCCTCACAGTAACACTTAAAATTGAAAGTTATTAATGGCATTTGGCATTGACATGCCAGAAAGTACAAAACTATTAGAATGTAAATGGATGGGACCACAAATCTTTCCAGAATAATTAGTGTTTTATTGTGCTTTGCAAGGATCCATATAAATATTGTGCTAATTATTTATGATATGTTGATAGATGAATAATTAAAAGTGAATTGTCCTGAAGTAATTATTTTATCAAGCCATACTTTTAATATAATTATGTGTTCCCGCTAGCTCTGTAAATTTAAACCCCACCCACTTTCTTCCATAATACTGTAATACATTTAATGTGTGTTCCTACTTCCTAGCTATGCATGAAAGGCACCTGTAGATTTTTTTGCCACATCACCAATGCATGACTGCTAAGCCAGGTAAGGTCATATGTTATCTCTTAGCTTGCTACGTAGGTTGTGTGGAAAATATCCAGTGATTTAGGACTATACAGACTGATTATTTCCCTGCAGTGATAATGTTGCCTGGGATTTTTATAACTGCGCTGCGAGGGAAAAACACTATGGCCTCAATTCACTAAGCTTATCTCCTGTCTTTAATAACTCTGTTACCATGGTGATAAGGCATGTAGTATTCAGGAAACATTTTACCTCAGGCAAGCCTAAAGTTAACTCTTCTGTCTTTAAATTAACTCTCCAATCCTTAAAATAACTCCAGAGTTAAAGACAGGCTGTTAATTAACTGCGTGTGAAAATAACTACAGAGGAGGTAAATTAACTACAGAGGAGGTAAATTAACTACAGAGGAGGTAAATTAATTACAGGAGAGGTAACTTAAGGAATGAAGAGGTAAGATAACTCTCTCACGTGTGGAGGTAAGTTTTCTCTTGCTTTATTATCTCTAGCATGATCTTAGTGAATCGAGGCCTTTGTCTTGCCAGATATTAGTGTGCAGACATGACTGCTGGTATTAGCTCCACAGTGCACCACTGGGGGTAGATTAGGTCATTCTGGTCATTCACTGAGACTGATCTGGAAGATTTTTTATTCATCAGATTAACTGAATGTACCAATAGTGCAGGTTGTTTTACTGAAGCAAATGTGCAATAAAGATGTGTTGCCCTGATGTCAAGCATCCAATCAGGTGCTGAGCATGATGCATGGATCACAGTGACATTTCACTGCTGTCCGTTGCCTATTTATTCCAGAGATCACCTGCATTGCTGGTAATTAAATGCTGTCAGGTCAGCATAGACCACTGGGGTAGTCACTGCCCTATTATTACTCATAGGGCTCTATTCACAAAACGTCTCATTAATGACTTATTTATCACCTAATTGATAAAAATAACCTTTCTGCACACTTACAAGAAAAAAAAAATAATTGCTGAAAGTAAAATGTTCCTGATTAACTTCATTTCAATATTACTTAGCTTATCTTAAAGGGACTTCGAGCACCTCTCATGGGCATGCCTTTAAGACTCCAACCAGTACTGTAAAGTACTGCAAAGTACTTAAAGATGCATACCTTTCTGTAGCTTGTGCTCTCCTCTTTCATTTGATGCCTTTGAATCGCCGTTCTACACCAAATAGTTTTCATTCGATTTCAATTTAAAAATTGTGGCTGCCATCTTGGCTATGTTATAACTTCTGGGTCACCACTGTCTTCTCTGTCAGAGAAGTGCATCACTGAATGAAGCAGGAAGAGGAAGTGACATGCATGGCCATTGCAATAGGTTCCTCCAGAGGGGTCATAGCACGACTTTGTTGGAAGTTGTCTGTCTTAAAGGCATGCCCATGAGAGGTGCTCGGAGTCTGTTTAATTATATTACATTTTTTCTCTTTGGGAGCTTAAAAAGGTAACATAGATAAAGTGAAAACAGAGGAAAACAGGTGAAAAAGCTTTGTGAATAATGCCCATTGTGTAGTATTACCATTATGTCTTCCTTACCAAGTGCTGTGATTCTGCCTCCCCCTTCCTTCTCCCAAGGCTATTAGGTCCCCTAAACATAAGTTTAGAAGCAATGTAAGTCAATGGGTGATGCATAAATTTAATGATGTCGGGGGTGGGGCATGCATGCGCGGAACAATGCAAATACGATGCTGAACACGGGAATCCCAGTGACGTACTTCCTGTCCAACAGTGAGTACATCACTGAGCGAGGGGTGGCGAAGGACATGCGAGGGGGGCGGTACTATGCAAATGACCCTGACGACATACTCTGCCGCAGGGTCATATGAATAACGATTTGTGCTTTGTGATGTGATGGGGCGGAGCATCGCACAGCAAACACACTTACCAGGTTTAAAACCGGCCTGAAAGTCATACATTTTTTAAATTAAATTTACAAGCAAAACAATCTCTCTCTCTGAATGACTAAACAGGACTAGGCAACCGTCTACCTGCAGTTAGACTGTGAGTTTGGAAGAAACCTTCAAGCCTCCATCATCACTCGTTCCCCTTTTGTTCTCAGAAGAAGCAGCATGCTTAGGAACTGGTGGAGACTGAGATGAAGATAATGATTTTTTTCTGTTTTGTACTTGACAGTGGGCGTGGTAGGTGGAGTGTCTAACTGACAGAGAGCTGACAGAATCCAATTACTGAACAATACTATTTATATGGGGTAATTGTTGTGTCTGTTAAACTTGTTTTCACATTTTGAATAGTCATGCTATTTAAATTTGTACTTTAAAGTGGTTAAATCCCGTCTCCAGACATCTCCCGGTACAGGTTTATAACTGCCATCTAATAGAGTGCTAATACAATACCATTTTGTGTGAAGTTCAAGTGAGGCTTCAGCTTCTACAGCTAAAACTTCCATCTTGACATGTTGATTATATCACTAAAGGTACTGAGCATTGGGGGTCTGTTTCAGGTTCTGCATGTGGTGTTGGTGCTGCATGGATTGTGTCAGCCCACTATTCAGACTTCTGGGGTGCACAAACTGAATCTCTCTAAGAAGATTGCAGCCTAAAGCATTGACAATCTGTCAGGCAGGAAGTGATCAGTGATTGGTTTTCTGAACAGGTTGGTTACTTTATAAATTATTTATTTGATGTAATATGATTTTAGCTATTCACAGAGCTTCTATGTCAACAAAACAAAGGCTCTGCAGCTGAGAGCCTGCAAAGATTAAGGGAAACATTTGTTGAGCTTGCAACAGAATGTTTACATTTTAGTCTCCAGATACATCTAAGTATAATGTAACTAAACCGCCTGGTAGAGATTTGAATGGAGTTTGCGTTGCTCAGCATACTTCCTTCACAGCCCTTTCAAAAAGGGGGTAATTAATTAATAATTATTATTATGTTATTTGACATTTTAATGCAAATTGCCCCCCCCCCCCCCTATTCTCAAGGGTTTATTGCCTTGAAAATTCAAAATATTGTTTTATTCTTTTCTTGGTTGAACTTAATGAACATTTTTAACCACGCTAATTATGTGAGATAAGAAGTAGATATATTTAGACCTCCAAACCAGTGATTGGTTAGAGCCCCTTTTACACTACCGCGCTGCATCGCACTGTGTTACGCTTCATCACCAAACCCCCCTGCAAGGGCCATGCAAGTCTATGGAGACTTGCACACTTCACAGTGTGCAGATCGCCGAAAGTATCCAAACGCAAAACCTGCAGCACGTTGTGGCATGATCCATGCCTATCGCTTGGATTATGCAGCAATGCAAGTCAATGGGCGACACAGCAAGTGTGAAAGACGGGAGTGCATGCGTGGACTGACAGGAATCCCAGCGATGTACTTCCTACCCACGAAGGGGCGGCGGAATGCATATGACCCTGTCCATCCACCGTGGTGCAGGGTCATGTGAAGACTGATTTCCGCTGTGCGGCTCCCCTGTCGTGCGATAACCGCTCTGCTTAGGTATAAAAAGGGGCTTAAGGTGCGCACACACCTCTGTTGTTGCCTAGAGGGATCAGTACCAGGACTCGGGGCCAAGCACTGTACAGATGCCATGCTCATACACAGTGGAAGCGCAGAAAGGAAAACATATCTGACAAGCTCTTTTCTGATATGTTTCGGGAGTCCGCTGGTGGCAACGGTGGGTGGGGCAATGTGGGAAGCCCCTGGAGGATCCAGACGCTCCCCTCTTCTTAGGTACTGGTAAGTATCTCATTTTTTTTATATCACCTTAGGTACACCTTAAAGATTTAGGCATACAGGACATTTAACCACTTGAGAACCACAGTGGTAAACCCCCCTAAAGACCAGGCACATTTTTAATAAAATGGCCACTGTAGCTTTAAGGCCAAGCTGCAGGGCCGCACAACACAGCACATGAGTGATTTCCGCCCACCCCTTTTCCCCCCACCAGCAGAGCTCTCTGTTGGTGGGGTCTGATCGCCCCCAAGTTGTTTACTTTTTTATATAAATATTTATGTATGTTTTTCAATATTTTTCACTATTTTTTTTATTTATTTATTTCTCAATCCCCTCTCCCCCCCCCCCCCCAGCCCCCCTCCAGCCAGCCAATCCTGGCGATCGGCTGTCATAGAGCCGATCACTCCCTTGTCCCCCGGGGGACAGCCGTGTTGCACAGATGTCCCCAGTACAGCGCTGCTGCCGATTGCAGCGCTGTACTAACAGTAAAGATGGCGGTTTCGCCATCTAATAGTCTCCCGAGCGGCAATCGGCTCTCGGAGACTGAAGGCGGGGCAGAGTTCCGCCCCCAAGCAGGAGATGCACGCACAGCCTGCGCACGATCTGCAATCTGCAAACTGCAGCCCCAGGACTTGACGCCAATTGGCATTAGGCGATCCTGGGGCTGCCGCAGCCACGCCCATTGGCGTGGGGCGGTCATGTACAGTTTAAACAAGCTCAGGAGACATCTGTAGATATGCTTGATTCTCGGATGAGGCAGCCACGAATGGACACCTTGACTGAGTTCCACTTAACATGCGAACAGGTGTGGTCTATGGACTATAAAACTTTGAGAATAATTCCCATAGAAGAATACAGTCAGCTTTCAACATTACAGTCCTATTTAGCCTCAAAAGACAACAATAATCATGAAAAATAGGCTTGGTGGCAGCATTGCAAAATGTCAAATGTTTTAAGCACTTCGCAGACGTCACGAGTCCAGTTTTACTGGTCCTGTAACAGGATAAACTAAGTACGGCTCATGATCCAATGGAAAACAAACACCATAGCAATTATTGTTTTGTGTTCACCTGTAACTATACATCTCATAGAGGGGATTTACTGCAGATATTACTGTGAAGGAAATATGTTGGCAGACAGAACACAATGCTTTGCCAAATCAGATGGAAAGCAAATTAATGATATTCTTCTTATAATTTGGCTCAGCTTTTCTTCACTTCTTCATCAAATACATGAGGACACATATTAGGCCCTTTCAAGAGAAGCAGAGAATTTGGGTGCATGCGGCTAGTGGATGATTTGGGCGCTGCCATTGCCGCCATTGTTAATTATCGGTTATTGGGCACTGAACCAGAAATGGGGGCTACCCATAACATATTACCTTAAACCATAATTTTTGCCCCCATCAATGTTAATTAGCAGCTCTTGCCTTAAATTATCACGTATAATTATCGGTTGTTGTTTAACTGTGGAGCAATTATTGGACATTGATTTTCGACTAGAAGATTTAGAGATCTGGAGAAGATGTATAGTGCTGTCACAACAATAAATTTGGCTAGTGAGGTATTCCCTGCCTGCCAGGCAGGAAGTACATCACTGTCGCATGCAAGCCACGTTGCCCACTGACTCCACACTCCCTGTGTCACCCATTGACTTGCATTACTGCATGATCCATATGGTAGGCACGGACCGGTTCATGCAGCAATGTGCTGCCAACGTTGCTTTTGGATTGCAGGCTGCAGCGATTTCGATACTTCCACCGCATAACATAGTGTGAACAGTGCAAGCCTCCATTTACTTCCATCTCCCTTGCGTCGAGCTGCGGCGGAGGAGAGTACCGCGGAGCAAGGCAACACGCCCAGTGCGCAAGGGGCCTAAGGTGGTTTGCAATGAAGTGTTTTTGATGCTTAAATTGGGAGGGGGAAGCCTTAGGATCCAGATCCTTCTCAGCCAGGCTGATCCAGGGACTACACTCCTGAAGCACGATTTCTTGGAACAGCAACCAACATTCTTTAAAGAGATGATTATATCTAAAGAAGGAAGAGTCTTTAGCCTTCAGGGCTTGACAGTGTGATGGCCACCTCTGATATACTGTATGTATTTCCACATAACCTGCTGATCTCCACCTCAGATAGCTGGTATGTCTTGGCGTAGCAGGCTGACATTTGTTTTTCTAGTGAACTGAGTCTTACAGGCTAACCTGGAGCAAAAAGAGGTTACTCATAAAATCTTTTAAAGGGCACCTGAACTGAGAGGGATATGGAGGCTGTCATACTTACTTCCTTTTAAACAATACCGGTTACCTGGTGTCCTGCAAAACCTTCATGCAACAGTAGTGTCTGAATCACACACCTAAAACAAGCATGCATCTAATCCAGTGAGACATCAATCAGAGCACCTGATTTGCATGCTTGTTCAGGGTATATGGCTGGAGGTATTAAAGGCTGAGGATCAGTAGGACAGCCAGGCAATGTGCGTCGTTTAAGCCTTTTCACAAATTGTAACACTTTTAATGCATGAAAATTTTCAAGTAATTCTCCCTGTGCTATCATGCACTATAGTTCAGACCTCAGATCAGCGGTAACAGTGGCGTAGCTATAGATCATGGGGCCCCATAGCAAAGCTTTCATGGGGCCCTCAGATGGAGGCACTCCTAAGCAATGCCACCTGCCCTGTTAATAGGGCAATTTACATTGTCATGCAATCAAAACTGCACATGGTTCATGGGCACTAAGACAAAGTCAGAGGGTGGAGAACTTTAAAAAATGAATGATGAATATATTAAGTACCACCTGGGCCCCTATGCTCCAGGGCCCCATAGCAGATGCTATGGTTGCTATGGCTATTGCTACGCCCCTGAGCGGTACCCTAGATGCAGTGAAGAAATAGCCAGGTGAACGGTACACAGTGATGGTCTACATACTTTAAATGCAGGAAGTGAGCAGTGATGTCACATCCTGTATTTGAAGTATATGTAAACTGTGCACCGTTCACCTGGCTGCCTCTTCACCACTGCTCTGAGGTCTGTCCCGTGAGGAGCGAGTGAGGGGAAAGTCGAAATTTGTGGAGCCAGGACGGGACCAAGACAAGCGGCAGACATGCAAACACGGCGTGCACCACCTGGCAAACAGCAAAGTACCACTGGTTGAAAAACCCTGACAAAGATCAGATATAAAAGCCGTGAAAACCATCGTATCCGTTCGTAGAGAGTGTTGTTACTCTTAGCTCTTAGTTACCAGTTAAGTCGCAGCAGGCAGCCATCTTAATATAAACATTGTTCTAGTAAGGGATATGGCACATGGGCAATTCCCAACTCGCCAGCACAATCATTAGAGGCTATGCTGACTGTTGGAGAAATGCTGCTTTCTAGCTAGCTGGATGTCTGACTGGCATTTTTAGCAGGCAAAAGAATGAGCAACATGAATCATGGCTGGAGAGGGCTATGTCAATAAAAGCAAGCAGGCATTGTGTCTTTGACAGAGGAATTACCTGTATATATCATAAGCTTTCGTGTTTCTGATCCAAGAAACCTGCAGCATGAAGGATCCAACAGAGACATTTTTCGTTTGTGAGATTTGTGGCTGGTTGAAAAATACAGTCAATCCCATCTAACACCTTGATGGCGTCTTTGTTGTTGTTTCGATGCTTAGCCTGGTAGCTGAAACTTTTCAGTATTGTAAGAGCTTCCCCACTTTTGTTCCTACTGTCACTAATTAAGGGTCTACATCTAAAAATCAGTGAACTATATTTCTCTCAAAAAAATAGAATTCTTACTAAGATGAAGCACAGTTTCCTTTGCAAGCTGCTGCAATGTGCAACGAAGCACAAAGAGCCCAATTTATCACGCAGGTAAATCCCATCACTGTGTTGTCTGAACTGGAATAAGCTGAAAGTCAAGAGCCCTTACATTTCTGGCTACCCGTATGCCTATTACAGGTCAGTGATTGCTAATGATGCATCATTTGGATGATAGCCCCTGAGCTAACACCTTTAAAGTGAACCAAGCTCCATTTTTAGCATCCAGGACACTTCAATAAGACATTCAAAATGTATGTCTATAATGTGGCTCATTATAAAATAAAACCTTCAGTTTTACCTCTTCTTTTTACAGTTAAAAGTTTAGCAGAGGTTTTTTTTTTTACCTTTACCTTACTTCCAAGGCCTGCCCGACTTCAGAAATTTCAGGCAGTTGAGGACTGATATAAATATGTTATTCCACACATTAGCAGAGAACAAACAAAAGCTTTCATGGGGGAGGGGGGCATAAAGGGGCTTTACAGTGCATCACTATGATCACTAGCCCATGCCATCTGCTGTCTGATATTGAAACTGCACATGAAACTTTCTCTCAAACAGATATATCAAAGGATACCATGTTTTTACACATATCCATTTGCAACAGATCCATTGGATCGGATACAGGCTAAATACGTAAAGTCCCAAGCTGCACAATTTTTTTGCATAAGCGGATGCATTTCTCATAAAAGCCTATGGTGGAAAACACATCCATTCTGAACTCTACAAGGACTTCAATGGACCACCAGAGTGGATATTGCGCTATCCGCTCCAGCTGGCCCTTTGTGATCTGGCTCCAAGGCGGACTGAGCCTTATTGACTGCAGACTATTTAAGAAAGCCCACAGCACTTGACAGGTTAGTGATCACAAAAGATCTTTCTATTTTCAAAGTTCCTTTGTTGTGTTGATTTACCTAGAGCAGTCTAGATATCCTGCCACGACAATCCTTTGTGCTGGCCATATGCAGACAGTCCTAATATAATCCGTGGCTGGACCACGGGTGTCAAACTCAAGGACT
Source organism: Hyperolius riggenbachi (assembly GCF_040937935.1). NCBI lineage: Eukaryota > Metazoa > Chordata > Amphibia > Anura > Hyperoliidae > Hyperolius > Hyperolius riggenbachi. The sequence goes on from NC_090651.1 coordinate 287,532,697, forward strand.
GTGGGCCAAATCCAGCCTTCCTTGCCATTTTTTGTGGGCCTCAAGAACTTTAAATGTGAATCAATGTTAGCAGTAAAAGAACAACTGTACACTGCCTTCCCCTCCAAGGAGTAACAGTTTCTGGTTGAAGCATTGGTACTTTGAGTAAGGGCACAGCAACAACCCCCCTGTGAAATTAGCATGGGGATCCTTAGATCTAAATCACCCCTGTGGCTGGTAAAACACATACACCCCCACACACACCTTTTACTACAATGCAGGGTAGTGCAGTGGAGCACTTTAATATTTACCTGCTCCAGCACTGCGCCAGGCCTCTTCTGTTCTTCCTGGGAGCCACACGCCATGTCTGCACAACTCCAGCTCCACATCAAGTGATATACATTTGGAGCCTAGAGCTGTGGCTGTCAGGAAAATCAGAGGAGACCCGAAGAAGCACTGGAGCAGGTAAATAATAAACTGCTCCACTGCGCTACTCTGCAGAAGAGGGGAAGAGCAGCTGCCCCTATAGCCCCACCCCCACATAGTTTGAGACTGTTTGATAAATGTTACATTATGATAAGCAATTTCGAGCGCGACTTACACTATGTTTTAGATTTTGACTCCCTACGTGATTGAGTTTGACACTCCGATCTAGACAGTGTCTTATTGTCTTGTGTCATTGCTGTCTCAGACTAATCAGCTGTTACCTATTTAAAGTGTACCAAAGCTGAATAAAGGAATAAAATCGATACTTACCCGCTGCTTCCTCCAGCAGCATAAACATATGGGAGTCCCTTGGCGTCCTCCCGCGGTCTCCCGTTCAGCTGCGATCAGCCCCAGTAATAGGCTCAGCCACATCCAGTCTGGGTCTTCTGCGCATGCGCGAACCTCCCCTCTCTCCTGGGAATTGGCTTTGTCACACACACACCCATGTTACTCCGGCATGCACATGGGATGCGTGCATGCAGATTGCAGATGAGGCCCGGAGCCAGTGGCAAACACCGACAGGTAAAGTATGCTGCACCAGGGGCCACATTTTACATTAGGGGGACAGTGCGGGGGATTTTGTTGCGTTTGTCGCTTGTCCCAATATCGCTTGCCATTTCCGCCGTGCAGCCGATCGACTATCAACCAATTTCGGCCCAAAATTGGTTTGAATTTGCATTGTCAATTGGGCATGCTCTTGCAGGCACCGATTTTCATCCGAATCGAATAGTCGATCAGCCGCCAAGTCGATAGATGTATGGCCACTTTGTGGTCTGTGAATGTAAACTAAAGGGCCCTATTGCATAGCCACTTCAACTATTTCAGTTTCTGTAAAGTTAACCATTGGCAACTTCACTCATCTCTATTCATCATAACTCATTCCTCTCCTGCAAGCCTCAGTGCAACCTGACAGCAGAGAAGAGAAATTGGTCTATAGCTAGCCAGAAAGATCTATTTTTTTTTCTTTTTTGGTATCAGAGAAATATTTGCTTCTTAAAATGGTTTAGGAAACTTGATCATTACTAGTAGAAATAAACGCATTTAAAAGTTGTTTCCCTGTTTGATAATGTTTTTATTGCTTCTTTGGGTTCTTTTTTAAACAAGCGTGCCTGTCGGTAAGCAATTCCCCAGCTGATGTCCTGCGAAATCTCCTAAAGGGTGCTAAATCAATAGTGTAAATGATTTACATTACTCACTTCTAAAGCACCCTGTGAAGAATGTTTTCAAAGTGCAATTTATCCTTCAAGGTTTGCAGCATTTCCTTCATTTGCCACAGGATAAGAACAAGAATCTTTATTTTTTATTAAGGAAAAAAAAAACCGTCTAGAACATTTTCAATGTCTCTGGTCTACTGCATTTTTAAATTTATATTTAATCATCAATTCCATGGCCATTTTTCTTATGAAGTATTCATAAACAATATCTGTGCAGATACATGATTGGAAAGTATTATAAAGTCAATATCCAAGTTAATAACTTTATCAACTTTTTTGGGGGAAAGTTAAAAAGTAGTTAGCTGTGTGTTTACTGTAAATTAGAATCTGATGTTCAAAGCCTTATTGGAAGTGGAAAACACCAGAGACCTGTGGAGAACTTCAGTTATTCTACTAAACTGGCCTGAAGTTATTAAAACATAAGTGCTAATAGATTGCAAAAGTTTTCTAACCCTTTCTCAAACGCGTTCAAACCAAGTTTCCACTGTATGTATTTCCTTTTAAACAATACCAGTTGCCTGGCTGTTCTGCTGATCTATTTGGCTGCATTAATGCCTGAATCACACCAGAAACAAGAATGCAGCTAATCTTGTCAGATTTGACAATGTCAGAAACATTTGATCTGCTGCATGCTTGATCAGGGTCTATGGCTAAAAGCATTAAAAGCAAAGGATCAACAGGGCTGCTAGGCAACTGGTATTCCTTAAAAGTAAATAAATATGGCAGCCTCCATATTCCTCTGGCTTCAGTTGTCCTTTAATAAAGAATCTTAATTGTACCTTATTGGTTTATTGCCTTTTTGGGAGGTAATTAAAAGCTTGTCATCCAATTGTATTCTGTTTTTCTAGCTACTGCACAGTTATCAATGTAATGGTGCCCATACATGGTACAATATAAGGGAATTGCCTAAATTATCCTTTCAGTATATTCACTTAATTTACCCTTATACTACATAGAAATTGTAAAATTGTATGAAAAAAAATTGTACCATATATGGGCACCATAAGAAAGATTTCAGAAGTGTGCATAGTAACCCTTGAAGTTCCCCTCCCCCACACCCACACACTTTGTTTCTCTATGAGGATTAACCTCCTTACACAAATGGGGTTTAAATTGCTTATGAAGCTAGACAGACATAATCCGTTCATAAGCCTAATTATAATTACATAAAGAATTGCTAATAAAAAATAAACAATTGTCTGTATTAACGTGTTCCATAAAAGGCATTCGATGAACATAGTATTCAAAAAAGAACATTGGAAAAAAAAGTATATTGAACAAATGTCACAGCTGATGTAGAAGATCAGGTCCTGCTCACTGGCATCCAGAAATAGGAAGTGTTCTGACCTTTGACAACTAAAATATGTAAACATCCACTACAGTGGCGTAGCCAGGCTTAATGCGGCCCCATCGCAAAATTTTCATGGGTCCATCATATCTATGCACTCTTGAGCAATGCTAATTGTCCCTAACCTATGAATATGAATTATACATTCCCATGCAATGTACACTGTGTATAGTCCACAAGCACTGAGACAAAGTTAGAGGGTGGAGCAACAAAGCAAAGTTAACAGTGAACACACCAAGTTCCATCTGGGCCCCCTCCTCTCCAGGGACCCATTGCAGTTGCTATAGCTGTTGCTACGCCTTCGATCCACTACACAACATAACTTGTAATAGTTAGTTACACATGATAGTGGTAGGATCACTGTCACACTAAGATTGGGATTCTTCTAAACCGTATGCTAAGAACTTATGTTTATGTCTATGTTTGTATGCAGGTGCATAACTAGAGCATTGGGGCCCAGAGCTGTAAGGGGGCCCCAACTACTACGTCTCTATTTCTGATAAAGGGGTCTGTTCAGATCTGGTGTTTTTAGGGCTACACTTGTCATGAGTGTGAAGATTATGATGTCAACACTTGTTTTATGGCCCTGGCAAGATGGACTCCCAGGATGTGACGGTCATCAGGGGAATGAATGCGAACATTGGGGAGGCCCCATCAAAGGTTTGCAGGGGGGGGGGGGGGCATGATTTGTAGTTACACCACTGTTTGTATGTTTGTACACATTCTCTACCATACTGATTGTTTGATATCTACTTTTTCCTCAGTTCACAGCTCACCTCATGCCCCCTCTGTACAGGTGATTAAATCTGTTAGTTCTATCACTTGCTAATTTCACTTGCTAATTGGAAAGTTGTGGCCTTTAAAACACACCTGAACTTTAAAAAGTTGACTTACCCAGGGCATCTTCCAGCCCTCTGTAGTGTGTCAGGTCCTTTGGTGTACTCTGGGCCCCCTCCATTGGGCCGCTGCCAGCTCCCAAATATCTGCTATTGGAGCTCCTTCCACTGGGGGCAGGGCTGGTTCTAGCTCCAATGGGGTGCCAGGGCGAGAGTAACTTGTGGGGCCTCCCTGACCACACCTCCCCTGACCGCTTCCGTCACTGCGCTGCTGTCACATGCCTATGTCACGTGGGGGAGAGCGGCTGTGGGAATTGGTGGAATCAGGTAAAGAATTTCCTTGACTTGTTTTTTTAAACCACTTTCTCCACTGCTACAGTATATGTACGTCGTCTGTGGCATCCTCCAAGCCACCATGGCGTAGATATACTGACTAAGTTTTCAGCCCTGCTGTGCACGATCGGGTGCGCTTCAGAGCGCACCCCCGGCACATTCGGCTGCATTACTAATTGGTAAAAGGGAACATGTTCCCTTGTAGCCAATTAGTCCACCCCCATCCCATGAACAATCGCTGCAGTAGTCAACTGCAGCGATCCTTCATCTGTCCCCCTCAGTGCAGAAATCATTAAAAAAAAAACCTCCAGCAAGCAGCCTCACTCACCTTACCTTGCTCCTGCGACTATCCTGAATCCCGAGCCTCCGTTTCCAGCTCTGCATTTAGCCGCGTATTGCCGGTTACCCGGGTCCCGGCTTGATGATGTCATCAATCTGGGACCCGGGTAACCGGCTTTATGCAGCTGATGAGGTAAGGTGAGTGAAGCTGCTTGCTGGAGTATTTTTTTTAATGATTTGTGCAAGGAGGGGGCTTCCTGATGGGAGGACGGACATCTGGCTATCAATAATGGGGGGCGGGGGTAGAATATGTAAAAGGGGGGTACATAATCCCTGGGGCATATCTGATTAACTAAGGGGAGGGGTGATTTAATAATTTGGCACATCTGGGCACCTGGGGGGGCCATAACCAAATACTAGGGGCACATTTGGCTATAATGGGGGGGCAGCGGTAATCTTGGGGGTACATCTGTCTATAATGGGGTAACCCTGATCCCGGGGACACATCTGGCTATAAAGAGGGTGGTGCAGTCCTTTTCAGCGCAGGAAGATTTGGGCACAGCTGGCGCCACCATAGACTATAAAGGGAATTACTTCTATAGCACGCTCAGTGAGTAACGTCGGCGCCGTCAGAAGACGGAGCCGAAGTTGCTTAAAAAACACAATAATTCGCCCTCCAGCAATCGCTGAAAGCCGAATTATATAATTCTCCCACTATCCATGGTGGCCTGGAGAGGGAATAGTAATTAACATGACCCGGACTTGTGCAGAAGCAGGATCAGCCATATACCGGCTGTGTCCTGCGCCCAGGTCTACTGATTTCATATGTATGCAAAGAGGTGCACTATTCCTGGGGGTGCATCTGTCAATCTATTCTGGGGCTGGCAAACACAGGGGACACATCTGGCTATGCTGGGGGGCTGATATTAGGGACACATCTGGCTATACTGGGGGGGGGGGGTGATACTGGGGACACATCTGGATATCTATACTGGGGCAACTTTAACTGGTGGCACAGTTTTTATGTCAATAGCACTTTTTATTTGTATACAGAAACTGGTCAAAATTGAGGAATAATGCATTTTTTCCCCACTTTTTCCCATTAAAATGCAATGCAGGAACATTTTACTTGGTACCAAATACCCCCCCAATGAAAGCTTAGTTTGTCTTGAAAAAAACGATATATAGATCATTTAAGAGGCACGAGTACAGATGAAGTTATTGCTGATTAAAAAGCCACATAGCTAAAGCGTCAAAATTGCTCTGCTCCATTGGGGAAAACAAGGTCTGGATGCGAAGTGGTTAAAACTTCAGGTGTGGTTTAACTGCCTGCCAAGCTTCCATACATGCCTAGGCTACATATATTGAGAACCAGGGAATGGTCTTAGGTAGAATGGGGCCTTGGGGAAAAATTAACGTGGGTCATCTTACATTTCCATACTGTAGTGACCTCTACAGTCATTGACTTGTGAGGCCCCTAAAGAGCTTGAGGCCCTGAGCTATTGTCCAGTTGAAGCACTGGCCCTGGTTAGGACAGAACACACACCATAGTAAGGCTTTCTTCAAAGTCAGTCCAACTGTATCCACATACACACAACTTCAGTGACAATGTTGTCCTCTATCCCCTTCTGTAGCCCAGAAGAGCATTACATTTACCTACTGCAGCAATGTGTTGGGTCACAACTGTTCTTCTTGGCAGTCGCAAGCTCTATGCTTCACATATCCGGCTCCCGATGCATGTCATGTGATATGACAGTAAAGTCTGTGTGTGTGTGTGTGTGTGTGTGTATAACTAGCTACCTCTTCTGGGGCACCACCTATACCTGGCTACCTATACTGGGGCACCACCTATACTTGGCTACCTATACTGAGGGCACCACCTGTACCTGGCTACCTATACTAGGGCACCACCTATACTTGGCTACTTATACTGAGGCACCTATAGCTTGCTACCTATACTGGGGGCATCTGTACCTGGCTAACCTATTCTGGTACACCACTCATACCAGGCTACCTATACTGGGGTATAGCCTGGTATTTTCGCCGCAGCGCACTTCGCGCACGGACACGGGGGTGGGGTGGCTAGTGGGCGGGCACAGCAACTAGTGGGTGGGTCCAGGGAGGAGGGGGGCAGGCCTGATGATGTGTGAGGGGCCCCAAAATTTCTGATGAAGGCCCTGGTGTTGATATTTTCACCAGTGGGCCCCAGGGATTTTAGTTACGGCCCTGAAAAGTAATCTTCACTAATCAATATGATTTTCCTTGTTCATTTTTGGGATTAATTACAGTTTAACTATTTTTTTCTTCTACAGTCAGAGGAGTTTTAGTTTTGTTTGCTTGTTACTTAATTTATGACAGGATGCCAGGTGTTTTGTCTGACCTGTTTTCTTCTTCTCTCTTGCTCTCCTGGATTAACCTTTTCTTACTACCTCATCTGGATCTTGAACCTTGAATTCTAATCTACTACTTCTATCAGTGGTAACTGATATACGGCTCTATAGAACTGCATTTTACCACAGAAGACCTCAGCAGAAAAACTGACATGCAGTGCTCACGCTTGCTCACGCTTTCCTATGGACCTGTGCACATAAATTTGTTGCATGTCCGTTGTGCTGTTGTCTGTTGCAGTCTGCAAAACATTTACAGACAAGAGACTGTGTTGGCATTCAGGACCGGTTAACCTCCTGAGCGTTACACCTCTCAGGAGGTTTTGTTACTTTGTGCCTGATTTTGAAATAATTCTCCATAATGACTGAAAATCATCTAGCTAGCACTAGGCTAGCTAGAAGTCTCCGGCACCCCCCGATCGCCGCCGCTCCCAAGATATATACATTACCCAGCCTGGATCCAGCGATCGGCGCAGCCTCCCGGACAGCTCCGGTCTTCATTATGGGGAGGATCGCAGATGATGTCATGACATCGCCAATGTCATGACGTCATGCGCAAACCCGATCTCCTCATAGAGAGACCGGAGCTGTGGCGGGAGGCTGCGCGATCGCTGGATCCAGGGGGGTAACGTATAAACAGCGGGATCGCGGGGGATCGGCGGCGATCGGGGGGTTCCCGACACTTGCACTAGCTAGCTTAGTGCTAGCTAGAGGATTTACAGCCATTAGGAGCAATAATTTATTTATGGGGGACTCCTGGGGCCACACAGCGGTATGCCCAACACAGTGTCGGGCATACCGCTAAGGAGGTTAAAGAGGCCCCAGGGCCCTGGGGCAAACTTAAGCTTCTGCTCCCCGGGGGCCCCTGCACATGTACCTACATTAATCACTCACCTGTCCCTGCGGGGGCAGCTGCACCATCTGTGCACTCTTCAACCACAATGGCCTCAATTCACTAAGCTTATCTCCTGTCTTTAATAATGTTTCTATAGTTATCACCATGGTGATGAGGCATGTAGTATTCAGGAAACATTTTACCTCAGGCAAACCTAAAGTTAACTCTTCAATCCTTAAAATAACTCCAGAGTTAAAGACAGGTTGTTAATTAACTGCATGTGAAAATAACTACAGAGGAGGTAAATTAACTACAGAGGAGGTAACTTAAGGAATGAAGAGATAAGATAACTCTCTCACTGTGTGGAGGTAAGTTTTCTCTTGCCTTATTATCTCCAGCATGATCTTAGTGAATTGAGGCCCTTGTCTGCCTCATCTCTATCTGGTGTGTTTCATTTGTAAACACATGCTGGTCAGGGAACAGACAATCAGCGTGGCTGAAGACTGCATGGATGGTGCAGCTCCCACCGGCCGGGACAGGTTAGAAATTCATTCAGCTAATGTGCAGAAGCCCTTAAGAGAGGTGGGGGGAGACCACTTGGCAGGGTGCGTTCAAGCAGGGGCCCCTGGTGCAATTGCCCCCTTTGCCTGTATGGCAGCGCCGGCCCTGTTGGCATTCATCCGATGAATGGCCCATATCTGCTCCAGAGTGTTGGTGCAACCTGTCTGCAACAGTCCACAGTGCATTGCTGGAGCAGCACAGCACATAAATACGATACGAATGTGGTCCTGCTCAAGCATAGTGTGAACCCATCCATACTGCCTTCATTGTAACTCAAAAGTTAGGAGTGTCCAGCTTTCCTACCTAAGACCCACAGCACATTCCTGACCATCATCCTAAACATAGACATTTATAAAAAAAAACAGTCTAGGCAATCAGTAAATCACTAAGACCTTGATCCATCAAACTGCATTAATATTACCGCGCATACACAGCATGTGGTAATATAACAACACGTTTGGTAGCATTCCTGTAGAGTACGCACATAACTACCACGCGATACGCTCTTAGTGCATCCGAGGTACTTCTGTAGTGCAGCCACCACTATGGTAATGCACGTGTTCAGTATTTTAGAATTTTTTTCCAAATTCCCCAAGATTTTTAAACATGCAGTAATAGGGCTCGATTCATTAAGCTGCTCTGCTAAAGCAGCCCAGCTTAATGTGAAGAAGCGGCCGCTATGCAAGCCTTACATAGCAACGCTCACTGCTATGTAAAGAGTGTGCCTTCCTTAGGAAATTGCCTTCCTTACATAGCGACGCGCATAACTTTAAATGTCGGTGGCCCTTTGAAGTATCGCGACCATGATACTTCAGTAGCAGCCGCTACTATGTCAATTAACATGTAAGGTGACATAGTAGTGGTACCTAGTGAAGTATCACGGTCTCAATACTTCAAGAAAGGCGTGGCTCTTCCTATTGGCTTTCTCCTTTGCCTGCCCAGTGTACTGAATCGTTGTTTGTTAGTTGCAGACAGCTTCAGACTCGAGGTAAAATACGATTATCCGAAGCACCTGAAATTCATGTACGCGTAGTCGGAGCCCAGTTTCTTTAGAATAATGAGTAACCCTTCTATTGTAGTGTTGAATATAGTTCCAGGTATTAAAGCGTTTATGAGGAACACTTCAATCTGAAATGCAAAAAAATTACCAGCATCGGCTCTCTTGTCGCTTGATGAGCTTTATTGTTCTTTCACTATGCAACAGATGACAGTGGTGGCAGCAAACTGCATTACAACATAACTGCCATTAACATCTGATGACCTTGAAGTAGGTCAACCAATGAATGAACCAACTGAGTGATAAAAACATAAAAAGCTCCTATGAAAGACAAAACCACAGTAAGTACTGCATATTTAGAGACCAGCTAGTTTTTAAAACATACAGGACAACATTATCTGCAGATGTATTTATTTCGGAGGAAGAGCACATCTTAATTGCTTGGTGCATAATTGCTTCTGGCCGGCTACAATGAAGTGATTGTTTTAGTGAGAATGATGGTGATACTGCATATTTCTACATTGATCACATGAACACTTCTTGGACATAGTTACTTGCAGCAGCTCATTTAAAAGGGACGCTATGGTGAAAAACCATAGCATTTAAAATTATAGTAAAAAACGTACTGATGCACACATTTGTTCCAGTGTAAATGGATTGAAAATGTGTTTACATCCTGTGTAACTGTAACATGCAATAAGGACTATTATTCGGTGACAGTAGATTCGGACTTCTGAGGCACCGCAGAAATGTGGGAGCCCCACCAGCACCTATTTTAATATCAGCAAGTGAGGGAAATTTGGGCACAGTGGCACCTGATAAAATAAGAAACTGTGGCTGTCACGGACGAACCGTGAAGAAATGCAATCAATCGGTTTTCTGATTGTGATTCACCGTACAATCCACAATCCAGATTGCATGTCTAGGAAAAGCAGAGGGCAAAGCCTGGTGTCTGGTCTATTCCAGCTGGATACAGCTTCTATTCTGGGATTAGAATGTAATCAATTGGAATCTTCCTTCAGCAGGCCACAAGCAGCTAGGCATGAAATCTAGCATGAAAAGTGACAATTTAGTCCTGTTGCTGGCAGAGAAAGCCTGGGCACAGCAGAACCACAGACTTGGTGAAACCACTATGGTCAGATTTAAAATAACTGTAGTGTATGATTTTTGTTATTTTAAGAGATACCGTAGTTATGATCTATATGGAAATTATATAATTTGTTTGCTAAGGTCCAGCCGAGTATCCTCATATTTAATTTATGAAGCTGACATAATCAGCCACCTGGTTATTAAACTTCTCAGGAATGGAATGTCCTACCCTATTCATGCCTGGTATAAATGTTATCTATATTCTTTGGGATTGTGAATTTGCTATTATTATTTATGTCCAATGAACATGTTCTAAGATATAGAAGTGTCATATATATGGAATTTAAGTTCCCACAAATATAAAGGGCCGATTCATCTCAAGGGCAGGGGCTGTAGTCTGAGTTCCCCCCTCAGAACAGGTCTGTATAAAAAAACACAGCAATTTCAGCAAAAAGTTCTTCTTTGAACACCACGTATGAATTGAAGCTGGCAAGAGAACCCACAGCTAGCTTCCCTGAATTCTGACACAAAGGAACTTTGAATTTCTTGGATTTCCATGCAAAGGACATACCTCTCCCAAAACTTTAAGTATTCATTTTCTTTGGTTTTTCAGCTTTCTATTTTTTACCTGTGGCTACCGTCTCTATAATAGTTACTTTTAATAATTTTCTGAATATGTTATTTATAATGCATTTACAATAAAAGACTTGAAGCACCACAGAAATAATCCTAGCCTTTCGGAAGATTCGCTACCTGAAGTATTGTATTGTTTTTAGTCAGACCAGAGTGTTTTTATATTTTAATTCACTGGTTTAGAATAATCAGAACGGGTTTCCCTTTTCCCAGATAAAATGGATGGTGGCAGCCTGGTACCTAAAATATTGTGTAGTAAAGTGTTTGTTTTGCTTGCATGTTCCCTCCTGGCCTGTCTGTTTGCCCAATACCAGCAGTTTCAGTACATCGATAGCATCCATTATATTGGATTGTCTGTGTGTGGAAATAGATTGGGAGGCATTGAGCAGTACAGCCACTAGGGGCTCGTGACAGTGGCTACAAGTAGCAGGTGCAAAGTGGCACCTGATATTTTTCATATACAGCAGTGAAGGTGGTGTGGTAATCAGTGGATTTGCGGTGGAGAGGCAGCAAGGTTTAGGCATCGTGAGAGAGGGAGAGTTAGGTTTAGGCATTGGTGGGCTAGATGGTTAGGGTTAGGCATTGTGAGGTGGGTAGGGTAAGGTTGGGCATCGGCACAGGAGTTGGCTAGGGTTGGAATCATGGGGGGTTGGTTGGTTAGGCATCATGGAGGGCGTGCACATGTGTACTCCACTAGTCAGTCCGGTGCAGGGTGAGCTGAATGACAGTTTATGATGGACCATGAGGCTTCTTGTGGACAAATTCACTGTATTTAACATGATTGATAAAAAAAATAGTACATTGAAATACGGCATTTAACATGACTAGATGAACTGAACAGAGGTGAAAGGTTATGCACAGCGATCTCACTGCCAGAGTCCCACAGAGATATAAGAAATGACTCAATTCACCAGATGCGATACAAGCTAATCAGTATTGAGCTTACGTCGTCCTTTTTATAACACTGCAGTTTAGTGACTGTGCTGACATCGAGGTCAGCTGGCAAAAGAATACCTTTCTGGGATATACCTGCAGCATGATAGAAAGCTGGTAAGGGCCCTTTAACGCTTGCTGCAATCCACTACCCAAAACATTTCAAATTGCAACTGCACTATACATGTAAATCACGGTGCTCCTTTTCCATCAGCACATTTAGATTTTGCCCAAATTGCAATTGTCGGGCTGCACGATTTTTGGTGCAATTGCAATCTGTTCCTAACGCTTCATGGCACAATCGCAGCATGCGGAAAATGTAAATTGCGCCACCTCATTGCAGCATGATTTTGTGTGCGATCGAGCGTCCTAGTGGAAAGCCAGCCTAAAGGCTCATACACACATCAGACTATAGTCTTTGGAAAATGAAAGATCACAGACCAATCTTACCACCATTCATGTAGTATGAGAGCCATACCTTCCCAGTCTTTTCTATGGAGCTGAACTCCCCATCAGAAAAAAATCTTTGCAAGAAGCTGCACACACAGATGCTGTACAGACACAAAAGATCAGTATCTGCAAAAGATCTGTTTATGCCAAAGATCCGTTCCTGCAAATTGCATTCATAGTCTATGAGATCTGCAGATCATCAGACACACCTTGTTTAACTGACATTCATCTGCAGATCAGACAATCATCTGCAGATCTGAAAATCCATCCTGGTGGATCTGATCTGCAGATGAATGTCTGTTAAACAAGGTGTGTATGATGATCTGCAAATATCATAGACTATGACTGCATTTTGCAGGAATGGATTTTTTGCAGGAACAGATCTTTTGCAGATACTGATCTTTTGAATGTCTACATCATCTTTGTGAGCAACATCTTGCAAAGATTTTTGTCTGATGGGGAGTTCAGCTCCATAGAATATACTGTGTAGGTATGGCTCTCATACTACATGGAAGGGGGTAAAATTGGCCTGTGATCTTTCATTTTCCAAAGACTATGGTCTGATGTGTGTATGAGCCTTAAGACTTGTAACACACTCCTCCATTCCAGGCCTACATGTTTACACAGAGCAAAGCTAAAACGTTTCAGATTTTGCCATTTCCTTACCCTGATGCGGTCTTTCTCCTTCTGCCATCTTTCCACCTCATCGTCCACATCGAGAAGCTGGAGATGAAGCTGTTCTTGGATCTCAGATAGTTCTGTCTTTAAAAGATGAAACAAAGGAAATGTTAATTATAACAAAGCATACGCTTAAATTATAAATACTTGTCTGTACAGTTTTGTACACATCAGTGAATAGTACATCCTTACATTTGTTCTATAACATTTATTTGATGTTTACTTAAATACTTCATTCAGGCTCATGTTTTTTTAATACCTATTGTGTGGATCAGATCACCATTTGGAATACCCATAACCAATTATTGGTTATGAGTATTATTTTTATTCAAGGTATTATTCATTTTTAATATCTGGCAAACCACCATGACCACCACCGCCTATGCCTATAGCTGAGCGTCACAGTCAATAACAGTCATCGGCTATGCATATGCCACAGCCAACATAGGATAGCCTAACTCCCATTTATGGTTTACCAACCTCTGCCACCAATCACACACCCAGCTGCCGGCTGCACCTGTTGCTGGAGTTCTACTACACCATAGCTGAACCTTAGATAAGTTCAGCTACATTAGGTGTTAATTTTACAGCCTGCAAGCAACGTGCCCCTGATCATCTGCCCGGCAACTCGTATTTTTCCACACCATTTCAAGCCGCACCAGCCACACTGGCAATTTACTGCTTTTCACCATTTGTGATGTGAGAATCCAATCCATCCAACTGAATGGAGCTGTAGATGAACACTGGAGGGTAATTGCAGCACGCTGGCTTAGTGGATTGCATTGTAGTCTAGCAGCTCTGGGACCACAGTTCGAATCTCAGCTAGGGCAACATCTGCAAGGAGTCTATATGTTCTCCCCGTGTCTATTTGGGTTTCCTCCAGGCACTCTGGATCCTTCAGAGGTTTCCCACGTCCTCCTGGCTCTTACCGTTGCCCTGAAAGAAATCTGACTAGATCTTGTCGGATTGGTTACCACAATCTCACTCCTCTTAATGCAGGAGTTTGTCTGTTCTGTGAGTGCACTGCCATGCCTGTTTAGTAAGCTGGAGCCGCTTATTGCACAAGTGACTCCGTGCTACTGTGCAGCTGTGGCCGTGCCTGTGCGGGTGCAGCACAGCTGTGCTCGTGCATGAAGAGGAATGTGGACACGATCCTCAAGATGGGGGCTAAGAGGACGCTGAAAGCTTCTGAAGGATCCAAATGCTTCCCTCAAACTAGTTAATTATCTATATACCGTATTTTGGGGGGGAAGAAGTTTGCCTTGGGTTCACTATTAAGGATTTTTGATACTTTTTGTGACTTAATGCCTTCAGCTGTTGTTTATATTTAGTATTTAAAGTACTTTCTCAGGACATGCATGACCCACAATCTTCTGACCACTTTCACATTTAAAAAGTTATTACTATTAAAGGATACCCGAACTGAAATGTGGCATAATGAGATAGACATGTGTATGTAGAGTGCCTAGCACACAAATAACTATGCTGTGTTCCTTTTTTTCTTTCTCTGTCTGAAAGAGTAAAAATATCAGGTATGTAAGTGGCTGACTCAGTCCTGACTCAGACAGGAAGTGACTACAGTGTGACCCTTACTGATAAGAAACTCCCATTTTTTACCTCTTTCTTGCTCTCAGAAGCCATTTTCTGCTAGGAAAGTGTTTTATAGTTGGAATTTCTTATCAGTGAGGGTCACACTGTAGTCACTTCCTGTCTGAGTCAGGACTGAGTCAGCCACTTGCATACCTTATATTTAACTCTTTCAGGCAGAGAAAGAAAAAAAGGAACACAGCATAGTTATTTGTGTGCTAGGCACTGTACATACACATGCCTATCTCATTATGTCACATTTCAGTTTGGGTATCCTTTAAGGAGCAATACCAATTTGATGGTGAACAAAGAAATGGAGATCTGTTATCGGATTGTCACTTTCCTCTAAATAGTCATGTAACTTGGCATTAGATTGCTTTGTTGCAAACAAAAATAAAGTATACATAGTTAAGTGAAAGAAGTGCTATATGAATGGATTTTCTGGCTGTTGATTCTGTTAAAAAACTGTTGGTCAGTAATCCTGCTACGTGACATACTAAGCAGAGTCTGAACATGTTTGGAAGAAAACTCAGAGGATCAGGTTCTTTGACAAGACTGATTTAGAGAGCAGGAAATTCTCATCCTATCACATCATACAAGTCACGTCAAACAACAGAAATGCCCCTGGGGAGGCAGGAAAGCCCATGCTTCAGGGCAAAGATCTGGCTTTTCTCATTGTTCATGACGAGCACCACAGAGAACATCCAGTTGCTGAGGACTGGTGCTTTTTATTGCAAGTACTGGTTTTGGACAAACTGACACTAGTAATGAAGCCCAAGTGCTGATTCAGTGAAATTCCATACTGCACATGCTTGGCTTCCTCCATCCTCTTCCGGTAACACAAACTGGCACACAACTGCCTTGTGCAATAAAGCAATTCTACTCACTAAAGCTAAATGCAAACATTGCAGAGTGGTCAGAGTACAAACACAATATGCCCATCCCAGGGGAGCTCCTCACCTGTCTATAGTGTAAACAGAAGCATTCAGTATGACCAAGCGCTTCTGTTTGCTGTGCCGTGCTGTGGCATGGAAAATGTGGTAACAAGACACTGCTAGCTTCAGCTGATCAGTGAGTAATATAACAGTAAGCTCGATAGAGAGTGCAAAGGATTCTCCTTCCATATGCTCTGCTATGGATCTTCAAGTGACACTGAAGCAAAAATAAACTTATGAGATAATGAATTGTAAGTGTAATACAAATAAGAAATAGAACATTAGTAGCAAAGAAAATAATCTCATATTGTTTTCCAGTACAGGAAGAGATAAAAAATCTTCAGTTGTTATGTATGCAAAAGATCTTCTCTGAGCTATTCTACCCAACTTGGTACAGTCCTGTTTTCTGAAGCACTTAAACAGCCAAGAAACCGTGAGAGACAGCTTGAGATAAGGTTTTACTGCAGTAAAATTCAAAGGGTCATTATTTCTGCTTTGTTTTATAGCGTAAAAGACAGAGAGTGGTTTTAAAACTGCAACTGTGACAGTCTAATACAATTTTATAAAAATATATATATATATAACTGAAATAAAATATGCGACTTTTTTCTTTGCTGCTAATGTTCTATTCCTTATCCGTACTACACATACAATTCATTATATGATAATTTATTTTTTTTGCTTCAGCGTTTCTTTAAAGACATTTATAGAGACGTCTAAAACCATTTTAACAACGTCACCTCCAAGAGTTTTTCCCTTTAAAAAACATTATTATTACATAATATTAATTATTATTATTAGGAAGTAATGCATGTAAGTATTGGCTTTTGTGAATTACGCAGCATGTCATTGATGCCGGCGATCATTCACAGGGGGACTTAGATCAATGAATGATGTCCCCTCTAACTATTGGCGGCGAGAACGAGCGTGGGAGCAAGTGCGGGAGCGCGCGGGAGTGCACAGCGGTAAGGGACGTAGTACCTACACCCCTGCGAGATGTAGAGGGATTTTGCAGGGACGTAGTCCCGGGGGAGGGCAAGTGGTTAAAATAACAAAAGTGATTGTAAACAGAATGGGGGACAGCTGACCAGCGAGGGAAACCTCAATAGGATCCTGAGGCTTCCCTCTCTTTAGGTAAGTGTCAAATTTTGTACTTGAGCTTTGGTTCGGGTACACTTTATTGCATGAAAAAAACAGCCTGGCTTTCTGCCAGGAGCATGAGTATGCAGGCAGATGCCAACCGGTTGCTATGCACCTCTTAAAGGGAACCTTAACTGAACGGGAGGTAAAGAGTTTCAATTACCTGGGGCTATTACCAGCCCCCTGCCGCAGTCCTGTGCCCTTGGAGCCGCTCTGGAATCCTCCGGTCCCCCGCTGTCACTTAGTTTTGTTTTTGACGACTCACCAGTCGGCCAGCCGCCATGCGTATTATTGGACGCATTCCCTACTGCAATTAGCGCTGCCTGCCATTGCCGCATTCTGCACGCGTAGATATGTGGCAATGCGTATTTTTGTAAGCGTTGCGGTCTGCACAGCGCTAATTGCAGTAGGGAATGCGTCTAATAATACGCATGGCGTCCAGCCGACTGGTGAGTCATCAAAAACGAAACTAAGTGACAGCGGGGGACCGGAGGATTCCAGAGCGGCTCCAAGGGCACAGGACTGCGGCAGGGGGCTGGTAATAGCCCCAGGTAATTGAAACTCTTTTCCCCCCGTTCAGTTAAGGTTCCCTTTAAGTTTGCCATACACTAGACAATGTGGCCAAAAGAAAGTTCTTTCTCAGATTATAATCTGATTAGAGAGGGATATATCTGATAAAATCCTTCCACACACTGCGCAAAGATTTTTAATGTATTTCAGAATAAAATCTATTAAGGCAGCTGGGATGGTGCTTTGTGCTCCACCCTGTATATTTGTATTGCATATGCCTTGCCCTGTACTGGTGTCCATTGGGATAGCAGTGTTTATAACAAGATAAGTTACACCAACTCAATAGCAATCAGATCTATAAACTATTTTACAAAGCTGGCAATGAGCACCTCTTTCAGTCACTGAAAAGAGAGTCCACGGACAGCCAGTAATTTAGACAAAGGTAACACCTTGATGCATATAGCAATTACATGAATGTGACCGGACCTGTTTTTGCTATGGCAACATCAATGACATTAGCTATGCTTCGGAAGCCTTTTAACATACCATAAATGTTTATTTGGTATGCAAAGTACATTGGAAAGTATTGCACGGAATTTCTATATCACACACTGCCCTAAAAGGAAAAAGGAACTGAAAATAATAAGGCATCTATTCCCAGTACTTCAGAAAATATTCAATGCAACTACACCCAAATGAATGGATAATCCAACCAAAAAATGAATATATTGGTTTGGGTCACTACTGTATCGGTGATCACCAACAGTGATAAGTCCTGTATATCAGGAGTAGGTCTGTAAATAAAATGCATTAATAGGATAGTACACAAATTTTGCATGCAAATCTATGTAGATTGAAACTGATCTCACCAAGATAGCATTTCATTGGTCCATTTTCAAGGTGCATGAATTACAAACTTGGAATTATTTGCATCTCATTGACCTCCATCTACTAAGGAGCTTCAGCAGTCGTAGTTTTAACCATTAGTGCAATGCTCTGCTATTTGTTGCAGAAATGAAATGGGAATCTGACTCCTATTGTTGCATTATACATGTATTTACTTATGTGATAGGAATTGCTGCAGGAGCAATTGATCATTGTAATGGATGCAAGAAATAAACAAATAGATGCAGAACCTTCACACATAGTACAACCTAAAACTTGCTTTAGTAAAAGAGGCAGTTCACATCCAAAATGATTGTGTCCCAACTTGGCAAATGGGGTGGTGCAGATCTATGCTGTTCAACCACACAGCAAAGCCAATAAAGGACAATTTTCAGCATGCCTCTTAAAGCGGAATATAACCCTGCATTTCAACTTTGCTCTAAAACATTATTTACAGTATATTATATGCAACCAGCATTTTTTTTTTACTAGAACAGCATTGGAAGGGTTACACAGGGCTTTAAAGTTCCTGGAGATTTCTGCAGACGCATCCGAAGCTGAAATAGATACATTTTGTTTACATAAATGTTTGTTTGTTTACATAAATGTATCTAAGTGTTGAATGTGACTCATCTCTCTCACTAAGAAGGAGCTTGGAGGACAGCCAAAGAGTGTGTAACATTTATCAATAGATACATTCAACTAAATAGAATGTATCTATCTGAACTTCTGCATATCTCTCCACGGAACTTTAATCCTCTGTGTTTAACCCTTCCAATGCTGGTCTAGTAAAAAAAAAATGCTTTTTGCATATAATATGCTGTAAATAATATTTTAGAGCAAAGTTGAAATGCAGGGTTATATTCTGTTTTAAGGGCCCTTTTCCACTAGCAATCGCTAGCGTTCGCGCTAAACGCTAGCGATTGCTGAATCACAAGTGCAGGAAACTTCCCGGCGATTGCATTCACGATTTTGCTATGCAATGCACTGCATAGAAAAATCGCGGCAAAGATCGCTCCGCGGTGCGATCGCGTTTGAGACAAAAACGAATCGCGGTAGTGGAAATTACCTACCGCGATTCCTATGTTAAAAAGCAAACCTTAGCGATTTCAAAATCACTAGCGGTTTGCGATTTTGCGATTCAGCATCGCAAACGCCGCTAGTGGAAAAGGGCCCTGAATCTGACTTAAAATCACTGTTATCTACTAGTAGTGAATGCCTTAATGGCATACATAGTCGTGGTTGTCAGGCACATTTTGGAGGTCTGCTGCAGACTTATTTCAGCCCAAAAACTTGTCATATTCAGGTACAATTGCAGTGCTCTGTCTTATTGACTAGCATGCAACCTATAGCGCTATGTTAGTAAAGAAAACTGTAATTAGTGATGGTAGAAATTGCCGAATTCTGAATCTGACCAAATCCTGATCTCCATCTAGTAATTCGGTGGAATTCTACCATTTATATTTAAGTTAATACTGCCGACTTTAGTGGTTAACTGCAAAGGCCCCATATATCCTCAGTGAAAATCCCAGCCAGGGCATTATCTGCACATGAGGTTGTATACTCTCCACATGTCTGAGTGGGTTTCCTCCCGGCACTCCGGTTTCCTCCCACATCCCAAAAACATGCAAGTAAGTTAATTGGCTTCCACTAAAATTGGCCCTAAACTATGATGAACATATGATTATGGTAGGGATTCGATTTTGAGCCTTTCGGAAGAACAGTAAGGGCTCGTTTCCACTATCGCGAATCTGCATGCGTCCAACGCATGCAGATTCGCACATGTAATGCAAGTGGATGGGCCTGTTTCCACTGTAGCGTTGTTGAGGTGCGTTTTTTTCAGCGGTAAAAAAACGCACAAAAGAGCCAACGAATTCGCCTGCGAGTGGAATGCATGCGAATCGCCGCTAATGTATTTAATAGTAAAAACGCATGCGTTTGTTACATGCGTTTTTACCTGCGATTTCGCGTGCAATTTCGCACCTTTTTCAATTTTATTTTGCCCTGGCAGTGTCATGGTTAATTTCGCATGGCACCCTGCCATGCGAAATCGCACGCGAAATCGCGGGTAAAAACGCATGCGGAAACGCATCCGCATGCGTTTTTACAAGCGTCGGAATGCCGGCGAAATCGCGTCGCAACAGTGGAAACAAGCCCTTAGTGACAAGACTATATGCTCTGTAAAGCACTGCAGAAGAAGTCAGCACTATATAAATACTAAATAATAATACAATTCTTGCATATGATCCCACACCAATATCTCCTGGACCTTGATTGAAGATTACCGATGCACATCCACATACACATCGCTCCCTGCCACCAGCACTTGTTATGCTAGACTAGCAAGCTCTGGCACAGCATCTTTAAAGGGGAACTGAAGAGAAAGGTATATGGAGGCTGCCATGTTTATTTCCTTTTAAGCAATACCAGTTGCCTGGCAGCCCTGCTGATCCTCTGCCTCTAATAGTATTAGCCATAGCCCCTGAACAAGCATACAGCAGATCAGGTGTTTCAGACTTTAAAGTCAGATATGACAAGACTAGCTGCATGCCTGTTTCTGGTGTTATTCAGATACTACTGCAGACAAATAGACCAGCAGGGCTGCCAGGCAACTGGTATTGTTCAAAAGGAAATAAATATGGCAGCCTCCGTATACCTCTTACTTCAGTTCCCCTTTAAATGTCCAGCTGGGACCTTCTACTGGTTTACTTATTGTACCAATGAGAATGCCGAAGTTTCCTTAGGATTCTCATTGGTACAATAAGTGGACCAGTAGGGGACCCGACGGGACTTTTAAAGATGCTGTGGCAGAGCTTGCTAGTTTAGTATAACAAGTGCCAGCATCAAGGAGGCGACATGTGCGCATATATGCGTCAGGGATCTTCAATCAAGTTCCAGAGGATATTGGCATGGGATCATTTCCAAGAATACTGGCATGGGGTCATTGATTAAAGGAAAGCATTTATGGTCAATTAAGAATATTAAAATACTTTTTAGGTAGTTAATGTTTTTATTTCAATTCTGAATTGGGAAGCAAAAGTAGAAATTCAGAATTCCACAGGATTTGATTGCTCATCTCTACCTGTAACACATCACAGGAGATGGAAATTAACATCAAGTGACGTGTAACCACAAAGGTTTCTGAGATTTAAAGTGAATGTTTACCGTTTCAAAAAAGAAAAAGTCAGATACTCACCTAAGGAGAGGGAAGGCTCGGTCCTAATGAGCCTTCCCTCTCCTCTCCCGGTGCCCGGTCCCACACAGGATCCCCCGTGGCAGTATTCGACCAGTTCGGTCAAATACTGCCACTTCCGCATGCCGAAGGGAGCTTTCGGAAGCCTCCCGAGGACGGGGCCGCTCCATACTACGCATGCGCGAGCGCCCTCTATGACGCGCTCGCGCGTACGTAGTATGGAGCGGCCCGTCTTCGGAAGCCCAAGTGCTCCCGAAGACCTCCAAAGTCCCTGAGGTGGCAGACGCGAACGGGGGAGCCAGCGCAGCACTGAGGGCACCGGGTGAGGAGAGGGAAGGCTCATTAGGACCGAGCCGTCCCTCTCCTTAGGTGAGTATCTGACTTTTTTTTTATAGCGGTACCCATTGGCTTTAATGTCCTTCCTGTAAGCCAGACCTGCATCACCAGCAATCAGTTAGAGAGAGAACATGGTAAAAGTTTAGATGAGTCGGGAGTATGAGAGATATGGAGGCAATCATATCCATTTCCATTTAAACTGTACTAATTGCTGAGCTATGCTCATGATCCTGTACCTTTAAAGAGGAACTGTAACGTAAAAACGTCCCCTGGGGGTTACTCACCTCGGGTGGGGGAAGCCTCAGGATCCTAATGAGGCTTCCCACGCCGTCCTCCGTCCCTCGGGGGTCTCGCTGCAGCCCTCCGTACAGCGGTGACGTCATTATTTACCTTCCCGGCTCCAGCACAGGCAATCTGACGGCTGTCGGCTCCGAAGTAGGCGGAAATACCCGATCGCCGTCGGGTCCGCTCTACTGCGCAGGCGCCGGAGACTTGCGCCTGCGCAGTAGAGCGGACCCGACTGAGATCGGGTATTTCCGTCTACTTCGGAGCTGACAGCAGCCACAGCGCCCCTGCTGGAGCCTGCAAAGGTAAATATTGAAGTCACAGTCGGCTCTGTCGCCGGCTGTTCGGAGGGCTGCAGCGAGACCCCGTGGGACAGAGGACGGCGTGGGAAGCCTTATTAGGATCCCGAGGCTTCCCCCACCTGAGGTGAGTACCCCCCAGGGGCGTTTTTTAATGTTACAGAGTCTCTTTAATACTTCAAACCACTGACCCTAAATAAGTATGTAGATCAGGTGTTCTGACTAAAGTCTGACCACACTTAAGGCATACATCGAGAGATGATGGGCAGATTCGACCAAGAGACAAATCTCTCTCTAATCGAATCTGGTAGGCTATCTGTATCTGCTGATTTTAACTCAAATTAAGCATGAGATCTCCTGGGAATTGGCCGAACCCGCCACATCCGCCGTGTAAATGTGCTGTAAGTGTGCATTTATACATTACCTGTCCTGTGTCGCTGTGCCCATCTCTTCTAATAGCCACATACATTCTGCGGGCATGGCGCATGTGTGATGTCATGTGCTGGCAGGCTATGCGCCGGCAGAGTGTATGCGGCTAATAGAAGAGCGGCTGAAGACGGACGGGCACCGCAACATAGGACAGGTAATGTATAAATGCACACTAAGGCCTAGTGCACACCGGAGCGTTTTCGCTGCGGTTTGCGATCTGCTTGCGGGTGCGGATCTGCTAGGGTAATGCATTTCAATGGGGTGGTGCACACCAGAGCGGGTGGCGTTTTGCAGAAACGCATACTCCCGGGCTGCAGCAGATTTTGGATTGCGGATGCGTTTCTGCCTCAATGTTAAGTATAGGAAAAACGCAAACCGCTCTGAAAAACGGCACTTCAGAGCGGTTTGCCAGGCGTTTTTTGTTACAGTAGCTGTTCAGTAACAGCTTTACTGTAACAATACATGAAATCTACTACACCAAAAACGCTACACAAAACCGCAAAACGCTAGCTGAAACGCTGCAGAAAAATAAGAAAAAGCGTTTCAAAATCTGCTAGCATTTTGCGGATCTGCTAGCGGTTTTTGGTGTGCACCAGGCCTTTGGGCTAGTTCACACTACAAGTGCTAGAGATTTTAAAAGCTCTTGATAATGCAATCCTATGGGGGATTTTTAGGAAATCACATCGCTTCAGTGAGAACACACACATATAGGATAACATTAGCAGGAGCTTTTAAAATCACAAAGCGCTCAGAAAAGCTCCTATAGGGCTGGTGCACACCAGAGCGGTTCTGGAGCGTTTTTAAAAACGCTTGCAGGGGGGAAACCGCTTGGCTAATGAAAGTGAATGGGCTGGTGCACACCAGAGCGGTTTGTTTTTTCCACAAATGCAAACTCAGGGGCTGCAGCATTTTTTTAGATTTCTGAGGCGTTTCTGCCTCAATGTTAAAGTATAGAAAAGTGGGAAACAGCTCTGAAAAATGCTAGATCAGAGCGGTTTTCCAGGCGTTTTTGTTACAGAAGCTGTTCAGTAACTTCTTTACTGTAACAATATTTGTAATCTGCTACACAAAAAACGCTCCAAAAACCGCTAGGCATGTTTAAAAACGCCTCTAAACATGCCTAGAATCGCTCTGAAATCTGCTTCAAAAACCTCTAGCGTTTTGCAGATCTGCTAGAGGTTTTTGGTGTGCACTGGGCCGTAGTGTGAACGAACCCTTACAGCACATTTACACATTACATAGATACACATTGCATTAATAGCGCCAGGGTTTTCGTTTCATTCGTTACTCGTCCCAATATTGCTCGCTGTTCCTGCTGCACACCCAATTGAGCAAGTCGGTCCGACATCTTGCAGCATGACGTCAATCGGGCATGCACTTGGAGGCACAGATTCTCATCCGTTTCCCATTATAGTAATCAAATCGATTGGTCGATCAGCCTTCAAATCGCCTGATGTATGGCCACCTTAACAGTAGCTGAATGCTTGTTTCAGATGTGTGATTCAGACACCACCAAAACAAAAGTAATCCGCAGGAGAGCCAGGAAATTGGTATTATACATCGGGAAATAAATATGGCAGCCTCCTTACTCCTCTCACTACAGTGCAACGTTTATATGCTGAAGGGTTTTCAGTGCACTTTTTCTTTTTTTTTTGCAGTCTGTCATTTGCAGTCTGTCACACTCAATAGGGTTTGGTTATGTGTAGCTGGACTTATCCTTCAAATATGATTCTGCTGTTTAGCAACCATTTAACTTCTGAAATATGCAGTACATCGATAGCATACCACAACTGCCTACCCGCCTACCTTAACTATGAGGAAATATAACACACAGAAAAGTACCAAACAGTCCGTGAATGTTGTCTAGCTTTCAATAGCCACGGGCAGTTTCCTCAGCAAAGCCAAATGAAGGTTATTAGGCCTCAACAAAATGGCCGGGATTGCCTTGGGGTAGATAGCGCAGATCTGGAATCTTCCAGGTTTGAGTGCTGACAAACTAGGAACCACAGATACAAATTTTTAGTTAACTTTACAGGCGGGTCAAAGTGATGTCACCGTGCGTAACGCGCAGCATTTGGCTGTGGGCAAGTACCTTGTCTGCATAATGCTCAGGCACACCCAAGGTGGGGCTGCAATGCAGCCATAGATTTCAGTTTTTATACAAAGGCATTTATGAAATGTCGTAATAAAGCAGACGCCCTCAGCTTGTGTTCTGTTGAGACAGGACCACAGCAAAGGCTCAGCCTCCATGTATTTAACCACTTCTAATCTGCTTTTCCTCAGAGCAGTACGGTAGTTTTTTTTTTTTCCTTTAGGGTAACCCCAACAAGCTTATTAAGTATGGCAGTGAAGAAATACATCCATAAAGGGTTAAATAGATTTGCCTACAGCAAATAAATAATGACTTTTATAAAAGACACATTCTGAATGGCTATAGGTGATGGCAATGCAGGGAAAATCTGCCAACATCATTGTGTAGGACACCTGTTGCCACGTAAATAAAAGTGTTTTAACTAGGCAAATGTAGTGCCTATAGCAACCAGATTGAATCTTTTATGCTTCTGAATCAGGGGAGGGAAAATGTGAGTAGTTGCTATGATCACCTCATGTTGTTCTTCTATTATTCGTTGTCAGACACGTGTTCCACTGGAAATGGCCGCCACATGAAATGAATGTAGCATTGTTATTGTTGTTGTTTTTTTCATGCAGTTATTAACAAGATATAGGATTTTTTTGGCATGTTCCTCTATTTTAAGGAATTTTTATGCTCTCACTCTAACTTTGTATTTCCACACTGGTCATTTTTTTAAATGAGGCTGATATGTTTTCTTTAGGCTTGCATATGAGTCTCCCCACCAGTGTAATTTCTTCTATACACTGATAATCACCATCAGCCCACCACTGTAAACAATGCGAGCTTAACAGGTTTCTCAAGAATTAGATCATAAGGCCTGAGAAAGCATTAAGTATGTAGATAACTCCATAACAGACTTAAAGTGGCCATACACCCGTTGATCTGCCACCAGATAAACCATCAGATAAATTTCTCTCTGATCAAAACTGATCAGAGATGGATCTATTGCCAGCCCACACACATTGCAGACAGATTTCAAAAAGATTTCAGCTTGAAATCTATTGGTAATCATCCTACAGCAGCCATCTACAGGACGGGCCCTCATTTAATGGCCCCACCCCTGTCAACCCGGCATGACTCTTCATCTTCTCCATTGTCTGCATCTTTTGAATTTTCACCATGAGTACCTGTACTACACGACGCTGCTGCATGTAGGGATGTCAGTACATGCATTGATGTCACATGGTGCAGGCGCTGACAGTGACAATTCAAAAAGACGCCAGAAGCAGCAAGGGGAGTCGCGTTGGTATGACAGGTGGCCCACTCACCATGGCCCAGGGAGGGTGCGGGAGCACATACAATTAGTGGGAGACCAGCTGGTGAGCCATCAGGTCCATCGGTCATTGGAAAATCGAATGCCCTTAGGCCTCATTCACGCAGATAGCCGTGCGATTGGAACCGCAACGCGTACGAACGTACGCCATCATGAGTTGCGCGGCTTATTCACATTCACTGTAGTGAACGGGACAGCCATGCGTTTGGGCAAAAAAATGCGTGCAGAATGCGTTCGTGGGCCGCACTGGTCCGCAACGCATGCAGTGTGAACATCAGACAGTGCAGTCTATGCACGTCTGATGTCGTGCGTTTCTGCCTCCCGCACATGTCGCCAAAATACGGCGTGTAATGTGAACGAGGCCTTACAGCTGTGCATCAGATTGGGCCCTTGCAACTTACATTTTTCAGCATCCCTAATCGATACTTTCAACCTATTTCAGATGGAAATCGGTATAAAAGGATGGACATTGTATTAGAGAAAGAAAATTTGCCTCAAGATGGTCATAATCATGGGATGACTGTTGTCTTGCAGTTGCCAACTTGGATGGCTTTATTTGAAAAGGGTGATAATCTCATGCCTGTGGGTTCTCCTGCAGAAACCACAACCAGAGTGATATCACAGGAAATGATTTGGAGGGTTGGATTTTCTTGCCTGACCACCATTTTTTTTCCAGCTGCCCCATGAATATTGGGTGTCCCTTCTCCCCTTTGCAAAACACAAACAGGAGCCAGAAAACATAGTTGTGCCCACCTATCCATGGAGTCGTATGACCCCAGTATGCCCTAATGGGGTCTCATCATGTGGCAGCCCTCACATATCTAAAGTCAGCTTTAGAATATTTATGAGCACTGATCTAACATTTGGGGTGTACGTCCTCCTTTTTCTTCCTCCAGAGTTTTTGTTTACTGATCTAACATATATAGTCTAACGCTCAAGAGAAAATGATAAGCATCGGCCAATCACCACAAAAACTGTACAAGTCATATAAAAATATGTATTGTTATTGTTTGCTCAGGATTATGTGAAACTATTATATCTACATTTAATCTTATGACGAATCAGCCTTCTATTTGGTCAGCCAAACTTGAAAGCTCCCTACAGATGGTAGGGAAAAATCTTTAAAGGCAAATGAATTTTGATCCATTTTTTCATTCACACACTAAATCATACTTCCAAATAGGCTGCAGACACATCTGATGGTATCTTCTCTGAGATTCGGCCAAAACAAACACACCTAACAATAAGACAGCCAACTGTGTTAGATGTTAATCAGACAACAATGAAAGATGCATGCACAGACCCCATACAAGATAGACCATCTTCGGCTGATGATCACTGTAATAGAAAGCATCACCTACAAATTAATAGCTAAATAATTTCAAAGTGCCTGAGCAGCTTTTTTGTTAAGATATCGACAACTCGTTGAAATCAGAAGCAATCATTCACACATATTCTAATACCTGATTGTCAATAAATATCACCTATATCATTTGATATCTGTGGATTTTCTCTTATGATTGGGCTTTGCTTAAGAAAAATATAGACTAGTGAAAACAGAAATGGGATTTGGCTGCTTCTTAAATGCATATCTTGTAAAACCAGTTTGTTTTCTTTTTCTGCTTGTTTTAAGTACTGTATAGAACAAAAGCATTTCAAAGCCCAGACTTGTGTTACCCTGTATAACTAATTCTCATAAACAAAGCTTGCTCATAGGGGGATCTTGTTTCATTTAATATTGTATATTTAACTTATTCTGTATTTATTTTATCTTTGAGAAGGTGACATAGTTGACCTTCCATTTTCCCCTATACATATTCTATGTTTTATCTAGATTCAATATTATGTTTAAGACTGAAATATAGAATAACCAGAATAAGATTCTAAATAACAAAGCCATCAAGTGGGCCTCTATGCAATTAACTTTTTTTCTTGCGTTTTCTCCTAGCAGATAATTTTTCATCTTCTATTTAGAGTAACTTTTCAGCACTTTGCAATTGAAAAAGTACCAAAAAGAAGGTGGAAAAGTACTATAAAAACTAAATGTTTTCTTGCTTGCTGGTGATTTAAATGCATTTTATTTACAAGTTTGATAATATCACCTAGGAGAAAACGCAGGAGAAAATTTGAATTGCATATGGGCCATAGTGCCTTTGTAAATAGTCACACCTTACAGTTGAATTTTACAACCCAGATATGTGGTTAAATAGAGATCCCACCATGTTGTCCATTGAGGCTGAAATCCAGCATCAGCAGTGGAACTTTCTAAGCATTCCACTTTAATACATTATTTCCCAAACATGCCCCTAAAGTTCAACCAAATGCTTGTGTTTTGTTGATATTCACACAAAACTGTTGGGAGAGGCTACCTGAAATGCATGCACCTTTAGTGGGAGTTGAGGAAAGATTTGAGAAACACTGCATTAAGACCTCTAACAACTTGCCAGGTAATCACCTTAAACGTTCAAGGGAAGAATATAAATATATGCTTTAATGATGTTATTAGGCTTTGCACTGTCTATATTAGTTTTATTTTCCTTTCTTCTCCATCTCATCCCAAAAGATTATCTGAAAACAGTACTCACCTCCTTCACATATTTCTCAGCCTCTACTGTGACTGTATTGTGATTCTTGTGTTCTTGGAACATGCATAGATAGCAGATGCATGTCTGGTCTGTTTGACAAAACAGCTCCATGGTTTTGCTGTGCAAGGGGCATTTTCGAGCTTCAAAATCTCTGATGGGGTCCAGTAGCTTATGATCCCGAAACGCAGCTCCTTCCAAATGGGGCTTCAGATGTGGTTCACAGAAGGATGTCTGGCAGACCAGGCATGACTTGACAGCCTTTTTCTTGTCATCGATGCACGAATCGCAGAGGACATCGTCGTTGTCCATGCTAGATCCCAGACTTCCACGAACAGATCTCCGAGGTTCTGATTTCTCCACACCAGGACTGCTGGGAACCTTTGAATCAGGTGTGGTAAATAGATTCAGCCTGCCAACCTTTGCACTTCCTATTCCAGGGCTGGTGTTCATTAATGATAATTTCACCCCTCCTTGTTCTGGGCCAGGACTATCAATTAGTCCTTCTTGAGTCTCATTAATAGGGCTCAGGTTTGCACAATCCTGCAGTATGCTGCCATTGCCGTCTTCGCTGTGGGAGCCATTGGCGGTTTTAGTATGTTGATTTTCCATCGCTCTTAACACTGTAGATCTTTCTGTGCAACTTAATCTAGTGATATGGCTTTATGAGCAGACTGAAAGTAAGCTGAAAAGTGTCGATAGCTCTCTGACTCACACCTTTTCTGGCAAAAGAAACAAGATTCTTGTTGATGATGATGACCGACAGCAGAGAAGATATTGTGAGGAGATGAGACAGCTAAGGTTACACAATCTGATCCACACCCAGGAAGCCTTGAGAACATTCCTGCCCTGCCCTTCTTCAGAGAAAGAGACTTTTTTTTTAATTATTTTCCTACTGGCTGTAACCTGTCTGTAGTTGTGGATAGTCACTGTTTGGCTGTACAACCTGCTGATTAAGTAAATTGTAATCTGTTAGTGTCCTACATACGACAACTGTTTTAATTTGGTGACATAGTAAATTACAACATAAATGTTAGGCTGATTTAATAAGGCAGTACAAAGAAAAATGATTAAGTGAAAACGACAGTAACTATATGAAGCATAACAGACCTCACCTCTAGTCAGTTTAGCACAGACAACAATAAAGGATACATGTTGATGGACTGTTATTGTTTATTATGTTTTAAACACAGAGTGATGATCCTATCCAAGAGGCACAGCAGAAATATACTGTCATATGCAATGTTATCCTTTGGATCAATATTATCCCATGGATCAATGTTATCCTTGGATCAATATTATTATTTAGTACTGAAAAGGAGAAAGAAAATAGTTATTTTAACTATGAGCTGGCATGTCACATAACATGAAACATAACACTACATAACATGAACGAAGTTGCGGCAATATTGCTGTGCGCAGACAATATTACCGTTACTACTAGCAGCAGGTTACCATGGGTTACGCTATCAGCAGAGCTGTGGCCACAAACGTTTAAAGAAAGTAACAGCAGCATTCTTTAAAGTAAACCTGAGACATTTGCAATAATAGGATTTATACTTACCTGGGGCTACCTCCAGCCCACTGTAGGCCGTTACCTCCCTCTGTGTTGGTCCAGTCCCCTCAGTTGAGCTGTAGCGGAATCCACAATTCAGATGGGTTGAAGGTCACTGCACATGCATGTCCTTGGCCCAGCGTAACCCCAATTGTGTTCCCAAGGCCAGTAGTGTTCTGCGCAGGCTTAACGGGAGCATGATTGGGGGTGCGCGTGGCCAGCATGTGCAGTAGTCCCCAATTGGCTCAGTTGGGAATTTACCAGGACTGGAAACAGAGCAATAGAAAGGACAGAAAGGAGGCTGAAGGAATCCCCAGGTTAGTATAAATCCTTTTGATGCAAATGTCTCAGGTACATTTTAAGTACACCCTACACTTCCATAAACCTATTGAATTAAGCCTCAATTAATGAGGATATTTTGTCTAGCATAGATACAATTCTCACCTCTAGTGAGGAGGTCAAATTTCTTGTAGTAATTTCCTAGCGAAATCCGGAATTACAATGCGACATCGTAATACGACATTTAAGACTACAGGTAGTCCCTGGTAAATTAACAAAATAGGGACTCTAGATTTGTTCTTAACCTGAATCTGTTCTTAAGTCGGAACATTGTGCCATCTCTGTCCCCTCTCCCTCCTCTGTGCCCTCCTGTGCCTCCAGTGCCCCCCTCTGTGTCACCTCAGTCCCCTGTGCCTGCTTATACAAGTTTAAAAGCCATTTTTTTCTTAGAATTTTTTTAAATCGATTTTCTCAAAAACTACAAGTCTAATTTGAAAAAATAAAGCAGAGGGACACCAAGAGCCTCAATATTGTAATTCGTCTTGGGGACAACAAAATAAATGAGAAGTTAAAATCATACTTACAAACCAGGGTTACCAATAGGCAACCACTGTATAGGCAGGTGGGGAGAACAATCCTGACCCCAGTCAGGAATAAAAAGTCGCTCTATGTAGACAGGAAAATAGGGTAACAACCCTCCACCCAGGGTGGACTCAATGTAGTGTACAAGATACAGAGGCGCCAAAAGAATAAAAAGTAATTAAATGAACTTAAAAAACCAACTGGTTAAACAGAGGAGGCAGCGGTGGTCTTACCCCCTCCAAACAAACACAGGCAAGGACTGCGATTCAGATAGTCAACAATTTATTCGGAACTCCAAAAAACAATGCAACGTGTGAGAGGCGCCAAGCTCGCTGATATAATACAGATGCTGTGACTCCTACTGTATTTTGCCTGAGGAAGCGGGATGTATGGCCCATGAAACACGTTGCATTGTTTTTTGGAGTTCCGAATAAAGTGTTGACTGTCTGAATCGCAGTCCTTGCCTGTGTCTGTTTGGAGGGGGTAAGACCACCGCTGCCTCCTCTGTTTAACAAGTTGGTTTTCTAAGTTCATTTAATTACCTTTTATTCTTTTGGCGCCTTTGTATCTTGTACACTAATTTGAAAAAATGTTTTTTGACTTGTTACCATGGACACACAGAATCTATGCCATTCGTATCGGAGGGTCGTTCGTAAGTCGGCGTTCGTAAGTAGAGGACTACCTGTATTGCAAAATTAATTTTGCAAGTATGTGTGCAGGCAGAGAGCAGTTCAGGATTGCTTATCTCTAGCTAATCGGCAAATGTAATCATTGCCAGCCAGGAAACACTCTCTGCCTGTATGTTTCTTGCTTTTGCTCCTTTCCTCTGCTGAATAGACACATTGACCTGACAATAGCACAAAATAGGGGTCAGAATAAAGACAAAGAGATTGTCCACTGGCCAGGAACAATTATATTTGCCAATTAGCCAAAGATAAGCAAGTCTGTACTGCTCTGTGCACTGAAAATAATTTTTTTTTTACACACAATTAATGCTTGGGAATGGATAAGGAAAAGATGGTCACCGCTCAACTGCACTGTGGAAGACGGTGCAGGACCATAGGCAGCCAGGCCTATACACTGGAACAATATTCAAAAGAAGTGGTCCACAGCCAAGACTCTTCACAAACAGCAATGTCTTTATTTAGGACGTATCCTCACAGCAAAAAAAAAGGGGTACAAAAGCTGACATGTTTCGGGCATACGGCCCTTAATCATAGCTTACAGATACTAATGCTTGGGAATGCTTTGAAATGTTTATGTACTTAAAGTGGACCTGAACTCTTGCACAGGATAGAAGGAAAACAGAGAAATGCACCCTGTATGTATTTAGAGAATTTAGCCTGTCTAACTCCCCCTCATCTATGACTAATCATCACTTTAATTTGATCTCTCGGTTGTGTCATCTGGCTGCCTCGGCAGAGCAGCTAACTTGTAAAACAGGATGTTAACCCTATACATGCTTCCATGAAAGCAGAAAGTAAACACACTGCATATTTTATTGCAAGATTTGTATCAGCTGTAACAAATACATGTTTTTTTTAAAAAGGTTATTATGCTGGTGCATATCTTTTAGAGCAGAGAGGAAGTTCTGAGTTCAGGTCCGCTTTAAGAGTAGTTAATGAAATGTTCATTTTTAAAGTCTAATCCCACTTTAAAGGTATTGAACACTCTCTTTCATGATGTAATGAGGGCACTGATGACCTCCCAATCCCAATGCAAAACAAAATACATCCCACAGCATAATTTCTTTATTTCACTCAATATTTTTGCATTCAGTGTCTTCCACTTACAGGTAAGGGTCTGTACACACTGCTGCACTTTTAACCCTCCTGGCGGTATAAAAAAATCTGCCAGGAGGGAGCGCAGCAGTTTTTTTTTAATTTTTTTTTCCTATATCATGTAGCGAGCCCATGGCTCGCTACATGATAGCCGCTGCTCAGCGGCATCCCCCCGCCCTCTTCGATCGCCTTCGGCGATTTCCGATCAGGAAATCCCGTTCAAAGAACGGGATTTCCTGGAGGGCTTCCCCCGTTGTCGGGACGTCATTGGGAGTCCCGGGCCACCCCTCGGCGCTGCCTGGCACTGATTGGCCAGGCAGCGCACGGGGTCTGGGGGGAGGGCGTGCGGCGCGACTGATAGCGGCGATCGTGAGCGGGGCGGCGGCGATCAGTGTGCTGGCGCAGCTAGCAAAGTGCTAGCTGCGTCCAGCAAAAAAAAAATTAAACAAATCGGCCCAGCAGCAGCACCCTCCGGCGGCTTACCCCGAACTACGTTCGGGGTTACCGCCAAGGAGGTTAATTAATCGCAAGGTATTTTGAAAAATCATTAAAATCTTGAAGACCTGTACATGCTGGTGTGATGCGATTTTCCTATTTCATGAAGGCTTTGCGATTTAAAAATTGCATGCGATTTTAAAAATGCAGCGCAAGCGCAGCAGTACAGGCCCTAAAGCATGTTATAACTTATGAAAGTCACATGACCTTTATTGTTATGTGTTAATAAAGTGAAGCATTTCGATTGCTGTAATCGCAGTGAATATACGCCAAGGTTCAGAAACTATAGATAAGGAAATATATAATGGCTGTAAAGTAGGGTGTATTAGAGAAGAGTAGAGCACTGAACAGCAGCAAATGATGAGGAAAACACACACAGGTATTTAGCCAGGCTAGCTCATATTACAGGGCTGCTATGTGTATGTGCTCCAGGGCACAAAGCTAAACTGCTCGGGAGCAGTTAAAAATGTAAAAAATGCAGTCACAGCAGCAGAAACAAAATGAAAGCTCTAGAGGATAAATGAAGTGTTCTTTGACCCCATGCCTTTAATTGCAGGAATAACAAAACAGGAAAGACAAATAACTCTAATAATCTTGATTTGCAACGTGGGACATGCCTGCTATGCATTCTGGGACCATGCAGCCTCAAAAATATAGTGTTCGCTTCCTTCCCTAAATGAATGCAGCCACTGGCGTAACTGGCATCCGCGGGGGGGGGAGGGGGTGGTGTTCGGGGGGGGGGGGGGGGGGCGCTCAGGGCTGTTGTGGGGGGCTGGAGGGGACGCAGCATGAGGGGAAAGCCAAGCTGCAGAACGGCGGGGACACCTCGGACTCTCCCCTCTGCGCTTCCCTCCAGCATCAATAAGTGTGTGTGTCTAGGGCTAGGCGGCGGGCAGCGGCAGATCCACATACCTTCCTTGCATTCCAGCGTGGACGTTCCTCTCTCTAGCCTCTGACACCACTTCCTGTATAAACAGGAGGGAAAAACATCCATGCTGGACCGTCCCCCCTCCCCGCCGATGTGTAGCATGGCTTTCCCCTCATGCTGCAACCCCTCCAGCCCTCCAAAACGGCCCTGAGCGGGCCCCAGAAAGGGGGGGGGGGCTCAGAATTTCTGCAAGGGGGCCCGATGGGACCTAGTTACGCCCCTGAGTGCAGCCCAAGTTAAACAAAGCAGACTATGGGCTTGATTCACAATGCGGTGCAAACTGTTTAGTATGGGTGTGCTAAACAGTTAGCACGTGAAGTGCCGTGCGCGGACTTTTGCACGCTCAAAGTGCCACGATTCGCGCGATCGCGGACTTTTGCGCGCGCAATTTGCCGCAAATTGCACGAGCAAACGTCCGCGATCGCGCAAATTGCGGCACTTTGCGCGCACAAAAGTCCGCAAACGGCACTTCATGTGCTAACTGTTTAGCACACCCGTGCTAAACAGTTTGCACCGCTTTGTGAATCAAGCCCTAGATGTGTTCCATATATTCTATTCAGTGCGTACCGCAATGTATCTCTTATAATACTCACAATGGCCTCAATTCACTAAGCTTTATCAAACACTTTATCAAACGTTTGATAATTTACCTCATGAGTAAAATCTATTTTTGAATTCCCTAAGGTGTTATAGATTTATTGAACGTTTTATTAATAAAACATTAGATTAATCAATAACACCTTAGTGAATTCAAAATTAGATTTTACTCATGAGGTAAATTATCAAATGTTCGATAAGGTGTTCGATAAAATTTAGTGAATTGAGGCCAATGTAGCTGCTATCTTTCTATTTAGACACACAATGATGTTTCCAGGTGCTAATACAGTTCAGGTGTGCTCCTGTTTTCAGTATCTAATGTCCACAAAATGTCAGTATAGCGCTACTCCGGCCTGCTTCGCAGGATAATGCCAACTTCTGGTGTTCAAATGATCTTCAATAGGATATACCTCCACCACACCTGATCTGGTGAAACTCACCGGATGGTCAGACCACCGGAGTCTTGTTGCACGTTGGGGTTATTCCCAGGTAACCCCGACCTTTCGACCAGATAATTTCCAGACCATGCTAGTCTCCAATCTCCTTAATCCACTTCCCTTCCACTTCTCCAAAGCGGTAACCAGGGTTCAATACCTCAAACCAAAGACCCTCATAGTGTAAAACTGCTACCATTTATTGATTATAAAAAGCCATTATAGGCCCAGTGCACACCGAGCGGTTTTTGGAGCGATCCGCCGGCCGCATCCGCCTCTAAAAACGCTTGTCTAATGTATTGCAATGGGATGGTGCACACCGGCGGTTTGCGGTTTTTGCCAAGCCGCAAACGCGCCTCCTGCTGCGCGTTTGCGGTTTTCGGAAGCGTTTCGTCCTTAATGTAAAGTATAGGAAAACGCAAACGGCTTTAGGAAACGCTACAACAAGCGGTTTGGCCTGCGTTT
The DNA here is from genome assembly GCF_040937935.1 of Hyperolius riggenbachi. NCBI lineage: Eukaryota > Metazoa > Chordata > Amphibia > Anura > Hyperoliidae > Hyperolius > Hyperolius riggenbachi. The sequence goes on from NC_090651.1 coordinate 287,568,439, forward strand.
TCTTGAGGGAGATGTTTTTTTCCAGGTCAAAGTGGACTTCCTGTTTGTGAGCTGTTGGAGCTGGGCGAGGCTTTACAGCAAGGAAGATGGCACAGAAGTGGTTTGATGCAGAAGCCTTAATCATAAAAATACAAAATATACCAGAAATGTATGATAAAAGTTTACCTGGTTATAAAGAGGTTGGGCAAGGCAATATTTATTGGAGTCGTATAGCCAAAGATTTTCTGCAGAGCACCTGGGATAAACTTTCACCACAGGCCAAAGAAGCAAAAAGTAAGTGTCATGTATTTTTATATAGCATTTGTTATCAATGTCATTTTTTATATTCCTTGCATTACTGTAGGTATTGTAGCCCCTTCCCCCTGCACAACATTGGTTTAATGATATATATCATCATTATATCTGTGCTGATCTGTGTGTTCACTTATCATGGCTAGGTGGATGTGTGTGCCTAAATGTAGATGATGCTGGATTCAGTTAGTATATGTTATTGAATATAAGCACATTATTTGCAGGCATTTTTTTATGATACAGAATTAGATTTTTATTCACATAATGTACAAGTGTTTAGATTAGTAATGGGAGAATCATAAATTTAGGTCCCAAAATATTCAGCTAGTCTGTCTCTAATTTGCAGTGCTGTATAAGATCCACGTAATGTAGCAGCAGCAACAGGTGGTAGTACAGTTGGTGGAATCTCTTCTTCCACCTGTACCCCATCTAAGGTTCGGACATAATTGTGCAGTATGCAGGTGGCTTTAATAACAGTTATAGCATATTTAGGCTGCATTTTTATGGCTGTGTGGAAAAGGCGCCACTTACTGGTCAGAATCCCAAAGGCACATTCAACCACCTGCCTCGCTTGTGTGAGGTGGTGGTTGAATCTCATTTTGCTTTCAGTCAAATGTCTTTGAGCATAGGGGCGCATGACATGGTCAGAAAGGGCAAAAGCCTCATCACCCACAAACACACATGGGTAATTTGGTTCTTGTGTGCCAGGCCAGGGTCGTGCTGCATCCACTGTGTGTGGTAAGCACCAATGGGGGAGTTGATAAGCAGACGTGCTATGACTCCTATGATCCGTGCACATCAGACCATCTATACATCAAAAGGTTCCAAGTCGAGTCAGCACCGCCTTCAGTAGAAAAAAGCTCTTTTATTGATTAAAAGGCATGATGATAAAGCAGCAGCGACAGCTCCGCTGTTTCGGGCGTGCAGCCCTTTTTCAAGCCAAATTCCTGCTTTGGCTTGAAAAAGGGCTGCACGCCCGAAACAGCGGAGCTGTCGCTGCTGCTTTATCATCATGCCTTTTAATCAATAAAAGAGCTTTTTTCTACTGAAGGCGGTGCTGACTCGACTTGGAACCTTTTGATGTATAGAGGGTCGTGCTGCAGGCATATTCAAAGTGCCAGCTTGAAGTTTAATTCCAAAGCGACTATGGCGAAATATAGCTGAGTCATGAGAACTACCATAACCACCCACATCCACATATATAAATTTGTATTCTGGATCAGCCACAGCCATTAAGTGAGAAGTATTTTTTGTAATTGTAATAAACACTGCCACTGCGGGCAGGCATGACCACTCTGACATGTTTGCCATCCACTGCTCCTAGGCAGTTAGGAAACCGGTGTTTGTCCCAAAACATCTGAATGTTTGACTCCCACATAGCAGAATCAGGTGTGGGCATAAAGTCTGGCTGAAGCACATTCCAAAGTAAAGTGCAGGTGTCCAAAACCAGATAACGAATAGTACTTCTTCCCATCCTATATTGATAATGCAGTGCTGCATACGATTGTCCTGTAGCCAAGAATCTGTAAATAAAAAAAATATGTTAAATTATGTTTTTTAGTTGCTGTTCTTCGTAGAAGATGGAAGTCGGTACGTGATAGTTATCGGAAAGAGTTGGAAAAACAGTTTCAGGAATCCAAAAGTGGTTCTGGCAGCTCACAACGGGTGAAATACAAATTCACAGGGGCGTAGGAATAGACCCTGCAGCCCCTGCAGTTGCAGGGGGGCCCCTAGCAAGTCAGGGGCCCGGAGGAGGAAAGGCTGTCACCACCGGCGTACCTACCGGGGATGCGACTCTCTCAGCCGCAGGGGGGCCCGGCCGCCCGGGGCTGCTCTGGGGCCCGCTCACTGTGCGTGGGGGGAGCGCTGCTCTGGACCCCCCAGCAAGGTGCTCAACTGGCCGCAGCGTCTAATAGACGCTGCGCCAGTTCATTCCCCGCAGCCCCGCTCCAGCAGCCTGCATAGTCTCCGGCAGGCAGAGCAGGGCTACGGCAAGATGGCCGCCGAAGAAGCCCTGCACTGGAGACTATTTGTGTCTCTAGTACAGGGCTTCGGCAGCCATCTTGCCGTAGCCCTGCACTCTGCCTGTCAGCGCGGGAGATGTGCTGCAGGAGGACTCGGGGAGCTGCGAGCCAGATGCCGGGAGAGGAGAAGACTTCTGTCAGGTAAGTGAATTGTTTTTTTTTCACAGGTGCATTTTTTTTTCTAGTGTCTGCTGCCTACATTGTGATTTTCTGGTCACTGCTGCCCACATTGTGATTTTCAGGTGTCTGCTGCCCACATTATGATTTTCTGGTCACTGCTGCCCACATTGTGATTTTCAGGTGTCTGCTGCCCACATTGCGATTTTCTGGTGTCTGCTGCCCACATTATGATTTTCTGGTGTCTGCTGCCCACATTACGATTTTCTGGTGTCTGCTGCCCACATTACGATTTTCTGGTCACTGCTGCCCACATTGCGATTTTCTGGTGTCTGCTGCCCACATTGCGATTTTCTGGTGTCTGCTGCTCACATTACGATTGTCTGGTCAATGCTGCCCACATTGCGATTTTCTGGTCACTGCTGCCCATATTGCGATTTTCTGGTGTCTGCTGCCCACATTGCGATTTTCTGGTGTCTGCTGCCCACATTATGATTTTCTGGTCACTGCTGCCCACATTGTGATTTTCAGGTGTCTGCTGCCCACATTGCGATTTTCTGGTGTCTGCTGCCCACATTATGATTTTCTGGTGTCTGCTGCCCACATTACGATTTTCTGGTCACTGCTGCCCACATTGCGATTTTCTGGTGTCTGCTGCCCACATTGCGATTTTCTGGTGTCTGCTGCCCACATTACGATTTTCTGGTCACTGCTGCCCACATTGCGATTTTCTGGTCACTGCTGCCCACATTGCGATTTTCTGGTGTCTGCTGCCCACATTGCGATTTTCTGGTGTCTGCTGCCCACATTACGATTTTCTGGTCACTGCTGCCCACATTGCGATTTTCTGGTCACTGCTGCCCACATTGCGATTTTCTGGTGTCTGCTGCCCACATTACGATTTTCTGGTGTCTGCTGCCCACATTACGATTTTCAGGTGTCTGCTGCCCACATTACGATTTTCAGGTGTCTGCTGCCCACATTAGGATTTTCTGGTGTCTGCTGCCCACATTGCGATTTTCTGGTGTCTGCTGCCCACATTGCGATTTTCTGGTGTCTGCTGCCCACATTGCGATTTTCTGGTGTCTGCTGCCCACATTACGATTTTCAGGTGTCTGCTGCCCACATTGTGATTTTCAGGTGTCTGCTGCCCACATTGTGATTTTCAGGTGTCTGCTGCCCACATTACGATTTTCTGGTCACTGCTGCCCACATTGCGATTTTCTGGTCACTGCTGCCCACATTGCGATTTTCAGGTGTCTGCTGCCCTCATTACGATTTTCAGGTGTCTGCTGCCCACATTACGATTTTCAGGTGTCTGCTGCCCACATTACGATTTTCAGGTGTCTGCTGCCCACATTGCGATTTTCTGGTGTCTGCTGCCCACATTACGATTTTCTGGTGTATGCTGCCCACATTACGATTTTCTGGTGACTGCTGCCCACATTGCGATTTTCTGGTGACTGCTGCCCACATTGCGATTTTTCTGGTGACTGCTGCCCACATAAGGATTTTCTGGTGACTGCTGCCCACATTAGGATTTTCTGGTGTCTGCTGCCCACATTACGACATTCTGGTGACTGACTGCTGCCCACATTAGGATTTTCTGGTGACTGCTGCCCACATTACGATATTCTGGTGACTGCTGCCCACATTAGGATTTTCTGGCGACTGATGCCCACATTGCAATTTTCTGGTGACTGCTGCCCACATGGCGATTTTCTGGTGACTGCTGCCCACATTGCGATTTTCTGGTGAACTCTGCCCACATTACGATTTTCTGGCCCACATTACGATTTTCTGGTGAACACTGCCCACGTTACGATTGTCTGGTGAATGCTGTCCACGTTACGATTTTCTGGTGAACGCTGCCCACATTACGATTTTCTGGCCCACATTACGATTTTCTGGTGAACACTGCCCAAGTTACGATTGTCTGGTGAATGCTGTCCATGTTACAATTTTCTGGTGAACTCTGCCCACATTACGATTTTCTGGCCCACATTACGATATTCTGGTGAACGCTGCCCACATTACGATTGTCTGGTGAATGCTGCCCACGTTACAATTTTCTGGTGACTGCTGCTCACGTTACTATTTTCTGGTGACTGGTGCCCACATTACGATTTTCTGGTGAACTCTGCCCACATTATGATTTTCTAAAGGCCCACATTACGATTTTCTGGTGAACTCTGCCCACATTACGATTTTCTGGCCCACATTACGATTGTCTGGTAAAATGCTGCCCACTTTACAATTAATTTACAGTGAAACGCTGCCCAATTACGATTATTTGACACCTATGGGGGGGCCCCATCCAAATATTCGCAGGGGGGCCCAGTGATTTCTAGTTACGCCCCTGCAAATTCACATCCATCTTAGAATTCCTCAGACCACATCATGATTATCCTACGTAAGTATAGCGCAAATGTGAGCCCATTGCTATACCATGATTAAACATATGCTTAGTATATCTTTTTATATTTTTTTGGAAGAACTGAAGATAGCCTACCACCAGACCCACCAGAGGAAGATGCAGAAGTGTTGGCACAAACAGACAGTGACCTTGATACACAAGATGTCTGTTCCCAGGACCAAGAGACAGCAACACAGGATGAGAGTGCATCTACTCCACCACAAGACACACAAAACAGGTCCCCATCTACCAGGACACGCACCAATGTGACACATAGAGGGTTCAGGGCATCTACACAAGGAAGGAGAATGGGAAGAGGTATAAGCAGGGCAGAGTATGATGAGAAGCTAATTAGTTCGATAGAAAAGGCGGTTGATCACATGGATAAAAGAGAGGAAGAAGTAGCAAAATTAAAAGATCCATGCACACAATATCTTTTAAGTTTAGTGCCTTTTCTGCAAAAAGTTCCTGAAGACAAGCAATGGGCAGCCAGGCTTGCTATCTCAAATGCCCTGGACACTTATTTACAAACTGACAGACTGCCATCAGAAGGTAGTCACCATTTCATTTCTCAACCACGCATGTCTGGCCCTCAACATCACTACCCTCAATACCAACAACAACGTTACCATACTCATCCTATGTATGAGCCACCTACTTACCCTGCTATGCATAGGCCAAACATCCGACATGGTCGCCATGGTCATTTCCCCATGCCACCTCCTGTACGTAATGAGCCACCTCATAGCTATCATACTTCATCATTGTCACATGAAAATCCAGTGTACACTGATTTGAACTTTCAAAACACCTCACAAAGCAGCTCTGACAGTACACCACCATTGTTCAATGCTGATAATACAATGACCGAATTTCTATTCCAACAAGATTGCTAGTAATTTCAGCTAAAGAAAAAAGAATGTTTTATGTTAAAATGTTGATTAATAATGTTTACCTCAATGTTATGAGGAGTCTTTCAGTTGGCGAAATAGCTCTTCTATAATTTGTATCTTTGCGTTTAAGACCATCCCTCAACTTCTCCAACAGTGTATCAAAACTGTGAAACGAGAACGATAGGTTGACAATGTAAATTGCAGTTGGTATGGCAATCTTGATTTCAATTTCAAAATTGATGCGATTATATATTCATACATGTGGATGTCTGCCACTTTCAAACAAATACTTTGTTGTAAAAAATAAAGCGGCATTGTTACTTTAGAAAGGTGTGAGAAATAAACCATTGCACCATATAAGGTTGTCATTACTGTGTCTAACATGTTGAATACTGCATGATCAATTGACATCAAACACCTCCTTTCAGCATGCTAATATATATGAAAAACAACTTCTAGGGAGGTGTATGTTGCTGGTTTAAATATACCTGTTACTCAACTGTCCTCAACATTTTCTTGACTGCAGTAGTGTCTGATTAACACAACTCTAACAATAATAGACTATGCCTTGACTATGACCACCTGAATGGCAAGCTTCTTCAGGGGCTGTTGCGACAATGATCCCAAATACTCGATTAGCAGGAATATCAGGCGCCTGGTTTAATGTAAACACCACAAGAAATGTAGAGATCTATGTTTAGGCAGCATTTTGTAACATGATGTGATGCAAAACTAAGTTTGCTATGAAGCATACGACACATTTCAAGGTATATATTATACATATATTCTTAACACAGATTGTTATATATGTACATAACATGATGAACATTTACCTGGCAATAGACATCCGGGTGTAGCCAAAACATTTCTCAGGATGATGCCTCAAATCACTGTAGAGAATCCAAAACTGCCCCTTCCTATGCCGCACCTGCAGCATAGGATGGACCCAGAATCTCCGGGCCCTTGGTCTGCCCCTCATATATGCTGCTACAGCAAATAACAAAATCAGATCAGGATACATTCTCAGCAAACCAACCACTCTACTCTCCATAAACCTCTCTAGATACTCCTCAACAAACCCACAAGACTGTGAAGGGAAACACCCTTTTTATATTGTTCAATTGACCTTAATTACTGCTTGATTACTTACCGTAACTCAGAACACATACATCATCAATATAACACTTTTTACCCTTTGTTTAAGCTATTTCAACCACTTTAAAGTAAAAAACGCAAAACGCAAACGCTAACAAAAACGCAACACTTATTTTACAAAACGCTAGCGTTTTCTCTCTAAACGCGAGAAAAAACGCTACAAAAACCGCTAGCGTTTTGCCGATCTGCTAGCGGTTTTGGTGTGCACTGGGCCATACTCACATAAGAACGGTTGAAACACAGGTATAGAGTTTTGGGAACGGGCTCTCCCCTATTTCAGTGGCCACAGCTGGCTCCGCCTTTAGCTTCTGTAATGTGTGGTGGCTGCTGCTTTGTGGTGGCTGTGGACTTTAGATGTGTTCCATGTTTATTAATTTGCAGCTAAGGTAAATTGTGATGAGGCATAGTCACACACAGATACAATTATTCCAAATTACTACAGTCAGAAGGATGCAAACACAGAGATGTGACATGTTACAAAATTATAAAGTACACTTTGTGGCAGTTTTAGACACCAACGTACGCTGATAAGGCTTAGTAAGTTTGTATTTTAAAGAGGAATTGTCAGCCACAAAATCAAATTCTATTTAGCCACTACACTATGTTTATTATGCTGCCAGGAATCTTACTGTACCTTGCAAGCACTCCAATCTTTCTGCTGTAATAAATCTTATCTGTCAGCCAGGCTCTATTGTCTGCCATTGCCGAAGAAGAGAGCTTGTCTCCACCCCTTCTACATTCCTGCTCCTCACTGATTGGCTGAGAGAGCCGTTAAGTGGGACAGGCTGAGGTGAAACCTGATCCTGTGCTCTCCCGTGTTTACAAGCAAGCTAGCTATGACACTGCAGATTGGAGGAGAAAAAAATAACGAGGGAGGAAATTACATCAGTATTTAGCTTCATTCAGCGGTAATATAAAATGGAAACTGTCAGGAACAAAAATCTCTTCATTTATTATATAAAATTTACTGAAATCAAAATGTGGACAGTACAATAAATGTGTTATGTAAGTAGATCAAGTATTTATCTACTTATATATGTGTTTTTTTCCAGGCACAGTATGGCTGTCCCTGCTGCTTTAAAGAGGCACTGTAGTAACACATAGTAAAGTGCAGTAAATTATTCCGAATACCCACATTAAGAAAGACTTCCTACATCTACAGTATATATAAAAACGGTGTACTTTAACTTGCATTGGCCAGCTACACTTTGGCTATACAATGAACAGAGGCGCCAAAAGTATAAAAGGAGATAAAATGAGCTTAAAAACCAACTCAAATGGCAAAAATGAAGGAGGAAGCGATGGTCTTACCTCCCTCAAGCACACACGACAACGACTGCGATTCATACAGTCAAACACATTTATTAGAAACTCCCCCAAAAAATTTGCAACGTGTTTCGCAGGCTCAATCCCGCTTCAGGGAGGAGTATCAAGCGATCTGCACAAGGATTCACTCCGAAGAGGTGCTTGTGAGGGATAGCGGACCCGCTGCCAGCGCTGCCAGGAGACAGGAACTTTATCGTTCCCGAAGAGGAGTCAGCTGATCAGGCTGGTCAGCTGACTCCAGCAGGGCCAGGGATTGGCTGGGCGGCTTGGGGATGCTGCTAGAGCGTTCCCCAGCATAAAAGGAGCTGTCTGTCAGTTGCTCCTTGTCTGCTGTCGTGAAAACACTTCTGTGTTAGCGCTCAGACCTTACGCAGTGCCCTGGTTTTGATACTAAGGATTTCACACCTTAGCTTAGGATTGTTATTGTATATTGATCTGTGTTTTGACTCTGGCTATCCCTGACTACTCTATCTCTTGCTGATCTTGTACCTTTGCCTATCTGATCCTTGTTGCCGACCTCTGCCTGACTAACGATTACTCTTCTGCCTTCCGCTCCTGTACTGCCGCCGACATCTCTGTTGCCGAACCCTTGCCTGTCTGACCTTTCTCCCTTCAGTGGAACGTCTCCCACTGGAGGGTTATCTCTGAGGCTTGCCTCTCTGAGACGCCTGCCCCAGGCAGACGATTACTGCTGGGGGTCGAGATTCCTCACTCAGCCTGGTTAGAGGATCTCACTCACGGGGTTCCCATTCAGAGGTAACCACATCTCTGAGGAATTACCGTGTGGTGGACATTTCCACACTATCTGATATATTACTGTCTTTATTGTGTTCTTTTGCTGGTGTCCAGAGGTTAGCAATATATCGGATTATCTGTGATACTGCAGATCATCAATAATCGGGTATACATCTGCATTCTTGGTGATACTGCAGATCGCCAATAATCAGATTCTCTCTGCGTGCTGACACTGATCATGACAGTGCTTAACTTAAATCCTTGTGCAGATCGCTTGATACTCCTGCCTGTATTGCCTGATGAAGCGGGGTTGAGCCTGCGAAACGCGTTGCAAATTTTTTGGGGGAGTTTCTAATAAATGTGTTTGACTGTCTGAATCGCAGTCGTTGTCGTGTCTGCTTCAGGGAGGTAAGACCACCACTTCCTCCTTCATTTTTGCCATTTAAGTTGGTTTTTAAGCTCATTTAATCTAATTTTATACTTTTGGCGCTTCTGTTCATTGTATACAATTTTGAGTCCACCCTTGGTGGAGGGTTGCTACCCTTTTTTCCTGTCTACAAAGAGCGAGTGGGGTCAGGATAATCTCCCCACCTGCCTTTACAGTGGTTGCCTGCTGGTGACCCTGACTGAGTATCTAGCAATACGACTTTATTGCCACCTTATCAAATACGTATTACACTATTGGGGCTGTTGGTGTCCCCTGTTTTTAACACTTTGGCTATAGGTGTGGTGTTATATGCTCCAGGTGCTTGCTCCTAGCTCTGGGTGGTGCCAGTAATCTGTATAGGGAAACAACTGAAAAGGAGCGCTCAATGGTGCATTAACTTTTTTATTCTTTAAAAACGCAAACAATGTTGCACTTACAAACTTCGTAGAACAATGCGCATTTGGACGCCACCAACGAACTCTCTCGCAGCCCCTGAGCTTAGCCAGAGCTTGCAGGAGCAGTGGTGATCAAAGACAGCAGGAAGATCCCCCTCACGGCGTGCCATCTGACGTCGCTACGCGTTTCGATGCTTAACCACGCCTTCTTCACGTCCCCTGAAGAAGGCATGGTTTAATGCCAAAACGCGTAGTGACGTCAGACAGCACCCCATCTACAGTATATATGCTGTGTATTGGTATGTTACCTTGCTCTCCAGTGATGTTTAGCCTAGGTTTTTTAGCTATGCAGTATTTCCCTCCCCGAGCATTCTGGGAATCCAGGTGTTATTTCTGCTGGCTTCAAAACACACAGTAAACAAACATTCCTCAGCAATGCAGGTTGCCAGCAGTGAAGATGCCGCCATCTATGACAAATTTTAGAATATAAATCAGTGAGAGGAAAGATTTTACAATGGGCAAACATCGACTAAATAATTAATATATGGATGTTTTTTAAAAAATAAGCAATTTTATTAATTACGTTATTTTCTGTATCGTTCCTCTTTAACTTAACCAATAAAAAAAAACAGTGCAAAGCTTGCTGTCACCTCTACTAAACACATAGTTATAATAATGGGATAGTGAACTGTCAAACCTCTCTAGGGGATAATTTACAAAAACTTTGCTTCTGAATTATCTCTGTTCACTTTATCTAAATTAGAACTTTTATGTACCAAAGAAGCAACCAAGTACTAAAAATAATAAGGTTAGAAAATAAATGAAATATTGTCAAGAGCAACTTATTTTTAGGCTGTGCACCCAGTGCTTTCAGTAGTGTTTTGCTTTCTCCGAATCCCAGTGCTTCCTAAAAGCAGAGAGCAGAAAACCGAGAGCCCAATATAGTGTAGTATGTATTGGAAATTGGGAGATAAAGTATGTAAGTGTTATACTTACAAACCTGGGTTACCACCAAGGTAACCACTGTAAGGGCAGGTGGGGAGTATAGGCCTGTCCCCACTCAGGACTAAGACGTCGCTCTCTGTGGATAGAGGAAAAAGAGGGTGTAACCAGCGCCGGCCCTAGACTTTTTGCCGCCTGAGGCAAAATTAGAAAAAATCGCCCAGCCGTGGGGGAGGGGGGGATGAGCTGGAGGGGTAGCTGGCAGAAAGGGGGTATTGGGCCTAGCGGCGGGGTGGGTGGTTGGACCCCCCCCTCCCTCGCCTGGGTCCCCCGATCTGCGCTCCTCCTCCAGCATAAAGTACCAGCCAGCGCAGAGGAGTCACTAAGGTTGGCGTCACCCAGTGCAGAAATACATGGCGTCACACCCCCCCCCCCCCCAAAAAAAAACCCACATCCAATACCAGACCAAATGAGCATGGCTATATTGTGCAGGCGCACGTTTGGCCATGCATAGTAGCACACTATGAAGATTTACACTGGCAGACTTTCTCCTGACATACCCAACAGGTAGATTCCTCTCTGATCATCATCTGATCAGAGATGGATCTATCACTGACACACACTATACATTGCTTCTCAATAAATAGCATGAAGTCTATAAAAGATCCACTGCCACCGCTCCCCCAGGTGTCTCACCTGCTAATGCTGCACACCCAGGGGCCCTATGCAGAGTATTAGTGCAGCAAAGGACTCTAACTCACCTCTTCAGCCAGCATGCTCCCTCCTCTGTGCTGCTGTCATCTCCTGATGCCTGTAGTGACCCGCTGAGAGCATGTACACAAAACATCAGTTCACGGGTCACTATGGGCACCGGGAGATGACAGCAATGAGAAGGAAGCACCCTGGGAGGAGGGGTGAGTGAAAACGCTTTGCTGCACTAATACTCTGCATACCAGACTTCCAAGATGAAATTTGCTAAAAATCGATGTGCAGTGTGTGACAGTAATAGATCCATCTCTGATCAGATGTCGATCGGAGAAGAATCTGTTGGGCACATCGGGAGAATGTCTGCCAGTGTATGGGGCAGGGTTTAGAGACTGTCATAAAGGCAGGAGGAACAGAAAGGTCTAAGTGGTAGTGTGTCGTTTCTTTGCAGCATTATATTACTAGAGATGCTGCATTGCTCTGTGTTAGGTTTAGCTTCAAACCTGGCCTGCAACACAATTCAGTGCACATAGTATAATGGGGGAGAGGGTGGACTGGCTGCCTCTGCAGAGTGTTTCTGGCTGGGGGAGAGAGGCTGTGATTGCAGGGGGTGGACTGGATGTTTCTATTTACTGCTGTGTTCAGAGACCCTGCGTTTCCTATCCCTTCCACTCTGCAGTGCTCACCCGCTCAGATCCAGCTTCAGAAGCTGCTGCGTTCCCCAAACTTCATCAATCAATCGGGACAGGAGCAGAGTTAACACGGAACAGCTTCACTTGTTGCATAGCAATGCAGACGCTACCCATTAGCCCCAGTCACGTGCTCAGGTCAGAGCAGCTCAATACAGCTGTCTGCAGGGGGAAGTAAACGCAGATCTGCTGTAAGTTACATGAGCTGGCAACTGCAGAACTAGCTGGGGAGTGCAGATTTTACCTCTCCCAGCAGTAATAAAAGTACATAGCCATAATTTTCAGGGGAGTGTCAAAACACAGCTCTGCTGCAACAGAACCTGGTGTCACCCCCTCTGATAGTGGAATGGTGGAACCCTGGTGCGGATCGCACCCCACGCACTTGGCTAGCTACGCTAGTGAGCCAGCGTGCATATGTTGAAGAGGCAACGGGCGGTGGAATCACTCACCTTTTCCGCGTTCCATCGTGCGCTCCACTGACGTCACTTCCTGCAAGGCCGTCCACTTACAATACAGTGGGCGGCGTTGCCGGAAGTGACGTCAGTGGAGCACGCGATGGAACGCGGAAGAGGTGAGTGATTCCCCCGCCCGTTGCCTCTTCGTTCGTCATATGCACGCTGGCTGGTACTTTACGCTGGAGGAGGAGCGCAGATCGGGGGACCCAGGCGAGGGAGGGGGGGTCCGACCCCCCTCCCCGCCACTAGGCCCAATACCCCCTTTCTGCCCGCTACCCCTCCAGCTCGCCGGGCGGCCCCAGCGTCCATGGAGAGGCGGGTGCCGCCCCCCCAGATTTGCCGCCTGAGGCAAATGTTTCACCCCGCCTCATGAGCGGGCCGGCCCTGGGTGTAACACCCTTCCACCAAGGGTGGATATATTAATTTGCGGAGATGTACAGAGGCGCCAGGAGGATAAAATTTACTAAAAAACATCTAAAACGTTTGGCAGGCGGTGGTGGACCAGCCAACCCAAAACAGACACAATGCTGTCAATTTCAGTAGGAAAATTATTTATTAATTCACAAACTCCCAGAACAATTTGCAACGCGTTTCGTATGCAAAATCCCGCTTCCTCAGGCAATAGACAACAGGAGTAATACACAGCTAGGGGTCCAATCTACGCTTGGCACCTCTGCGAATTTGCCTGTTTTTAGTAAATTTTATCCTCCTGGCGCCTCTGTACATCTCTGCAAAAAAAAAAAAAAAGCTTCCTAAAAGCATTTTGCTACTAGTACTAAAAGGCTACTGGAGTGAGCCCACAGCAGCATTGTGTTTGAAGGGCGATCACAAAAACGCTGCCTGCAGCATTTTTTGTGTTTCCCCCCAAAGCTACTGCATTCATATAAATTAGGGCAAAATCACAATGGCTGCAGAATTGTAGGAAAAAGAACATTATTCCCCTGGAAATCGGTAGTGATTCGCCTGGAATCAGCAGCAGCAAGTGCGCAACCAGCCAAGTAATTTTTTTTTTATTATTGGAAGACACTGAAAAGTAATCTTATAGATTAGGTATCAAACCAATAAGGAGAGGCAATTCCTGAGATCGGAGATCATGGGTGTACCTACAAATCTTGGGGCCTGCCAGAAAATGCTCATTCCCCCCACATTCACACTCCCTTCCATCTCCCAAACTCTGGTAAGTCCCAGAGCCAGGGGGTGTATCTGCCAGGGGTCATATAATAACTGCGGCCAGGCCACCACCACAACAACGCCTTCTGTGGAGGTGGACCCTGTATTGGTGGGAGGAAGGGTGACGGGTTGTCTAAAAGCTGTGCCTCTGCATGAAATAAGTTTTATGAATCAACCCAAAGACAGAACCCAACTTGTGACTAACATCCCTGTGACTCTCCTTGTGCCTGAAGCTGTATATGATGTCATGTGCGGCTAAGGTGAGATGGCTCACATACTTTTTGTACTACTGTTTTGCTCTCAGTCAGTCGTTTATGTCAAAGAGTGAGAAAATTAGGAAGACCAGTGTCGCTTAAAGATACGCTGGGCCCTATGCAATTCCTGAACTCACCAACCTTAAGCACTGGTGGCTTTTAAAATCAGTTGATGGGACGATTGCCTCAGGCCTCTTATCCACTCTTACCCACTTACCACGCTTTTGGGAACACGGTATGACTGGATCTGCAGAAGAGCATAGACTGCACGTGTCTGATGTCCTCATTCAGGTGAAAAGTCCCTATTACGTATCTGCCGCTGGCTTATATTGGCATCTGTGAACATCCTTTTTTGACCCCCTATCTATTTAGTGTAAAAAAAGACAATGTTCAGGAGAAGTCAGCTGTCAGGGTTCTATTGATCTCAACACTGTTTGTAGATCTGGGCAATCCCAGAGCGTGGAGTTTAAAGAGACTCTGAAGCGAGAATAAATCTCGCTTCAGAGCTCATAGTTAGCAGGGGCATGTGTGCCCCTGCTAAACCGCCGCTATAGCGCGGCTTAACGGGGGTCCCTTCACCCCCAAAGCGACCACTGCAACACTTGGTCGCAGATTTGGTCGTGATTTATGGCTTCCTGGAGGCAGGGCTAACGGCTGCAGCCCTGCCTCCAGTCGCGTCTGTCAGCGGCGCATCGCCGCCTCTCCCCCGCCCCTCTCAGTGAAGGAAGACTGAGAGGGGCGGGGGAGAGGTGGAGATACGCGCTGACAGACGCGCGTGGGGCAGGGCTGCGGCGGTTAGCCCTGCCCCAACCAGGAAGCGCTCCCCCGCTGTACGGAGCGGATTTGGGGGGTCAGGGACCCCCGTTAAGCCGCGGGATAGCGGCGTTTTAGCAGGGGCACACGTGCCCCTGCTATCTATGAGGTCTGAAGCGAGATTTATTCTCGCATCAGACTCTCTTTAAACAAACACACGTCTTCACTAGCAGAACATGCAAGGGATGATGGGCCATCAACCCTAATGGATGGTGGACTACTTTGCTGCCTGGTGCTCGCCAGGTCCCGACCCTTAGGACTACCCCACCAGGGACAAGAAGAATAGAAGGGGAAGAATAGAAGAAGAATGGGACTGACTAAAGAAACAGAACAGGACAATCTAAGTGGACAGGGTGGACGGCCCGGACTGGATGTGAAGGACTGGGCAAGAGGGACAGGACGGTATGGACTGGACGAGAAGCAATGAACAAGACATAACGGGCCAGGCTGGATGGAATAGACTGAACAGGGACTAGCTGCATGAGTACCAGAGTACTGGAAGGGTCTGCCTGGAAGGGACAGCCTGGAGGAAACAGACTGGGCTGTGCTGACAGGCTCAGACTGGCAGACAAGACATTGTAGACTGACTGGTGTGATAGGGGAGACAGAACTGGCTGAAGTGACAGGATACAGATAGGGCAGACCAGAGGCGGCATTAGAGTGCGCAAGGCCTGGGGCAAGTGTTATATGCGGGGCCTAGAGCCATAAGTGTAGGCCATCTACCATACCACCATGCTCACGGGCTTGTCCACTTCTAATGCAGTACGCCTTATTACCATATATACTCGAATACAAGTTGACCTCGTGTATAAATCGACTCCAATATTCAACCCTCTTAAGTTGGAATTTTTTATTGACTCAAGTATAAGTCTACCCCGCAAAGTTAATGGCTGCAATTGGGGCTTGAGGGGTTAATGACTGCACTGCATACAGCATTGCAGCGATTAACCCCTCCTGTCTCGTAAGTGCAACCAATACCTCCTCCAGGTCCCCAAGTGCAACAATTATTCACTCCATTTTATGCAGCCCAGTATTTCCCCCTGCCCCTTTCCTTGTTAATTGTTGTGGCCAGGACTTTCAGACCCGTGCTTTCTTGGCATTTCCTTTCCTCAACGTATCAATTACCACAGGGTAAATTGCTGCAAATAGGAATGTCACTATTAATACACACATTACTCAACGTGCTCAGTGTTGCCCGTGACTCGTGTATAAGTCGACCCCTATACTTTTATGAAGTGAATCAGACCTAAATTTCTAGACTTATACTCGAGTACTGTAATTGTGCAGAAACAAAGTCATCATAACTACACAGCGCACTAAAACTGCACAATGAAAGTAGAAGTGTATTTATATCAGCGTGTTGCCAGAGCAAAGCATTATCTGTCCAAAAAAAGTGCAGTCTATAGAGAATTTGCTTGTATAGTGATAACAATCACTGTATTGCAATCCAGGGTAAGATAACAAAATGTTTCCATTTCCTGGAGCTGTTGGCCATTTAATATTTTATAAAATTTATCGTACACACTGTGCTGGCTTATTTGGCTGGTAGAGTTGAATTCTCTATTCATGCTGACAGATCATATCTAATAGAAATGAATGTATCTTGCCACCCAGACTTACAATAACGACACAATATTTCCATTTCAGCAATCCGCTATCAATAGCGCTGTATGTTCCAACTGAGATAAGAAAAGTTCTGTGGAAAAAAAAAAAAGTTCTGCGGCCTAAATAAAAACGATGTGAATTTTGCTCTGCAGGCTCCACTACATCCTCTTGATTGGGATTTCACCTGGCACTAAAGCTAATATCACCCTCTAAATACACTTTATTTCTGTCATTAAACCCCTTTGCCTGAGGGTTTTAAATAGTCAGGGTGTCCTTGGTACCTTTTATTAGTTTGGTAATCGTTGTAGCCACAGCTGAACAGCAGATATTTGTACCCCTAGACAAAAATATCAGTTTTGCTTCAAAAAGTCTTTTTTATTCCTGCCTTTGCACAGTTACTTCAACACATTTAAAATAGAGTAAACATCTATGATTTTTAATTTAGCAAGAACCATATCTTACAAGTTGCAGTATGAACAAGAGGGATAAAAAGACAGATCAGAGCACTCCTGTTTTGGGATTGTGCATCAGAGAACAAGATAGGGAGAGTTTTAGCTAGGCAGGGACAGAGGAGGCCAGTTATGCTGCACTGTTGATTGCAGTGGGGGGTGCTATTTATACTGTGCTCGCCTGCCTACATAGTTCTATAGGTACCACAACAAGCACTGTAAGTAACACTCTCAGCTGAGGAGGCCTTGATTAGACATTGCTCTGGCTGTCTATTTAAGAAAGTCCTCTTTGGATGTGCCTTTTAAAGGGTTGCGTTGTTAAGGGTGGAACAATAAAATTAACCATAACTCACAAGCAATTCAACACAATTCTGAAATACACTAAAGGTAACTTCCGCTATTTGATAACCCGAGTTTGATTGCTGAACACCATCCCAGCCTAGAGAGACCTTCATGGAATGTCGATGCAGCCCCCCCCATCGTGTCACCACCCCCTCCTTTTAGATTGTCAGCTTTTGGCAGGGCCCTCCCTCCTTGTGTATCCTTCCTGATTGTGCATCCTGCTCATGGATTAACATACATTTATATTACTGGGACTACTACTCCAGTGTATGATCTGGTATTGTGTGCCTTACTGCTTATTACCTGTATTGTGTTGTCTGTAACCCCTATTATCAATGTCTGTACCGGATTTATTGTACAGCGCTGCATACTAGTGCTATATAAATCCAATAATAATATTAATAAACACTGTAAGGGAACACTCGGCGCTTGGAGCGCCGCTAGCCCGCGATCGGCTCTGCAATTGCGATTTGCGGCCAAAATCTTGCAATTCAGCGCGATTTGCGCTCTTGATTCCCATTCAATAGAACAAGAATCACAGCGCAATCACCCCTGAAACACTGCATGCAGCGCATTTTTTTGATTCACCGAAATTGAAAACACTGCAGTGTGAATGTATCCATAGGGATACATTAGTAGTAGCGCTTTGCTGATCGCTGGCGATCAGTAAAGCACTGAAGAATGTTCATGTGTGAACTAGCCCTAAGTGCTGGAAAGCCTCTTTCTGAAGGCTAAATATTGTTGTGCCTGACAGAGGTGTCATTGCTGGTGTCACATCTTCACCCATCATTTTCCTAACAGTAACCACTTCACTTTCTGTTTTCTTACCCTAAACTCTGCCTTAATGAAATCTTCCATCCTGATGCCCGACCTTTACCTCCCCCTTAGTACAACCCCCCTTGCGGAGACGTAACTTTAACTTCTCACTTGGTAAGATGCCATTCCTGATGCCTTACCTCGTACTTCCTCCTTACCAAATACCCCCTAACCCAAGTCTCAACAATAAACAAAATTTGCTTGTCCTGACACATAATTAACCTCCTGAGCAGTAAAACCAACTTCCACTAACCTTATTATACCCTAACCCTAACTGACACACACCTATTATAGCTGTGCACCAATATATACATTTTTAAGCTTCTTCTGCAGATTGTTTTCTTTCTTTCTTCCATTCTTTTTTTTTTTCCTGAGGCAGTTGTTTCTTAAAGTGGACCTGAAGTCTTATGCTGGGAATACACGATGCGTTTCTGCCGTTCGATTGTTTTTGCCGCTCGATTCTGCACTCAATTCTCTTCTGCTCCTTATTCTTATATTTTTCCATTCACTTCTATCGAGCGGCAAAACAATCGAACGGGTGATCGGACATGACGGAAATGATCTATCGAACCATCTATCTGCGGTAGATATGAATTGTGTATTTCCAGCATTACACAGCACACAATGAAATATTTTTATTCCATCTATACTTGCTAAAGAAATCCACTGCACTGTGCTCTGAGTTTGTTTAGCTAGATCAAAGTGTACAATCAGCTCTTATCAGCAACTGTGAATCAGGTTCTCTGCCTGTACAGGAAATACTGAGGCAAATCCTTTCACTGCTCAGATGAAAGTAATAGCAAGTTAAAAATGCAGGGTTTTTTCTTTTTAGGATTTCAATAAATTGTAATAAAGATTTTTTTTAATGCTGTGGCTAATCTTTTAGAGCGGATAGGAAGTTCTGATTTTAGATCTAGTTCAACTTATATACACACACACACAAGATTTCTGTTTTCAAATCAATTGTTTGTAATTCGCTCAGATGACAATCTACCGTGCATAAAGGTGGCAGGCGATATCAGTGGCTCTTCCTTTTTTTTTTTTTTTTTTTTTTTTTTTTTTTTGCAAACTCTCAGCAGCGATAATACGCCATATCCCAACCAGAACTTAGCTTCATCAGCACCTTCTCTTGTTGGGTGATTTGTTGCATCATGGTTTGCCATATCTTTTATTTAGTAATCTTATTTGAATTAGAAAATTATTAGAAATATAGTAAAACAATACAACGTAATGACAGATTACTGTTCACTCAGACATCCCACCTACCACACCCCATACATACCTCATACATCCTCCATATACTTCCCCCCAAAAAACTCAGACACTTCTAGGTCCTCTCCTCCTCCTTACAAAAACAAAGAGGTATACGGAAGTCAGACAACACTCTTCTCCCAAATCTGTTTCATAACAACCCAACAAGTAGCATTAGACCTTTCAGTCACATCATCTTCTCCTATCCAAACTCTATTATTTAGAAATGCTATAATATCCTTTTTCCATTCTCCAAGGGAGAGTGGTTCTGGATTTTTCCATTTTTCCATTTTTTAATAATAAGCTTTCTAGCTAAGCTTACCCCCAAATCTACTAAACAATTTTGAAAGATGGTTCCTATTAAAACAAAGGCCACCGAGGACTCTCTCAAACATTTATAAAGTGCTGGATGCCACCCTCCATGGGGTCCTCCCACGATACTGTGACAGTTGGGAAAAATGTGAAGGAAGTAAAATGAATGGAGAATTATGGGCTAGAGTTTTTTAAAAAATCTGGAGTATATCGGACACCTATATTCAGCTTGCCCAATATAAATTAATAGCCAGATGGTACCTGTCACCAGTTCGTATGTTCAGATACGGCTTAGCTGTCGATGAAACCTGCTGGAACTGCGGACGGGATTCAGGTACCTTCTTGCATATGATGTGGAGCTGCCCTGTGGTGGTGGGCTTCTGGAAAGGGGTGGAGGAATTTTGTTCCGGGTACTTAATCCCTGGGGTTACATTAGATGTAAACTGGGCAATTTTTGGGATTAAAGATACAAAAGAAGCAGAAGGTGGTCCTGAGCAAAATCAGTGGCTCTTCCTCAGCAATGCAGCAAGGTCCTGCAGATCTGGCTGCAGCTCATTACCGATCCAAGGGTAAGAGGAGGCTGATTTGCGGAAAGCCAAGCAGCATGTCACTATGTGGAGAATTAATAAACTGTCACCTGAAGTGATCACAGATTATCATTTCTGCAGACAAAAATCTAATGTTTATGTAGCTTCAGAGTGTGTTTACATTGTGGCCGAGCATTGCACCACACCCTCTGTATTTGATCTATTGATCTGCCCTACATACAGCAACCACATCATAACAGCCATAGCACAAAGGTGCTGCAGTGTGCAATAAAACTTATTTATTGCCAATTACTTCTATGACCTTGGAGAACCAATACCTATAACTAATAGCTCCTTATAATTTACACAAGCATTACACTATTTACAAGGTCAAGATCCCTTTTGAATCCAGGGAGTTAATCATGCAGGGTGGAACCTTATAATTAGGTTCTAGTACATTTCATAAAATTCAAATAAAAAAATACTACTACACCTATGGGCCAATGTAACATATTTGTGGGAAATGTGTTACCTGGAAAGCAATCCTTCATTCACAGAAGAGCTCCAAGTTTAAAAAGTTTATAAGCACATGTGATATATTCACCTGCGCCAGATGCGACTCTTGCATCAAAGTATGCGCACTGAGCTTGCCCGGAGGCCTCCTTTATGTTTTAGTTTTAAAAAAACAAGTGTGTAAGTAACTGTTTACTGGGGGGCAGCTCTGATCAACAAAGATGTGTTTATTCTTCCGCTGTAGAGGGCGCAATATAGCAATAAAACCATCCATTGTTATATCTAGAAAGATTGTGAAAATAACCGTTTTCCCTACAGGACTAGGTGTAATTTCCTTCTTAAAACAGAAGGAAATTTGCAATAATTCAGTTATAAATGAACATTTGTGGTTACCCACAATGCACTACTACTAAATATGCAAATTATCCCTTTTCGCCCTTGTTAAGCCAAGCAAGCATCCAGAACCGCTGGTATATAGCAAGCTATAGCTTTAAGTTTTACACAGCCATATCAAACCCACATGTAGACAGCCTGTTTCGGACTTACAGGTCTTACAGGACTAGCTAGGGATAGAATTGCATATTCGCATGCTAATGCCAACTGGTGGCAGCTTACCTGATCTCTATACAAAATTGCAGATTATATTGATTGTGCATACAATCAAAATTGTATTGTGTGTGGACTCATCAACCAATCCAAAAGTTTACTTTGTAGTGTTGAACCCCTTTAGAATATCCTCAGTGCCTGAGGGCTGAATGGTAATCTGCAACAAAGGGAACAGGAATTGGTGGGTGATGTCACAGCACCATGCTGTGTTAATTGCCGCAGAGAGATTAATGGTAAAAACATATATTTTTGCCAATAATCTTAATTTTTACTATTAATATAAACATACAATACAAAAAAACAATTGGATAAAACAAGAACAAAAACACAAAACGTTTATTTTGTTTTTCACGTTTAAATGTCTATATACTTCTTTATCATCCATATACTTTTTTATCATCCATATACTTCTTTCTCCTCATCTATATACTCCCATATTCTGTTATTTCTTCTGGAATTTGCTTCTTTCTTCCTTTGTTTTCTCTTTAGTTCTTCATGTCTCCTGACCCCATCTTTCATTGTCTTTTCTTTTTGTTTACTATGATATGATTGCAGCATTTTCTACCTTTTATCCTGCATATTTCACAACCATGGTCGGATTTACCATAAGGCTCTCTGGGCATGTGCCTACAGGTGCCTAATGATGGAAAGGAGCGCCTCTTCCCTCCTTGAGTGCCTCCCTCCTGCCCTATGTATAGTCCTGATGAGAGTGTAAATGTAAGGTTACTCTGCTCTCAGCATTCCCCTGACAAGATCTCCCTTCAGTTAGGCACGCCTCTATTTTTCGCTATAAGACGCTACTGACCATAATACACACCTAGGTTTAGAGGACAAAAACCAGGGGAAACAATATATACTAAACCTGGTGCATCCATGGTGAAGAGGCATCTTGTGAATTATGCCCCCTTTGTACCTCATGCCCCCTTGTACCTCTTGTGTCTTCCTGTGTCCTCCGCTGCCCCCCTTGTGTCCTCCTCTGTCCTCCTTTTGCCATCTATGCCCCTTTGTGTCCCCCTCTGTGTCCTCCTCTGCATGGGCACAGTACAGGGAGTCACCGACATTGCGGCGGATTGGAGGTTTGTATTGGCAGGCATTCACAAGTCAGGAACTCCCTGTATTTGGCTATAAGATGCAGTGACTTTTCCCCCACATTTGGGGGAGAAAAAGTGAGTCTTATAGTCCAAAAAATACAGTACTTAATACTGAGGTTCGTCTAGCTACCTAATGCTTGAGGGCACCTCTAGCTACCTAATACTGAGATTACTTCTGGCTACCAAATACTGAGCGGAACCTGTAGCTACCTATGGTGGGCAAGGAAAGTAAGGGAGAAGTGACAGCTGGGACAGCCAGCACACTTGCAGAGCAGTTTGGTGGGGGTTTGTAGGTTTATGGAGGGCAAAGTCTAAGTTGCCAGGACATCTCTGTGCCTATAGGCTCCTGTGAGGTTAATCAGGGCCTGTTCACAACTAAAATGTACACAAACATATTACATTAGAATTCTCTCAAAAATAGTATTAAAGGACCACTATTGTGAAAAACTAAAAAAAAATTGCATGTGTACACATACTATAAGAAGTATGTTTCTACCTGATTAAAATGCACTCTAAATTACTTTTCTCCTAGGTTGGTGTCACTGAGGGCTAGTTTCCACTATCGCGAATCTGCATGCATCCAACGCATGTGGATTCGCACATGTAATGCAAGTGGATGGGCCTGTTTCCACTGTAGCGTTGTTGAGGTGCGTTTTTTTTCAGCGGTGAAAAAACGCACAAAAGAGCCGCAGAATTCGCCCGCGAGTGGAATGCATGCGAATTGCCGCTAATGTATTTAATAGGAAATACGCATGCTGTTTTGGTATGCGAATTTTCATGCGAATTCGCATGAAATCAATGGAACAGCACACCTGCATTGCCATGGTTAAATTCGCATACATCGTTATCCATGCGAATTTTCATGCGAATTCGCACGAAAATTTGCATTCGCATGCAGAATTTTGCCGCAGCGATTTCGCAACGCAATAGTGGAAACGAGCCCTTATGGTAGACAGTAAAAAATGTGACAGATCTGAGGTTTTGGACTAGTCTCCTTATGGGTTATCCTAGGTATCGCCTTAATTCTTACAAAGCAATCCCTGGAAAGGATTCATACAAAGATTCCAGACAGTCTCGCTACTCCTTTTCACCCTATTTTGGCAGTTGGTCCAACCAACTGCTGTACAGTAAAAAAAGAAAACCCTGACACTCCCCCACGATGAGTCCAAAACCTGTCAGATCTAGTAGATTTTTACTGCCTACTGTAAGCGACAGTAACATAGGAGAAAATAAAATTATTTAAAGTATGTGCACAGATTAAATTTTTAAACTTAAAATCTTTTTTTTTTTTTTTTTTTGTGAAAGTGGTCCTTTAAACTGGTTGAATGCAGAAGAAAAATGATTAATTCCAATGCAGTGAAGCGTGTAAACAGTAAAGCCTAAATAAATGGTAAAGCCTAAGTTAAAATGGATCACCAAATACAAGGCATGCCAAGGTACATGTGCTGCAACAGTTGTACAAATGCTACACAGCATAAAACTAAATATGTAAAGATATACACGAGACAGTCAGAGACGTAGGTGCAGCAGTTTAGAGGTGCAAACCTCCGCCCTTCAGATGTTTCTGCAGTGACAGTCATAGTGGGAACCACCCTTAAATATATGTGGCCTAGATCACCCAGACAGTCCTGTGATGAACCCTACAAGTCACTGCATGATGATGTCACTTCAGATTCTCCTGTGTCCCCACCTGCTCTCAATCACTATCCACATTAACCCTTGGCACACTAAAATTATTAAATCCATACATGCTATGATTTTTCACAAATAGTAACAACGGATCGTCAGAAAGGGATTCCCATTGGTCAGAGTACACCAATGAGAAACCCTAGAAGCAAATCCAAAGAAGATGCTAATTCATCCAAACAATGAGGGCCAAATGATTTTGAATACTATGAACAGATTGTGTAGCAAAGCTCTCGAAACCGGGGCATAATAATAGCCCCTGCAAAGGATGCAAGGGCAGGGGGGCCATGGGTGGAGAAGCCACAGGAGGGCCCTGAAGGGGGGGAGATGTTTCTTTTTGTTGTCCTGAGAGACTGACAACTAAGGGTGCAGAGAGAGAAAACTTTCTGCTCGCTGCACAATTGTTCTAATGACTGCATCTGCTCAGCCATTGATAAGGAATCATACAAAGTTTTGTAGACAAAGATTTGTAGACAGTACCTATTCAGTGTGCAGCAGGGTCTTATGTACAGCGCCTGCCCCAGCCTCTCCACCCACTTCCCAAGTGCTCTGTACTGTAGTGATACTAGAGGAGTCTGCAGAGTCAGTTTTGCTCCATCTGATGAGGTGAGAGTCAGTGTAAGGCTGGGTGCGCACATAGCAGAAACGTTAGCATTGCATAAAATGCTGCGTTTTTGCCGCTAATGGAAGTCTATGGGACGCAGGAAAAAACGTATAAATATGCATACGAGTTTTCTACGCATTTTCAAAAATGCTGGTTTTGTTGCATATTATGCAGGAACGCTGCCAAAACACACATAGTGAAAGTCTATGGTGACGCAGTTGCATAGCGTTTTAATGCATTTTCCATGCGTTTTTATATGTGTTCCCCACATCCCCTCCCCCAATTTTTTTTTTTGCTGTATTTCTGCTTCCTGTTGTCTTCCAACAAGTGATTTGCATACATGGAAATTTAAAAATGCATGCAAAAAGCATGAAAAACGCATCACAAACGCACCAAAAATGCAGTAAAAATGCACAAAAAATGCACACAACATTAACATAAAACATGACATAAAACGCAGCCTTTCATGCTATGTCATATGTGAACCCAGCCTGACAGTGGCGTAGCCAAGGAGCTGTGGGCCCCGATGCAAGTTTTACAATGGGGCCCCCCAAGCACTCTATACATAACAATTGATACAGCACACCAAAACCTGCCAATTGCAACTACAGTGTCAGAGATGCAAGGAGGGGATGGGGAACAGCTTGTTAATTACCACTATTCAAAGTATCTATAGAAGTGATTATTATTAGCACAGGACCAATAGAGAGCTAAAACTGTAGTTGAGGTAGGGCACTTCCTGGCCCCTCTGGCCCAAGGGCCCCGATGCGGTCGCAACCTCTGCAACCTCTATTGCTATGCCACTGCAGCCTGATAAGAAGCTGAGGATGGGAATACACTTCTCTGTCAGTTTTCTATATGTGTGAAAACATGCACATTGTATCACAGAAGCTAATGTAATTGATAGAGAAAATGTGTGCAGTACTTCCCTGCTGTCAGATTTTATCTGCTTGGCCTGCCTCTCCAATTTCTGTTTTTTTGGGAGCGGAGGGGGCCGCATCCAAAGTCTCTCTGGTGTGCCCACTGATTTCTAGTTACGCCCCATCTCAAACTACACAGAAGTGGTAAAATTGGCCAAACAAAATTGGATGTGTGTTCTTGGCATATGCCTCTAGGACTGGTTACCAACAACCCCCTTTCCCTGACTGTCAAAAAGAAGATCCACTAATGGCCACCCATTGTCCTTGTAGTAAAAGGATAGTCAGCCAAAGTATAAACATTTCAGATTTGTAAAAATATAAAAATACATGTTTTTCAATAACTTCAGATCTGTAGAATCAAAAACCTCCCTCAGTAGACCACTGTTGAAGCATTCTCTATGCAGTAAGGGACTGTACTTGTACAATAAGGTAGAATTTTAAAGGGAACCAGAGATGAACATTTCACACAAAATAAACATATCAGTTGATAGCTTGTAGAGAATAAATGCTCTACCTGATAATTTTGCCGCTCTGGTGTGCCTTTTTTAGTGTTTTTTATCCATTATTGCTCCAGGAAAAATCAAATATGGCCGCCGGCTCATATCCTTTCTCCTTCCGGGTTATATGAGTTGTTCTGGATGTGCTGTCTAGGCTATATGAGACTATGCTGCTATCTAGGCTTATGCAGCCTTTCATCTGTGTGCTTTCATTTTGGTATGATCTGCCTGTAGGAAGTGTCACTGATAATAACTGCAGTTTCATTCCTATGAGAATCTAGTGCACACAGAGCACACAGGGATCATATTACAGCCACAGAGCTTCTCTCTCAGGAGCAGCAGCCCCTCCCAGTCATCACAGCTCTCAGTATGCAAAGCAGAAGATCTAAGCCAGGAGGGGGAAGGCTTGGGCTTGAAAGGACTCCACAGAAGAGTGACTCAGCTATAATGATTCCAGGTCAAACCTTGACTGAATAGTCCATGGATTCTTATCACAGTTGCTAATAGACTAATTAAGCAGATAACAATGAAACTAAAAGCAGGGTAGGTGTTTACTGTCATGTTCCCACTGATAAATGTAATAAAATACATGAGGGTGCTTCATCTCTGGCTCTCTTTAAGGGCATTGTGTACATCTGACGATGTACTGTCACATCGGTTGCAGCATCATTCTGACATGAGAGTGCATATTCAGGGCCGGTTCTCTCATGAAGCAAGGTGAAACACTTGCATCAGGTGCAGAGATTACAGGGGCAGCATTTTTGTACTGTGTGTTTACACTTACAGCATGTAGTTAGAGTAGAGCATGAGGAGAGTGAGCGAGGTGAAGAGGTCATCATTGGGAAAAAGCAGCTTGTTGAGCTGTGTGAGGAGTCTGACAGTGAGTGATGAGGGGAGGTAGGAGAGCAGCAGTGTTTCATTTGACTTGCACAGTAGAAGAGAGGAGGCAGCACTGCTGTCCTGATTGAGGAAGAATGAAGGACGACCGACTGGCTGAGGGTGAGCAGTTTGTTTGTCACAGATTCGCAGCCAGCCAGCCAATGTGTTACTGTGTTGAACTGCAGCATGTCATGTTTCAAGTTGTTGCATATGGTCCTTTGCTGACTGAGAACATTAAATGAAGCAGAGTCAATTGTCAGGTGCTTTTTGATCATTCCAAATTGGAAAGGGGGGGGGGGTGCATCCTCATAAGTTTGCGTTAGGCAGCAAAAAGTCTAGAACCAGTCATGTGCATATTTATGAGAAATGACAAGTATTGACTGTGGACATGGATCTTGGAGCATTCTCAACTTCCTCCACAACTGTCATGTTCATGCACATTCCAGTCAGCTAACAGTTGCCATGAAAACAATGTGAACCAGATACTGTTCATTTTTGTGGTTGCAGAAATGTCATCTTACAAAACAGAACAATGTACCAACTTGAAATTTCTTGTTAAATGTAACAAGACTGCTAGAGAAAGTTATAAACTGTTGTAAAGAGGTGTATGCAGAAGAATGCATAAGTTGTACACATGCTTTTGAGAGACAAGAATGTTCCCATGATGGTTATGAAGATGTGTATTTTTATGAACACCCAAGTTGTCCAAGCACCATGATAAAAGCCTTCAAAGAATCAGTGAAATTCGTGTGGAAGAACAAATGACTGAGTAAGTGGAAGAATTACAGCTGAAGTGGTTATTACCATGTCTGTGAAGCAAAATATCTGCAAAGATATTTAATGAAACAGAGGGTGGTAGGAGAAAGAGGCCAGACTTGTGGATGAATGGTTGGATCTTGGATAAGCACAATGGTCCTGAACACGATACGAACTTTGTGCATAAATATTTAGATGGAATGGACATCCGTGTAATTTTTTTTTAGGGGGGGGGGAGGAGAGTTTCTGAAAGCCATGGCATCCTCCAAGAGGAGGTAAATAGTCCAAAGCCTTTCAAATCTGTCTGATTTTTACCAGCTACTGTAACTACAGTAATTTAAAGTACACTTTACTCTGAGACCAATGTACATTTTATATGTGTGCATACACATGTATTTTACATTTTTACAATTGTTTGCGATAGTCGTGCTTTGATGGTGTTGAGAGTTGAAAGTGTGTCCTCACACAAACACAAAGTGGAGAATGGCAGCTATAATTCAATGGCTTCGACAGAAATTGAAAAATACTCATCTTAAAGGAGACATCCAGGCTCCCAAAAACACAAAATCCACTTACCTGGGGCTTCCTCCAGCCCCTGGCAGCCGTCCTGTGCCCTCATCACAACTCCGGTGGCTCCCAGTCTTCTCCGCTGCAGAAGCCGACCTCCCCAGGTCGGGTTCCGGGTTGGCTTCTTCTGCACTCCACAGCGCGGGTCACGTGGTCCGGCCGACATCATCAGGATTGTACTGTGCAGGTGCAGTAGTTCTGTCCATCCATTCTTTTCTTTAGCGTGATATTATTAGAGGAAACCAGAAGTTCACCAATTCTGGACCTTCCCGAGGTACAGAAAGAAAATAAAGTTGAACCATTGCTTCTAATTTTGACAAATGGTTCATAACAATATCAACCAAAAATAAGTCTTGTTCTGTTTTATAGAAGAAAAATTGCAGAGCTCCCCCTTTTGCAACAGATTGTTTCCAGGACTGCAGTTTCCTACAGAAGCCATCTACCTTCCCTGCAGATAGTGAGATTTGAGCCTTGCATGTAGTGATGAGCACAAATTTTTCATAGTCATAATTTCGCATTGTAATTCGCTATTACAATGCAGAATTTTAATGCAAAATTTCAATAAAAATCATAATAAATTTCGCATGTAAACATAACCCATCCATCATTTTTTGTAATTTTGTTAAATTCATCTTAATTTTGTGCCGACTTTGCCAATTATAACAAAGCCCCCATATATGCTATCATCACCAAAATTGTTACGCATGTTAAGGGGAAGGGGAAAAAGACCTTGTAGTTTTTAAGAAAATCGATTTAAAAATGCAAAGGAAACATGGTTTTTAAATTGTTAATTTTCTGAGCTTAAAAAAAATATTTTCCTTGCATTTTTAACCACTTCAGACTTCAGTCGTTTTTCACCTTATGCATCTGAGCAACTTTCACCTCACATTCATTGGCCAATAACTTTATTACTACTTATCACAATGAATTGATCTATATCTTGTTTTATTCCACCACCATTTTGGCTTTCTTTTGGTGGCACATTTTGCTCAGAATTATTTTATCATAAATCCATTATAACAGGAATATTAACCACTTGAGGACCATACTGTTAAACCCCCTTAAAGACCAGGCCTTTTTTTGTAAAAATAGACCACTGCAGCTTTAACGCCAAGCTGCAGGGATGCACAACATGCACATGAGTGATTCCCCCACCTTTTCTCTTTCTGTTGGTGGGGTCTGATCGCCCCCCAGATGTTTGTTTATTTTTTTACTAATATATATTTTTTTTATATATATATAAAAATGTGCATTTTACTTTGGCTGTCATAGCCTTCAGCCTATGACAGAGGATCACCTCTGAGCCGATGGAGGGGACAGCCGTGTGACACAGTACAACGCTGCTGTAGATCGCAGCACTGTATGGGTAATCAGACGGTGATTGCCGCTCAGAGACTGAAGGCGGAGCTTCGTTCTGCCCACCAAGCAGGAGATGCGCGCGCAGCCTGCAAGCGCTCTCCTGCAAAACAGAGCCCCAGGATTTTATGCCGATCAGCGTTAGGCGGTCCTGGGGCTGCTGCCGCGGCCACGCCCATCGGTGTGACGCCGTCGGCTAGAGGTTAAGAAAAAAATGTAAAACAAATTATTATTTCTCAGTTTCCGGCCATAAAGCTCCATTCACATCTAAAATCGCAAAGCGATTACCGCTAGCGTATTGCGGGAGTGTTTTTTTCCACGATTAACACAGAAAAATCACTGGACACTGTAGCGTTTTGGGAGCGACCGCGATTAGCGGTTCTATACATGCTAATCGCGATCGCTCAGGAATTGCCGGCAGACCGCTGCGGGTAACGCACTTGCGGTTAACGCTAACCGCAAAACTACTGCCATCGTGTTAAATGGCTAGCGGTTTTTAAAAAACCGCTAGTGGTTTGCGCTGAGCGGGAATCGCGTGATTCCCGCACAAGTGTTAATGGACCCTTATAGTTTTAAAATAATACATGCTACCCACGTATTTTATTTGCCTATTTGTCCCGATTATTACACTGTTTAAATTATGTCCCTATCACAATGTATGGCGCTAATATTTTATTTGAAAATAAAGGTGCATTTTTCAGTTTTGCGTCCATCACTTGTTACAAGCCCATAATTTAAAAAATAACAGTAATATACCTTTTTGACATACATATTAAAAAAGTTCAGTCTCTAAGGTAACTATTTATGTTTTTTTTTATAGTATATTTCTTTTTTATTTATTTGTTTATTTTTTTTTACAAAAATATTTTTGGTGTAACTATTGGGGAATGTGGGAGGTAAGGGGTCAATTTTAAAAGTAAAAAAAATGTAATTTACTGGAAACTTTTATTTCCACATGTAGTTTTACTATTTGGCCACAAGATGTCCTTGCAGCTCTCTTCTGTATGCATAGTATTATTACATAATACGGAAGTAATGCGTGGACGTGCAAGCATGGGCTTTATGAAAGACAGAGCCGTCTCATAGACAGCGTCGGCCTTTCATATGGGGACTTAGATCAATGAATAGGAACTATGTTCCCAATTCATTGATCTCTGGGCTAACGGGCGGCTGGAGCGCGTTGCAACGCACCCAATCGCGCATGGGGTTGAGCGGCAGCAGGGGAAGCATTTTGGACATAGTAGTTACGTCCAAAATGCTTAAGTGCTTAAAATTGATTTTCTCAAAAACTACAAGGCCTTTTTGAAAAATAATTTTTTGATTTGTTTCTAGTATTTTCCTTAACTTATGTAGCAATTTTAGTGTCAATAGCATGTATGGGGGCTTTGCTATTCAGTGCTAAAGTCGGGATAAAATTACACGAAAATTACGCAACAATTTACACAAAATTTTGTGTATACAAAACCACTTGAATTTACAAATAATAATTACATATAGGCGTAACTGCGAAAATATACGCAACATTTCACGTAATTATAATTAGCTGATTACGATCACCACCTTTAATCACCAGTATGTACAGTCAGCGTGTTAGCAGTGAGGGTTAAGAAGCCTGACAGCTGTTTCCTGTAAAAAACACTTCCTCAGAGGCTATTAAGATTAATCTGAGGAAGCGTTTGTTTTTGCGTCGGGAAGGCGGCAGCCCCAGGACTGCGTAATGCCGAAAGGCCTCAAGAGTGGTGGGCAGAGATTAGCGGGGATCGCACGTATCCCCGCTTGAGTGACGAAGCTTCATTCCATCATCAGTCTATACCAGCGGCGATCGCCACTAGCAGACTGTTAGACGGCTATTTATATTGTACAGCACTGCGTTCTACTGCAGCTCTGTACTGGGAGAGGCGGGAGAGCCCTGGAGAGGCTCAGAGAGCAATCGGCTTGCATAGGCTGATGCCTATGAGAGAGGATCGCCCTGATTGGCTGGCGGGGGAAGGGAGGGGGAAATAAAAATTTAAAAAAAACAGCAATTTTTATAAAAAACAAAACAAATATATTAATAAAAAAACAAAACATTGCATGCAGTAACGATCAGAGCCCACCAACAGAAATTTCTGTTGGTGGGCAGAAAAGGGGGCGGATTCATGTGTGTGCTAAGTAGTGTTGGGCGAACATCTAGATGTTCGGGTTCGGGCCGAACAGGCCGAACATGGCCGCGAAGTCAATGGGGACCCGAACTTTCGTGCTTTGTAAAGCCTCCTTACATGCTACATACCCCAAATTTACAGGGTATGTGCACCTTGGGAGTGGGTACAAGAGGAAAAAAATTTAGCAAAAAGAGCTTATAGTTTTTGAGAAAATCGATTTTAAAGTTTCAAAGGGAAAACTGTCTTTTAAATGCGGGAAATGTCTGTTTTCTTTGCACAGGTAACATGCTTTTTGTCGGCATGCAGTCATAAATGTAATACAGATGAGAGGTTCCAGGAAAAGGGACCGGTAACGCTAACCCAGCAGCAGCACACGTGATGGAACAGGAGGAGGGCGGCGCAGGAGGAGAAGGCCACGCTTTGAGACACAACAACCCAGGCCTTGCATGCAGCTCACTCCAACGTCGCCTTCCAGATCTTCTCGGCCGACCTCCTGCAATTGAAACCCCTCCTGCCCAACTTGCTCTGGGATTTGGGTTTCAAAGTCCTCGGACTCGCCTTGCATTTCAGTGCGCGATGCATTTCCCACAGTAAATGGTTGTGAATCTGGGCACAACATTTCTGGCTGTTCCATTGACCTTTGAAAGGTGGAAGTTTGTTGGGCTGGGAATAGCTCCTGCGAATACCCCATTGTGTCCTGAGGAAATTCTTCGGACTGGTTATTTGGCAGTTGTGTGCGTGGTGTCGCTGCCGGTTGTGTCAGCTTTGTGCCCACTGGCTCCTTGTAACTGGCTGAGGACTCGGACCTCGTGCGTGATGTGCTGGTGCTGCTTAACCCACTGCTGGATGCTTGAGAGGTCATCCAATTAATTATCTGGTCCTGTTCTTTTGGATTTGTGAGGGTTGATTTCCTGGACAACATGGGCGGTATTGAGTGGGTTTTCTTCGGTGCTCCACTGTGGCCTGTACGTGAACCGTCAGGGGAAACACCTCTTCCCTTGCCCCTCCCTCTTTCACAGGATTTCTTCTTAATTTCACTTATCCTTAAAGTACACGCTGACTGGCAGCAGTACAGTGGCAGTACAGAAATGGTATACAGTGGCGGGTGAGCGGTGTACTACTGTTCCCAGCAGCGACACAGAGCACAATGCTATACAGTGGTGGGTGAGCGGTGTACTACTGTTCCCAGCAGCGACACAGAGCACAATGCTATACAGTGGTGGGTGAGCGGTGTACTACTGTTCCCAGCAGCGACACAGAGCACAATGCTATACAGTGGTGGGTGAGCGGTGTACTACTGTTCCCAGCACCGACACAGAGCACAATGCTATACAGTGGTGGGTGAGCGGTGTACTACTGTTCCCAGCAGCGACACAGAACACAATGCTATACAGTGGTGGGTGAGCGGTGTACTACTGTTCCCATCAGAGACACAGAGTGGCAGTAAACACAATGCTATACAGTGGTGGGTGAGCGGTGTACTACTATTCCCAGCAGCGACACAGAGCACAATGCTATACAGTGGTGGGTGAGTGGTGTACTACTGTTCCCAGCAGAGACACAGAGTGGCAGTAAACACAATGCTATATAGTGTGGGTGAGCGGTGTACTACTGTTCCCAGCAGCGACACAATGACTGGGGGGACCCTGGCTAGCCTGGCTGGAGAGAGAACTACCCTGCCTGCCTACCCAAAGCTAAACCCACAAACAAATGGCGGAGAAATGACGTGGATCGGGTATTTATTTACCCAAACCACGTGACCCGTTCGGCCAATCAGAGCGTGTTCGGGTCCGAACCACGTGACCCGTTCGGCCAATCATAGCGCTAGCCGAACGTTCAGGGAACGTTCGGCCATGCGCTCTTAGTTCGGCCATATGGCCGAACTCGAACATCACCCGAACAGGGTGATGTTCTGCAGAACCCGAACAGTGGCGAACACTGTTCGCCCAACACTAGTGCTAAGTTGTATGGCTCTGCAGCACACAGTTAAAGCTGCAGAGCACTTAATTGGAAAAAATCGCCTGGTCACTAGGGGGTTAAACATGAACTGATTATATTAATACATAAGGGCAGCACGGTGGC
The DNA here is from genome assembly GCF_040937935.1 of Hyperolius riggenbachi. NCBI lineage: Eukaryota > Metazoa > Chordata > Amphibia > Anura > Hyperoliidae > Hyperolius > Hyperolius riggenbachi. Next base: position 287,602,246 of record NC_090651.1, read on the forward strand.
GTAGTGGTTAGCACTCTTGCCTTGCAGCGCTGGGTCCCCGGTTCGAATCCAAGCCAGGGCACTATCTGCAAAGAGTTTGTATGTTCTCTCCGTGTCTGCGTGGGTTTCCTCCGGGCACTCCGGTTTCCTCTCACATTCCAAAAACATACGGATAAGTTAATTGGCTCCCCCTAAAATTGGCCCTAGACTACAGTACTTACACTACATAATATAGACATATGGCAATGGTAGGGATTAGATTGTGAGCTCCTTTGAGGGACAGTTAGTGACAAGATATATATATATATACACTGTACAGCGCTGCGTAATATGTCGGCGCTATATAAATACTAAATAATAATAATAAGATTAAAAAAGATTAGCCACATGCTTGCTTTAGGTTTGTGATTCAGATACTACTGCAGGCTAAAGAGATCAGCAGGACGGTATCAGGCAAACCGGGCACATGTGGCTTCTGGACAAATTGGACCCTGCCATAGACTGTAATTGAAATAAGCAAGCCGGCACCAAAAGGGAAATTCGGGTGTCAGGCAACACCCAATAATTATATTATTATATTTGAATGTTTTTTCTCTGTCTGCAAAGCCGGCAACAAAGGGGAAATTCGGGCACCAGGTGGCACCCAGTAATTATACTCTTTTGCTATTTTTTTTCTTCCCATTTTTTTGCACCTCCAGGGGAGAGGGTGGGGTATTAGGGTTAGGCGCCACCAGGGGTCTTAAGGTTAGGCACCACCAGGGGGGTTTAGGGTTAGGCATCACCGGAAGGGGGTTAGGGTTAGGCACCACCTGGGGGGCATTAGGGTTAGGCCACCACAGGGGGGGTGTCTTAGGGTTAGGCACCACCAGGGGGCTTTAGGGTTAGGCATCACTGGGGGGGTGGAGTTAGGTATAGGTAGAGAAAGTTTCTGTGTTAGAGTAGTGTGCAAATTTTGGACAGAGGCGCCAGGCAGGTTAAAATGATCTAAAAACAACTAAAAAGGAGGAGTACAGGTGGACTTACCTCCTGAAATGATGGACAATCGAGATTGTTCAAATCGCAAATAACAATTTATTTTGGCACTCCGCAACGAGTTTCGCAGGTATAACCCGCTTCATCAGGCAAGGAGTGCAAGCTAAAAATCAAGCAAAGAAACCATAAACAATATACAATAAACAAAACTCGACCCTAAGAGCTTGCCATAATACAAAAAGCAAAAATGACATATGTCTGTCACAGAAGGGGCGATCTGCTGTGACAGGAGACGTGTAAATACCAAGGGCCTGATTTACCAAAGGACGATAAGCCGCTTTGCATGTCTAATTGTTTGTTTGCTCCTCCAAACAACCGCGAAATTTTGGCAACAATTGTTAGACTTACTGCACTATATTGGGCTCTCGGTTTTTCTTTTTGTTTCAAGTGCTGTGTTAGAGTAGGGTTAGGTTTAGTTAAAGTAAAATATTGGTAACAGTTATCGATATTTTCAATATTTTACTAACAAAAATGAACACTTTAAATATTAGAATATCTGTAAATTTACCGATATTTTACTATCGGCACTGTTCCTGCACCCTATTTTACATGGCTCCCGAAATTCATGTACACCAACAGGACTGCCAGGCAATTGGTATTGTTTAAAAGGAAATAAATATGGCTGGCACCACAAGCCTCTCACTTCAGGTTCTCTTTAAATCATTCAGAATATCCTCAGTTTATCTGTAAATAGTACTGTTTAATAATGTTACGGCTCCATGTTTGCCTAACATCGTCTGTACTGTGGTTTCACAACGATATTCAATCTTCAGAAATGATATGCGCTTTCACTTTCTTGGAACTAAGTCCAGAAACTCTATATGTTATTTCCAGCGCAATGTCAGGCATGGTCATTTGTTTCACCGCTTTCTGTGCAGCTTTATTCTGTCGTGACAGAAGACGCTGAGAATAATTCTCCGGCTTTTCAGATACACAAGCATGTTTTGTCAGATACACAAGCCAGTGTCTTTTCAGCTTGCCCAGTACAAGTGATTCATTACTTAATTTTTCACCACAGACCCGGCAGAGCGGAATCTGGCAACTTCCACCACCTGTCCATGGAAATTGTAAATGGAAAAGCTGAGAGCTGTCTTTGTGCTTCCAGGCTGTACTATAGCAATGTTACCTCTGCTAGGCTCATCCTTGGATCGCTTTCTTTTGTGAATTAAAATATGTAACCATTACTATCAGAATATAATACAGTACACAAGAAAAATGAAATGTTTTGGGTGAACAAAAGCAGCCTGTTTGCTATTAGTAGGAGGCCAAGAACAGGTGCACAGAACTAAAATAAAACCTGGTTTGAAATAAGCTCATCTGACAAAAAAAACAAAGATGCTGGCCTGATGTCCCCTCTGAACACTGCAATAATTTAAACAAAAGCACTACTTTGTTTTGTAGTGCAAACAAAAGCAGCGTGTATGCAGCAAGGATACATTCGGTCCGAAATGATCTGATTTTATAAAGAGACTGGCCTAGCATCACTGTTAACACTACATCAGCTCAAGGAAGTCCATTATTTGGGGGGAATTGTAAACAAAAGTGATGTTCGTGCAACAAGGGCAGGATGTATGGCAGTTGTGGCCATGATAGAATGGATGTTGCTGTTAATACTGTGGATTCTGTTATAGATGGATATGCATATGGAAGAGCTGTCCAACTCCAATCCTCAAAGGCCATATCCATGCCAGTGTTTAAGGTGGACTGAGAAATGGAGAAATGTGTTCTACTTGATGAACCACACCTTGCCCGATTCAGTCCCATCAATGAATTTGAGCTGCGCCAAAAACATGTGAGGACCTCATTCCTCAAGGACTGGAGTTGGACAGCATTGAGGTTTGGTGCCACTTCCAGCTCCCAATGCATGTCATGTGATCAGGAGCCAAAAGAGGGCACCATAGAGTGTTCATCTAATTACTAGAAGATTAGTAGCAAAGAAAATATTCTCATAATTTTATTTTATAGTTATATAGTGTTTTTTTTTATAACACTGCATCATTCTCTAATATTTGCAGTTTACACACTACTCAGCATTCCAATTTTTTTTACAGAGCAGTCTTGTGAACTACTGATCTCTCCTCTGTAGAGAAAAACAAAATACAGTCATAGACAGTTGAAATAATAACTTCAGAAGACAGAACTCTCTGGGACTTTGAAAGTCGTGGAGCTCAAAGGCATTTTTGCATAGATAGCAATTGAAGTTTCTTAACTCTTCCTGTACTGGAAACAATATTAGACTTATGTCTCTGCTCCCAATGTTTTATTTCGTAGCTGTTCTACACATACAAATCATTATATGATCATTTTTTTAATTTGCTTCAGTGTCTCTTTGAAGAGACACTAAAGCAAAAAAAAATTATGATATAACAATTTGTATGTGTAGTACAGCTAAGAAATAAAGCATTAGGAGCAGAGACATAAGTCTAATATTGTTTTCAGTCAAGTAGTAAAGAGGTCGGCACCACTCCAAGCATCAGGAAAAGCTCTTTTATTGCATCACCATTGTGGCTTAACAATGACAAACGTTGTTTCGGGCATAGCCCTTTTTCAAATTGCAACAGCCATTTGGCTGTTGGAATAGTAAAAACTGGTATTCTTTATTGAAAAAGCCACATAAAAAGACACAAAAAGGCCACAGGAAAGACTAACACGTATCGGGCTCAAGGTTCGCCCTTAATCATAGTCATGTTAAGAAACTCCAGTTGTTATCTATGCAAATTGCCATTGAGCTCCATGACTTTCAAAGTCGCAGAGAGCTCTGTTTTCTGAAGGTTGTTATCTGAACTGTATTGTTTTTCTTTTGCAGAGAACAGTTCAGGACAGGTCAAAAGTTCACTGCTTGTTTTGTAAAAACATTTAATATGCTGAGTAGTGTGTAAACTGCAAATATTAGAGATTAACCACTTCACCACTGAGGGGTTTTACCCCCTGACCACCAGAGCAATTTTCACCTTTCAGCGCTCCTTCCATTCATTCGTCTATAACTTTATTATTACTTATCCCAATGAAATGAACTGTATCTTGTTTTTTTTTTGCCACCAATTAGGCTTTCTTTAGGTGGGACATTATGCCAAGAATTATTTTATTCTAAATGTGTTTTAATGGGGAAATAGGAAAAAATGTGGGAAAAAATTATTATTTTTCAGTTTTCGGCCATTATAGTTTTTAAATAAAGCATGCTACTGTAATTAAAACCCATGAAATGTATTAACCCATTTGTCCCGGTTATAAAACCATTTAAATTATGTCCCTATCACAATGTTTGGCGACAATATTTTATTTGGAAATAAAGGTGCATTTTTTTCAGTTTTGCATCCATCCCTAATTACAAGCCCGCAGTTTATAAAGTAACAGTGTTATACCCTCTTGACATAAATATTTAAAAAGTTCAGTCCCTAAGGTAACTATTTATGCTTTTTTTTATTGTATTTTTTTTTTTTAATTACAAAAAGAAAAAAAAAATTGGGGAGTGTGGGAGGTAATGAGTTAATTTATTGTGTAAATGTAATGTTTGTGTATGTAAAATGCTTTTAGGGTGTAGTTTACTATTTGGCCACAAGATGGCCACAGAGTGTTTGTTTACATGCGACCTGTAAGCGTCCGGAAGGACGCTTACAGGAAGCAGTAGGAGGCTGGGAGACGCACAATGATCTCGCTGTTTCTGAAAGAAGCAGCAGATCATTGCGGGGGCTAGATCAACGAACGGGAATGGATTTTCCCGTTCATTGATCTCCGGGCGAGCGGGCGGCGGCGTGCACGAGCGGCGGGTGCGCGCGCACGAGCGGCGGGAGCGCGGACAGCGGCGGTAGCGCGGAAGGTACGGATTTCTCCGTCCCTGGTTTTTTAGGAGGGAAAAAAGGGGCGGAGAAATTCATACCGCTGGGGTAAAGTGGTTAATGCAATGTTACAAAAAAAAAAAAAAAGCTGTATAACTGAAAATAAAAATATGAGAATATTTTTTTTGCTACTAATGTTCTAGTATTTATCCTTACTACACAACCAATTCATTATATAAAAAAAAAAACATTTTTGCTTCAGTGTCTCTTTAAGTGCACTGGAGGGTGCACTGGATAGGGCAACAGCAAATAAATTGCTTCCTCATTTTCCCCGCAGCCCGGTGTGGTACTGTATCCCTAAGATACACAAAACCTTGAATAACCCACCGGGCCGCCCCATTGTTTCGGCAATTGGATCTTTGACAGAGGCATTATCTCAATATGTTGATTTTCAATTGAGACCCCTGTTGAGGTCCTTGCCGTCTTATGTAGGTGACACTACAGAGGTCCTTAATGTTTTGGGTACTTTTGAGTGGCAATCTGAGTACCATTTAGCCTCAATTGATGTGGTCTCTTTATATAGTAAAATATGTCATCCAGATGGTCTAAGAGCTATCGAATCCTTTATTCCTGAGGTTATTGATGACGAGCCTCTGCGGTGGTTTGTCCTGGCGGGCCTGGAGTTTGTCCTAACTAGGAACTCATTCCTCTTTGACCGGCAGTGGTTCCATCAGGAGGTCGGCACAGCGATGGGGAGCCCTGTGGCCCCCACCTATGCTGGCCTCTTCATGGGTCGCTGGGAGGCGGATTACATCTATTCTTCGAGGAATGGGTTCCTGGATCGGATCAAACTCTGGGTCCGCTATATAGATGATATTTTGATCATATGGGAGGGGTCACAGGAATTATTTAAATTATTCATGGATTACCTGGGGTCCAATGATGTGAATATGTCTTTCACCCATACTTGGGGTGATCAACATTTAGACTTTTTAGATCTGGATATTAAAATCCAAGAGGGAGTGATAGTAACTAAAACTTTTAGGAAGAAAACGGCTGTTAATTCCTTACTTAATGCAAACAGCTATCATCCCAACCCTACACTTAGGGGAGTCCCTTATGGGCAATTCTTAAGGTTGCGTAGGAATGCCAGCTGTTGGGAAGATTTTATAGAACAGTCAGAAGATTTGGGAGAGAGGTTGCAATTAAGGGGGTATAATCCACAGGATATCCAACAGGCATTTGCTAGAGCTGCCTCCAGAGATAGAACCTCATTACTATCGCAAACCAGAAGGCCTAAAGGATCTGCTTCACAAGATAGATTTTTCATGCATTTCACATATTCCCCCATGTTCCAGAGTATCCAACAAACAATCAGAAAACACTGGTGGATAATTCAACAGGATAAAATGTTAAAATCAAAGAGTACTTTGTTTCCCTGTGTCTCCTACAAACGAGTTCCTAATTTAAAGGACAAACTTTCACATAGTGAGTTTACTAGCCCCCAAACTTCTTGTTGGCTAGGGTCCAACCGCCCTAAAGGAAATTTCAGATGCCAAAGGTGCTCCTGCTGCAATTTTTTGGAGGTGGGTGATACCTTTACCCGCTTTGGGCGGACTTGCAAGATCAGACAGTTTATTAACTGTCGGACCAGAGGCCTGGTCTATGCGCTTGTATGTCCTTGTAGACGTATTTACGTTGGTGAAACCACGAATATGCTCAAGGATAGATATCAGGCCCATTGCAGGTCCGTTCATAGCGGAGAGGGTTGCCCTAGAGTGATAGATCATATGCGGGAGGTTCACAATAGTGATGTGACAAAACTGAGATTTCTAGGGCTAGAACAAGTTAGGCATGACAAGCGGGGGGGGTGATTGGCATCGCAGGCTTTTGCAGAGAGAAAGTTACTGGATTTCATACTTCGATGCGGTTGGACCTTTGGGTCTGAATGAAAGAAACAATTTGGCTGTATTCATCTGAGATTCTTTGTTTTATGTTTTAATTGTTATTAGTATCCTATTTTGCCTCTTTTTGCATTTTAATAATTTCTGCCCCTACAGGATCACCATGGTTCTTGCTTCGCAGTCCATCCCATTGGAACGGTGATTACTTGTAGTACTTGGATGCAATGGTGCATGTAAACAACTGATTTTTTCTTTCTCCTCCCTCCCAGTGTGGATGGACTGTATTTAGCAATTACATGTGGGTTACATAGATATGTGACTCAGTTTGAATAATGGTGTAGAATATGAGCAGCAGTCATCTGTATTTTATTTTGTTAATTTGGTCTATCTGCTGCTATATATTTATAGATGCTATTTGGGATGTAATAGTAGATTTACACACTAGATGGCAGCAGAGCGACTGTTTATCCAGCATGGGTGGCTTTACTTTGTAAGGTGTATGGTTTCTGGCTCTCGTTCGCTCTCTGGTGGTTGGCTCATATGCGGCTGTGATACGCATGCGTGGACGCATTGCGTCAAATTTGACGCATTGACCCGACGTAACTTTTTAGACGTCGCGTGGATGGCGTCACCTTCCGGTTTAGCGTTCCACCACCAGGAAGCCATCCAGAGAGGCGGCGCTTTTTGCCAGCGTGCGTTCCATGCACGGAGGGCGCACTCTAACCTGGATGATGGCGGCTGCTCGTATGGGGTGAGTGTTGCACTTATTTAAGGGGTGACTTTCAAAGGGGTAGGTTGTCCTGATGATGCGCCACTGTACATAACCGGCGCGAAACGGCTGTCGACTACCCTCACTGCCTGTACCTCTCTTTCCACCTCATAGGAGATGTAATGTATGCCTTTTACTGGTTCCATTAAAAGTGAAGTTTTAATTGATGTGCAAGGCCTCTTTTCCTTTTTTTTTTTGATATGAACTGTTGCAACTACTTTTTGGCCTTTTGCACTCTGTATGTATAACGGATAGCTATTCCTGTGCACAGAGCCACATCTACTGGACATTTCGCCCTTAATCATAGTCATGTTAAGAAACTCCAGTTGTTATCTATGCAAATTGCCATTGAGCTCCATGACTTTCAAAGTCGCAGAGAGCTCTGTTTTCTGAAGGTTGTTATCTGAACTGTATTGTTTTTCTTTTGCAGAGAACAGTTCAGGACAGGTCAAAAGTTCACTGCTTGTTTTGTAAAAACATTTAATATGCTGAGTAGTGTGTAAACTGCAAATATTAGAGATTAACCACTTCACCACTGAGGGGTTTTACCCCCTGACCACCAGAGCAATTTTCACCTTTCAGCGCTCCTTCCATTCATTCGTCTATAACTTTATTATTACTTATCCCAATGAAATGAACTGTATCTTGTTTTTTTTTTGCCACCAATTAGGCTTTCTTTAGGTGGGACATTATGCCAAGAATTATTTTATTCTAAATGTGTTTTAATGGGGAAATAGGAAAAAATGTGGGAAAAAATTATTATTTTTCAGTTTTCGGCCATTATAGTTTTTAAATAAAGCATGCTACTGTAATTAAAACCCATGAAATGTATTAACCCATTTGTCCCGGTTATAAAACCATTTAAATTATGTCCCTATCACAATGTTTGGCGACAATATTTTATTTGGAAATAAAGGTGCATTTTTTTCAGTTTTGCATCCATCCCTAATTACAAGCCCGCAGTTTATAAAGTAACAGTGTTATACCCTCTTGACATAAATATTTAAAAAGTTCAGTCCCTAAGGTAACTATTTATGCTTTTTTTTATTGTATTTTTTTTTTTTAATTACAAAAAGAAAAAAAAAATTGGGGAGTGTGGGAGGTAATGAGTTAATTTATTGTGTAAATGTAATGTTTGTGTATGTAAAATGCTTTTAGGGTGTAGTTTACTATTTGGCCACAAGATGGCCACAGAGTGTTTGTTTACATGCGACCTGTAAGCGTCCGGAAGGACGCTTACAGGAAGCAGTAGGAGGCTGGGAGACGCACAATGATCTCGCTGTTTCTGAAAGAAGCAGCAGATCATTGCGGGGGCTAGATCAACGAACGGGAATGGATTTTCCCGTTCATTGATCTCCGGGCGAGCGGGCGGCGGCGTGCACGAGCGGCGGGTGCGCGCGCACGAGCGGCGGGAGCGCGGACAGCGGCGGTAGCGCGGAAGGTACGGATTTCTCCGTCCCTGGTTTTTTAGGAGGGAAAAAAGGGGCGGAGAAATTCATACCGCTGGGGTAAAGTGGTTAATGCAATGTTACAAAAAAAAAAAAAAAGCTGTATAACTGAAAATAAAAATATGAGAATATTTTTTTTGCTACTAATGTTCTAGTATTTATCCTTACTACACAACCAATTCATTATATAAAAAAAAAACATTTTTGCTTCAGTGTCTCTTTAAGTCTGGTCCATTTTTCTGATGAATGGATATTGGCTACTTCTGATCTGAGGTCGAATCCATTCAAGCGAATTGAGCTCTAGATTGGTAAATTAGGGTAAATATGGTAGGCAATCAAAGCACTGATTACATGCATAAAAAATAAAAATCAGATCACCCTTTTTATAAATAAGGGACTAACTGCAGTGTCAGTCTGCAGCTACGTCACTCAGGGCCGGGCCGAGGCAGAGGCAGGAGAGGCTCCAGCCTCAGGGTGCAGTGTAGGAGGGGGCGCACAACTCACTCAGCTATCATTCCCCTATTGTGTTTGTAGCAGAGAGAAATAAGAAAAGGGGATACATGGCAGTGACTGCAAGCCAGATAACTAGAGATTAGGGTGTTGGGGGCCCTAATCAGTAATCAGTGTGTGATGAATGGGGGGGCACTTTGGTGTCTCAGCCTTGGGTGCTGGAGGACCTTGTCCCGGCTCTGATGTCACTGATACTCTAAATAGTCCCAAGGTTTTCACTGTCATTTGTTCCCCACAGTTGATTTTTTGGTCTTTTTTTTTTTGCTTTTTGTCTGCATGGGAACTGCCATCTTCTGAAGATATCGGCACTATCCACAGAACAGGGATAATTCACATAATTTTTAGCATGTTCTGCAGTCATCTGAGCCTGTAAGAAAAATCTTAGTTCTTGGTTTGCCCAAAAGACTAAACTGGGATTTTATGTAAACAGGAACATAAATAATAAATAAATAAAATATTAAAGAGCATAATAAATAAACAAATACATAAGTGGTGATTCAGGTCTATACATGGGCCTGATTCACTAACCGGCGCTAAGTGTTAGCACCGGAGTGAAAAGCCACTTAGTTCCCCTTAAGTAGCTTTGCGCGCACTGATAGCCACGCAAAGCTACATCGCGCACAGCACCGTGCACTTCGCTCGCAGCTCGGTGCGCCGATAGTGGCACGCGGTGCGACAAAAACGTCGCACCCACTGCGCCGGAAACGTCGCACCTGGTGCGCCGAAAATGGCGCATCGGGTTGGGCCGCTGTGGGCACACCCCGATGCGCCATTTTCGGTGCACCGGGTGCAACATTTCCAGCGCATCGGGTGCGACGTTATCGTCGCACCGCACATCATTATCAGCGCACCATGCTGCGCGCGAAGTGCACGGTGCTGTGCGCGATGTGTGGGCACAAACAACCTAATGCCCTGGTTTGCGCCCACAAAGTGTTAAGACTCACTAACAGGCTTAGCGACGGTTAGTGAATCAAGCCCCATGAGGTTGTGTGTATCCAATCTGCTAACCTTGTTTTGTTTTTTTAAATTGTGTTAATGGTGTACTGTATGTCACATTTGGCAGCCTTGATAAAGCCATTTTAGGACTTCCTGTCATCCAGGCAATCTTTTTTAGGTTCCTAATGGTTTATAAGAAATGATTATGTTGCACTGTAGTCCATGCCTGTTTAAGCGTTTTTTGGCTTGAGGGTTAAGATCCAGACCATTTGTACATGATATTTCACTTGCGAAAGAGAGTTTTATTATCTACTGTCTTATTAAATGGATGAGTAGGAAAACCTTGTAGGTGTTGCTGGTTTTCATGACACAAAGTCAATTCCACAGACTGAGGCAGCAAATCCAGTTTTGTGGTTTCTATGCAATCATCATAAACCTGTTTTGTGTAGTTAGGAGCGTGGATCAACTATGAAAAATGCTTGGATGTGCTGCGTCTGGCTCTGCCAGCGTCTGCAGAGATTGTAAAGCACACATTTATTCCAATAGCCAGCATCATCCATAAATTCAGATTTTATTATAGCTCATTAAAAAGATTCCATTAAAAAATCATGTATCTTCTTTCCAGTGTAGCAACACAGCAGCTATATTTTAGAACACTTCTGCTCCTTGAGAAAGGAACAAAATGGTTTCCGAAACATCCCTGCTGTGTTGCTATTTTGTTTTGAAAAACCATGGTTTTATTTAATACAGTGTTTTTAAAGCAAAATAATAAAATGTTAAATTATGTATGGCTCTTATAAAATCTACAAAATATTACGATTCTATGTTTCGACTCTACGCTTCAGAATCAGATTCAAGATCCGATGTTTGGCCTACAAAGCGATACACAAGCCCTGCCCGGCCTACATCTCTGACCTGGTCAGCAGATATACACCTGGCCGCCCACTTCGCCCCTCCAACAATCTTCTCCTCACCACTCCACGCATCTCGCATTGTACAACTACAGGAGTGCACTAGAGCTGCCCCTATCCAATAGAACTCTCTCCCACTGCCCATTAGACTTGCCCCCTCCTTCAACAACTTCACACAAGACCTCAAAACTCACCTCTTCAAGGAGGCCTACCCCACCTCAACACTGCCCTAACTCTCTCTGCCGAGAAACTCTTGACGCAGCCCTCCTCCTTTCGTGTCACCACCCCCCTTTGCCAGGGCCCTCCCTCTTATGTATTATACTTGATTGTGCACTCTACCCAGAGTAATGTGAGCTTGTATTATTGGGACTACCACTCCAGTATATGATCTGGCATTGTATTACTACCTGTATTGTATTGTGAACCTTTTTGCTTATTACCTGTAATGTGTTGTTGTATCTTATTGCTTATTACCTGTATTGTGTTGTTGTATCTTATTGCTTATTACCTGTATTGTGTTGTCGGTCACCCGTTATCATTGTTTGTAATCTCATGTATTGTACATCGCTGCATAATATGTTGGCTCTATATGAATCCAATAAATAATAATAATAATAGACTCTACTTAATAGCGTAAGTACCATATATTTTTCTCTTTGAAAACAAAAATCACTATCAACCGAATGCCGAACATGAACTGATTGCAGAGTTGTTTACAGTTTGTATGTATGTCCTGTCATTATAGTGCATGCACCTTATACTGGCTACACCCACAGCACTTGCTATTAATATTAGTTTAATGAGTAAGATAATTGATGGGTGAGAATGCCGTGACGTTGCTTAGACATAACGATTAACTCTTGTAAAAGAGCCAGAGCAATGAAGAATCACCTTGCACCATATGGCACTATAACCTTTACAAAGGTGCTCCCACAGTTTATTGCTTTTCAGGTCTCCTTATAGAAGACTTCACATTTGTTGGAAACTGGGTCATGGTAAAAAGAAAATCTGTGGAAAATAAATAGGTGATTAAAGGTTACTTCAAAAACTATTGAGTTTTTTTTATGTGATTCAAGCAAGTTATAACAATAAAGCACTGCAAATGAAGTTATAATGATAGTGGATGCTGTAGTGATAAACCTGCTTCCCTGCCAATCCCACTAAAGCTTAGGGCAGTTGAGAATGTCTTCCAGGTTTCTCAGGCTTTCACTTCCATCAAGGACTTTCTGGGAGAACAAGCCACTCCCTCTACAGTTCTTTTCCAAATCATCGTTGGCTGGTCTCGCTCTTGAGAAGCTTGGAGGTTCCAATCCAGTCTTGCTCAACTTCACTTGCTCTTTTGAACCATAATTTCTATGGTTGTTGGTTTGTCTTTGTAATAAATATTTAATTCTAAATTCAATCTTACATGTAGAATCCTAGAGAAACTCTAATTTATGAATGTCATAAATCATAAAAGGCTTACTTTATTCAATAACAATGAACACTTCACAGTAAACGTTGATGTATGACGCCCCTGAGGACACCAGTGTGCGAAACCAGTCAGGCAGGAGTCTACTGGCACCAAATCTTTCATCCTTGATGGCTTTTTTTAAAAAGTGCTTTCTTACTGTGGGGTGCCCATTTATATGGAAACCCATGTGAGTGTACCTTGGTTGATTTTATTCTATTTTATTCTGCCTATGGACTTTTTAAACAGTTTTACCCTTCAATATTAGTTTTTACACATCATTTACAAATGCTGGGCATATTCTGGAGCGTTCATGTTAGACTGTGGATTCCTGCTGGATGATGACTGTCTTGCTGATGGACCATATGTTCATGTACCTGGAGCAACCATGGGATTAAGATCGATGTGAGCACTGACAATCCATTCAACTGCTATTGTAGCAATCCACTTTATAAGCTTTTTCTTTTAATCTAATATTGTACAATACATTGTGCTTGGACTGGATGATGAAGTGTGACGCGGCTACCAGAATAGATCAGCGCTGAGGTACACGGTTTTATTCGTATACTTGGGACAATGGGACTTTTACACAGCAGTGGTCATGAGTTTTGACACAGATTTGAATCCTGGAATTCTAAATGTTGATGTCTGCTGGACTAACCATACCATGGGCTATTTGTAAAGAGGTACAGCTTCAGCAAGGAGAGCAGGCAAACCATTCTATCTGCTACTTGGATTATATCACTGCAGTGGCCATGTGATCAAAGTGAGTATGGGCACTGAATTACTGAGAGGAGGAGAAACTGAGCATGGAAATGGGCATCAGTGGTGAGCAGATCAGTAAGAGTGAACTGCAGCATGAGGTGTAATGCTAGCAAAAGCTCAATTAGCTGAGGTCCTATTTGAAGACGTAAAATACACAGATGGAAGTTAGAGCCCTGCTTTAAACCAGCTTGTTTTTAAAAATAAAAACAAAACAGGAGGAGCGCTCCGTAGTGCGATAACTTTTAATAAAAATTAAAATTGTGCAATAAAATCGCACATACCAGATGAATGTGAAATGCAGGCATCTAGTTTGGCGTATAGCCAAAGAAAATCAATCGCATCAAAGGAAACGACCTCGGGCTGCAGTGGCCAGCAGCAGCCGGGGTCCAGATGGAGGGTGGACTCAGGGTGTCTCCTGTGGGGAAAAGAAACCATGTGCAGGTGATGTCAAAACGCGTTTCAGCATATCTATGCCTTTGTCAGTTAACGTTAACTGACGAAGGCGTGGATACGCCGAAACGCATTTTGACGTCACCTGCACACGGTTTCTTTTCCCCACAGGAGACACCCTGAGTCCACCCTCCATCTGGACCCCGGCTGCCGCTGGCCACTGCAGCTCCAGGTCGTTTCCTTTGATGGGATTGATTTTCTTTGGCTTTACGCCAAACTATACGCCTGCATTTCACATTCATCTGGTATGCGCGATTTTATTGCGCAATTTTAATTTTTATTAAAAGTTATCACACTACGGAGCGCTCCTCCTGTTTTGTTTGTCTCCTTGTAGTCCACTAACAGCCTAGTGTTTGAGGAGACGCTAGAGTGTGATTACATTCTGATCCTCCTTGACCTTTGACCTCCAGCAGCGCAAGATTTCACATCATTTTGTTCCACATTGTTTTTAATAATATTCTTTAGATTGGCTAAATGTTTTGCAGTAGTAATTGGATACCTATAAAAACAATCTGGCACAGACAGCCCTACTATGATGTCACCTGAATTATTTGATTTATCTGGCAAAATCTAGTGTGTGGCACCAGCAACATATTAATATGCAGAGAGGCTGCAGCATAGCACAATTACCTGGTCCACCATCACTGGATCTCCTCCTCTTTAGCAGTGCAGCCTCTCTCATATCAAGTGTCATGTGACATCTGGAGCCTATGGAGAGAAACTGCTGCTCAAACTGCTAAATAAGAAAAAATTGACAGATATTGGCCCATATGCAATTCACTTTTTTTCTAGGTGAAATTTTCACAACTTGTCAAAAAAACTGACCTTTAAACCACCAGCAAGCAAGAAAGTACTCAAAATAATTATGATAGTACTTTTCACCTACTTTTTAGTACTTTTTCAATTCAGCAAAGTGCTGAAAAGTTATTTAACCATTTATGCCTCCTGGACATGACTGTCACATCCAGATGCCTGCTGTAGTGCTTCTGCGTGCATCTGCGCGCGCCCACGTGCCCGCGCACGCACATGTTGTCCCCCATTAGCCCGGAGTTCAGGCAAAAGGAAAGGATATGTTCAATGTTCCTCCTGTGCTGTCCCCATCTTGTTTTTAGAGATTGAGTGGTTCTTCCCACATATTGTAGCCCACATATGCATGTGAGGAGGTATATTATGAATGTGGAAGAGCAATTCATACTGTCTATGCTACTTATTATACATAACTTTTAGGGTATTTTATGGGGCTCTGATGGCCTCTTTGAACTATATGTTTATTATGTTACTTATTATATACAATTTTTAGTGTGTTATCACATTTTATGGGGCTCTGATAGCCTCTTTTAACTACAATTTTCTCTTAAGCCTTTTCTTTTTATATTACCAATTGTATATATATATATGTACTTGATATTGACTGTTTCTGGAAATTTATATATGAACTGCTAGATATTGATGTGGTATACTGATGTGTCCATTGTTACCTATTTTCTTTTAAAGCACTATATTGACCTGATGAAGCGGTTTTTTACCGCGAAACGCGTTGTCCTAGGTGCTTATCATCATTAAACTCTTAATTTCATCCTACCGAGTGGAGTGTCCATTCTTAAGGTAGGCGATCTACAATATATTATACATCAACTGTTATAAGTACGCATAAGTGCAAACATTACAACAAGGGCGCCTCCTACTGCTACTTTACTTGGGTCTAACATCCCACATTGTGGGAGTGTTACTTTTTGCCACAATTCGTGGCAAAAAATCTTTTTTTCGAAGGAGCTGCGACCACGAACCGCAAAGACCGAGTGGAGACGGGCTTTCTCCACCTGCGCATACGAGTGGTTGCCTCTCCAAGCAACCTATACTTGTGAGTAGTACTAATTACATTTGTTGACCATATCGCAAGGATAATACACTATAGGGGCTCCCGGTGTCTCTGTGGTTTTTTTCGTTTATATTACACAATACGTGTGCCTAATCTCCATATCCATAGGGCCTCACGTTTCAAAAGACATCTGTGTATGTCGCCCCCTCTGGGTGAGCGTGCTACCCTATCTACACCCAGAAATGAGAAATTAGTCATATCCCCCTGGTGTTCCCTCAAAAAATGTTTAGAGACGCCGGAAACCTGGGTAACATAAGCCTCATTCCTGATGCACCTACCTGCCCCATTGTAATGTTCGGAAATACGCTGTCTTAGAGGGCGGGTGGTACATCCCACATATTGTAGCCTACAACTAGTGCAGGTAATGAGATAAACGGTATTGCTAGAATTACAGTTTATGTATAGCTTCATATCGAATCTCTCTCCATTGGAGACCGAGACAACTTCCCGTGTCTGGTTATGGACCCGGCAATACCTGCAGGTGCTATACCCGCACCTAAATGAGCCTTTACAGGTTAGCCACGTTGGGACCGGCCTAGGAGAGCTGGAAAAAAGGCTTGGGGAAAGACGGGTCCCCAAAGTAGGGGCACGGCGTGCAGAAAAGGCACATCCCTCATCCAGAATCTTACGGAGCCTGGGGTCTGCATGGAGGACTGGCAAATATTTCTTTACAATACTGACCACCTTATTATACTCCAAACTATAAGGAGTTGTAAAGGTCAAATTCCGTCTTTGTCCAGTCCCCCTCCCAGCACCCATGCCCAGCAGATCACGGCGGTTCCTGCGCACGACCTGCTGTCTCGCCTTATCAATCAATTTATCGTCATATCCCCGTTCCCGAAGCCTCATCTCCACCAGATCCAGCTCCTGTTCCAAAGCACCAGGATCAGAGCAATTATGAGTCACTCTTACCATTTCCCCATAGGGAATTGCCCTCAGCGTATGGCTCGGATGGCAACTAGAAGCCAACAAAAGAGAGTTGCCAGCACAAGCTTTTCTGTAGGTCTTTGTGACCACCCTGCCCAAAGCCTGTGATCCACACAAAGTCAAATCTAGGTAATCAATCTGGGTGGAATCGCTGCACATCGTGAAAGACAAATTAAATTTATTGTCATTACAATATGCAAGGAAATCGGGCAGGGCGTCACGGGGACCCCCCCATATCAGCAGCAGATCATCTATGTACCTCCCATACCAAAATATATTTTCAAAAAAGGGGTTCATCTCTCCAAAGATGCGGAGCTCCTCCCACCACCCCATGAACAAATTTGCCAGGGATGGGGAGAACTTTGCTCCCATCGAAGCTCCGCACCTCTGGAGATAAAAAACCCCATCAAACAAAAAGTAATTGTGGGCCAATAGATGATCCACCGCCAACATAAGGAGGTCCTTAACACCTACAGAAAAAGAACCATATTTCTGGATATGGAAATCCAGTGCCTTGAGGGCAAGATCATGGGGAATGGAAGAGTAGAGGGAAGTGACATCCATGGTAACCCATGTATAGTGATTGGACCACTCCATGGATTCAAGGCTGTTTAATAAGTGGGTGGTATCACGCAAAAAACCTGGTAGCCGTCGGACTAGCGGTTGAAGTCAACTATCAACCCACTGGCCTAAACGCTCCCCCAAGGAGCCGATGCCCGCAACAATAGGGCGGCCCCTAGGGGGAACGTCCGATTTGTGAACCTTCGGGAGGTGATGGAAAATGGGGACTATTGGTGTCTCCACCATGAGATAGTCCCTCTCTTTTTCCGAGAACACTCCCAAGGAAACCCCCAGGTTCAAAAGTTTTTTAAGTTCTACCTGGAATCGAGCCGTGGGGTCTCCTGGTAAGATCTGATAAGTCTCTTTGTCACCCAACTGGCGCAGAGCCTCCGCCTTATACATTTCTGAGCCCAGGACGAAGACAGCCCCTCCTTTATCGGCATTTCGAATGACAATTGAGTCATTGTTCTGGAGGGACTGGAGTGCGTCACGTTCTTGTTTAGTAAGGTTTGGGCTTGCTCTGGAAGTTTTTTGCAATTGAACCAATTCACTTTCCACCAAATCCTGGAACGTGTCCACTGCTGTGGTTCTGGCCTAGACAGGGTAGAAGAAAGGATTGGAGACGGCTACGGGGCCCACGGCTGCCCCGGCGACTGGGCCGCCCGTCGCACTGGATGCTAGTTCCAGGGCGAGGGCGGTAGAGGCCTCCCGGAAGGGAGGTACCTCCCCAGGCGCCAGGGCGGCAGAAACCTGGGGCCCCGCACCTGCCCCCAAATCCTCCTCCTCCACACACCCCGCCTCCCCAATCTCCAGGAAATGCTTCCTTACCATCAGGTTCCTTACAAATTTATTGATGTCTAGCATAGTGCCAAACACATCAAAGTGGCACGATGGCGAGAAAGAAAGACCCCTAGAGAGTAGGGAGAGTTGGGTGTCTGAAAGCTGTATGCTGGAGAGATTAATGACATTGGAATGAACATGGCTAAATCCTAGTTTCTTATGTTTTCGGCCCACCCTTCTGCACTTCCTTTTTTGTTGTGTTTGAATTTCCCGCGTTTCTTCTTGGGATTCTGATAATAAGATATGGGAACGGCGGGGACCACAGCCTGTGTCTGTCCGCGCCTGTCCCCCCCGTTTTTTGGGGTGCCAGCAAAGACCGACCGTACCAATCCCTCCTTCCCATCTGGAGTATCTGACAATGAGCCTGAGCTGTCTGCTGAGCTAAAGCTGACTTTTTTGATATTTCTGGGTCTGCGTAAGATGGACCTAGGGGATCTATGCATAGTTTCCCACCTACCCCACTCATACACTACATTATTCTGGTAGTCCCCGGAGTCCCTGAGAAACTTGACTCGTTTAGTGTTGGTAACAATACTTTCTAACTTAGCGATGTTTTCTTTCATTTTACTATGGAGCTCATCAAAATGTTCAAAAGAAGAGAATCTCTCCAGATCTCTTCTAGTTTCTGTGATTTGAACTTTGATGTCTGTGAGTTTTTTCTCTTCATATGTCACTATCAATTTCATAATTCGAATGGAACAATCAGAAAGAATATGGTTCCACTCGACTATGAACTGGTCAGAATATATAGTAGTAGGTACTTTTTTGATTCTCAGGCCCCTCGGGATCATGCCCTCCGAAACATAGTGTTTTAATGTAGTGATACCCCACCATAATCGTACTTCCTTTTCTAGAAGACATTCTAAATTAGTAATGGAGGATTGCATATTAAGAGAAGGGTCAGATCCAGCAAAACCTGGTTGTGTGGAAAAAACAAAGATATATTTATTCATTCTGTCTGGATTAGACAGTAGTTCCCCTATAATGTCCATAGTATAGTCAGCACTGAGTTGTTCTAAATTCTGTGGACCACTAGGAACTG
Organism: Hyperolius riggenbachi; assembly: GCF_040937935.1. Taxonomy (NCBI): domain Eukaryota; kingdom Metazoa; phylum Chordata; class Amphibia; order Anura; family Hyperoliidae; genus Hyperolius; species Hyperolius riggenbachi. Next base: position 287,621,425 of record NC_090651.1, read on the forward strand.
GTATAGGGGACTGTCCGCCAGGATCACCAGGCAAAGATAGAGTCTGTCCTTTGTCCCCAGAGTTCTCTTTTTGGTCACAAGGAAGATCTATGTTTTGTGACCCAATAGAAACATTGTTCAAATTCATAGTGGATAACTGTGTTGGACTAATGTCCGTGTCCTTGAATGAAATATTCGCTGTAACAGTTTCCTCCTGATTGATGTTTGCCGAAAAGCCCTTTATAAGTTCCCTGACATGCATGGTTTTGAACATGCCTTTGGGTATTGCCCCCTCCTTAGCCCAGTCCTGGAGGCCCGGAGTTCAATGAATGGGAACATAGTTTCCATTCATTGATCTAAGTCCCCAGTAGTAAGACCGACGGCTTCTTATCAGAAACCGCCGTCTTTTTGAGCCCGGAGTTCAATGAATGGGAACATAGTTTCCATTCATTGATCTAAGGTTCCAGTAGTAAGACCGACGGCTTCTTATCAGAAACCGCCGTCTTTCTGATAAAAAGACGTCCTTATGCTTCCTGGAAGTGAGAGCGTTCGCTTGCAGGACTAAAAAATTTTTTGGGGACTGTGGCCATCTTGTGGTCAAATAGTAAAACTACATCTACATACATTTTTCAATAAAATAAACACACATTACATTTAAAATTAACTGTTTACCTCCCACACCAAAAATTAACAAAATTTTTAATGAAAAAAATTACAATAAAAAACAAACAAACACATGAATAGTTACCTAAGGGTCTGAACTTTTTAAATATGCATGTGAAGATATTATATTACGAACATTTTTTTAATTATAAGATTGTAAATAGTGATGGACTCAAAACTGAAAAAATGCACCTTTATTACCAAATAAAATCTTGGCGCCATACATTGTGATAGGGACATAATTTAAATGGTGTAATAACCAGAATAAATGGGCAAATAAAATACATAGGTTTTAATCATAGTAGCATGTATTATTTTAAAGCTATAATGGCCGAAAACTGAGAAATAATGCATTTCTTCAATTTTTTTTATATTCCTGTGAATGCATTTAGAAAAAAATAATTCTTAGCAAAATGTACCACCCAAAGAAAGTCTAATTGGTGACGGAAAAAAAAAAAGATATAGATCAATCCATTGTGATAATTAGTGATGAAGTTATTGGCAAATGAATGGGGAGGTGAAAATTGCTCTGATGCACAAGGTGAAAAATACCCACGGGCTGAAATGGTTAAACAGAAGATGAAAAAAATTATCTACTAGGAGAAAACCAACGAGAAAAAGTGAATTGCATATGTGCCATTTTCTTTATCAGGTTTCTCTTTAAAGAAAACCTGAGCTGAAAATGAAAAGTCAAAATAAACATGCACAAGTCATACTTACCTCCTGTGTAGTAGTAGCAGTAGGGTAGTAGTGGCTGGATAGTGTAATGGCTAAGGGTTCCACAGTTCAGTAAGCCAGCACCTATTCAGTAGGAGGCCTTAGGCAAGTCTCCCTAACACTGCTGCTGCCTATAGTGGCTACAGCTCTGGAGCTTTGAGTCTGCCAGGAGAAAAGTGCGATATAAATGTTATTTGTCTTTGTCTAGGGTATTGTATCATCCTGATTCAAAACTTCTTGCTCCAGTGTAGTCTACTCATCAATCTCTGTCTCCTTTTTTGCGTCCTGTGTGTCAACTGTGATCAATGGGATTCTCTGTCCTCTATTTTGAAAATGGCCATTACCCCATAACAGCTTCCAGTTCAGCACACTGTTAAACTGTAATATCGCCCACTTGAGCCTTAGAAAACATGAACCTCACCTTGCTCATCTATTGTCCTTTCAGTTCTTACTGACAGCAACTGACATACAACTGACAGCAACTGATATATTTCAGTTCTTGTTAGAACTTAAAGTAATCATTGTAAGAAGAAAATAGTGAGCTTCTGAGAGGAACTGACAGTGAAGTAAGTATGTTATTTTGCAGGTATATCATGTGTTTATTTTAAAAAATTTTACTCGGTTCAGTTTCACTTTAAGATTCCATCATAGTTGTGCCAATCTTCAAATAGCATCATTGAAATCCCTGCCATATGTATCATCAAAATAAACACATCGTGTATAACTCTTTAGACATGCATATTAAAGCTCTCTTGGATTTTATGTGAGCATTTACAGAGCTATACAATAAGAAGTGGTGCTGGCCCATTGGAGCACTAGTTTAACCTAGTGACAGCAGTGCTTTAGGATAAAAGAACATGGCAGACAAGTAGTCATGCTGCATCACAGCATCTTCTCACTGACTCACACAAAGTCAGTCACTGTAAGATGCAGAGAAAGTTGACTGTATCGTGAGTCAGGGAGAAGTCTGAAGACAGTAAATTGCCATTCTCCTTCTGTTCTACATTCATGTCTGCATTTTGTGACCCCAGCTGTTGTGCAATGCAGCAAGTCTCACATGAGTCAGTGAGAAGTCTGTGATGTCAACAGGACTACGAAACCCCTTCTATATAAATATCATTTAGCTAAAGGTAATGCAAAAGCTGATGGTGAGCAGACCCCCATTTTATTTAAGGGTACAACAAATGTATTATAAGATCAGTTATCCATTCACATGTTTGTGTATAGGCATGGGCGTAACAATCATCCTTGCGACCCCTGCCATCGTAGGGATGCCCGGAGGCTTCCCGTTTGCTCACAAAAACCATCCCTGCCACCTCCTCCCGCCATGCAGAGTAGGGAGCAACGGGTGTCTGTAATTTTTTCCTGCTTCCAGACGCTGCTTCACAGCAAAACACTCTCTGCTGCTATTTGCTGGCTCCCGCTCACATCACCCTCATGGGGTTCGGGAACCACAGGGGCCCTACGCTATCATTTTTGCAGGAGGGACCTATTAAGCTTAGTTACGCCCCTGTGTATAGGTCATATGAATCATGACTTGGGTATCGATGTTCCAAGAAAAATATTACCAGGCCTATTTGTAGGGTCAGATGAGACAGGTCCCGCCCAAAGTGTCGGAGGGGTGAGGAGCTGGCACATAGGGAGAGAGAGGGGAGTATGCTGAGAGAGGGAGGAGTATGCTGTGTGCCGAGTGCTGAGAAGAGTAAATATAACTCACCATTTGGGGCCAGGAAGGGCACATGTGATCTGGCTTCCTCCTTGGCGTCCTAGTTTCCATAGCTGCAGGACATCAATCATCACCAGACCTTCGCAACCAGCGGTTTACATGATGACATTCTGCAGCTATTGGAGTTCAGGAGGCCAAGGAGGAAGAAAGATCGCAATGTCTCTCCCGGCTCTGAATGGTGAACAACTTGCGCTTCTCTGCACTCTGCATGATGGGGGGGCTCTGGCTGCCTACACTCTGGGCACCTTTGGCTGCCTACATTGTGGGGCTCATCTGGTTACCTATACTCTGGGGGGGCCTACATGTGGCTACCAATACTGGTGAGGCTACATCTGTCTGCCTACACTGCAGGGGACATCTGGTTACCTATATTCGGGAGTGGGGGCTACATCTGGCTACCTATACTGTGAGGCTCCTCTGGCTACCTATACTGCGGGGGACCTCTGGCTACCTATACTGCGGGGGACATCTGGCTACCTATACTGGGTGAAGGAGGCTACATCTATCTACTTATACTGCGGGGGTCAACTGGCTACCTATACTGGGGGGGGGGGGCTACGTCTTGTTTCCTATACCACAGGAGTCATCTGGCTATCTTTTCTCAGGGGGTGGGAGGGGACAACTACATGACTACACTTTACCTATACTGCATGTGTCATGTGGGAAACTACTATACTGGGTGGACATCTGGCTACCTATAATGAGGAGGACTACATCTGGCAACCTATACTGTAGGGGTCATCTGGCTGCCTACACTGGGAGGGGGAATCTGGCTACCTATACTGGGGGCTATATCTGGAATCTGGCTATCTAATACTGGGGCTACCTCTGGCTAACTAATACTGGTTCTACCTAATACTGGGGGGCACCTCTGGCTACCACATTTCAACAGCATTCTTCAGCCTACTGGGGAGCGGTGGGGATTTTTACACTTTTGCCTTGGGAGCTATTTAGCATACAAACTGATCTGGATCCGGGGCCAACTGCCCATGATCGGCCCAACCACTAGTGCAGTCCGCAATGGACTGCACTAGTGGTTGGGCCGATCATGGGCAATGCTCCTGTGGCTGAGATTTTTCTGTGCCTGCGCAGTACTACTGCATTCTGTGGTGCCTGTGCAGTAGCTAAAAACACTCCCGGCCATGGGAGTGCAATGAGAGAGCGCACTCGGCCAGACTTCGCCTTCACCGACTGGCCCAAACTGGACGACTTATCGGGGCCAATTGAGGAAGAAACAGGAGGCGGCGGAGCACAGTGAGGAGGCGATCTGCGTGGAGAGGGTTGGAGGAAGCCCCAGGTATGTATAATATTTTCCTCCTGCCCCATCTCAGGTACTCTGTAACCGGATGTGAACAGGTAAAGTAAATACTCTTCATTGACTGTATGCAACGCAACGCGGCCATAACGTGCAGTACAACTTTTTCATGTTACATAGGGAATGTAACGTCACACTGTTAATATAGCCTGACAGATACTTAGCTTTTTTTCACAGTACCCTCCTCTAGTGCTCCACTGTGAGTATTTTTTTTTTGTATTTTTATATATTGTATATGTTTATAGACTTATCACTATGGGAGTATAGTGACAGATACATGACCTAATAAAGTACTAGTCTGATAGAGACATTTCTGAGGAGCTCCTGTCATAATTATGAGCGCCACATGACTTTTTTCCCCTATTATCTGACTTGTCTTCCAGCTTAACAGATGAGGGAGGAACAGGGACTAGACCTGGGGCTGCAGACCTTATTGCTATGTGTCTGGACAGGTAGGAGCTTTCAGTACCAGTCTTGTCAGTTTTGCCAGCAGCAAAACATAATGATTACTCTGTGAGATTTCGATTGGTAAGCAGTAATCCTAATACAGCAAGCCTGTTTAATTAAGATAATACTTAATGATGCCAAATTATTTTAATATATACTGTATACCCTGTTTTCATTAAACAAGATAATGTTAATGTAACATACATATATTTTCCATAAAACACTGGTAGGAAGGAACAAGCAGCCTGTTATCAACATCAGCAAAATTACTTAATTTTTTTTTTGCCTTTTTAATTTAAAGGACAACTGTAACGAGAGGGATATGGAAGCTGCCAAATGTATTTCCTTTAAAAAAAACTCAGCCCTGCTGATCTTATTTGGCTGCAGTAGTGTTTGAATAACACCAGAAACAAGCATGCAGCTAATCGTCAGATCTGACAATATTGTCAGAAACCTTATATAGAAAAATATGAGGAGCGCTGGAAATTTTCATTAAAAAGTCTCCTTTTATTCATCAAATTATGTATGCATAACAATAAAATATTTACAATCCATATAGCTATCACATGCACTTCCTATACATCAACTAACGCACACACACACTGGGAGTATGCTGATGAGTTAAAAAAATAAATAAAATATATATATATATATATATATATATATATATATATATATATATATATATATATACACATAAATTATATATATCGTAGTATGCATATTGTCCTATACCTTAAAGAGACACTGAAGCGAAAAAAAAATTATGATATTATGATTTGTATGTTTAGCACAGCTAAGAAATAAAACATTATGAGCAGAGACATACATCTAATATTGTTTCCAGTACAGGAAGAGGTAAGAAACTCCAGTTGTTATCTCTATGCAAAAAAGCCATTAAGCTCTACGACTTTCAAAGTCATGGAGAGGGCTGTTTTCTGACTTTTATTATCTCAAGTGTTAGTGAACTATTTACTTTTTCTCTGCCAGAGGAGAGGTCATTAGTTCACAGACTGCTCTGAAAGAATCATTTTGAATGCTGAGTGTTGTGTAATCTGCACATATTAGAGAATGATGCAATGTTAGAAAAAACACTATATACCTGGAAATAAAAATATGAGAATATTTTCTTTGCTGCTAATCTTCCAGTAATTATTCATAGTACACAACCAATTTGTTATATCATATTTTTTTTCCCGCTTCAGTGTCTCTTTAAGGTCTCGTCGGTGGACGCAACTGTACCTAATCTCCTAGTACACAGGGTTAGGTGATGAGTATAATTATAGCTAGTAGGCATAAAAATCCAGAAGAATCTTATCGCTGTAGACACTTACTTATTACTTCTAAGTTTCCCGCGAGTCGGCTCCTCAATTAAGTCGATTCAAGTTTCAGTGACAGCCGGTTCCATTCACTGGTCACTCTCTGGACTCTGCGGCGATATGCTGTAAGGAAAAAAGGCCGCTCTGGGGTGACTCACCAACTCCCCCTCAGCTCGGTGGGTGTACAGTTTCGTGAGGGCCGGTCTCACTCCAGAGCCGCTCGTCAATCGCCGTTCCCAGCGGCAGTCACCACTAGTACTTCTGGCTCAGAGTTTGAACAGAGACGTCACTTCCGCGCGTCTCACCACCTGCATACATTATATAAAAGCAGACTTTTTTATGAAAATTTCCAGCGCTCCTCATATTTTTCTATTTAAGGTTGTCTAAGTTAAAGAGAAACTCCAACCAAGAATTCAACTTTATCCCAATCAATAGCTGATACCCCCTTTTACCCTTTTACATGAGAAATCTATTGCTTTTCACAAACAGATCATCAGGGGGCACTGTATGACTGATATTGTGGTGAAACCCCTCCCACAAGAAGCTCTGAGGACTGCGGTACTTTTAACAGTTTGCCACAATGTAACAAGGTTCACAGACAGGAAATAGCTGTTTACAGCTGTCTCCAACAGCCAAAACAGCTATCAGCAGCTACATAACCTGCCCACAGTAAAAATGTCACAATGTAATAAATGTCAGAATGTAAATCGGGGAGACTAAAGATTTTACAATGAGCAAACACTGACTAAATCATTTATTCACAATTATTGTAAAAATGAAGCACTTTTTTATTACATTATTTTCACTGGAGTTCCTCTTTAAGTTGGAGGTAGGGGTACTCCAACAGAGTGAGGTAGCAGCAGGAAAAAGGAGTGAACCTTTTTTTCCCTTTTTATCTTTCTTTTTTTCTTCTTTTTTGATATTTTACCAATAGCGCCCCTTCATTTTTTGATATAATATTGTCAGAAACACCTATTCTGCTGCATGTAAAGGGAGGGGGGACACCAAGAGCCCAATAGTGTGATATTGTATAGATGATAATTAATAATGAGTAATATAACAATTTAATACTCACAAACCAGGGTTACCATTAGGCAACCACTGTGAAGGCAGGTGGGGAGATTAACCTGACCCCACTCAGGATTAAAAGTCGCTCTCTGTAGATGGGAAGAAGATGGGTACAACCCTCCACCAAGGGTGGACTTAGCAATATGTAGAAGCTTTCCAGAGGCGCCAATAGAATAAAAGTCACTTAAACGAGCTTAAAACCGATGGGGCAGTGGTGGGCCTATCCCATCCATGCGGACAAAGCAAACAAAGGAAGGACTGTGGCATCAACAGTCAAACAACAATTTATTTATACTCCACAGTAAAAATAGGCAACGCGTTTCACGGGCTCAATCCCGCTTCATCAGGCCAATGAAAAAAGGAGCATACAGCTGAAAACAAAGTGTCAGAGGACATAGTGTAAGGCAGGTTTTGTGAGTATCGCTCATGTTCACAAACAATTCAATGTCAAAACATAACTATATGAACATCAAAACATATTCAGAGGTACTTATTATGCAACACTCTTAAATCATGCAATTCTATGCAAAGTGATTTTATGCAGAACATTTTCATGTAGAAAACTCAGGATTTAGCCTATTAGCTCTACTGGCCACTGTATTCCTTTTGCTTTTCATGCAACAGTGATAAATAGAGGTACATTTGATCAGGTGAATAAATGCATGTAAATTAATATGTTCCTTAATGGGATCAAGTGGTATATAATAATAAATGGGAGCTACCTGTTGATTCAGTATTGGGTCTAAATTTAAAGAAAGACAGGGGAGGGCAAACGTGTCACCAAGAGAGGTAAAAACGTATTTACAGCTAAAAGGACAAAGAGTAAAAATATATAGAGTAAAAATATGGAGTAAAAATACAGAACAAAAATATAAAGTAAAAAAAAAAAAAAATATATATATATATACACATATTATTATCTATAGAATATAGGGTAAACATATGTATTATTACCAGGATGAGGACGAGGTCAATCAACGTATAATAGTACTAGAAATGGTAGTGATAATGATCTCTGTTAAACAATAAAACAATAGAACAATAAGACAAACAACAGACCAGCATTGCCTGAACACTGGCTTACCTTAACAGCATCAAAACCACACTGAGCGCCTCTGTAATCACATAGAATGCTCCAGTGTCTTAAGAAGGGGGAGTGTAAGCTTTTCCACCAATCAGCAACTGCCATGTGGAACGTATGATGTCATTGCTGTGGGGCGGAGTAGAGATGGAAAAGTACCAAGTGTGAAAACTTACACACTGGCGTGATGGCTGCTGCCTATAGTGGCTACATAGTGTAATGGTCAAGGGCTCTGCCTCCAACACAGGCGACCCAGGTTCAAATCCCGGCACAGCAAGCCAGCACCCAATTTAGTTTTTGGACATCAGTAATAATGAGGTAAACAAACATTTTGGAGTGTGAGGGAGATAACGTGGTAATAAAAAGTTTATAAAAAATATGTGTAAATAATAATAATAATAATAATAAAAATGTATATATATATAAAAAAATAATAATAATAAATAATAAAAATAAATAAATAAATAAATTTAAAATTAATAATACTAATAATAATAATAATAAAAAGAGAGCGACATTTAAAAACTATAGCGGCTATATGTGGATCCAACATTCAGTAAACCTTTTCCAGTACTTCATTCAGTCCTTCTGGAATAAGGGTTTTGAGTACTTGGATCCAATACATTTCTCTTTTTTTGAGATTTTCATGGGCGTTGGGTGTAGTCTCACCAATAGAGTCAATCAAGGTTATGGAGAAGGAGTCTGGGTTACTGTGGTGGTGTGAATGAAAATGCCTGGAGACACTGTGGAAGGGAAATTTATTTAAGATGTTTCTCTTGTGCTGTCCTATCCTGTTACGTGCCATTTGTGTTGTCCTGCCCACATACTGGAGACGACAGGCACAGGTTATGACGTAAATGATATATTTTGATAGGCAAGTGTTGTTCTGTTTGATGGAATATTGAATACCTGTGGCTGTGGAATGAAACACTGGGGTATTGGTAACAAACTGGCATGCAGAACATCTGGGGCTTCTACAAGGGTGAGAGCCTGGTTCGATCGGGGACATGGTAAGAGTGGGAGCTGGAGGTGGTGTATGGAGATGACTGGGGGCTAGGAGATTCCGGAGATTGGGAGCTCTCCTATAAGTGATTGCTGGTTTGGATGGTAAAATTGTTTTAAGATAGGGGTCTTGTAGAAGGATTTCCCATCTATTATGAAGAATCTTTTTAATGTTTTGATGTTCTTTGTTGTATCTTGTGATAAACCGTGGTGGTGGGTCTGATGTGGTCGGAGAGGAGGACGGTGGAGCTAGGTTCATAGATTTTGCTCTCCGACTGGCGTCTCTAATCAGTTTTCTAGGATATTTACGAGCTGTGAATTTTTTGGTCAGTAATTTAGATTGTTCCTCATAGTCAATATTTTCAGTACAGTTGCGGTAAATACGTTTAAACTGACAATATGGGGTATTGAGTGTCCACGGCCGGTGATGATAACTGTTAAAGTGGATGTAGTTATTGGAATCGACTGTTTTAAAAAAGGTTTTGGTTTTAATGGTATTAGACTCGATGAAGATGGTCAAGTCTAGAAAATCAATGGTTGTGGAGTGATGATGTGACGTAAATTCTAGTCCGGCTGAGTTACTGTTGAGAAGTTGAATGAAAATGGGGATAAGGGATGTGTCGCCTTTCCAAATGAAGATTAAATCATCTATGTAGCGCTTGTAAAATACAATATTATTGATGAATAATTGATTGTGTTGTAGAAGTTGATTTTCCAATAGGCCCATTGTAAGGTTAGCATAAGATGGTGCAAATGAGCTGCCCATTGCAGTACCACTAATCTGATGATAGAATTGGTTATGGAAAGAAAAAACGTTATTTTCCAGAATGAATTCAGTGCAATGCAATAAGAATTGTTGTTGAATAACGGGCATGGATGGAATCGTGGAAAGGAAGTATTGAATAGCTGAAAGTCCAAATTGGTGTGGGATGTTGGTATAGAGAGAGGATATGTCACAGGTGAGCCAGTGAAAATCAGGGGACCAATTTATGTCGGACAGGAGCTGTATGAGATGTTGAGAATCTCTAAGATAGGAGGGTAGATTTCGGACCAGGGGCTGTAGGTGTTGGTCTAGAAAACGTGATAAATTGCTGCTCATGGAATCTATCCCTGCTATTATCGGCCTACCAGGTGGTTTTTGGAGATTCTTATGTATCTTGGGTAAGTAATAAAAAAATGGAGTTTTAGGCTGTAAATTTATAATAAAGTTTCTTTCATTTTTACTGACTATGTTATGGAGGAAAGCCTGGTTTATGAATTCTTTAAGGGTGTTGTTCAATGTGGGGGTAAGGTCCAGAGTAAGTTTAGCATAATGTCTTGTGTCATTCAGAAGTCTGTAAGCTTCTTCAATGTAATCGGTTCTGTTTAGGATCACAATGCCCCCGCCTTTGTCGGCTGGTTTGATTATAAGTTCTGTGTTGTTTTGGAGGGTTTTAAGTGCAAATTTTTCTCTATGGGTAAGGTTACTATTAAGAATGAGGTTGGAGGACTGTGAGTTTTGGAGGTCACTGAGTACCATGGTATAGAATGTCTCAATAAAGTTGCCTTTAGAGGCTGTGGGGTAGAAACGAGATCTCCCCTTCAAGTTAGTGGTGATACATTTTTCCAGTTCTAATTCAAGGGGGTTTATGGATACAGTCGGTAAAGTGTCATTATTGGTAATGATCATAGCAGTCGATTCAGGGAGTTTCTGGTGTTTTTTGATTTCGAAATGTCTTTTTAAGGTGAGCTTGCGTATAAACGCATTGAGATCGGTAAAAACTTCAAACATGTTTGGAGCATTGACTGGACAGAAGGAGAGTCCTTTCTCCAGTAATGTGGTCTCATGTTTGGTGAGGATGTGGTCTGACAAATTGAAGATGCATTTGATATTTTCGGTGTTGGGTGTATTTGGGATGGGTATTGGGACAGTGTTTGTGTCTCTATTTTTCTTTTTACTCTTTCCTTTACCTCTACTGCCTCGTTTTCTCAATCGTGCTGGGTTGTGGTCATTAACGGACAGGGGAGGGAGAGAGTTTAGGTCGTGGGCGGATTGGGTAGTTGGCTGGTTAACAGATTCTGAGATAAGGAGGTGGGAAGTTCTAAAAAAGAAGTGGTGGGAGTTGGGTTTGTTGTGGCTTCCAAACTTGGGGCTCTGTTGGACTGGATGTTGAGTGGTTGGAAAAAGGTTTTAATGGAGGTTTGTAGAGTATTTGGTGTTTTCTGCCGGGAGGCTGTCTTAGTAGTGGTAGGTTGAAGTTGAGATGGATTAAAAAAGGAATTGTTAGGTGACGGTGGTTCCGTTTCGCAAATGCTGATCTGTGAAATTCTCAATTCGAGGGGAGTGGAAGTGTTGGATTGATAAGGATCTATTTGCTCTTTAATGTTGTCAGGGGTTGTGCAAACGGGGGTGTTGGAGGCCATTTCAATATGTGCTAATCGGGCTGTTTTGGATCTAGACTTGGGGGAATTATGCGTGTCATTGGTACCTCTCGTCTCCTGTGTGCAGGCCGAATGTTCAGGGCTGGTTGAGATTTCATTAAAATGTCTTTTCTTGGGGTTATTCCTAGGAGGTTTAGGTGCTATGTTGAGTGTGGGATCAGCAGAGTCTGGGGGTAGTGATTGAGGTGGTTCTAGAACCTTGGGGGTTGAAATGATAGGCGCTATTGCTGAACTTGGAACAAGGATAGGGGGGCCATGGGTTGGGGCCGTGGGGGGAGGTGGGAATAGGGGTGGGGGTGGAAAGGGTGGAAATTTGAATGGGGGTGGGGGTGGTGGTAAGTTCAGGCTCATAAGAGGACGTGGTGTATTGATAGGTGGGTGATTATGTGGTGGACCAGGGTGTGGACCGGCAGGGGGGAGCCGGGGCCTGCGCTCCCTCTCCCTGTGCTCTGCATAGGCCTGCCGGTCCCTGTTTAATTTCTTCATTTTGGTGTCAATAGTGTCTAACTCAAATTTCCTGACCCTATTGGTGAGACTAGACATCATTACATGGTATTGTGAATTGTCGGTATGTAGGGACAAGAAATCCCGGCATTCCAAAATAATAGGCTGTAAATCTTTGATTAGTGATTCCCTCTTTTTAATTAATCTAATCATCATTCCTTCTACACAAAATTCGAGGTATTCATACCACTCAGTTGAAAAAGTAATATCTTTAGGAAAGGCTGAGAGTGTCTTTATTCTTATTCCATCTGGCGAAATTTTTTCTTCAATGTAAGTCTGTTGCATGGCAATATCGGCCAGATGGAAAAACTCATCCTTGAGTGCATTCTCTAGTCTTGTGAAGGTAGGTTTAAGGTCAATGTACACCGGTGTGGGTGGAGCCGGTTCTGATACATTGGAGGTCTGTTTGGATGGTTCCGGGTTGCGTTTAAACTGTGCCAATAGATCGCTCCTGTGAGAGGACCGGTCGTTAATGAAGTCCATGTTGAGGGCTGCAATCGGTGTCAGTTGCCCGATCTATAGAGGGGCCAAGCGTACTTGTAACGAGATAAAGGGAGGGGGGACACCAAGAGCCCAATAGTGTGATATTGTATAGATGATAATTAATAATGAGTAATATAACAATTTAATACTCACAAACCAGGGTTACCATTAGGCAACCACTGTGAAGGCAGGTGGGGAGATTAACCTGACCCCACTCAGGATTAAAAGTCGCTCTCTGTAGATGGGAAGAAGATGGGTACAACCCTCCACCAAGGGTGGACTTAGCAATATGTAGAAGCTTTCCAGAGGCGCCAATAGAATAAAAGTCACTTAAACGAGCTTAAAACCGATGGGGCAGTGGTGGGCCTATCCCATCCATGCGGACAAAGCAAACAAAGGAAGGACTGTGGCATCAACAGTCAAACAACAATTTATTTATACTCCACAGTAAAAATAGGCAACGCGTTTCACGGGCTCAATCCCGCTTCATCAGGCCAATGAAAAAAGGAGCATACAGCTGAAAACAAAGTGTCAGAGGACATAGTGTAAGGCAGGTTTTGTGAGTATCGCTCATGTTCACAAACAATTCAATGTCAAAACATAACTATATGAACATCAAAACATATTCAGAGGTACTTATTATGCAACACTCTTAAATCATGCAATTCTATGCAAAGTGATTTTATGCAGAACATTTTCATGTAGAAAACTCAGGATTTAGCCTATTAGCTCTACTGGCCACTGTATTCCTTTTGCTTTTCATGCAACAGTGATAAATAGAGGTACATTTGATCAGGTGAATAAATGCATGTAAATTAATATGTTCCTTAATGGGATCAAGTGGTATATAATAATAAATGGGAGCTACCTGTTGATTCAGTATTGGGTCTAAATTTAAAGAAAGACAGGGGAGGGCAAACGTGTCACCAAGAGAGGTAAAAACGTATTTACAGCTATATTCTATAGATAATAATATGTGTATATATATATATATTTTTTTTTTTACTTTATATTTTTGTTCTGTATTTTTACTCCATATTTTTACTCTATATATTTTTACTCTTTGTCCTTTTAGCTGTAAATACGTTTTTACCTCTCTTGGTGACACGTTTGCCCTCCCCTGTCTTTCTTTAAATTTAGACCCAATACTGAATCAACAGGTAGCTCCCATTTATTATTATATACCACTTGATCCCATTAAGGAACATATTAATTTACATGCATTTATTCACCTGATCAAATGTACCTCTATTTATCACTGTTGCATGAAAAGCAAAAGGAATACAGTGGCCAGTAGAGCTAATAGGCTAAATCCTGAGTTTTCTACATGAAAATGTTCTGCATAAAATCACTTTGCATAGAATTGCATGATTTAAGAGTGTTGCATAATAAGTACCTCTGAATATGTTTTGATGTTCATATAGTTATGTTTTGACATTGAATTGTTTGTGAACATGAGCGATACTCACAAAACCTGCCTTACACTATGTCCTCTGACACTTTGTTTTCAGCTGTATGCTCCTTTTTTCATTGGCCTGATGAAGCGGGATTGAGCCCGTGAAACGCGTTGCCTATTTTTACTGTGGAGTATAAATAAATTGTTGTTTGACTGTTGATGCCACAGTCCTTCCTTTGTTTGCTTTGTCCGCATGGATGGGATAGGCCCACCACTGCCCCATCGGTTTTAAGCTCGTTTAAGTGACTTTTATTCTATTGGCGCCTCTGGAAAGCTATTCTGCTGCATGCTTTTTCAGGGTCTAGGGCTAAAAGTAATAAAGGGAGAGGTTCAGCAGGATAGCCAGGCAACTGGTAGTGCTTAAAAGGAAATGAATATGGCAGCCTCCATATCCTTCAAGTTACAATTGTCCTTAAAAGCCTTGTTTTAGGTTAAAAAAAAATGAGGATGGGTGTCTATTAGTGTTGGGCGAACATCTAGATGTTCGGGTTCGGGCCGAACAGGCCGAACATGGCCGCGATGTTCGGGTGTTCGACCCGAACTCCGAACATAATGGAAGTCAATGGGGACCCGAACTTTTGTGCTTTGTAAAGCCTCCTTACATGCTACATACCCCAAATTTACAGGGTATGTGCACCTTGGGAGTGGGTACAAGAGGAAAAAAAATTTAGCAAAAAGAGCTTATAGTTTTTGAGAAAATCGATTTTAAAGTTTCAAAGGGAAAACTGTCTTTTAAATGCGGGAAATGTCTGTTTTCTTTGCACAGGTAACATGCTTTTTGTCGGCATGCAGTCATAAATGTAATACATATAAGAGGTTCCAGGAAAAGGGACCGGTAACGCTAACCCAGCAGCAGCACACGTGATGGAACAGGAGGAGGGTGGCGCAGGAGGAGAAGGCCACGCTTTGTGAGACACAACAACCCAGGCCTTGCATGAGGACAAGAAGCGTGCGGATAGCATGCTTTGTACCGCCATGCAGTCATAAATGTAATAAAGATAAGTGGTTCAATAAACAGGGACCACGCGGCAACGCTAACCCAGCAGCAGCAGACGTGATGGAACAGGAGGAGGCGCAGGAGGAGAAGGCCACGCTTTGTGAGACACAACAACCCAGGCCTTGCATGAGGACAAGAAGCGTGCGGATAGCATGCTTTGTACCGCCATGCAGTCATAAATGTAATAAAGATAAGTGGTTCAATAAACAGGGACCACGCGGCAACGCTAACCCAGCAGCAGCAGACGTGATGGAACAGGAGGAGGCGCAGGAGGAGAAGGCCACGCTTTGTGAGACACAACAACCCAGGCCTTGCATGAGGACAAGAAGCGTGCGGATAGCATGCTTTGTACCGCCATGCAGTCATAAATGTAATAAAGATAAGTGGTTCAATAAACAGGGACCACGCGGCAACGCTAACCCAGCAGCAGCAGATGTGATGGAACAGGAGGAGGCGCAGGAGGAGAAGGCCACGCTTTGTGAGACACAACAACCCAGGCCTTGCATGAGGACAAGAAGCGTGCGGATAGCATGCTTTGTACCGCCATGCAGTCATAAATGTAATAAAGATAAGTGGTTCAATAAACAGGGACCACGCGGCAACGCTAACCCAGCAGCAGCAGATGTGATGGAACAGGAGGAGGCGCAGGAGGAGAAGGCCACGCTTTGTGAGACACAACAACCCAGGCCTTGCATGAGGACAAGAAGCGTGCGGATAGCATGCTTTGTACCGCCATGCAGTCATAAATGTAATAAAGATAAGTGGTTCAATAAACAGGGACCACGCGGCAACGCTAACCCAGCAGCAGCAGACGTGATGGAACAGGAGGAGGCGCAGGAGGAGAAGGCCATGCTTTTTGAGACACAACAACCCAGGCCTTGCATGAGGACAAAAAGCGTGCGGATATAGCAGCAATGCTTTTTGCCGCCATGCAGTCATAAATGTAATACAGATGAGAGGTTCAATAAACAGGGACCGGAAACGCTAACCCAGCAGCAGCAGCACACGTGATGGAACAGGAGCAGGCGCAGGAGGAGAAGGCCATGCTTTTTGAGACACAACAACCCAGGCCTTGCATGAGGACAAAAAGCGTGCGGATAGCATGCTTTGTACCGCCATGCAGTCATAAATGTAATAAAGATAAGTGGTTCAATAAACAGGGACCACGCGGCAACGCTAACCCAGCAGCAGCAGACGTGATGGAACAGGAGGAGGCGCAGGAGGAGAAGGCCATGCTTTTTGAGACACAACAACCCAGGCCTTGCATGAGGACAAAAAGCGTGCGGATATAGCAGCAATGCTTTTTGCCGCCATGCAGTCATAAATGTAATACAGATGAGAGGTTCAATAAACAGGGACCGGAAACGCTACACCATCCCAGATGTTCATTGGTCATGTTACTTGGTTGGGGTCCTGGAGTGTTGCGTAGTCATTTCCAATCCAGGATTGATTCATTTTAATTTGAGTCAGACGGTCTGCATTTTCTGTGGAGAGGCGGATACGCCGATCTGTGACGATGCCTCCGGCAGCACTGAAACAGCGTTCCGACATAACGCTGGCTGCCGGGCAAGCCAGCACCTCTATTGCGTACATTGCCAGTTCGTGCCAGGTGTCTAGCTTCGATACCCAATAGTTGAAGGGTGCAGATGGATTGTTCGACACAGCTACGTCATCTGACATGTAGTCCTTGACCATCTTCTCCAGGCGATCGGTGTTGGAGGTGGATCTGCACGCTTGCTGTTCAGTGGGCTGCTGCTGCATGGGTGTCAGAAAATTTTCCCACTCCAAGGACACTGCCGATACCATTCCCTTTTGGGCACTAGCTGCGGCTTGCGTTGTTTGCTGCCCTCCTGGTCGTCCTGGGTTTGCGGAAGTCAGTCTGTCGGCGTACAACTGGCTAGAGGAGGGGGAGGATGTCAATCTCCTCTCTATAGTCTCCACAAGGGCCTGCTGGTATTCTTCCATTTTGACCTGTCTGACTCTTTCTTCAAGCAGTTTTGGAACATTGTGTTTGTACCGTGGATCCAGAAGGGTATAAACCCAGTAATTGGTGTTGTCCAGAATGCGCACAATGCGTGGGTCGCGTTCAATGCAGTCTAGCATGAATTGATCCATGTGTGCCAGAGTCCTACCAGAATCCTCATCATCCTCTTGTGAGCGTTGTGATAGTTGTTGTGATGCATCATAGTCGTCACCTTCCTCCTGGTCTGCTTCTGCTGACCATTCGCGCTGAATTGTGGAAGTCCAACGTGCACCGCTCTGGCCCTCGTCAGTGGTGGCATGAAATTCCTGCTCCAACTCCAGCTGTTCCTCCTCCTCTTCTTCGTCATAGCTGCTGGGGCCAGCGTTCCCTGAGGCGGATGGCCTGATGTTGGTACCATCACGCTGATCGTTTTCTCCTTCAGATTCCCCCAGTTGCATCATGACAGCTGTTTCCTTGATTTTCAACATTGACCTCTTCAGTAAACACAGCAGTGGTATGGTAATGCTGACTGAAGAGTTGTCACTGCTCACAAGCAACGTGGATTGCTCAAAATTTTGGAGGACTTGGCAGAGGTCCAACATGTTGGCCCAATCGGATCCACAGAAGCTTGGCAGCTGTCCGGATGCCCCTCGGTACTGCGCCATCATGTACTGGACCACTGCACTCTTCTGCTCACAAAAGCGTGCTAGCATGTGCAGCGTAGAATTCCAGCGCGTAGGGACATCACACAGCAAGCGATGGTGGGGGAGATTGAAGCGCTCCTGCATCTTGGCGAGTGCCCCCGAAGCAGTACTGGAATTTCTACAATGTTTGGCCACTCGACGCACCTTCAACAGAAGATCGGCCACGCCTGGGTATGTCCTCAGGAACCGCTGAACTACTAGGTTCATCACGTGCGCCAGGCAAGGGATGTGTGTCAGCTTAGCCAACCTTAAAGCGCGAATGAGATTACTCCCATTATCACACACAACCGTGCCCGGTTTCAGGTCCAGCGGTGCCAGCCACAAATCCGTCTGTTCCTTTATTCCCTTCCAAATTTCCTCCCCTGTGTGCTGCTTATCCCCAAGGCAGATCAGCTTCAGCAACGCTTGCTGACGCATGCCAACAGCTGTGCTGCACTGCTTCCACGATCCTACTGCTGCTGGGTTAGCGTTTCCGGATGAGGTACAGCTTTGAGATGCGTTGGAGGAGAAGGAGTCAGAGAGGTAGGTGCTGCTGTTGTTATCCAGTGGGAGGGACGGCGGTGCAGCTGTTTGCGGCGTGGGCAACACCCGCGCCGTAGCAGGTGAGGAATCGCTGCCAGGCTCCACAAGGTTCACCCAGTGCGCGGTAAGGGAGATGTATCGACCCTGTCCGAACGCACTCGTCCAAGTGTCAGTGGTGAGGTGAACCTTGCAGGCAACGGCATTCTTCAAGCTTCGGGTTATTTTGCTGACCACATGCTCATGCAACTCAGGCACTGCAGAGCGCGCAAAGTGGTAGCGGCTGGGAACCACGTAACGTGGGATGGCCACTGACATCATGCCCTTGAAGCTGTTTGTCTCCACCACTCGATATGGCAGCATTTCGCAGGCCAGAAGCTTGGCTATGCTGGCTGTTACTGCCACGGCCCGGGGGTCATTTGCTGGCAATTTCCTCTTGCGCTCAAACATCTCCGACACAGACAACTGAACCGTAGCGCTGCACACGGAAGGGCTGTTGGTTGTTGTGTTTGATGAACACTGGGAGACCTCAAGAGCACTACTCCGGAAAGTGACAGTGTCAGCGTCGTCTGATGTTTGTGAATGTTGTGAACCACGCAATGGCTGGGCTACTGCTGCTGCTGAGGCGGGTCTGGTGGTGAGTCTGGTGAACCCAAGGGAGGCAGTGTTGCTGGTACCCTGTCCTGCCGTGTTTGCCCACAGAGTGGGATGTTTGGATAGCATGTGGCGGCTCATGCTGGTGGTGGAGAGGTTGTTAATACTTTTCCCCCTGCTCAGGCGGGTCTTGCACACCTTGCAAATCGCCATGGTAACATCCTCAGTGCAGTCTTCAAAGAAAGCCCAGACTTTGGAGCACCTGCCTCCTTGCTGGCGATTTCTGTTTGCTCCTCTTTTGCCTCTCACTTGAACTTCCACGCTTGTGGTGCCTGAAATTGCGCGCCGCCTACCTTGTGGCACAAGGCGAACTCGTGCAGCAGTGGGTTCTTCAACAGACTCATCTGTGCTGCTGCTACGATGGCGATGTTCTCGTTCACAAACAAAATCTGGGTCTATGTCCACATTGTCCATACCCTCCTCTTCCATCTCCTCAAACTCGTCATATGTCATTGTGGGGGGCCGCCGCCGTGGAGTAGAGCTCCCCAGAACAACCTCTGCGCAGCTCACTCCAACGTCGTCTTCCAGATCTTGTCGGCCGACCTCCTGCAATTGCAACCCCTCCTGCCCAACTTGCTCTGGGATTTGGCTTTCCGAGTCCTCCTCGGACTCGCCTTGTATTTCAGTGCGCAGTGCATTTCCCACAGTTAATGGTTGTGAATCCGGGCACAACATTTCTGGCTGTTCCTCCATTGACCTTTGAAAGGTGGAAGTTTGTTGGGCTGGGAATAGCTCCTGCGACCCCCCATTGTGTCCTGAGGTAATTCATCGGACTGGTTATCTGGCAGTTGTGTGCGTGGTGTCGCTGCCGGTTGTGTCAGCTTTGTGCCCACTGGCTCCTTGTAACTGGCTGAGGACTCGGACCTCGTGCGTGATGTGCTGGTGCTGCTTAACCCACTGCTGGACGCTTGAGAGGTCATCCAAGTAATTATCTGGTCCTGTTCTTTTGGATCTGTGAGGGTTGTTGTCCTGGACAACATGGGCGGTATTGAGTGGGTTTTCTTGGGTGCTCCCCTGTGGCCTGTACGTGAACCGTCAGGGGAAACACCTCTTCCCTTGCCCCTTCCTCTTTCACCGGATTTCTTCCTCATTTCACTTATCCTTACAGTACACGCTGACTGGCAGCAGTACAGTGGCAGTACAGAAATGCTATACAGTACCACTATTCCCAGCAGCGACACAGAGCACAATGCTATACAGTGGCGGGTGAGCGGTGTACCACCTATTCCCAGCAGCGACACAGAGCACAATGCTATACAGTGGCGGGTGAGCGGTGTACTACTGTTCCCAGGCCCAGCAGACACAGAGTGGAAGTAAACACGATGCTATATAGTCTGGCTGAGCGGTGTACACAGAGTGGCAGTACACACAATGCTATATAGTCTGGCTGAGCGGTGTACACAGAGTGGCAGTACACACAATGCTATATAGTCTGGCTGAGCGGTGTACACAGAGTGGCAGTACACACAATGCTATATAGTCTGGCTGAGCCGTGTACACAGAGTGGCAGTACACACAATGCTATATAGTCTGGCTGAGCGGTGTACACAGAGTGGCAGTACACACAATGATATATAGTCTGGCTGAGCCGTGTACACAGAGTGGCAGTACACACAATGCTATATAGTCTGGCTGAGCCGTGTACACAGAGTGTCAGTAAACAATGCTATATATAGCGTGGCTGAGCGAGGTATACAGTGGCAGTACACACAATGCTATATAGTCAGGCTGAGCCATGTACACAGAGTGTCAGTAAACAATGGTATATAGTCTGGCTGAGCGGTGTACACAGAGTGTCAGTAAACAATGGTATATAGTCTGGCTGAGCGGTGTACACAGAGTGTCAGAAAACACAATGCTATATATAGCGTGGCTGAGGGAGGTGCACAGTGGCAGTACACACAATGCTATATAGTCAGGCTAAGCCGTGTACACAGAGTGTCAGAAAACACAATGCTATATATAGCGTGGCTGAGCGAGGTGCACAGTGGCAGTACACACAATGCTATATAGCCAGGCTAAGCCGTGTACACAGAGTGTCAGAAAACACAATGCTATATATAGCGTGGCTGAGCGAGGTACACAGTGGCAGTAAACAATGCTATATATATAGTGTGGCTGAGCGAGCGGTGTACTACTGTTCCCAGCAGCGACACACAATGACTGGGGGGGACCCTGGCTAGCGTGGCTGGAGAGCGAACTACCCTGCCTGCCTACCCAAAGCTAAACCCACAGAGAAATGGCGGAGATATGACGTGGTTCGGGTATTTATTTACCCGAACCACGTGACCAGTCGGCCAATCAGAGCGCGTTCGGGCCCGAACCACGTGACCCGTTCGGCCAATCACATGCGCTCTTAGTTCGGCCATGTGGCCGAACGGTTTGGCCGAGCACCGTAAGGTGTTCGGCCGAACTCGAACATCACCCGAACAGGGTGATGTTCTGCAGAACCCGAACAGTGGCGAACACTCTCTATGTACCGGGCGAACACAGCTCTATGTACCGGGAGCTGCATTGGATGACTGGGGTAAGTGGTGTGCCAGAAGGAGTGTAAAGTGAATGCCAAGAGGATACCTTGAATACTCTTTCCATAGTAATTGTGCCCCCAGATGAGATCCAAGCTACCGGCTGGACTATAAACTGTTCAGCCCAGCTATTTATATGTGGAGCAATCGCTTAACCCGCCGTTTATTCCCTGTTTCTTACACTTTTAGGGAAATGTTTCATGTATACCAGATGATTGCAGTGTGGCTTAAAGTGCACCTGAAGTGAAATGTAACATGATGAGATAAACATAGCTAAATGAACTATTAGCCCTAGTAAGAAATTCTCTGACGTCCCTGTCTGATTTTCAGTACAGCAAGAGTTACAACTTGAGTTGCTATCTATGCCCCGCCTTCAGTCTCTGAGCGGGAGACTCATACACGGCAAAACCGTTGTCTAATTAACATGTACAGCGCTGCGATCAGCAGCAGCACTGTACTGGGGACAGCCGTGTCTTATCCCCTCCTAAGGCTGGGGAGTGATCGGCTGTCATAGGCTGAAGATTATGACAGCTGATCACGCTGATTGGCTGGCGGGAGGAGGGAGGGAGGGCGATCAGACCCCACCAACAGACAGCTCTGTTGGTGGGGAGAAAAGGGGGAGGGGATCACTAGTGTGCTATGTTGTGTGGCCCTGCAGCATGGCCTTAACCTCCTTGCCGGTTATCCCGAGCTCAGCTCGGGGTAACCTGCGTAGGAGGGATTCTCAGGCCCCGCTGGGCCGATTTTCACAATTTTTTTTTCCTGCACGCAGCTAGCACTTTGCTAGCTGCGTGCAGTTTCCGATCACCGCCGCTCGCTGCCGATTCGCCGCTACCCGCCGTGCCGCCTCCCCCCCCCTCCAGACCCCTTGCGCAGCCTGGCCAATCAGTGCCAGGCAGCGCTGAGGGGTGGATCGGGATTCCCTCTGACGTCCCAACGTCCATGACGTCGGTGACGTCATCCCGCCCGGTCGCCAACGCGACCGGGGAAGCCCAGCAGGAAATCCCGTTCTGAACGGGATTTCCTGCTTACTCTGATCGCCGAAGGCGATCAGAGTGGATAGGGAGATGCCGCTTGTCAGCGGCTATCATGTAGCGAGCCCTCGGCTCGCTACATGATTTTTTTAAAAATTTTTTTTTTAAAAGAAGTGTTGCGCTGCCCCCTTGCCGCCAGAATTGTAACGGCAAGGGGGTTAAAGCTGCAGTGGCCAGTTTAACTAAACATAGCCTGGTCTTTAGGGGGGTTTAGTACCGTGGTCCTGAAGTGGTTAAACTAAACCATTAAACTGAAAACAAAAACATGAGACTCTTTTGTATGTTGCTAATGTTCTATTTATTATCTGTACTACACATAGAATGATTTATCTTATATTATCTTATTATTATCTTTATGAACGTTGTGTCTCCTTGCACGTTCCACCTACAGTCAGCCTTATTGATTAATCTTTTGCTGGATACTGACTTGGCCTGCCTATTCATGTATAGTGAGCAATGTGGATGCACCTGGCGCCTCACAGATATATTATGTGTTTTTATACAGAAAGTACTTTAACTGTTTGTATTACACAGAACTGTAGGAGTACACTTTTACCCATTCTGGTTTTATGGTTCTGATATCTAATAAAGCTATTTGAATCAAAGCAGAACTACAGTCTCACATAACATACAATTAAAAACCTGTCTCCCAGCTCCTTGTTGACTTTATAGTCATACTACCTGCCTTTGGACCAAATTAATGTGATTTATCTGAAAATCACAACTCCCGTGCGGTCACATTCATCTAGTATGGCCTCAGCCATCCTGCATGATAATGTAATACCCTGTTAAATCTCTGTATACAACATTACTATTTTCAGACTGTCATATCTCCTGCTAGCAGAGATAAAATAACAACTGGGAATCCGGAGAGCTCAGCTCAATGTCCCGCAGTTCAGTGACTAATAATTTTTCAGAAGAAAATGAAACTAAAACTATTAACTTGTTCAGGTGCTTTTTGAATGTCTGTTTGTTCTGAGAACCTATATTAGTGTGGTTATGCTATTGGAGAGGAGGAAAACTAAACATTTAAATACAGTTCTGCTTCAAGACCTTTGTAGTACTTTATGCCATATTCTTTTCATATAATGTATTAAGCTGGTCTCTTGTAGGTTGTTGTTGCAAACATAACAACATGAACTGAATATTGTAAATAATAATGTATTCTTAATGGGGACAACATCATATTTGTATTCTTCTTATCTTACTTTAATTATAGATGTAAAAAATGGACATGTGATGGTGAGGATTTGCTTTTCTTCTTTGAGGTCAGAGCTAATTAGAATAACTGATCCAGATACTCAGGCAGCACAGTGGCATAGTGTATTGCCCTTGCTATGCAGTGCTGGTCTCTGGTTCAAATCCCAGCCACAAAGCACTATCTGCACGGTGTTTGTACGTTCACGCCCTGTCTGCGTAGGTTTCCTCTGAGCACTCCGGTTTCCTCCCAAATCCCAAAAACATAACTGGTTTCTGAGGTTAAAAGTACCTGGAGTGACATGATAACGTGATAAACGTCAGTACTTATAATTAGTATTATAAGTGTTAAAAAACTAGTTATTTTATTGATGCAAATGAGGCAGTAAAACAGAAAGTCAAATTAAACCATGAAGCAGTCAGACAGAAAGTCAAATTTAACCTGATATTCTGAAAAATTCACCAAAACTAAATAGAAGCAAAACCATTTCATCTGCCTGAGAAAACAATGCTGATAAGGTTTTATTGCTGAAAAGTTCAAAGGATCATTACTTCTGTTTGTTTTGTAATTTAATGAATCAGACTTTACATCAGACTGTCATGGCTGCTGATTAGAATACAGTCTAAAAAGTGCAGATCTTAAAGTACCCCTGAAATGAGAGGAATACGGAGGCTGACACATTTATTCCTTTTTAAACAATGCAAATTAATTGGTTGTCCAGCTGATCATCTGCCTGCAATACCTTTAGCCATAGAACCTGAACAAGCATGCAGATCAGAAGTTTCTGCCTGAAGTCTGACTGGCTTAGCTGCATGCTTGTTTCAGGTGTGTGATTCAGACTCTACTAGAGCCAAAGAGATCAGTAGGACTGGCAGGCACCTGTTATTGTTTAAAAGGAAATCAAATATGGCAGCCATCATATGCTTCTCGTCAGGTGTACTTTAAATTCAAAATAAAAATGAGACTCAGTTCTATGTTACTATTGCTCTATTTACCATTAGTAAAACACTCACAATTAATTATCTCATAAGTTTATTTTCGGTTCAGGTTTGCCTTAATTCTCACTGTAAACTAATTACAGGTTGTTAGCTTCTCTATGGTTGAGAAACACTCATTTGAGTGCAGGTAACCAACAACACATTCAATATATGTCTTTATGGGAGCTGAATAACATTAAAGGACAACTGTAATGAGAGGGATACAGAGGCTGTCATATTTATTTCCTTTTAAACAATGCATATTGCCTGGCTATCCTGCTGATCCTCTGCCTCTAAAGCCTCATCTACACGAGTAGATGAGGCTCCGATGTGTATTATCAATCGAGCCGCTGACAGGTCGGATCTTGCCACCGCCGATTCCCTGCTCGTTCCCCACGAGGGTACAATGGCAGGGAATGGAGCGGAAGATAAGCGGCGCTGGGCGGAAACGAGGGCGTATCGAATCCGACGCACGCGCGGGCGAGCGGGGACGCGGCGGGTACGCGTGGGGATGCAGAAGAGGCGATCCAGCGGCTAATCCAGCCGCCGGATCGCCTCGTGTAGATGAGGCTTAACACTTTTAGCCTTAGACCCTGACCAAGCATACAGCAGATCAGGTGTTTCGGATAGGACTTGATTAGCTGCATGCTTATTTCTGGTGTTATTCAAACACTACTGCAGCCAAATAGACCTGCAGGGCTGCCAGGCAACTGGTATTGTTTAAAAGGAAATACATTTGGCAGCCTCCATATCCCTCTCGCTACAGTTGTCCTTCAAAGTTTTGAGTACCTCAGGTACATGAGAATAGTTATTTGTTTGTTTGTGTGTTTGTTTTTTGCTATTTTGTTTTTTTAATAAAGTTTTACCTTTAAATACAAGGGATTGTAGGAAAGGCCTATCTAGGATCACACACTGTATACAATTTTGTATCTCATTAGTTTATTTGCACTGTTAAAGAGACACTGAAGCGAAAAAAAATATATGATATAATTAATTGGTTGTGTACTATGAATAATTACTAGAAGATTAGCAGAAAAGAAAATATTCTCATATTTTTATTTTCAAGTATATAGTGTTTTTTCTAACATTGCATCATTCTCTAATATGTGCAGATTACACAACACTCAGCATTCAAAATGATTCTTTCAGAGCAGTCTGTGAACTAATGAACTCTCCTCTGCCAGAGGAAAAGTAAATAGTTAACTAACAGTTGAGATAATAAAAGTCAGAAAACAGCCCTCTCCACGACTTTTGAAAGTCGTAGAGATAATGGCTTTTTTGTATAGAGATAACAACTGGAGTTTCTTAACTCTTCCTGTACTGGAAACAATTAGACTGATGTATCTGATCTTAATGTTTTATTTCTTAGCTGTACTACACATATAAATCATAATATCATAGTTTTTTTTTCCGCTTCAGTGTCTCTTTAAGTTGCACTGTCTCTGTGGAGTTATTTATCCAATCAGTATTTATGGCAACTTGCCATTCAGGAATTTAGCTTATTCACATTAGGAATTCAGCTTATTCTATTCCAAATATCCTATAAATCTGCTACCAATTGAGTAATCAAATTATTAAAATACCATTCTTATGTATAAACTGTAATTGTACAGGAATCTTCCAATAATTGCCATAAATTCCATTACAATGCATGCATCAGTTAACTGTTAATGTATGGAGAAAACCTACAACTGTTGCTGTGAAAGGAATGAAATGCGTAATTCAGACCTCTGCGACCTGTATAGTGCTCCCCGCTAGAGGTGGTTGGTTGATAACCAGCATGCATTCAAATGTAATGTAATTTGTATCTAAGAGCAAATGTAAATCCCCATTTGGCTTGAAATTGGTCAGTCCTGTCCTCAGTCTGTCCTGACATTAATCAGTCCTGTCATTGGCCAGTCCTATCATCAGTCCATCCTGCCATTGATCAATGCTGTCATTGGTCAGTGGATCAGTCAGTCCTGTCAACTGTCAGTCCTGTTATCAGTCAGTCCTGTCACATCAGTCTAGCAAACGGGGAACAGAGGGGCCAGCAGGGTAAAAGTGAATAAAACCTTTAAAATTTGCTTGGAGGAAGCGGTGGACTTACCTCCATAAAGCAGACATGAAAGACTGTCTGTATAATAGCAATCACATTTATTATATAGTACCCCAAAAGTGCAATGCGTTTCGCAGGCCACGCCCGCTTCATCAGGCAATAAACGTGGGGAAAAACAGAATTTCAGCAGTAGCAGGAGTAGCACCTCAGTGACTGAGGCGCTACTCCTGCTACTGCTGAAATTCTGTGTGAAACCAAACCCAAAAGATCGATGCAACAGCCAGATAAAACTTTTTTTTTAAAGAGGCATACAAAAAGGAGTACGAAGTTCAGTATTGATACAGTAATAGTCATGACTATCAGGGAACCGTAGCAGAGAAATTTCCATTCTCAGTTAGTACCTCTGTAAACTCTGATATTTAGAGCTTTTAGCTCCATATTCAATCAACATCTGATCCAGACATAAAGGAATTTAACAGGAAACCAGTCCAAACAAATCCCAACAAATGTAACAAATAAAAAAAACAGATTAAACATTAGTTAACATACACTCAATTAACTGGGCCACTCCTGACTGACTGGAATGGGAACCCATCGCTGTGTGGAATGGGTAATGGACCTGAGTTGAATGGGAAACTCGTGGATGAGTGGAATGGGGAACCTCAAATTATTTGGTCATTTACCTTATAATCTTGATTGTTTGCTTTTGTCTAATTCTAGTTGGGTAGAAACTATTTATGGTGGTTAGATGTATTAGGAGGCATGACAATGGGTACTAATGATTTCAGGTGTGTAAAGGGCCTTATCAGTATAAACTATGACCATGTCTCAGGGTAAGTTTATAAAGAGTCATTAGTTAGTGTACTATTTTGTATGCTTTAGTGTCTGTGTATGACCAATAAATTACCATTTACCTCACAAATAGATGTTTGTCCATACTTAGATTGCTACTAATTGATTGTTACTGTACAACTTTTTGGGGACACCTCCTCCACCCTACTCCATTTTGTATGCTTTGTTCTAGTTGCAGATTGCATTTGACTCGTGAGTAAAGTTGGTTAATAGAAAGATTGCCAATCAAATCAGCATGGTGGCGTAGTGGTTAGCACTCTAGCCTTGCAATGCTGGGTCCCTGGTTCAAATCCCAGCCAGGTCAACATCTGCAAGGAGTTTGTATTTTCTCCCCGTGTCTGCGTGAGTTTCCTCCGGGTACTCCGATTTCCTCCCACATACCAAAAACATGCAGATACGTTAATTGGCTTCCCCCTAAATTAGCCATAAACTACCATACATACACTACATGATATAGGCATTTGACAATGGTAGGGATTGTGAGCCCCTCTGAGGAACAAGACAATATACTAAAGCGCTGCAGAAGATGTCGGCGCTATATAAATACAAAATAATAAATAATAATTAAACAATAATTTCCAGTTAAAGGTAATACAATATAATGCCTAGTACACACCATACAATTATCTGTAAGATTTTCTGTTAGATTTACCTGCCAGATAGATAATTTCCAACATGTTGGAAATTATCTATCTAACCACCTATCTGCCTAGCAATTAGGCATTGCTCTACTCAGCAGGAGATAACCAGAAGACAATGCACCAGAGATAATGACCAGCCTCTACAGAAAATCTAATTACAGAAAATCTTACAGAAAAATCTAACAGAAAATTGTATGGTGTGTACTAGGCACAAGGCTTGCAAAGTATGACAAATAAAGGGACTATGAAATTTATGTAACTTTTCTAGAAAAAGGAGTGCTAGTTTAGAAGGGAGTGTGAAACAGGGAGAGATTAAGGTCAATAGTAATGCTTCTACTGGTGTCCAAAATTTGAAGTTAATTGGGCACTCAAAAACCATATGTAGAAGCGTGCCTTTAGCCTTTTGGTATGTCCAGAATAGAAAAGGGGTTTTTATGGAGAGTAAGGTACCACCAATAAGGTACCATCTAATAAAAATGTCTGATGTTGCTCCCAATGAGAGTTACATTTGGGGTATTTTGTTACTAGGTTAAACGCCTCGAGGGCAGAAATGTCTGTCTATTGGTCGTGCGACCATGGTTTAGTATATTTAAGCAGCATTGGTATATGACTGGGAATTGGTTAGTTCCATAATGGGATAATGCCTTTTAATGTGATCATGCAATTAACAAAGAAGATGGTATGTGAGGGTAATAAAGATCATTGGTAATGATGACGGGGCACATTTCACAGCCAGAGCAACCGCTATGAAACTAGAACTATCGGGAGGATGGAGAACAGCGTGGAGAGGCGAAATCCCTTGATAGATGAAGTGTTGTGAGATTCTGGAAGATTGTAGCTAATTTTAAGGGACATCATTTATGTGTAGTAGCCATGCAGACTTTTTATGAATTTATGTTCATGTATGATATTATTAGGACCAGCAGCACTACAAATTATTAAATTCTTGGGTGCGAATGGTTGGTTAGGTAGGGGGATATTTTATTGAATATATTCACAAGCTCTCAATGTTGTTTGAATGGGAGGGTATGGGGAATTGGGATAGTTTATTGTAGTATTTTGGATAGGAAATGTCTAGAATGATCAGCCATTATGCTTAATACACACGATGAGATTTTTTTGGCAGATTTCTTGCCAGATCAATTATTTCCAACATGTCGAATCTGATTTTCGATCGATTTTCCATTCACTTCTATGGAAAATCGGTCGGAATTCAGATTGTACAAGTACATGTTGGAAATAATCAAACATTTAATTTAGCAAGTGTATTAGAAAGCTGTATGCCAGCCTCAAGGTGACGGTGTACAGCAGGTCTTCTGCCTACACTAACTCATAGGCATACATGCATTACAATACACAACAATAACACTGAATGCACACAACAGATTAGAATAGAGAACACATACTATAGAGTGTAACGATTGGTGTCAGCACGCAGAGAGAATCTGATTATCGATGATCTGCAGTATCACCAAGAATGCAGATATATACCCGATTATTGATGATCTGCAGTATCACTGACAATCAGATATATTGCTAACCTCTGGACACCTATAGGTATATGAGTGTTTGGTGTAACAGTAATACTTAGAGTAATGCACCTGCAGAGCAGGTGATAAGAAGCAGCCTGGAATACTGCTTATGCTGACACAGGAACCTTCCAACAGCCTGAGATTCTCCAAGGGGTGGAGTCAGGCTGAAGGTAGGAGGAACCTGCACAGGAGAGACACCTGAAGGGTGGAAGTCCCTAGCAGGTCAGGAGACTATCTCTTAAGGGAGAGAGAGATAGTTCCCAAGGTAGTAACAGATATCAAACAATGCCTAGTCTTGGTGTGAGGTCCGTGGTCTCTACACCCTGGAACTAGTCTGATGCACAACATAAATGATAATACAATTCCCTAGTCTTAGGTGTGAGTTCCGTGATCATCAACACCCTGGAACTAGTCTGGAGTATAACATAAATGATAATACAATTCCCTAGTCTAGGGTGTGAGTTCCGTGATCATCAACACCCTGGAACTAGTCTGGAATATAACACAAAGACAATACAGTTCCCTATTCTTGGGTGTGAGGGCCTTGATCTCAACACCCTGGAACTATGCTAGAGAATACACAGAAGGTACACAGTATTCCTAGTCTGGGGTGTGAGGGCCTTGATCTCAACACCCAGGAACTGGTCTAACAAATAATAATAACAGTACAAGGAAATCTGGCTCAGTGTGAATTCCCAGGTAACCCTGGTTCAAACACACTGTAAGGATCTGACTATGGTCTGAATGCTTACACGTAAGTGTTTGCAATAACAGACCACCAGTGAATGACCAGCACCCAGTATAAATAGCACAGCGCTCACCAGCGCCTCCCCTAAGTGCTGGACCAATGGGAACTGATTGAATCGTCAGCTGAACGGCTTGGTCAGCTGACTCCCTTCTGGCTGTCATAAAAGTTCTGCCTCCCAGCGCGTCCTTCTGAACCTGTGTGGACTATCAGTCCCAGCCACACCAGACATGTGTTGTGTACCACCCGCCGCGCTGGACGCGGAACCAGCCGCACCGCTATCAGGGCTTGCGGCTGTTTCTCCGCGTTCAACCATACTAGCAAATGTAGGCCTATGCATGCAAACCGCCGCGTTATATGCGGAATCAGCCGCCTTGTTCTGAGCACACGCGGTGGCTTTTCCGCGTTTTCTCACATAGAGGTATCAGGAAATAGGTTCAAGATTCAAGCACTTTATTGTCATTGTACAACAAAATGACTTCTCATGACAACACTACAGTGAATATAAGGAACATTGTGATAGTATCAAAGGTAGAAATAGAGGGATTATACAAGTATATCAAATATTTCAAATATTTAACAGTGTTAATTATTTCAGAGACGATTCAGAGTTTAAAACGTTTATGGCACGTGGGAAAAAGCTTTTTTTCAGTCTGTTTGTGTGTATGCAGATCGATTTAAAATGTCTACCTGATGAAAGGAGCTCAAACAAGTCATTTCCAGGGTGAGTGTTTCCTTTGATAATGTTTTGTCCCTTCTCATACAGCGAGTCTTATGCAAGAGAACAAGTGATGGTACACTTTAGACTTAAAGGACTACCTAGGTGACATATGATGTGACATGATGAGATAGACACGTGTATGTACAGTACCAAGCACACAAATAACTAGGCTGTGTTTCTTTTTTTCTTTCTCTGCCTGAAAGAGTTAAACATCAGGTATGCAAATGACAGTTTCTGCCCAGGTTGGACTAGGTCAGGCTATAGCATAACCCTCACTGATAAGTCATTACAGCCATAAAACACTTTGGCTTCTGACAGCAGGAACGAGATAAAAAAGGGTCAATAATTCATAGATTTGAGCTCTGGCATACTTCAATGAATGTGTCATTGAACAGAGACAATGATACAGTAAAAACTTGAAAACTAGATTTAAATATAAAATAAAACTGTGGTTATCTTAAAAAAAATTATTCAAGCTACCACAAGGGCTGTAACCCTTCAAAACACTTCTCACTGCCACAACTAACTAAAGACTAGAGGACATGATCTGCGCATGGAGGAAAAACGTTTTATCCATTTATTTAGGAAAGGGTTCTTTACAGTAAGAGTGATCAAGATGTGGAATGCATTGCCACAGGAAGTCGTTATGGCAAACTCTATACCTGCATTTAAAGTGGGGCTTAGATGCTTTCCTTGCGTTGAAAGACATCCATGGCTACAATTACTAGGTAATGCCTAATGATGTTGATCCAGGGATTTTATCTGATTGCCATCTGGAGTCGGGAAGGAATTTTTCCCTTTAGGGGCTAATTGGACCGTGCCTTGTAAGGGTTTTTTCGCCTTCCTCTGGATCAACAGGGATATGTGAGGGAGCAGGCTGGTGTTGTACTTTATACTGGTTAAACTCGATGGACGTATGTCTTTTTTCAACCAAAATAACTATGTAACTATGTAACTATGTAACAACTAGCTGCTGCTAGACACTTCAACAATTCCCACTCTGCTGTCGAGTGACCTGCACGCAGTCCGAGTTTTCGTATTTGGGTCAGCTTTGCACTTTAGGCCAAATACGGGAACGCCACGCACACACACACACACAGTAGCAAGGCACAATCAGGCACTGAACTTGTAACGCAAGTTACACTGCAGACTCTCTCTAGGCTATGAGCGTTGGCTTAGTACAGCAGAGTCAAACTTATTAAATAAATATGTATTATTCCAAAAAGTGGAACAGTGCAGACAAGAATATATACAAAAGGATTTACAAAAACAAAGTCAAAATTTACAACGACACACAAGACAGTTTGCATAAAAATAAAATGGGAATAAACGTTACCAGCGTGAAGGTTTGATTGTTGTTTGCGGGAGAACGCAGTTTCCGACCAGTAGTCGGGGCAGTTCTAGCGTCGTTGCTATCTCCTGGGAACTACAACTCTAAATCTTCCTAGCTGAGGTTTTATAGCCAGATTTGTGGCCCGGGGGTACAAGTCCAAATATACTTCAACTTCCTCAGAAGGTTTGCACTGAACGCTTGTCATATCCTTTCTGGCTGTGATATGCAAATTTCAAAGGTTCCTGTTTTAGCTTCCAACTGTCCAGACTCAGTTAGTCCAGATTGTATATTTGGTCAACAGGTAGCTGTTTACATGAATACAAAGTTAAAAGCAATGCAACACCTTTCCAGGATGCAGGACAAAAGCGGGGGTCGTTATGTAATTACCTGTTTTCTGGCTGGAAACCGCAGTGTCCAGAGGAACTGAATGCTAGTGTACTTCACAAGGCCATGCAGACAATCCAATTAGCAGCTTCCATGAAGCCAGCTGCCTGACTGGCATACATACACATCTGACATAATACACAGCAGACAGAAAATGTGAAAATATGCTTCTGTATTATCCCAACATCATAACTAGCTGCTATATCATGACACAGAGTGCTGAAAAGTTAGTTAAAACAAAAGATAAAAAATTATCTCCTAGGAGAAAACATGAATTGCATATGGCCCCATGTTTTACCCACTCTATTAATGTCACAGATACAGTATGTGACATATAAATGTGCTATATATAGACATATGCATCTTACTCAATAAGACATTTTAGTCAGTAGACCCAGTAAATAAAGTATTATTAGTATTATTAATATAGGATATACTTATAAAATTAGGATAGTTTCAAAAATTATATTTTGTTGTTTTTGTTTTTAACAACTTGAAGAGGACCTAAGGAAAAAAAACTAATCAAATCAATGTCTGTTGTGTTCACCCTTGGCCTTTAAAACTCCATCAGTTTTCCTTGGTACACTTGCACACAGTTTATAATTATGAACTCATAATTATCTGGTTAATTAAAAAAACAACAGGCACTAATCAAAAAATATATGTATCGGTAGGTTAAAATATATGTATCGGTAGGTTAAAACACATTCGTGAATCAAACAGAATTAGCTGTCTAGGAAGAATGAAACTGGGTGAGGAAAATCTACCCTTTCAGTTGGCAGTTAAATACAGAAAAAAAACGTACCCAATGGCAAGACTAAGCCCAGCAACAAGTCGCAAACTAGAACAAATATGCAATACTTCGTCAAGGAAGCTTACTGCAGCAGGTGAATGAAGCATTACACTTCACAATCAAAATAAGTCCAGTGATACCATCAGTTCTGTGATTACTCTGATGTCTTAGATGCAGCCCTGGTTTCAGGAACCCTAATAAAAGTTAAGTTTCATGGGACAGGTTTAATCACTGTGTGATGTTGTCCTTGCTGCTGGATTTCTATATCCTGAACCTCAGACAGATTTGTCTTTGGGCTGAGAAAATACGTACAAGAGTGATAAGGAGAGGAAAGTGACAACTCACGAGGTGATACAAGTCTTTTATTCAGATACAACACACCTGGTCTTAAATGTAGTTTATTACAACACAGCATCATAATAGCAAATGATTCATCCTTTGTTCCTCTTCCATGTTCTTTTATTCCCCTTGTTTAACAGCAGAGCATCCTCACCTGTCACAAACCGACTGAGGATCTCCACCACTGGTATATTATAATTCCTCATCAAGGTTTCCCGTTTCTTCCAGATGGAAAAAACAATAGCAATCCTGGGCAGAAAATAAAAAACGGGCAGAAATTTGACATAGGAATTTCCCAATCTTTGTTAGTAATAATGTTTTTACTGATTGTGGCTCATTGCTACTTTCATAAATTAGGCCAATAATCCCTTATAAATCCTGCAACACAACAGCTCTCTTTCTGGTTTTTGAAAAAAACAAAAAAACACTTTTTAGGCTCCAGTGTGTGCATCTGTAGCAAACAAAGGGCCATATGCAATTCCAGCTGATAAGAAGCTTACTGCTGCATGCGAGTCACCTGACCATCATTCAGGAGTTACTGGCAAATTCAGTTGCCAGGTTCACCTGGGCTTTGGCTGAGCAACAGGCAAATAATAGTCATATGCATGAACGTTGCTCCTAGCTGCTAGGCAATCTTGGAGGTAGTAGTGCTCTGGAGCTGTCTGTCAGCACCACAGCACTGCTACCTCACTTCCTTGTAGTCCGCTGCATCTCTTCCAGATCCAACACATGCCACTGCTACACTTTCCCACTGTTTGCCACACCTCCTCCAGACCCGTTGCTCACCGCTGCTAC
This sequence comes from Hyperolius riggenbachi, assembly GCF_040937935.1. NCBI lineage: Eukaryota > Metazoa > Chordata > Amphibia > Anura > Hyperoliidae > Hyperolius > Hyperolius riggenbachi. Next base: position 287,656,350 of record NC_090651.1, read on the forward strand.
AGTGAGATGTCCACGACAGTTACATACCGGCAGTACTGGTCCTAGTTACAATGGGGCCCAAAAATGGGGCAAAAATTACATGGGGCAGGAGGGCCTCCCTGTGCGCCTCATCTCAGTGACCCAGCAACATGTATGTACTCAAATAGCATATCGCCAGATCACAGATCAGAGGCACACCACATGTCATTGCCATAACATGTATGAGATTTTGAATATATGGATATGTATATACATAAAAATATATATATCCATATAAGCTGTGGCAATGAAAATGATTTGCACACAAATGCACTGGGAGTCTGGGATTGAAGTAGATGCAGTTTATTTGTATTTATAATTCTTGTTGTGTTTTGTGTTTTTAAAGAATTGTATTTTAAATTAATATTAAATTCATGCAAGATTAAGATATATAACACACGCCTGACATTGCGTAGTAATGAATAATTTTGTATCCACCTCTTGTTCGCTGAGCTTATCCGGAAATAGCACAGCAATGAATGGGTTAATTAACCCATGCAGCCCTGTGTGGTGGGCAGAATGAAATCAAAACACATCAGCATATATTGTTCTGCCCCACAGGGATTAACTGCCATTTAATTTTAATTTTTTATCTGTATCTTAATTTGATGATTTTTTTTATCTTTAATCTGAAGTTTTCAGCATATAACTCTTAGCTATATGTTTTTAGATTGTTTAAAAATAAAAACGATTGTATTGTTTTTATATGTAAGCAGCGGCAGATTTAGCTGCCCACAATTGATGTTATATATTTTCAGTTGTGGCACATAACCCCGCCCTTAAATAATTGGTTATTGCAGCCGGGCTATTTAAACCTTGCCTCCCCCTCTTGATGTCACCTGATGAAGGCGTGGTACACGCTGATACCGGCAGTTTCATACAGAGAGGCACACAGCATGTCGCAGTGGGCTGTGCTTACCTCTGTACTGTCAGTCTCGCCGCTCCCCCACCTCCTGCATAGCTCCGGTCCCCGACACACAGCCCGCTGCGTGTCGACAGCATGGCTGTGATTTATGGGGGCCAGCAGAGCGCAGGGGGAACTTAGGGGGGATCTGGATAGCAACAGAGGCTGGGCAGTATAGGCAGACCCAGCCTCTGTGTGCAGATAGCATTGTCAGAACCCCACCTCTGGTTCTCTTTAATTATGTATTATCTGTGGTGCTGTGGTGCTCACCCTCTGGCACCACCTGTGGTCGCCACACTGCTCAGCCATAATATTTGACTGGGCAGATTGTCAATTATGGGCAGTTCCCCTAATCTCAGCCCATCCCTAGGAATGCCCCTTCACCCGCTTATCGCTTATACTACTGCACACAGTGCGCAGGGGAGCTGCGACGTGTCTGCACTTCGGAATAGTTGTAAATACTTGTGCAGCACAGTTTTTTGACCTATGCTGCATAAATATTTAGAACTATCCATGAAGCACACACATGTCGTAACTCTCCTGTGCACTGTGTGCAGTGACACAGTATCTGGAACGATAGGCGGAGAGTTCCTAGGGACGGGCTGAAAGGAGGGGGAATGGCACTTCCTCCCCGCCCATATTCAATGTTCTGCTCAGTTGAATATTACAGCTGTGCAGTGCGGCGACAACGGGGGGCACTGCAGGGTGAAGTTGGTGCTTTGTCATGTGCCACAGCGCCACAGATTAAAAAAATGTGGTTCAGGGGTACTTAAACAACTGTCACAGTCTAGCAGCGGAATAAATTACAATCAAATAATTGATGAAAATGTAATGAAGGTGTTAAAATCACATCAGGCTGCATTCACAGTGGGACGTTGTGTTGTAATGCAACGTAAAAGTCACAACGCAGCATTAGAACGCAACGCAAAAAAAAAAAGGTGGTAACACACATTAACACTGCCTTACCTTCACATACAGCATGTACAGTAAAGCATGCAGGCAATGAAAAGTATGTGCGTATGTACAGTGCGTTACCCTAACGCTACGCGTTACAATGCGGCGATGATGTCGCACTGTGAACATTCCATAGGATTAGCATTGCAGTGCGGTAAGCTGCGTTATAAGAGTTTATAAAGCAGCTCCGCAATGTCCCACTATGAATGCAGCCTCAGGTAAGTTTTACTATTCAGTTATAAATTCCTTGGTCTCAAGACAGGAGACGTCAAGAGCCATCTAGTGGCAATTCAAAAAAATCTGTGTAGAAAACTACCTCTGTCTATTATACAGGCCTCACAACATACATACAAAAATATCAACCAATTCTGTCTGCAGGAAAGGTATTACTTTAATTATTGTTTATTAACTTTTACCACAACAGACTGCTGATTCTGAAACGTCTCAACACTCTTCAGACGTCCTCATGTAACATTAGCTTCAGTTAATTTAATAGGACTCCTCTGAATAGTCACAGCGATATGTATTCTAATCCACCAAAATGTTTTCTTTCTTCTCTTTCAGCTTAGTACGCCTTACAGGTTACATCCACTCATCCAGTTTTAATTATGGTTTTAAGTTTTCCACAGAATTAGCATTTGAGAATTCTGAAAAAAATATCTAAATACATTACATTCCTCAGTATGACTGCTTACCATCTGTTGCATAGCAACTTTCAAACCTCATCCAGGCTTCAGTGCATCTTAGTTACCTGGGAAATATATATAATTAGGCTCAACAAGAATATGCAGTTCTGGGGGGGTTCTTGTGTTTAGATGTTGGAGTGCACAGGAGATTTCAGAAGGTCTGATTTCCAGCAACTTTCTTTCCTTACTAACGCATTAGGGGGTTTCTGAATATATTATTTAACGTCTACTGTATTTCTCAGCTAATTCCCACCCACAAGTCACCAAAACAACAACGATCTATTCTAAGTTAGAGATGTCGCGAACCTCCGATTTTCGGTTTGTGAACCCCATTCGCGAACTTCCGCGGAAGGTTCGGTTCGCGGAAAAGTTCGCAAACCGCAATAGACTTCAATGGGGAGGCGAACTTTGAAAAATAGAAAAAATTATGCTGGCCACAAAAGTGATGGAAAAGATGTTTCAAGGGGTCTAACACCTGGAGGGGGGCATGGCGGAGTGGGATACACGCCAAAAGTCCCAGGGAAAAATCTGGATTTCACGCAAAGCAGCGTTTTAAGGGCAGAAATCACATTGAATGCTAAATTGCAGGGCTAAAGTGCTTTCAAACATCTTGCATGTGCATACATCAATCAGGGAGTGTAATTAGAGTACTGCTTCACACTGACACACCAAACTCACTGTGTAACGCACCGCAAACAGCTGTTTGTGTAGTGACGGCCATGCTGGACTGGTGCGCAACATGGCCAGAGTGCAGGCTGTGGCGATTTTCCAGCCCATATGGTCGCCGGGCTGTGGTAGCTCAATGATAGAACAACAGTTACTGTCCAGCTGATCAAATTTGGTCTGACCACAATGAAGCAGCGACCTTATTATCTTTGGTGTGCCACCCCCACCTGAGACACTCATATAGCCGGCGGTCATTGCTTCATTGTGATACGCAAGCCCCTTCACCGCGGCAAGGTAATGATCATGAAGGGGGATGGGAACATGTACATGCCTTTTGATTTTTTGTTGCAGCCGCCCGCAGTGCAGCCAGAAAAATTAGGCAGGCATGTACACGCACCAGAAAAATTAGTATAGCGGCCGCTGCTAGCAGCTGCCTTAAAAATTCAGGAATCCGCCTAGAGTCCTGGACCCTGTTGGTGGTGGCGGAGAAGGCAAGCGGCCTGCAGGCAGAGATGCTGTGTGTGGGGACTGACTTAGTCTTCGGTCGGGCAGTAGCCCTCCGTGCCTCATTCATTTTGATAAAGGTGAGGTACTGAACACTGTTGTGACTTAAGCGACTTCTCTTCTCAGTGACAATGCCTCCAGCTGCACTGAAGGTCCTTTCTGACAGGACGCTTGCGGCAGGGCAAGAGAGAAGTTGGATGGCAAATTGGAACTGCTCTGGCCACAGGTCAAGCCTGCGCACACAGTAGTTCAAAGGTTCATCGTCGCTGGTCGCAGTGTCTACATCCACAGTTAAGGCCAGGTAGTCGGCTACCTGCCGTTCCAGGCATTGGTGGAGGATGGATCTGGAAGGGCTATGGCGAGGCGTTGGACTAAAGAATGTCCGTATGTCCGACATCACCCTGAGATCGCTGGAGCGTCCTGTCCTTGCCTGCGTGGACTTGGGAGGAGGATTACTGCCAGTGGTACCTTTATTGTGTTGTGCTGTCACATCACCCTTAAACGCATTGTAAAGCATCATTGCCAGCTTGTTCTGCAAGTGCTGCATCCTTTCCGCCTTCTGTTGAGTTGGTAACAGGTCTGCCACTTTGTGCCTGTACCGAGGGTCTAGTAGCGTGGCCACCCAGTACAGGTCAATCCCCTTGAGTTTTTTAATAAGGGGGTCCCTCAATAGGCTGGACAACATGAAAGAGGCCATCTGCACAAAGTTGGATCCAGACGTACTTTCCATCTCCTCTTGCTCTTCCTGAGTGACGTCACGCAAGTCCTCTTTCTCCCCCCTGCCACGAACAATACCACGGGAACGTGAAGCAGCACAAGCCCCCTCTGACGGCTGCTGCGGTTGTTCTTCTGCCGCCGCCTCTTCCTCCTCCACACAAACGCCTTCCTCACCCTCATCCGAGTCTGACTCCTCTCCTTCCTCACATGACACCTCTTCTTCCTCCTCCTCCCCCTCTGTGCTGCAGCAGGTGTCAAGGAAACATCTGGTTCGGATGAAAATTGCTCCCAGGACTCCTCCTGCCATAACTGTTCTTCCTCACTCTCCTCCACAGCTTGATCCACAACTCTACGCATGGCACGCTCCAGGAAGTAAGTGTAGGGGATTAAGTCGCTGATGGTGCCTTCAGCGCGACTCACCAGGTTGGTCACCTCCTCAAACGGCTGCATGATCCTGCATGCATTTCGCATCAGTGTCCAGTTCGGTAGCCGGAACATCCACATCTTCCCAGATTGTGTCCTTCTACTGTAATTGTACAGGTACTGGGTGATGGCTTTCTTCTGGTCTAGCAGGTGAGAGAACATGAGCAGGGTGGAATTCCAGCGAGTCGGGCTATCGCAAATGAGGCATCTCACCGGCAAGTTGTTTCTCCGCTGAATGTCCGCAAAGCGTGCCATGGCCGTGTAAGACCGCCTGAAATGCCCACACAACTTCCTGGCCTGCTTCGGGATGTCCTCTAAGCCTGGGTACTTTGACACAAATGCTTGCACGACCAGATTCAGCACATGCAGGGTACATGTGCCAGCTTTCCCAAATTCAAAGCGGAAAGGAGATTGCTGCCGTTGTCACACACCACGTTGCCGATCTCCAGCTGGTGCGGGGTCAGCCATTGCTCCACCTCTTTGTTAAGATCAGCCAGGAGAGCTGGTCCAGTGTGACTCTCCGCTTTGAGGTAAGACATGTCTAAAATGGCGTGACACCGTCGTACCTGGCATGCAGCGTAGACTCTGGGGAGATGGGGCTGTGTAGCTGGAGAGGAGGAGATGGCAGCACCACTAGAGTTGAACTGCCACTCAGCCAAGGAGGAGGAGGAGGATGACAGCGAAGAGGATGTAGCAGGAGGAGAAGGAGAGGAGGTGGCCTGTCTGCAAGACGTGGAGGTGTCATAAGTTGGTCCGCTGCGCAGCCACGTACTCCATGCTTGCCATCGGTCACCAGGTTGACCCAATGGGCTGTGTACGTAATGTAGCGGCCCTGCCCGTGCTTGGCAGACCAGGCATCCGTGGTCAGGTGGAACCTTGACCCAACGCCCTTTGCAAGAGATGACACCACTTGCCTCTCAACTACACGGTACAGTTTGGGTATGGCCTTTTGTGAAAAATAATTGCGGCCTGGTATCTTCCACTGCGGTGTCCCAATGCCCACAAATTTACGGAAAGCCTCTGACTCCACCAGCTTGTATGGTAATAGCTAGCGAGCTAATAGTTCCGCCATGCCAGCTGTCAGACGCCGGGCAAGAGGGTGACTGGCAGAAATTGGCTTCTTCCGCTCAAATACTCCCTTCACGGACACCTGGCTACTGCTGTGGGCAGAGGAGCAGGAACCACTCAAGGGCAGAGGCGGCGTGGAGGAGGGTGGCTGTGAAGGTGCAAGGGAGAAAGCGGCTGAAGATGATGCAACTGAAGGAGGAAGAGGAGAAGGAGGGTGGCTTGTCTTTTGGGTGCTGCTTTTCCTCATGTGTTCTTCCCATTGCTGTTTGTGCCTTTTCTCCAGGTGCCTTCGTAAGGCACTTGTCCCTACGTGAGTGTTGGCCTTTCCATGGCTCAATTTTTGGAGGCAGAGAGAACAGATGGCTTTGCTCCGATCTGAAGGTACACACGTTAAAAAATTTCCAAACCGCTGAGCCCCCCTGGGGTGATGGCACTATGGTGGCATCAGCAGCTGACGTTGAAGGGCATGTTGGCTGGCTGTCTATAGCTGGCGATACATGGCACCGGACACTGCCCCCAGCTGTTTCTGAGGACGAGCTCCCTCTGCTCCTTTCATGGACTCGTCTCCTCCTACTCCTCTCTGGCTCCCCCTCTGAACTGTCCCCCTGGTCATCTCCTCTATTGGGAACATACGTGGCATCCGTATAATCGTCATCATGTTCCACCTGCCCAGGCAGCTTCACTTTCCTCAGACACCTCCACAACTGCACCAACATCAGCTGCTTCATCATCCCCCTCCTCACACGTTACGTCCATACTACCATTGCCACCTAACTCAGACATATCAGGTGTTGTAACTTGCTTAACGCCTTCATCTTGTTGTAACATTATTGGCTGTGAATCAGGGATTTCCACACCAAATAACTCCTGCGAAGTGTCAAATGCAGCGGATGTGGTGCTTGTAGTAGCGCTGGTGGCTGTGGGAGATGAGGTGTTCTGTGTTAAATACTCAACCACGTCCTCACAATTTTGGGAAGTGATGGCATGGCACTGAGCACTGTTCTTTGGGCCAGGTCCGCACAAAATCACATCAACACAATCTCGCACAGACCTGCCGGTGCCAGGTGGCCTTCCTCTGGGTCTGCCTCTACCTCTTCCTCTACCTGGCTTGTCCATTTTGTCCATCTCGGGGGGATGCTAGGTATATGCAGTGAGGTGGATTCACTGAACACAAAGGTAAATAGATGCAGTGAGGTGAGTTCACTCAACACAAAGGTAGTTATATGCAATGAGGTGGGTTCACTGAACTAAAGGTAGTTATATGCAGTGAGGTGGGTTCAATGAACACAAAGGTAGTTATATGCAGTGAGATGGGTTCACTCAACACAACAGCTGGGTATATGCAGTGAGGTGGGTTCACTGAACACAAAGGTAGTTAGATGCAGTGAGGTGGGTTCACTCAACACAATAGGTAGTTAGATGCAGTGAGGTGGGTTCACTCAACACAACAGCTAGGTATATGCAGTGAGGTGGATTCACTGAACACTAAAGGTAGTTAGATGCAGTGAGGTGGGTTCACTCAACACAACAGCTAGGTATATGCAGTGAGGTGGGTTCACTGAACACAAAGGTAGGTATATGCAGTGAGGTGGGTTCACTGAACACAAGGGTAGTTATATCCAGTGAGGTGAGTTCACTCAACACAAAGCTAGTTATATGCAGTGAGGTGGGTTCACTGAACACAAAGGTAGTTATATGCAGTGAGGTGGGTTCACTGAACACAAAGGTAGTTATATGCAGTGAGGTGGGTTCACTCAACACAACAGCTAGGTATATGCAGTGAGGTGGGTTCACTGAACACAAAGGTAGTTATATGCAGTGAGGTGGGTTCACTGAACACAAAGGTAGTTAGATGCAGTGAGGTGGGTTCACTCAATACAACAGCTAGGTAGATGCAGTGAGGTGGGTTCACTGAACACAAAGGTAGTTAGATGCAGTGAGGTGGGTTCACTCAACACAATAGGTAGTTAGATGCAGTGAGGTGGGTTCACTCAACACAACAGCTAGGTATATGCAGTGAGGTGGGTTCACTGAACACAAAGGTAGTTATATGCAGTGAGGTGGGTTCACTGAACACAACAGCTAGGTAGATGCAGAGAGGTGGGTTCACTGAACACAATAGGTAGTTAGATGCAGTGAGGTGGGTTCACTCAACACAACAGCTAAGTATATGCAGTGAGGTGGGTTCACTGAACACAAAGGTAGGTATATGCAGTGAGGTGGGTTCACTGAACACAAAGGTAGTTATATGCAGTGAGGAGAGTTCACTCAACACAAAGGTAGTTAGATGCAGTGAGGTGGGTTCACTGAGCACTAAAGGTAGTTAGATGCAGTGAGGTGGGTTCACTCAACACAACAGCTAGGTAGATGCAGTGAGGTGGGTTCACTCAACACAAACGTAGGTATATGCAGTGATGAGGTGGGTTAACTAAACACAACAGGTACTAGTAGGTATATGCAGTACTGAGTAGTACAATGTGCAGCTCCCTGTCACACACACAGGTAGTCACTGAATGTGCTGCTGGGCTGCTGGCAGTGGCACACACACAGTATAAATTAGCAATGCTGTCTATGCAACACAAGTGTCAGTGTGACACACAGAAAAAAAAAATGATCACAAGAACAGGATTAGCTCTGAAAAGAGCTGTTGAATGAGGGGTGCTATTAAAGCAATAAGATTCAGCCAGCAGCAAGCTAACAAGCCAAGAGCCTAACTAATCTTTCCCTAGGAGAAAAAATCTGCAGCAGCTCGCCCTAGTCTGTCTATTTGCAGGCAGTGGTGCTCATCTGAGCTAGGATATCTGAGATACTCAGATATCCTAGCTCTTTTTTCACTATTCGAGCTTGAATACCAAGCTCGAATAGTATTATCTATCCGGGCTGTGCTATCCGAGCGCACTCGGATAGCAAGCAGCTATCCGGAGATATCCTAGCTATCCGAGCTCGGATAACGTCACGAGCTCGGATAGCGTCACGACAGACGTCACCTCGAGTCCTCACAAGCGAATCAGAGGGCTCCAAGCCCTCTGACTGTAGCCAATCACAGAGGGGGAGCCTGGCCAAGCACCCCTCTATAAATAGCGGACACCATCTTGCCTCACTCGTCCTGCTTACGACTTACTGACTGATAGTACTGAGAGACTGCTCCAGTGCTTTTTGTCTGTGTGCAAGTGCATTTATATTGTTCTAAACCAAGCGTTTTTACACTCCAACACTTGAAATTCAACTGTATTGCTTTGTATTGTAGATAGATTGTATTTTAGGCAGTTTAGTTTGTGTGATTAGGGACTAGGGAGGGAGACTGTCACTGGTGCTGCTGCAGCTGCAGCCAGCAGCTAGGCCCTGTGCCTAGGCAAGGCAGCCTGCCCTGCTCTGTGCTCTAGTTTCTAGTTACCTGTGCTCTCACCTGTCCTACTCCTGTACTACTTCTGTGTTAGATAGATTTAGATTTGTACTATTTTGTAGTTAGCAAGGCCCAGCTTTACTGCTATACCTGTCCTGTATCTGCTCTCTGTAATCTAGTCACACCTGTTCTATTATTTACCTAGATTCTTCTATTGTTTAGTTAGTACTGTAGTGTACTCTAGTCTGTGTATAGGGACCATCCGTCACAGCGTTACCAAGGGTCTTTGTGTGCGCAGTGCACGTCTGCGCTGTCCGCACCCTCTCGTTAGTGCTACACCTGTCCTATTTGTTTATATAACTTCTATTGTGTATTCGCTGACTTGTACTGTACTGTAGTCTGTGTATAGGGACACCGTCAGTCAGCGTCAGCTAGGGTCTTTGTGTACGCAGTGCACGTCTGCGCTGTCCGCACCCTCTCGTTAGTGCTACAATCGTCCTATTTGTTTTTATTACTTCTATTGTGTATTCGCTGACTTGTACTGTACTGTAGTCTGTGTATAGGGACACCGTCAGTCAGCGTCAGCTAGGGTCTTTGTGTGCGCACTGCGCACTCTCTCGTTAGCGCTACACCGATCTCTGCTGTAGAGTACACCTGTCTGTCACCTCACACACCCACCACCACCACCAGTCCCACCCCATTAAAGTACCCCACTTGTCCCACCCGCCTATACATAACTTTTTTTTTTCATTTGTATAATATTAAAAATATACGATGTCTGGCACTGGCAGCCGCGGTTTGGGCAGGGGCAGCAAGGGCAGCAAGGGCATCGGCAAGAGAGGAGGTCGTGGGCGTGGCAGCCACGCCACCACCACCACCATGCGCAGTTCTGCGTCTGCACCAGTGGCTATTCCGCTATTAGCCACTGGCCGTGGACGCCTTGGCCGCCAAACAGCTGGGAGTCACGCTGCAGAGACACAGCAGCAGCGTGTGGCGCAGATGTTCCTCCCACCGCCTGGTCGTAGCCGTCCTATTGAAGAGAAGGACGCAGACTCTGTGGTGGAACTGATGGTGGATGAGCAGGCCACCATTAGCTCTGGAACCGAGTCCGCCACCCCCGCCACCACTCCTGTTCGCAAGAGCAGCAGCAGCCGCCCAGCACTGCCTGGGGAGGAGGAGGAGGAGTGCAGTTCTCCAGCCCCAGCGGGAAACACCAGCACCCTGTCACTCAGCACCTTCTTATCCCCAAGCACAAGGGCTATGGAGTGCTGTTGTGGCAGAATTGGCAATGGAGGAGGAAGAAATGCTGTTGGGCACTTTGGGGGATGATGCTTTGGACAGTCAGACAGTGGTGACTGTCCCTCAGCCCATGCATGCAGAAGGGGAGTTTGTGGGGTCATCCCAGCAGGACATGTTTGCGGAGGGGGAGGATGATGATGACAGGGTGAAGGACAGAGACTGGGTGGCAGATCCTGGGGCTGTCATCAGCTCTGAGGAGGAGGATGCGTCTGCGAGCCTTGCTAGAAGGATCAGCATCGCAGACATATTAGGCAGGAAAAGAAGTGGGCGTGGTATGCAGGCCACACAGCGTGCTGATCCGGAGAGTTCTGCCAGTGCCACCACCAGAAACCCCCCAACCACCACAGGGAGACCAGCGGCAGCAGCAGCACCTTCGAGCCGAAGGGGCAACTTCACCTCCCCAATTTGGAATTTTTTCACCCTGCCATATGTAGAGTGCAAGTATGCCACCTGCAACCAGTGCCGCCAGCAGCTCAGCAGAGGGAAGGAGCCCTCTGCGTTTGGCACCACCTCTCTGGTGAACCATCTGGCAGGGAAACACTTTCATGAGCATGAGGAGTTCATGAAGTTGAAGGAAGCTGGCAGTGGCAGACCCGCCACCACTGCGAAGCCGTCGGCAGCAGCCACCCGCCCTCCTCCACCTCCTCCAGCAGCACCAGCAGGAGTGCATCAGAAACGCACTGCTCATCCTCCCTCTGCAACTCCTGCCGCCGACACTGAGGCCTGTTCTGGCAGCCAGTCCTCAGTGGCCTCCTCTGCTCCCTCCAGTGATTCCCGTGCCAGCAAAAGGCGTCGCCAGACCCTGCTCAGCGACACCTTGCAGGGGGTGGTCATGGTTCTGCCTCCCAGCAGCCGTCGCGTGCGTCAGCTGAATGACTTGCTGGCACGGGCCATGTGCTCCCAACTCCTGCCTTATTCCCTTGTGCAGGAGGGGAGCGACATGCGTGCGCTCCTGATGTGTGCAGCCCCCGATTGGCCAATCCCCAGCCGACATTATTTTGCACGCACGGCCATCCCTGCATTTCACCGCTCTGTGATGGCCAATGTCGGGAGAGGGCTGGAGCACGCGGTGGGTCAACGGGTCCACGTCACCATGGACTCGTGGAGCAGCCGGTTTGGGACAGGCCGCTATCTGTCCTTCACCGCGCATTGGGTCAGCTTGGTGGAAGGGGGTGAGGAGGGGGGAGCAGCATCGGGCACTGTCAGAGCAGCAGCAGCAACAACGCAGTGGGTGGTGCCACCATGCAGGGTCAGCGGAATTGCAGCAGGTTCCTCTGATCCGCTTCCATCCTCCGGCACACCAGCCCAAACCCCCCACCTCAGCAGCAGCGTGAAGCCCCGCCACTGCCAAGCGCTGCTGGAATTGGTCGGCCTGGGGAAGACCAAACTGACGGCGAACCATGTCCTGGCCAAACTCCGAGAGCAGGAGAGGAATTGGCTGACCCCCAGAGGCCTCAGAGTCGGAGAGGTGGTGTCCGACAATGGGGCAAACCTGGTTGCTGCAATCAGCATGGGAGACTGACCCACATCCCCTGCCTGGCGCACGTCCTGAACCTGGTAGTCCAAAAGTTCCTGCGGACCTACCAGGGGATGGACCGACTCCTTGAGGCGGCAAGGAAGGTTGTGCGTCATTTCCGGCACTCACCTGCAGCCGTAGCGAGCCTGGAAGAGGTGCAGAAGGAGCTGCACCTGCCACAGGACTGGCTCCATGATCGATGTTCCAACTCGCTGGAACTCCACCCTGGCGATGTTGGAGCGTCTGGTTGAACAGAGGCAGGCTGTCAGCCAGTACCTTGCACGTGCAACAGTTGCCTCCATCACTGCAACTGGGCATGCCGCCACCAACCTCCCGTCCATAGTCTCCACAGAGGCCTAGGGGCACATGCAGCAGGTGTGCTCAGTGCTGGCACCCTTCCTGCAGGCCACCAACATGGTAAGCAGGGACCATGCAATGGTGTGCGAGTGGGTCTCCTTGATGTGTGTGCTGGACAGGGCCCTGTATGCACTGCTGGAAGAGGGAGCGGCAGCCTTGGACCAGCAGGAGCTGCAGGCAGCTTCACAGGCCACCTCTGAGGAGGAGGGCTTGGAGTTGGTGGAGGTCCCTGACCTTGCTGCTGATGAGGGGGAGCAGCAGAGCGCAGCTGGACTGGTGCGGGGGTGGAGAGAGGATGAGGTGGAGGAGGCAGAGGAAGAGGATGACAGCACTGTCGGCTCTGGGGCTGCCGATGATGTGCCAGCAGACATGGCCAGACTCTTCCCAATGGCAGCGCACATGCTGAGGTGCCTGCGCAAGGACCCAAGGGTCATCCAGATGAAGCAGAGGGAGGACATCTGGATCTGCATGATGCTGGACTTACGTCTGAAGGGGAAGCTCAGCCAGTTCCTGCCTGCAGGAGGAGACCGTGCGCAACAAATGAGGGATTTGCAGCTGTCCCTTGTTGAGCGCTTGGAGGAAGCCTTCCCTCAGCCATCCACCCCCACTGTCCAGCCAGCACAGAGGCAGCAGCAGGTGCCTGCATCCACCAGCAGCAAGCGCACCACAGACCTGCTGTCTCTGACCAATGAGCTCTACATGAGTGTAGAGCTGCCAAGACAGGACTAGAGAGGAGGTGCCTGCAGCAGCATACTTCTCCAGTCACAGGCAGCGCTTGACCCGCATGGTGGCTGACTACATGGGGTCCTTCAGCGGGCTTGACAGCGTTGCCCCTGTTTATCCCATGGAGTATTGGGTCAAGCACCTGCCGATCTGGAGCGAGCTTGCGCAGTATGCCCTGGAAGTGCTCTCCTGCCCCCCTTCCAGCGTACTGTCGGAGCGTTGCTTCAGTGCAGCCGGTGGAGTCGTCACTGAGAAGCGCTCTCGTCTGTCTCACAAGTCTGTGGACAGACTGACGTTTCTCAAAATGAACCAGGCTTGGGTGGAAGGCGAATTCCTGGCCCCTGTTGTCGGCGAGAGGGGGACATGAAGTGGCGCACACACATTACACCTGCTGCTGCTGTATTTCTTCCTGCTATCTGTGTCTCCACTGCCAGGGAACACATTACAAGGTGCTGCTGCCCATGCGCCACCAGCTATTACGCTCAAAAATAGCTGCCTGCCCTGCATTATTTATTTTGGAAAAAAAAAATTATTTTAGAGGTGTCCGGGTTGAAAACTGTGCTGTCCCAATTGTGTATTGGACACAATGTGGGCTTCATGACCGCTGTCTGGAACCTCATGCTGTTTATTTATGGCCCTGGAACCACCGCTAGGACCCAGGGCCTTTTATGTCTCGCTCCCTGCACTCCTGCTGCCTGCTGCCAGCCTGCCACACACTCATCCTCCTCACGCTGCCTGCTGTTGTATTTCCTCCTGCTGTCTGTGTCTCCACTGCCAGGGAACACATTACAAGGTGCTGCTGCCCATGCGCCACCAGCTATTACGCTCAAAAATAGCTGCATCAATTTGAAAAAAAAAAATTTGTAATTAATTTAGAGGTGTCCGGGTTGAAAACTGTGCTGTCCCAATTGTGCATTGGACACAATGTGGGCTTCACGACCGCTGTCTGGAACCTCATGCTGTTTATTTACGGCCCTGGTACCACCGCTCGGAACCAGGGCCTATTATGTCTCGCTGCCTGCCCTCCTGCTGCCTGCTGCCAGTCTGCCACACACTCATCCTCCTCACGCTGCCTGCTGTTGTATTTCCTCCTGCTATCTGTGTCTCCACTGCCAGGGAACACATTACAAGGAGCTGCTGCCCATGCGCCACCAGCTATTATGCTCAAAAATAGCTGCATCAATTTGAAAAAAAAAATTGTAATTAATTTAGAGGTGTCCGGGTTGAAAACTGTGCTGTCCCAATTGTGCATTGGACACAATGTGGGCTTCACGACCGCTGTCTGGAACCTCATGCTGTTTATTTACGGCCCTGGTACCACCGCTCGGAACCAGGGCCTATTATTTCTCGCTGCCTGCACTCCTGCTGCCTGCTGCCACACACTCATCCTCCTCACGCTGCCTGCTGTTGTATTTCCTCCTGCTATCTGTGTCTCCACTGCCAGGGAACACATTACAAGGTGCTGCTGCCCATGCGCCACCAGCTATTACGCTCAAAAATAGCTGCATCAATTTGAAAAAAAAAAATTAATTAATTTGGAGGTGTCCGGGTTGAAAACTGTGCTGTCCCAATTGTGCATTGGACACAATGTGGGCTTCACAACCGCTGTCTGGAACCTCATGCTATTTACGACCCTGGTACCACCGCTCGGAACCAGGGCCTATTATGTCTCGCTGCCTGCCCTCCTGCTGCCTGCTGCCAGTCCGCCACAAACTCATCCTCCTCACGCTGCCTGCTGTTGTATTTCCTCCTGCTATCTGTGTCTCCACTGCCAGGGAACACATTACAAGGTGCTGCTGCCCATGTGCCACCAGCTATTACGCTCAAAAATAGCTGCATCAATTTGAAAAAAAAATTGTAATTAATTTAGGGGTGTCCGGGTTGAAAACTGTGCTGTCCCAATTGTGCATTGGGCACAATGTGGGCTTTACGACCACTGTCTGGAACCTCATGCTGTTTATTTACGGCCCTGGTACCACCGCTCGGAAGCAGGGCCTATTATGTCAGTCACATCACACTGCCTGACACACACTACTCCTCCTCCTGTAGCTGCATTGAGCTTCTGCTGTCTGTGTGCTGCTACCACTGCCAGGGAGAACAGAAAAAGAACTATTTTTTCTGCTGCCACCCACTCTCCTACCAGCTATTAAATTTACCGCACTACAACTTGCAACTACTTCCTCCTCCTGCTGATGTCTGTGTTTTACCACCGCCAGGGTACACAGAAAAAGGCGCTGTGGCTTGCAATGTGCCACTACCTATTATGCCATCAACACAAATATAACTATGGTGTTGTTATTAAAATAAAATATTTCCACAAATGAAGTAAAAAAAAATACTACAAAAGAAAGGAAAACCAAGACACATAATATAATGATAGAGAAGAAGAGGAAGAAGAAGAAGAAGATATAGAAGAAGAAGATGAAGAAGATATAGAAGAAGAAGATATAGAAGAAGAAGATGAAGAAGATATAGAAGAAGAAGATATAGAAGAAGAAGAAGACGAAGAAGAAGAAGATATAGAAGACGAAGAAGAACAAGGTATAGAAGAAGAAGAAGAAGAAGATATAGAAGAAGAAGAAGAAGATATAGAAGAAGAAGAAGAAGAAGAAGATATAGAAGAAGAAGAAGAAGAAGAAGATATAGAAGAAGAAGAAGATATAGAAGAAGAAGAAGATATAGAAGGAGAAGAAGGAGAAGATATAGAAGAAGAAGAAGAAGATATAGAAGAAGAAGAAGATATAGAAGAAGAAGAAGAAGAAGAAGAAGATATAGAAGAAGAAGAAGAATATATAGAAGAAGAAGAAGAAGATATAGAAGAAGAAGATATAGAAGAAGAGGAAGAAGAAGAAGATATAGAAGAAGAAAAAGATAATTGAAGAAGATACAAGAAGTAGAAGATGAAGAAGATTCGAGTAGAAGAAGATATAGAAGAAGAAGAAAAAGAAGAAGATATAGAAGAAGAAGATGATATAGAAGAAGAAGATGAAGATGACGTAAATGAAGTCTTCCAACAACCAATTTGGACACACCTTCTCATGCAAACACTTTTCATGAAGTTAATTTACTATTTTTGATACCTTTTTTATAACTACTACATCACCACATAATCACTTGATGTTTTTCTTCATAAAAAAGGTGGTTTCATGCATCATTGACCTCCAATACAAGTTTTAAAAGCTATTTAAGGCCAGTTCGAATATTTTACTCGAATACAGACTCGGATAGTGACATCGGATATCCGAGTTCGAATCGGATATTCGATTAACTCGAATATCGAACTTCGAGTGAATTTGGATAGTTTACTATCCGAATTCGACCAAACTTGAATAGGATAATGAGGTATCCGATCAACAGTGTTTGCAGGCACACGAGTGAGTGTAATGGCCAGCGAGCCTGCCTTATATAAGGGGGGGTGGGGCTCCAGGGCTAAGTGTAGCCGAATTGGCTACGATGTGCCTGCTGACTGTGATGTAGAGGGTCAAAGTTGACCCTCATAGTGCATTATGGGGCGAATCGAACTTCCGCAAAAGTTCGCCTTCGCAGGCGAACGCGAACCACCCAAAGTTCGCCTGGAACCGTTTGCCAGCGAACCGTTCGGGACATCTCTATTCTAAGTTAGTCATCCAGCATTGAAGAGAAATCCCACCTTTAGAGGGGAGAAAAGTTCAGTTCAGCTCTAAAAATCATTTGGATTATTGCCACACATTATTTCAACCTTGTATATTTTTACTTAAAGCATAACAGAAGTCACCTGTGACATGATGAGATAAACATATATTAATATAGTACTAACCCTACTAAGAAATTATCTGAAGTCCCTTTCTGTTTTTCAGTACAGCAAGAGTTGAAAAACTTGAGTTGTTATCTATGCAAAACAGCTTGTTGAGCCGTTTATTGACTTCAGTCAGGTTTCTTGAAAATGAAATAGAAGCTAAACATCTTTTATCTGTCAGGGAGATGAAAGGTAATAAGGTTTTACTGCAGAAAAGTTCAAAGGGTCATTAGGTCTTTTTTTCAGCTTACTCAAGATACCCATGTTTATGTTAATTTTCCCGGTTTCAGCAACAGAAATACTTCCAATATTTATATATTGCTGTATATTGGTATGTAACCCCGCCCTGCCAATGATGCTTAGCCTAGGCTGTTTTGTTATGTGGAATTCTCCTCTCAGTATATTTTGTACTGGCTTTGCAACTCTCAGGCCCCTTTCACAGTATGGCGTTGCATTACTCTACCTTGCTGCTCTCCCGCCGCTCCCCTGTCGCAGTGGCCATTAATCTCAATGAGACTGGCCACAGTACCCACTGTACAATGCAATGCGGCAAAAGTGTTTCTGGTGATGCAGAAGTTGCAGCGGTACCTCGCGCCGCACAATTGCATGCCGGTGCATCAGTGCATAACTGACTGGAAGTGTGCACACAGCCGAGGGGACAGACACAAGTGATGTCTGACATCACTTGCATGCATGTTCAATGACAGGGCCAGGACTAGAGTGAGTGGGGTGAGAGGAGGCTGGGTCCCCTCAAATAAAAGTCCTGCCCCTTCAATCGGGCAGTGCGGCAGGGAGGTGTGGCGGGGGGACAGCGGAACAGCGGGCAGGGGACGTGCCGACCTTCCCCCGCCAGACTGCGGGACCCCCATTGTGAACTGGTCATGGCGTCTAAAAGACACCGCGCCAGTTTATCCCCACAGCTCACCACTCCAGCCTGCATAGTATTCCGGCAGGCAGAGCAGTGCTATGGGAAGATGGCACCTAAAGCCCTGTACTGGAGACTATTTGTGTCTCCAGTACAGGGCTTCGTGCGCCACCTTCCTGTAGCCCTGCTTTCTTCCTGTCAGCGCGGGACTTTCGCAGGCTGGCTACGCCACTGCAGATCATCGGGGGAAGCTGCGCCCAGGGAGAGGAGTCTTCTGTAGGTGAGTAAATGCTTCTTTTATTACAGGTGGGCATTCGTTTTTGGTGAAACTCTGGGCACATTAAGATTATTTTAAGGTGAAACACTGGCCACATTATGATTATTTTATGGTGAAACGCTGGCCACATTATCATTATTTTATGGTGAAACGCTGCCCATATTACAATTACTTTCTAGTGAAACATTGCCGCATTACAATTATTTTCTGGTGAAACGCTGCTGCATTACGAATATTTTCTGGTGCTAGATTGCCACATTCCAATTATTTTATAGTGAATCATTGCTGCGTTACAATTATTTTAAAAGTGATAAATTGACACATTACGATTATTTCTATTGTGAAGCACTGCTTGCATTTCATGTGTCAGAAGTAATAGTTCTTGCATTTCATGTGTCAGTAGTAATAGTTCTTGCATTTCATGTGTCAGAGGCAATAATTCTTTCATTTTATGTGTTGAAGATAACGGTTGTTGCATTTTATGGGTTGGAGGTAATGGTTCTTGCATTTCATGTGTTGGAGATAACGGTTGTTGCATTTTATGGGTTGGAGGTAATGGTTCTTGCATTTCATGTGTTGGAAGTAATGGTTCTTGCATTGCCGCCTCACTGTTACGTGTTACATTACAGTTAACCCCGCCCACATGATGTCATGACCACACCCATTTTTTCACTACCATTACTGAAACAAAATGTGCTCGAACATGATGCCCCCTTCACATTTCTGACTGCCCCCTCATATGTGCCTTTCTAGAACAGGCCCTGTTCAATGGGTGGGGACATACAGATTTTCCTGTGCGTGCAATCTGCCGCAGGGATCAATCTGCATGCAATAGTGCCATGCAATGCACTTTGGGAGGCTTCTCTGCTTCCCACAAACCGTACTGCATCGTGTTTGCAAACACCCTCAATAAATAAACATTCCATAGAGCTGCACCTACCGAAACTAAAGATGTTGCCACCTGTAATAAATTTCAGAATGTAAATTGGTAAGAGGACAGATTTTACAGAGGGAAAACACTAACCAAATTAATTATAAATGAATATTGTAAGGCATAAGCAATTTTATTCATTACGATACAGTTCCTCTTTAAAAGGCAGAATGTGGGTTCTAAACTGCAACAGGGGTGTTGCTAAGGTTTGTGTGGCTCTCTCAGGAGTACATAATTTGTAGCCCTACCTCCCCCCCCCATCCACAGACAGAGGTTCTAGGTAGCGGAGGGTCCCCCCCCCCCCCAGTATAGGTCGTCCCCCCAGCATAGGTAGCCAAGATGTCCCCCCAGTATAAGTATTCCCCTCAGTATGGATAGTCACTCCCAGCACAGGTAGCCAGATGTGTCCCCCCATATAGGGCATTGGTGTCAGTGGGCAGGAGCGTAACTAGAGGGGAGCACCCCTGTGATCACAAGAGGGCCCAGAGCTTTGTGGGGCCCCAACTACTAACGTTCCCTTCCTCCCATACAGGGGACTATACTTCAGATCAGGTATTTTTGTGGCTACTCTTGTTATGAGTGTGAAGATCATAATAGCCACACTTGTTTTAGGACTTAAGTGAGATGGGCTCCAAGGCCATGAAGGGCACCAAGAGGAGGCAAGGGAAGAGGAGTAAACACTGGGGGCTCCATCAAAGCTTTGCTGGGGGTCCCATGATTTGTAGTTGTAGATCAGAACACACTGCAGATAGTTTACTATCAGTACAGGAACATAGTAACAGCTTAAACAGTACATACTGGAGGTAGCAAAGATCAGCACATACTGCAGCTAGTTTACTAGTTTACTATCAGTACAGGTACAGAGTAACGGCTTATACTGAACATACTGGAGGTAGCAGAGATCAGCACACACTACAGCTAGTTTACTATCAGTACAAGTACAGAGTAACGGCTTATACTGTACATACTGGAGGCAGCAGAGATCAGCACACACTGCAGCTAGTTTACTATTAGTACAGGTACAGAGTAACAGCTTATACTGTATATACTGGAGGTAGCAGAGATCAGCACACACTGCAGCTAGTCTACTACCAGTACAGGCACAGAGTAACGGCTTATACTGTACATACTGGAGGTAGCAGAGATCAGCACACACTGCAGCTAGTTTACTATCAGTACAGGCACAGAGTAACGGCTTATACTGTACATACTGGAGGTAACAGAGATCAGCACACACTGCAGCTAATTTACTATCAGTACAGGCACAGAGTAACAGCTTATACTGTACATACTGGAGGTAACAGAGATCAGCACACGCTGCAGCTAGTTTAGTATCAGTACAGGTACAGAGTAACGGCTTATACTGTACATACTGGAGGCAGCAGAGATCAGCACACACCGCAGCTAATTTACTATCAGTACAGGCACAGAGTAACAGCTTATACTGTACATACCGGAGGTAACAGAGATCAGTACACACTGCAGCTAGTTTACTATCATTACAGGCACAGAGTAACAGCTTATTAGAGTTGGGCCGAACCTCCGATTTTAGGTTCGCGAACCTGGTTCGCGAACTTCCGCGGAAGGTTCGGTTCGCGTTAAAGTTCCCGAACCGCAATAGACTTCAATGGGGATGCGAACTTTGAAAAAAAAAAAAAATTATGCTGGCCACAAAAGTGATGGAAAAGATGTTTCAAGGGGTCTAACACCTGGAGGGGGGCATGGCGGAGTGGGATACATGCCAAAAGTCCCGGGGAAAAATCTGGATTTGACGCAAAGCAGCGTTTTAAGGGCAGAAATCACATTGAATGCTAAATGACAGGCCTAAAGTGCTTTCAAACATCTTGCATGTGTATACATCAATCAGGTAGTGTAATTAAGGTACTGCTTCACACTGACACACCAAACTCACCGTGTAACGCACCGCAAACAGCTGTTTGTGTAGTGACGGCCGTGCTGGACTGGTGCGCACCATGGCGAGAGTGCAGGTTTTGGTGGCTTTACAGCCCATATGGTCGCCTGGCTGATGTAGCTGAATGACAGAACAGTGACTGTCCAGCTGATCAAATTTGGTCTGACCACAATGAGGCAACGACCTTATTATCGTGGGTGTGCCCCCCAAGACACTCATCTAGGCGCCGGTCATTGCTTCATTGTGATACGCAAGCCCCTTCACCACGGCAAGGTAATGATCACGAAGGGGAATGGGCGCATGTACATGCCTTTTCTTTTGTTGTTGCAGCTGCCCGCAGTGCAGCCAGAAAAATTAGGCAGTCATGTACACGAACCAGAAAAATTATTACAGCGGCCGCTGCTAGCAGCGGCCTAAAAAATTCAGCAATCCGCCTGGAGTCCCGGACCCTGTTGGTGGTGGTGGAGAAGGTAGTCAAGCGGCCTGCAGGCAGACATGCTGTGTGGAGGGACTGGGAGCGACTTAGTCTTCTTGGGGCAGCCCAGGCAGCCAGTCACACGGCGTGCAGGCAGAGATGCTGTGTGTGCGGGGACTGACTTAGTCTTGGGGCGGGCAGCAGCCCTCCGGGATCCATGCCTCATTCATTTTGATAAAGGTGAGGTACTTAACACTTTTGTGACTTAGGCGACTTCTCTTCTCTGTGACAATGCCTCCAGCTGCGCTGAAGGTCCTTTCTGACAGGACGCTTGCGGCAGGGCAGGAGAGAAGTTGGATGGCAAATTGGGACAGCTCTGGCCACAGGTCAAGCCTGCGCACCCAGTAGTTCAAGGGTTCCTCATCGCTGTTCACAGCAGTGTCTACATCCACACTTAAGGCCAGGTAGTCGGCTACCTGCCGTTCCAGGCGTTGGTGGAGGGTGGATCCGGAAGGGCTACGGCGAGGCGTTGGACTAAAGAACGTCCGCATGTCCGACATCACCATGAGATCGCTGGAGCGTCCTGTCTTTGACTGCGTGGACACGGGAGGAGGATTAGTGGCAGTGGTACCTTGCTGGCGTTGTGCTGTCACATCACCCTTAAAGGCATTGTAAAGCATAGTTGACAGCTGGTTCTGCATGTGCTGCATCCTTTCCACCTTCCGCTGAGTTGGTAACAGGTCCGCCACTTTGTGCCTGTACCGAGGGTCTAGTAGTGTGGCCACCCAGTACAGCTCATTCCCCTTGAGGTTTTTTATACGGGGGTCCCTCAACAGGCAGGACAGCATAAAAGACGACATCTGCACAAAGTCGGATCCAGTACCCTCCATCTCCTCTTGCTCTTCCTCAGTGATGTCAGGTAAGTCAACCTCCTCCCCCCAGCCGCGAACAATACCACGGGAAGGTTGAGCAGCACAAGCCCCCTGCGACGCCTGCTGCGGTTGTTCTCCTGCCGCTGTCCCCTCCTCCTCCTCCTCCTCCCCCAAAGAAACACCTTGCTCATCATCCTCTGAGTCTGACTCGTCTTCTGCACACGACTTCTCTTCTTCCTCCTCCTCCCCCCTCTGTGCTGCCGCAGGTGTTGAGGAAACAGCTGGGTCTGATGAAAATTGGTCCCATGCCTGTTCCTGCCGTAACGGTTCCTGGTCACGCTCATTCACAGCTTCATCCGCCACTCTACGCACAGCACGCTCCAAGAAGTAAGCGTAGGGAATTAAGTCGCTGATGGTGCCCTCACTGCGGCTCACCAGGTTGGTCACCTCCTCAAACGGCCGCATGAGCCTGCATGCATTTTTCATCAGTGTCCAGTTGTCGGGCCAGAACATCCCCATCTTCCCAGACTGTTTCATTCTACTGTAGTTGTAGAGGTAGTGGGTCACGGCTTTCTTCTGTTCTAGCAGGCGGGAGAACATGAGCAGGGTCGAGTTCCAGCGAGTCGGGCTATCGCAAATGAGGCGTCTCACCGGCATGTTGTTTTTGCGCTGAATTTCCGCAAAGCGTGCCATGGCTGTGTAAGACCGCCTCAAATGCCCACAGAACTTCCTGGCCTGCTTCAGGACATTCGCTAAGCCAGGGTACTTTGCCACAAATCTTTGAACCACTAGATTCATGACATGTGCCATGCAGGGTATGTGTGTCAGCTTCCCCATATGCAAAGCGGCAAGCAGATTGCTGCCGTTGTCGCACACCACGTTGCCTATCTCCAGGTGGTGCGGGGTCAGCCACTCATCCACCTGTTTCTTAAGAGCAGCCAGGAGAGCTGCTCCAGTGTGACTCTCCGCTTTGAGACAAGACATGTCTAAGATGGCGTGACACCGTCTTACCTGGCATGCAGCATAGGCCCTGCGGAGCTGGGGCTGTGTAGCTGGAGAGGAGAACTGCCACTCAGCCAAGGAGGAGGAGAACAGCGAAGAGCATGTAGCAGGAGGAGAGGAGGTGGCAGGAGGCCTGCCTGCAAGCCGTGGAGGTGTCACAATTTGGTCCGCTGCACCCTGCTTGCCATCGTTCACCACCAGGTTCACCCAATGGGCTGTGTAGGTAATGTAGCGGCCCTGCCCGTGCTTGGCAGACCAGGCATCCGTGGTCAGGTGTACCCTTGACCCAACGCTCTTCACAAGAGATGACACCACTTGCCTCTCAACTTCACGGTGCAGTTGGGGTATGGCCTTTCTCGAAAAATAAGTGCGGCCTGGCATCTTCCACTGCGGTGTTCCGATGGCCACAAATTTACGGAAGGCCTCAGAGTCCACCAGCCGGTATGGTAACAGCTGCCGAGCTAACAGTTCCGCCACGCCAGCTGTCAGACGCCGGGCAAGGGGGTGACTGGCCGAAATTGGCTTCTTCCGCTCAAACATTTCCTTCACGGACACCTGACTGCTGCTGTGGGCAGAGGAGCAGGAAGCGCTCAAGGGCAGAGGCGGAGTGGAGGAGGGTGCCTGTGAAGGTGGAAGGGAGAAAGCGGCAGAAGCAGATAATGCACCTGATGGAGGAGGAAGAGGAGAAGGAGGGTGGCTTTGCTTTTGTGTGCTGCTGCTGCTTTTGCTCAGGTGGCCATCCCATTGCTGTTTGTGCCTTTTCTCCAGGTGCCTTCGTAAGGCACTTGTCCCTACGTGAGTGTTGGCCTTTCCACGGCTCAATTTTTGTTGGCAGAGCGAACAGATGGCTTTGGTCCGATCTGAGGCACACACATTAAAAAATTTCCACACCGCTGAGCCACCCTGGGATGTGGGCACTATGGGGACCTCAGCAGCTGATGCTGAAGGGCAAGTTGGCTGGCTGTACATAGGTGGCGATACATGGTGCCGGACTCTGCCACCAGCTGTTTCTGACGAAGAGCTGCCCCAGCTTCTTTCAGCAACTTCTCTCCTCCTACTACTCTCTGACTCCCCCTCTGAACTGTCCCCCTCTTCATCTCCTCTATTAGGAACATACAGAGGATCCCTATTACCGTCATCATCGTAGTCATCCTGCCCAGCTTCGCTTGCCTCAGACAAATCCAAACTTGCACCATCAGTAGGTCCTTCATCCTCCTGACCCGTTACATCCATAGTGTTGCCGCGTAACTCAGACATATGAGCTGGTGAAAATTCATCTGGCTGTAACAACAATGGCTGTGCATCAGTGATTTCACCACTAAATAATTCTTGCGAAGTGTCAAATGCAGCGGAAGTGGTGCTAGTAGTAGCGCTGGTGGCTGAGCAAGATGAGGTGTTCTGTGTCGCTAAATACTCAACCACGTCCTGACAATCTTGGGAGGTGATGGGACGTGCCTTCTTCCAAGCACTGTACTGTGGGCCAGGTCCACACGAAATTACATTTACACAACCTCGCGCAGACCTGCCGGGTGGCCTTCCTCTGGCTCTGGCACTACCTCTTCCTCTACCTGTTTTGTCCATATCGGGTATGCACGGAGTGGTATATCACACTGCGTGCACTCACGTAGGTAGGTGGGTTCACTTAACTGCACAGGTATGCGCACTGATGCGGTGGGTTCACTGAACAGAACAGGTATACAGTGGTGGGTTCACAGAACAGGTATGCAGTGGCAGGTTCACTGAACACAACAGGTATGCAGTGGCAGGTTCACTGAACACAACAGGTATGCAGTGGCGGGTTCACTGAACAGGTATACAGTGGCGGGTTCACTAAACAGAACAGGTATACAGTGGCGGGTTCACAGAACAGGTATGCAGTGGCAGTGCTGGTCGTAATGGAGAAAGCTACGCTTACGGATCATTACGCGTAATTTTACGCTATTACGCATTACGAAATTACGCTTACGGCATAGACATTCAATTTCGGTACATGTCTATAATTACGCATAGCACTTACGCAATTACGCGTAAGTGTACCGTAATTCAGGTTATTACGTTATAGGCTTACGCGTAAAATCCTACTAGCCATTAATGCGTAAGGTCATGCTGCCAAGCGGAAAAGTTGACGCATGGATCAATGTTTGGTAGCCGCCGACTTTAAGGGTTAATAGCAAAGCCCCCTTAAGTGCTAAGAGCCTCAAATTTGGAGAATATATTAAGCAGATCAGAAGGAATAAGAGGAAAAATTTTTTTTTCAAAAAGACCTTATAGTTTTTGAGAAAATCGATGTTAAAGTTTCAAAGGAAAAATATATACATTTAAAAACCCGCCGAATTTAACGGTTAATAGCAAAGCCTGCTTAAAATTTAGGAACACCAAATTCACAGGGTATATTAAGGGGATCAGTGGGAATAAGAGGAAAAATTTTTTTTTCAAAAAGACCTTATAGTTTTTGAGAAAATCGATGTTAAAGTTTCAAAGGAAAAATATATACATTTAAAAACCCGCCGACTTTAACGGTTAATAGCAAAGCCTGCTTAAAATTTAGGAACACCAAATTCACAGAGTATATTAAGGGGATCAGTGGGAATAAGAGGAACAATTTTTTTTTCAAAAAGACCTTATAGTTTTTGAGAAAATCGATTTTTAAGTTTCAAGGGCGAAAATGTCTTTTAAATGCGGAAAATGTCAGTTTTTTTTGCACAGGTAACAATAGTGTTTTATTTTCATAGATTCCCCCAAGTGGGAAGAGTTTTACTTACTTCGTTCTGAGTGTGGGAAATATAAAAAAAAACGACGTGGGGTCCCCCCTCCCAGACCTCTTTAACCTCTTGTCCCCCATGCAGACTGGGATAGCCAGAATGCGGAGCACCGGCCGCGTGGGGCTCCGCACCCTGACTATACCAGCCCGCATGGTCCATGGATTGGGGGGTCTCGGAAGGGGAGGGGCAGCCAAGCTTTCCCCTCCCCCTCCGAGCCCTTGTCCAATCCAAGGTCAAGGGGCTCTTCTCCACCTCCGATGGGCGGTGGAGGTGGAGGCCGCGATTTCCTGGGGAGGGGTTCATGGTGGCATCTGGGAGTCCCCTTTAAAAAGGGGTCCCCCAGATGCCCACCCCCCTCCCAGGAGAAATGAGTATAGAGGTACTTGTAGTACCCCTTACCCATTTCCTTTAAGAGTTAAAAGTAAATAAACACACAAACACATAGAAAAAGTATTTTAATTGAACAAAAAACATAACCACGAAAAAAGTCCTTTAATATTCTTAATTAACCATTAATACTTACCTGTCCCTTTAAAAGCCAGTTCCCACGCAATATCCTCGGAAATATACTAATCAGTTACAATGTAACAAAGTTATTACAATGTAACAACTTTGTTACATTGTAACTACGCCGCACCCGACGTCACTCACCGCCGCCGCCGCCTCCGCGTCTGTGCTGCAGGACCCGACAGAGCTCTGAGCTATAGCTCAGAGCTCTCGAAAGCATCTTTGTATTTGGGCTCCAAGGAGCCCCATTGGTCCTTAGCAGACCAATGGGGTTCCTTCTGATTTGAAGGAACCCCATTGGTCTGCTAAGGACCAATGGGGCTCCTTGGAGCCCAAATACAAAGATGCTTTCGAGAGCTCTGAGCTAATATAGCTCAGAGCTCTGTCGGGTGAAGGGACGCTAAGTCCCCGCCGGCTCCGCTGCCCTCCCCGCCTCTCCCACATGTCACCTATATACATGCTGGCACCCATGGGTGCCAGCATGTATATGAGTGACAGGTGTGGGCGGAGTGGACGGCGGGAGCCGGCGGGGACTAGCGTGTATGCGGCGCCGGCGGCCGGCGGGTGAGCGGCGAGTGACGTCGGGTGCGTGGTGTTACAAAGTAACAAAGTTGTAATAACTTTGTTACATTGTAACTGATTAGTATATTGCCGAGGATATTGCGTGGGAACTGGCTTTTAAAGGGACAGGTAAGTATTAATGGTTAATTAAGAATATTAAAGGACTTTTTTCGTGGTTATGTTTTTTGTTCAATTAAAATACTTTTTCTATGTGTTTGTGTGTTTATTTACTTTTAACTCTTAAAAGAAATGGGTAAGGGGTACTACAAGTACCTCTATACTCATTTCTCCTGGGAGGGGGGTGGGCATCTGGGGGACCCCTTTTTAAAGGGGACTCCCAGATGCCACCATGAACCCCTCCCCAGGAAATCGTGGCCTCCACCTCCACCGCCCATCGGAGGTGGAGAAGAGCCCCTTGTCCTTGGATTGGACAAGGGCTCGGAGGGGGAGGGGAAAGCTTGGCTGCCCCTCCCCTTCCGAGACCCCCCAATCCATGGACCATGCGGGCTGGTATAGTCAGGGTGCGGAGCCCCACGCGGCCGGTGCTCCGCATTCTGGCTATCCCAGTCTGCATGGGGGACAAGGGGTTAAAGAGGTCTGGGAGGGGGGACCCCACGTCGTTTTTTTTTATATTTCCCACACTCAGAACGAAGTAAGTAAAACTCTTCCCACTTGGGGGAATCTATGAAAATAAAACACTATTGTTACCTGTGCAAAAAAAAACTGACATTTTCTGCATTTAAAAGACATTTTCGCCCTTGAAACTTAAAAATCGATTTTCTCAAAAACTATAAGGTCTTTTTGAAAAATTTTTTTTTCCTCTTATTCCCACTGATCCCCTTAATATACCCTGTGAATTTGGTGTTCCTAAATTTTAAGCAGGCTTTGCTATTAACCGTTAAAGTCGGCGGGTTTTTAAATGTATATATTTTTCCTTTGAAACTTTAACATCGATTTTCTCAAAAACTATAAGGTCTTTTTTAAAAAAAAAATTTTCCTCTTATTCCTTCTGATCTCCTTAATATATTCTCCAAATTTGAGGCTCTTAGCACTTAAGGGGGCTTTGCTATTAACCCTTAAAGTCGGCGGCTTTTTTATATTATACGGGAGCGTA
Source organism: Hyperolius riggenbachi (assembly GCF_040937935.1). NCBI lineage: Eukaryota > Metazoa > Chordata > Amphibia > Anura > Hyperoliidae > Hyperolius > Hyperolius riggenbachi. The sequence goes on from NC_090651.1 coordinate 287,684,521, forward strand.
ATATTACGCGATTACGGCAGACTGTGTAATTTCAATGGGAGTTTACTGTCTTACGCGTAATTTGTTACGCGTAAAACGTAACCCTACGGTCTACGCGTAATTAATTACGCGTAATACCGTAACCTTACACGTAACGCTTACGGTGCATTTGTAGTGAATTACGATGCGTAATTACGCTAATGCGTAATTTCGGCCCAGCACTGTGCAGTGGCAGGTTCACTGAACACAACAGGTATGCAGTGGCGGGTTCACTGAACAGGTATACAGTGGCGGGTCCACTGAACAGAACAGGTATGCAGTGGCGGGTTCACTAAACAGAACAGGTATACAGTGGCGGGTTCACAGAACAGGTATGCAGTGGCAGGTTCACTGAACACAACAGGTATGCAGTGGCGGGTTCACTGAACAGGTATACAGTGGCGGGTCCACTGAACAGAACAGGTATGCAGTGGCGGGTTCACTGAACAGGTATACAGTGGCGGGTCCACTGAACAGAACAGGTATGCAGTGGCGGGTTCACTAAAAAGAACAGGTATACAGTGGCGGGTTCACAGAACAGGTATGCAGTGGCAGGTTCACTGAAAACAACAGGTATGCAGTGGCGGGTTCACTGAACAGGTATACAGTGGCGGGTTCACTAAACAGAACAGGTATACAGTGGCGGGTTCACTAAACAGAACAGGTATACAGTGGCGGGTTCACAGAACAGGTATGCAGGGGCAGGTTCACTGAACACAACAGGTATGCAGTGGCGGGTTCACTGAACAGGTATACAGTGGCGGGTCCACTGAAAAGAACAGGTATGCAGTGGCGGGTTCACTAAACAGAACAGGTATACAGTGGCGGGTTCACTAAACAGAACAGGTATACAGTGGCAGGTTCACAGAACAGGTATGCAGTGGCAGGTTCACTGAACACAACAGGTATGCAGTGGCGGGTTCACTGAACAGGTATACAGTGGTGGGTCCACTGAACAGAACAGGTATGCAGTGGCGGGTTCACTAAACAGAACAGGTATACAGTGGCGGGTTAACAGAACAGGTATGCAGTGGCAGGTTCACTGAACACAACAGGTATGCAGTGGCGGGTTCACTGAATAGGTATACAGTGGCGGGTCCACTGAACAGAACAGGTATGCAGTGGCAGGTTCACTGAACAGGTATGCAGTGGTGGGTTCACAGCACAGGTATGCAGTGGTGGGTTCACTGAACAGGTATGCAGTGGTGGGTTCACAGCACAGGTATGCAGTGGTGGGTTCAATGAACAGGTATACAGTGGCGGGTCCACTGAACAGAACAGGTATGCAGTGGCAGGTTCACTGAACAGGTATGCAGTGGTGGGTTCACAGCACAGGTATGCAGTGGTGGGTTCACTGAACAGGTATGCAGTGGTGGGTTCACAGCACAGGTATGCAGTGGTGGGTTCAATGAACAGGTATACAGTGGCGGGTCCACTGAACAGAACAGGTATGCAGTGGCAGGTTCACTGAACAGGTATGCAGTGGTGGGTTCACAGCACAGGTATGCAGTGGTGGGTTCACAGAACAGGTATGCAGTGGTGGGTTCACAGCACAGGTATGCAGTGGTGGTTTCACAGCACAGGTATGCAGTGGTGGGTTCAATGAACAGGTATACAGTGGCGGGTCCACTGAACAGAACAGGTATGCAGTGGCAGGTTCACTGAACAGGTATGCAGTGGTGGGTTCACAGCACAGGTATGCAGTGGTGGGTTCACAGAACAGGTATGCAGTAGTAGGTTCACAGCACAGGTATGCAGTGGTGGGTTCAATGAACAGGTATACAGTGGCGGGTCCACTGAACAGAACAGGTATGCAGTGGCAGGTTCACTGAACAGGTATGCAGTGGTGGGTTCACAGCACAGGTATGCAGTGGTGGGTTCACTGAACAGGTATGCAGTGGTGGGTTCACAGCACAGGTATGCAGTGGTGGGTTCACAGCACAGGTATGCAGTGGTGGGTTCACAGAACAGGTATGCAGTGGTGGGTTCACAGCACAGGTATGCAGTGGTGGGTTCAATGAACAGGTATACAGTGGCGGGTCCACTGAACAGAACAGGTATGCAGTGGCAGGTTCACTGAACAGGTATGCAGTGGTGGGTTCACAGCACAGGTATGCAGTGGTGGGTTCACAGCACAGGTATGCAGTGGTGGGTTCACAGCACAGGTATGCACTGGTGGGTTCACAGAACAGGTATGCAGCCAGACAGGAACAAGTTAAGCCTAACTAATCTTTCCCTGAGAGACAGTCTGCAGCAGCTCGCCCTACTCTCACTAACGCAGGCAGCACACGAGTGACTGTAATGGCCGCCGCTGCCTGCCTTATATAAGGGGGGTGGGGCTCCAGGGGCTAGTGTAGCCTAATTGGCTACACTGGGCCTGCTGACTGTGATGTAGAGGGTCAAAGTTGACCCTCCATGTGCATTATGGGGCGAACCGAACTTCCGCAAAGGTTCGCCTGCGGGACGCGAACGCGAACCATTGAAGTTCGCATGGAACCGTTCGCAGGCGAACCGTTCGGCCCAACTCTACAGCTTATACTGTACATACTGGAGCTGGAAAAGATCAGCAGACTCTGCAGCTAGTTTACTATCAATACAGGGACACAGTAACAGCTTATACTGTACATATTGGAGGGAGCAGAGATCAGCACACCCTGCAGCTAGTTTACTATCAGTACAGGAACAGAGTAAAAGCTTAAACGTACTGGAGGTAGCAAAGATCAGCACATACTGCAGCTAGTTTACTATCAATACAGGGACACAGTAACAGCCCCATGTCCTTTATTTAAATAATTGACAATCAGTATAGGCATAGATAAAAGATGTATACGCACATACAATTTTGAATGGTCAATCACTGACCAATTTTACCACCCCCCTGCAGTAAGTGGGCCAACAGACAATGAATTTGATGAACAGAGCTAAAATTGGCTAATCAAAATTGTATGTGTGTACCAGGCATTACTGAAAGTAGCAGGGATAAGCACAAACTGCAGCTAGTTTACTATCAGTACAGGCACAGAGTAACAGCTTATACTGTACATACTGGAGGCAGCAGAGATCAGCACACACTGCAGCTAGTTTACTATCAGTACAGGAACAGAGTAACAGCTTAAATAGTACATACTGGAGGTAGCAAAGATCAGCACATACTGCAGCTAGTTTACTATCAATACAGGGACACAGTAACAGCTTATACTGTACATACTGGAGGCAGCAGAGATCATCACACACTGCAGCTAGTTTACTATCGGTACAGGAACATAGTAACAGCTTAAACAGTACATACTGGAGGTAGCAAAGATCAGCACATACTGCAGCTAGTTTACTAGTGTACTATCAGTACAGATACAGAGTAACGGCTTATACTGAACATACTGGAGGTAGCAGAGATCAGCACACACTGCAGCTAGTTTACTATTAGTACAGGTACAGAGTAACAGCTTATACTGTATATACTGGAGGTAGCAGAGATCAGCACACACTGCAGCTAGTTTACTATCAGTACACGTACAGAGTAACAGCTTATACTGTACATACTGGAGGCAGCAGAGATCAGCACACACAGCAGCTAATTTACTATCAGTACAGGCACAGAGTAACGGCTTATACTGTACATACTGGAGGCAGCAGAGATCAGCACACACTGCAGCCAGTTTACTATCAGTACAGGTACAGAGTAACGGCTTATACTGTACATACTGGAGGTAACAGAGATCAGCACACACTGCAGCCAGTTTACTATCAGTACAGATACAGAGTAACGGCTTATACTGTACATACTGGAGGTAGCAGAGATCAGCACACACCGCAGCTAGTTTAGTATCAGTACAGGTACAGAGTAACGGCTTATACTGTACATACTGGAGGCAGCAGAGATCAGCACACACTGCAGCTAATTTACTATCAGTACAGGCACAGAGTAACAGCTTATACTGTACATATTGGAGCTGGCAAAGATCAGCAGACTCTGCAGCTAGTTTACTATCAATACAGGGACACAGTAACAGCTTATACTGTACATACTGGAGGGAGCAGAGATCAGCACACCCTGCAGCTAGTTTACTATCAGTACAGGAACAGAGTAACAGCGTAAACGTACTGGAGGTAGCAAAGATCAGCACATACTGCAGCTAGTTTACTATCAATACAGAGACACAGTAACAACCCCATGTCCTTTATTTAAATAATTGACAATCCGTATAGGCATAGATCAAAGATGTATACGCACATACAATTTTGAATGGTCAATCACTGACCAATTTTACCACCCCCCTGCAGTAAGTGGGCCAACAGACAATGAATTTGATGAACAGAGCTAAAATTGGCTAATCAAAATTGTATGTGTGTACCAGGCTTTACATACTGAAAGTAGCAGGGATAAGCACAAACTGCAGCTAGTTTACTATCAGTACAGGCACAGAGTAACAGCTTACACTGTACATACTGGAGGCAGCAGAGATCAGCACACACTGCAGTTAGTTTACTATCAGTACAGGAACAGAGTAACAGCTTAAACAGTACATACTGGAGGTAGCAAAGATCAGCACATACTGCAGCTAGTTTACTAGTTTACTATCAGTACAGGTACAGAGTAACGGCTTATACTGAACATACTGGAGGTAGCAGAGATCAGCACACACTGCAGCTAGTTTATTATCAGTACAAGTACAGAGTAACGGCTTATACTGTACATACTGGAGGCAGCAGAGATCAGCACACACTGCAGCTAGTTTACTATTAGTACAGGTACAGAGTAACAGCTTATACTGTATATAGTGGAGGTAGCAGAGATCAGCACACACTGCAGCTAGTCTACTACCAGTACAGGCACAGAGTAACGGCTTATACTGCACATACTGGAGGTAGCAGAGATCAGCACACACTGCAGCTAGTTTACTATCAGTACAGGCACAGAGTAACGGCTTATACTGTACATACTGGAGGTAACAGAGATCAGCACACACTGCAGCTAGTTTACTATCAGTAAAGCAACTGGTATTGCTTAAAAGGAAATAAATATGGCAGTCTCCATATTCTTCCCATTAAAGTTGTCCTTAAAGAGACTCCGTAACAAAAATTGCATCCTGTTTTTTATCATCCTACAAGTTCCAAAAGCTATTCTAATGTTTTCTGGCTTACTGCAGCACGTTCTACTATCACCATCTCTGTAATAAATCAACTTATCTCTCTCTTGTCAGACTTGTCAGCCTGTGTCTGGAAGGCTGCCAGGTTCTTCAGTGTTGTGGTTCTGTGATGCATCTCCCCCCTCCAGGCCCCTCTCTGCACACTGCCTGTGTGTTATTTAGATTAGGGCAGCTTCTCTCTTGTCTTTTACAAGCTGGATAAATCCTCCTCTGAGCTGGCTGGGCTTTCACATACTGATGAATTACATACGGGCAGAGCTGTCTGCACTCTGCAGTAAGAAACAGCCTGACACTTCAGTGGAAGATAGCTGCAGGGGGAAAGAAACACACAAATGATCTCTTGAGATTCAAAAGGAAGGGTGTATACAGCCTGCTTGTGTATGGATGTATTTTCTATGTGTGGACATACTGTACATCAACCTACTTCCTCTTTTGGTGGCCATTTTGTTTGTTTATAAACAAACTTTTTAAAACTGTTTTTAACCACTTTTAATGCGTCGAGGAGCGGCGAAATTGTGACAGAGGGTAATAGGATATGTCCCCTAACGCACTGGTATGTTTACTTTTGTGCGATTTTAACAATACAGATTCTCTTTAACGTCGGAAACATCTGATCTGCATGCTTGTTCAGGACCTATGGCTAAAGGAGGACAGCCAGGCAACTGGTATTGTTTAGAAGGAAATACATATGGCAACCTTCAGGTGTCTTTATCCTCTTTGGCAATGTATCGTTATCCATAACCGAGAATTATCCCGCACTTTGTAAAATTTATATGATTTACACCTGTCAAATTTGAGTGTCTTTTGTGGATCTCAATAATTAGGGGTTCATTTTTCAAATTACTTAACAATATTTGACAAGTAGGTTGGCTTAGTAGGCAAGATATATGTAGACATTGTATGCTAGATCATATCATCATTAATAATGCCCCTGAAAAAGAATTCAAATAAAAAGATGAAAAAAAGAAAAATAGGTAAGGAGAAGAAGGCAATTCTTCTACTTCACAGTCAGGCAACAGATTTTCCTCAAGGTTAATCAGTAGGTAAAAATAAAAACCAAAGTCAAAGAAAGTGACCAATGAAATGACTGATAATAAAGAATTTGGGCCATATGCAATTCACTTTTCACCTGACTTTTCTCCTAGGAGATAATTTTTCATCTTCAATTTAGAATACGTTTTCAGCAATTTGCAAAGGAAAAAGTACCACAAAGTACGAGAAAAGGTACTATCAAAATTATTTTGAGTATTTTTTTTGCTTGCTGGGGTTTTAAAACGCATTTTATTGACAAGTTTCAAAATATCACCTAGGAGAAAACTCAGGTGAAAAAGTGAATTGCATATGGCCCTTTGTATTTGCATGGTCATCACCCAACCAGTGCCCACTTTTCAAATGCAATGTGACATGTATGAAAACATATAGGTATGAATAGCTTGGCTTAAAAAAGAAAAAATCAAGTGCCATCTAGAGGTGATTTAAATCTGTGCAACTTCGCAGGCATTTTAAGAAATTATTAAGTAAATAAGGGCCTTAATGGTGATGACTTTCTATTAAGAATCCAATTTCAGATTTTTCAGGGGGCTCCCAGTCTCCTGCACTTATCAACAGAGAAAGAGCTTCTCCCTCTACCTCGGAAAACAGCTCACATCTTTCACAATTATATAAGTTAGTGGTAATAAGTTAGTGGTATATAAGTTAGGAAAACACCTTAGTGTTGAATGTTATGTCAGAGTTTTATCCCACTTTAAAAAGGAGCGGTCAGCCATACTATTTAAAAAAAAAAACCACATATGTAAGTAGATAAATACTTGTTCTACTTACATAACATATTTATTACACTGCTCATATTTTTATTTTAGTGATTTTTTTATCGTAACAAAAAAAAATCTTTCTGAGGATTTTCCATCTCGACTCTTTCTATCTTGAAACCAATCCTGACTAGAGTTGGGCCGAACGGTTCGCCGGCGAACCTGGTTCGCGCGAACCTAGGTGGTTCGCGTGCGGGTACCGCACGCGAACTTTATTGCGGAAAAGTTCGCCCCATTGCGGTTCGCCCCATAATGCACTGAGGGTCAACTTTGACCCTCTACATCACAGTCAGCAGGCCCAGTGTAGCCAATTAGGCTACACTAGCCCCTGGAGCCCCACCCCCCCTTATATAGGCAGGCAGCGGCGGCCGTGGCCACTCGTGTGCCTGCATTAGTTAGAGTAGGGCGAGCTACTGCAGTCTCTCATAGGGAAAGATTAGTTAGCCTTAGCTTGTCCCTGGCTGCATACCTGTTCATTGATCCTGCCACTGCATACCTGTTCATTGATCCTGCCACTGCATACCTGTTCATTGATCCTGCCACTGCATACCTGTTCATTGATCCTGCCACTGCATACCTGTTCAGTGATCCTGCCACTGCATACCTGTTCAGTGATCCTGCCACTGCATACCTGTTCATTGATCCTGCCACTGCATACCTGTTCATTGATCCTGCCACTGCATACCTGTTCAGTGATCCTGCCACTGCATACCTGTTCATTGATCCTGCCACTGCATACCTGTTCTGTGAACCCACCACTGCATACCTGTTCTGTTCAGTGGACCCGCCACTGTATACCTGTTTAGTGAACCCGCCACTGCATACCTGTTCTGTTCAGTGGACCCGCCACTGTATACCTGTTCAGTGGACCCGCCACTGCATACCTGTTCTGTTCAGTGAACCCGCCACTGCATACCTGTTCTGTTCAGTGGAGTTTGGTGTGTCAGTGTGAAGCAGTACCTTAATTACACTCCCTGATTGATGTATACACATGCAAGATGTTTTAAAGCACTTTAGGCCTGTCATTTAGCATTCAATGTGATTTCTGCCCTTAAAACGCTGCTTTGCGTCAAATCCAGATTTTTCCCGGTGACTTTTGGCGTGTATCCCACTCCGCCATGCCCCCCTCCAGGTGTTAGACCCCTTGAAACATCTTTTCCATCACTTTTGTGGCCAGCATAATTTTTTTTTTTTTTCAAAGTTCGCATCCCCATTGAAGTCTATTGCGGTTCGCGAACTTTAACGCGAACCGAACCTTCCGCGAAAGTTCGCGAACCCGGTTCGCGAACCTAAAATCGGAGGTTCGGCCCAACTCTAATCCTGACATAATTTCCTCCCTTACTCTGCCTGTGTTTGCATTAGCCACCCTCCTCGCAGTCTTCAGACACTCCCGCCCAACCCTGCAATAGAAAGTGCATTGTCATTGTGTGACTCTGCAGTTTCTCAGCATGAAAAATATTGGCCAATCAGAGAGAAACAGAGGTGTGTGTGTGTGTGTGTGTGTGGGGGGGGGGGGGGGGCAGGAGGGAAAGAGGCTTCAGCCAATCAGGCTGCATTATTTAAGTCTGAGGGGAAAGTTAAGAAGAAAAAAAGAAAACCCAGCATGCCCTGAATGAAAAAAAACCCGGCATGCAACTTCCTTTGTGTGACAGGTGTACCAAATAAGAGCCAGGGAAACTGGGGAATTATCTTTTATGGACAAGAAAAGTAAGAGTGATTTTTAACTTTTGGATTGCCTGGTTAGCATCATTATTACTTGTTTACCACATAAAAATAAAGAATTGATTTTTGATTTTATGCCTGACAGTTACGCTTTAAACTGTGCTAATAGACACAGTTTTAGATAATAATGTTTTGCAGAGTCTGTGAATGTTTGCTCAATGACAGGTCGACCAAACGGACTACCTTTCTTCCCTTGGCAGACAATAGTATTATCATGTCCATGGCCAGGTTTACTTGCTGAATAATTCTTCATTCACAACTGATTAGAAAGTGTTTTCCGTAATGCTTGCCAGCAGAGTCCTTGGTCTAGATGTAATATGATGTGAATATTTTTTCATCACATCACCCAAAGGTTATCTAAAAAAGGGTTTTCTAACATGCCTAATATTTTTTCCCCCTTAAGTATAGCAAGAGAAATGTTCTCCACTTCTTTCAGTTTTTATGTAGAGTTATTATTAGTGTTGCTTGTTTCTTATACCTTTTGTTGCCAAGAAGCCTTTTTTGGGCACATCTCATGTTTCTTAATGAGAGTAGCAAGACATCCAGGTAAATCTAATTTTTGGATAACCATTGCTCCCTGCCAAATCTCATGGAAGATATGTAATGTATCTAATTTATCCTCCGTTTAGTGTATAATTTTCTCATTTATCATGATGAAGTGAGCTCAGTTAACCTCCTTAGTTATGAATGAGGCTATGCACCATTGGGTAGCCAGTAATATAGGCCTTGTTAATTTGGACATTTTTCCTGTAGTTTTTCAAATAGAAGGAGAAGCAAGGCAAAGGGAAATGGATACTAAATAAAATTAGTTATCATTTTCTCTGTGGTATACTATGCCTCCCAAAATAAAGAAAGAAGGGTGCCAATATGGAACGCTGATGAATGGATTTAACTGGAACAGTCGTGAATACTTTATGCAGTTTTCTGGTTCTAAATACCAATGTGTATCGATATGTTTAAGGGGGTGGTAACATCAAGAAATAGTTAGTGCCCCAAAAATATACACTCACCTAAAGGATTATTAGGAACACCTGTTCAATTTCTCATTAATGCAATTATCTAATCAACCAATCACATGGCAGTTACTTCAATGCATTTAGGGGTGTGGTCCTGGTCATGACAATCTCCTGAACTCCACACTGAATGTCAGAATGGGAAAGAAAGGTGATTAAGCAATTTTGAGCGTGGCATGGTTGTTGGTGCTACACGGGTTGGTCTAAGTATTTCACAATCTGCTCAGTTACTGTGATTTTCATACACAACAATTTCTAGGATTTACAAAGAATGGTGTGAAAAGGAAAAACATCCAGTATGCGGCAGTCCTTTGGGCGAAAATGCCTTGTCGATGCTAGAGATCAGAGGAGAATGGGCCGACTGATTCTAGCTGATAGAAGAGCAACGTTGACTGAAATAACCACTCAGTACAACCGAGGTATGCAGCAAAGCATTTTTGAAGCCACAACACGCACAACCTTGAGGCGGATGGGCTACAACAGCAGTACCACCTGGTACCACTCATCTCCACTACAAATAGGAAAAGGAGGCTACAATTTGCACGAGCTCACCAAAATTGGACAGTTGAAGACTTGAAAAATGTTGCCTGGTCTGATGAGTCTTGATAGAGTCAGAATTTGGCATAAACATAATGAGAACATCATGCCTTGTTACCACTGTGCAGGTTGGTGGTGGTGGTGTAATGGTGTGGGGATAATTTCTTGGCACACTTTAGGCCCCTTAGTGCCAATTGGGTATCGTTTAAATGCCACGGTCTACCTGAGCATTGTTTCTGACCATGTCCATCCCTTCCTGACCACCATGTACCCATCCTCTGATGGCTACTTCCAGCAGGATAATGCACCATGTCACAAAGCTCCAATCATTTCAAATTGGTTTCTTAAACAGGACAATGAGTTTACTGTGCTAAAATGGCCCCCACAGTCACCAGATCTCAACCCAATAAAGCATCTTTGGGATGTTATGGAACGGGAGCTTCGTGCCCTGGATGTGCATCCCACAAATCTCCTTCAACTGCTATCCTATCAATATGGGCCAACATTTCTAAATGCTTTCAGCACCTTGTTGAATCAATACCACGTAGAATTAAGGCAATTCTGAAGGCGAAAGGGGGTCAAACGCCGTATTAGTATGGTGTTCCTAATAATCCTTTAGGTGAGTGTATGTTAACCACTTTTTTCTGAAATAGGACCCTATATGTTCCACATTTTTGTTTTATTTTTACCTGGTTTGGGTACCTTTGCCTAACCACAGAAATGTGCCGATTGTTGTAATTTGCTTTTTTTTAGCTATGGCAACAAGCTTATCTCAGCATGCAAATAACAGAAAGCTTCCTAATTCAAATAAGTATACTATGACCAGAAGGCAATTGAATCCCCCCCCCCCCCCCCCCCCCACACACACACACACACACCTATATGTAGTATGACAGTCTACAGATGTTGTGTACTATGAGCAGATTGAGTGGGTAAACTCTCATACTACGCGGAGGTGGTAAAATTGATCAGTGATTGGCCAATCAAAATTGAAAGTGTCTACCAGTCTTAAGTGTAGTACATACTTCCAATTTTAATTGCCCAAGGATTGGCTAATTGAAATTGCACGTGTGTACCAGGCTTTAAAGTGCATACACAATCTAAATTAATTGGCCAATGACTAGCCAATTGTAACACCTCCATGTAGTATGAGGGTCAACCGATTTTAAATACTATATAATGATTGTGGAGGTAGCGCTCTCAAACTAAATGGTGGGAGTAAAATTTACTGATCATTGGCCAATCAAAATTAGATGTGTGTATGCACCATTAACCCCTTCCAATTATTTTTCTGGACCACCCATGTCCCCCACAACACCTCATTTTTTTACAGGGTTCTGGGGATACGTGGGTGATCCTGAAAAACGATCAGGACCAGGGCTCAGGAGACTCTGTGGCTCGGCCTCCGTTGCACAAGTGCCAGCATAATATCATTATTACATAGTGCTGGGTGCTCTTGGAGGACATTAAAGTGTCAGACTTTGTCCAACACTTTGATCCACATGGGGGCCACCATGCCGAACCTGAACAGTCAGCTGCGCCCCTACCATGGAGCAAAGTGCAGCAGAGTGGCGTTGGAGGTAGCAGGCACAACGGTGATCAGAGCATTGGACATAGTCCTGTACTCTGATCCAACACAGGATGCAGCTGTGTTGTTTTCTCAACAACAGTGCCATCTAGTGGCAACCCTTCTTTTTCTATGCCAGACTTTAGCCAACATTTGGCCTATAAAGGAAAAAACCAGAGTGGGACATAGTCCGACATAGGGCAGGAAAGGGCACAATTTTAAGTTAACAATCGTATTTTCAATAAGATTATTCAGATTGTATTGCATGTAAACAGAGAAACTCATGGGCCGATTCGATCCTGAATGATCGCATTATCAATTGTTTCCTTTAAGGACAACTGTAACAAGAGGGATATGGAGGCTGCCATATTTATTTCCTTTTAAACAATACCAGTTGCCTGGCAGCCCTGCTGATCATCTGCCTCTAATACTTATAGCCACAGACCCTGAACAAACATGCAGCATGTCAGGTGTTTCTGACATTATTGTCAGATCTCATGAGATTATTTACATGCTTACTTCTGGTGTGATTCAGACACTACTGCAGCCAAATAGACCAGCAGAAATGCCAGGCAACTGGTATTGTTTAAAAGGAAATAAATATGGCAGCCTCCCTATCCCTCTTGTTATAGTTGTACTTTAAAGGAATGATTGTTCGGGTTGGCAGATTTTTTCATAGATATAGATCACTGGTTTAGATGTGATTTGAAGTTAGATACTTTAGTGGTGTAGATCGACTAAATACAAACTTTCCTTTGAATCTGAATGATCTTGTCGAAAATATGATCATTTGCTAAAAATTGGGCACCTTAAAGGACCACTATCGCGAAAATTTAAAAACACATACAAATAAGTAGGTTTCTTCCAGAGTAAAATTAGTCATAAATTACTTTTCTCCTATATTTCTGTTGCTTACAGTAGGTATTAGAAATCTGACAGAACCCACAGGTTTTGACTAGTCCATCTCTTCATGAGGGATTCTTAGCATGGCCTTTATTCTTTATAAAGGCATTCCCTGGAAAGCATTTATACAAAGACGATGGCCAGCCTCCCTGCTCACTGCACATTTTTTGACAGTTGAATGGTGCAACTGCCATTCATTAGGTGCTTTTGAAAATAAATAAAAACACTGAGACTCCCCCATGAGGAGATGGACTAGTCCAAGACCTGTTGGTTCTGTCAGACTTTTAGTACCTACTGTAAGTGATGGCAACATAGGAGAAAAGTCATGTATGGCTTATTTGACTCTGGAAGAGACATACTTGTTATTTGTATGTTTTTACGTGTATTTAAAATGTTGTGATTTTCACAATAGTGGTCTTTTAAGGGTACATACCCACATACAATTTTGATTGGCCAATTCTACAACTTCTATGTAGACCTCTCTGCACTCTCCATCCATCCGTTGTGAGTTGTGCTTGTCATTTATTAATATGAACTATTAAAAGCTATATTTTACATGCATCCAAATGTGTACTTCAGATGTTTTCTCATTGGATTCATTGCTGTGCTGAATATTGAAGTTGTACTCTGGGAAGTTTGCTTAGGGTTGTGCACTATCTCTTCCGTGCTGGTTATCACTTCCATGTAATATGAGAGCTTACCTACACAATCTAATCATAGTATTCGATATCTGTTAACCTTCATACTACATGGAGGTGGTAAAATTGGTCAGTGATTGGTCAATCATAATTGTTAAGCTACGTACACACTTTAGATAACTGTAGTTCGGAACAACAGATAATTAGCAGATGAACGAGCATTCGACAGCTGGAATCCCGATCTCCTAATTGAATAAGCTCATACAACATATGCAGACTGGCTATATGTTCAAACGAGCGGTCAGCAATAAATATTGTACATGAATACAGGAGTGAGGTCAGAGTTTGTTGGGTGACGATTCTGCATATGTGTGCAACGATCGTTATCTAACGATACCCATACACACCTTTAGAAATAAACAATCATCATTCAATCATATCCGTCCTTATGGATCCATATTTTCCACCGATATCCGTCACTCATCGTTTTAATGATCATTGGACGATCGATCGTTTTGGAGTTGTTTCAAATGACTATAGTCTAAAGTGTATGTAGCTTAAGTGAGTACCAGTCTTCAGGATCCTTGCAATGATATGGGGAAATTGAGGAGCAGGATAACTGGAGCAACTTTATGTTGGGAGTAAACATATGGTCAAAATAATCCAATCCTCCCTATTACAGCAAAGTCCTCGGTCCCCGGCAACGGCAGGCATTGCCTGGTGCCGGATACATGTGCTTGCCAGTTGCATGTGCACCTGGTCCCAAGAAAGCACCTACTCCCCCCCCCCCACCCCCTCTTGCTAAATAAAATACTCACTGAGTGCCCAGCGAGTCTCCAGAACTGTCTTCTAACCTTTCTGATGCCCGTAGCGGCTTTCTGAGGACCTCCATGCAGAGCTCCCGAGTCCCGGAGTGTCACCTGACCCGCGTTGGATCATGTGGCACGCCAGGAGCCATGCACAGATGCCGGAAAGCGACTAGGAAGGCTAGAAGAAGGTGCTGGACACGTTGAATATTTTTATCACTACAAAAAAAAAGTACCCGTTATCCCCTCAGACATGCTGGTAAGTTGAGACTTCCGGTTGTCTGAGTTTCCGAACTTTGCTGTATTCTTCTACGAAGAAAGGTTGGGTCTAGTTGGGTCAAAAAGCCATGGAAAATCTGTTCAGGCATACAATTATTTTCTATAAGAAAATAAATCCCCCAAATACGATGATTATCATTTTCTAAGTTCTGTGCCTATCTCAGAAATCACAACAAGGCAGTCAATAAAAAAAGGTAATTTGTACTGTGTAAAAGCTCTAAGATGACCATGTACAAAAAAACAGGTTCATCTGCCAGTATGAAATCATAGCTCCTACATCTGGAAATATACACAGTTGGTAATTATGAGTTGCAAAGTTCATGCTGTCAAATGCTAGTTAAAAAGAAAAAATGTTAGATGAGCTGTTATTTTCACTTTACTATACAAAATTACAGCTCTGTATGAAGTAAAATTTGTCATTTATACCTTAAAAAGAAAAAAAACATGTTCTGTACAAGTTAGCGGTAACTAAAGCTTTACACACTCTCTAGCAAGCTGGCCGATGCACCTATTTTAATGTGTTGGGAGATAAAAGGAGATGCCAGATTATTTGCATTACAGCTGAAAGGACAGATGAGTTATCTTTAACCACTTGAGGACCGCAGTGTTAAACCCCCCCCCCGACCTAAAGACCAGGCCATTTTTACCTAAATAGGCCATTGCAGCTTTAAGGCCTCGCTGCAGGGCCGCAGAACTCCACACACAAGTGATCCCCTCCCACACACACACCTTTTCTGCACACCAACAGAGCTTTTTGTTGGTGGGCAAAGATCGCTCCCAGGATGTTTGTTTATTTTATTGTAAATATTTTGTGTATTATTTTTGTAATAAATGTCTGTGTGTCTGTGTGTGTGTTTTTATTCCAGCTCCCTCCCTCCCTCCCCCCACAAGCCAAGCACTGTGATTGGCTGTCATAGGCTTCAGCCTATGACAGCAGATCACCCCCGAGCCAATGGAGGGGACAGCTATGTCCCATGGCTGTCCCCAGTACAGCGCTGCCTTAGATCACAGCGTTGTACAAGCATAAAAGATGGCGGTTTCGCTGTCTAACAGTCTCCTAGTGATGATCGTCCCAAGGAGACTGAAGGCGGAGCTCCGCAACACGAGCTGTCTTTTAACCTCTTAAGGACAATGGTCCTAAAGACCGGGCCATTTTTCACAAAAAGGGCCACTGCAGCTTTAAGGCCTCGATGCAGGGTCGCTCAACTCAGCACACAAGTGATCCCCCCCCCCTATCTGCCCACCAACAGGGCTCTCTGTTGGTGGGCAATGTTTATTTTTTTTGCCAAATATTTATTATAATATTTTTTAAATAAATATCTCTATTTGTTTTCCCCTCCCCGCCAGCCAATCCCCGTGATCAGCTGTCAAACAGGGGGACAGCCGTGTCACATGGCTGTCCCCAGTACAGTGCTGCCATAGATCGCAATGTTGTACTAAGTAAATAGACGGCAGTTTCACCACCTAACAGTCTCCGAATGGCGATCGCCGCTGGGATACTGAAGGCGGAGTGGAGCTCCGTCATACAAGCGGGGATGTGCAGCCAGCACTATTGAAGCGCATTTCAACACGTGAACTTGTTTTCACTTCCAACCATTTACTCATGCGATTTGAGTCCTATGGGAGAAAAGCGCTTTACAAATGTTATTGAATTGTATTGTTGTATTGTACTCTTCCGATCTAGTGGTTATCCAGTTACCATTGGTCTGATCACCCAGAACTATATGGGCCGCGCTCTATGGTGCGCATCACTTCCTCTACCTCTACGTGTGTTCACTTCGGGATTTGCAGGTTTGCTGTTCAACTAGCTAGCCTGAACACAAGCAGATCACCCTTCGGGTTCGACTAACAAACCACAGCAGTAAGCTAACCCAACACTATACTCCAAGGATATAGTTTTCAGCAATTTTTCAAAGCATGATTAATAGCAAAAATGATTTACATAATACATTTAACTTAATACACATCCTGGAATTAAAGGGAATTATTGTTTTTGCAGTGTCGATTTATAAGCAGTAATGCCTTGGTGTGCACTGTAGAGGGCACTGTTAATCCACACGGAACCTTTGACAATGAAGCTTAATGTTAAACATCATTTAATGTTAACATCATTCAAAATGATCTTCTCATTTCAATCTGCAGCCAGCTAAGAATTTCAATAACTGACAGTAATCTCAAAATGCATTTTGTTTGCACCCTACACACAGGGCCGGGCCGAGGCATAGGCTGGAGAGGCTCCAGCCTCAGGGCGCAGTGTAGGAGGGGGCGCAGAATTCATTCAGCTGTCATTACTAATTGTGTGTGAAGCAGAAATAAATAATAAAAGGGGATACATAGCAGTGACTGCAGGCCAGATAACTAGATATTAAGGTGTTGGGGAGGTTGTGGGCCCTGTGGCGCCTCTTAGTGTAATAGCAATCAGTGTGTGACGGCTGTGGAGGCAGGGATGGAGGGGCGCACTTTGCTGTCTCAGCCTTGGGTGCTGGAGGACCTTGTCCCGGCTCTGCCTACACAACATTACTCAGTTTGGAGTAATGTTGCCATGGGGATGTGTAGGAACTCTCCCCATTCTGCAGGACTAACTAGCTGCACAGAGAAGCAATTCATTTTCAAAACTTGCATTACTCCACTGACTGGCAGCTAACTTCAATACCCTTCCATTAGTATTTGTTAGAAATACTATACTGACCGACTTTTAGATGTACCTAAAAGTAAAGTAATGAAGCTAATAGAACATTTGCCATGAATCTGAGCAAATATACATCCAAAATCAAAGCACTTAAAGAAAACCAGAGATCTCCCCTCACAAAGCTTTCTTACTTACCCGGGGCTTCCTCCAGCCCCATAAGCACGGATGCGTCCCTCGACATCCTTCCATTGACCTCCGTTCGTCCGCAATCAGCCCCGGTAGCTTAAATAAAATAAATAAATAACACTTATATAGCGCTTTTCTCCTGGCGGACTCAAAGTGCCAGAGCTGCAGTCACAAGGACATGCTCTATAGGCAGTAGCAGTGTTAGGGAGACTTGCCTAAGGTCTCCTACAGAATAGGTGCTGGCTTACTGAACAGTCAGAGCTGAGATTGAAACCCAGGTCTCCTGTGTCAGAGGCAGAGCCCTTAACCATTACACCATCCAGCCACTGTTACACCATTCAGCCAGTCAGCTCAGCTCAGTCAGCTCCAGTATTGGTCTTCTGCGCATGGTGGATCTCCCGCGCATGCACAGAAGACCCCAGCTGACGTCACTGAGCCAGATGCCATGGCTGACTGCCGCTAAACAGAGGACTGCGGGGGGACAGCGAGGGACGCATCCAGGCTTATGGGGCTCAAGGAAGCCCCGGGTAAGTAAAAAAGCTTTATGAGGGGAGATATCTGGTTAACATTAAGCTTTTCTCAAAAAAAAATAAAAAAAATAACCCTTTCACTGCCAACCCAAACTGCACCTGTGGTGGCCAAACCAGATTTTTACACGTGCCATGAAAACACACATTACAGACTGAAAGTTCATAAAAGACCCCCTAAGCTAAATATTTTCTGAAAGCAGAGAGCCTATTAAAATAAAATAAAATACATTATCATAACTTTATTATGTCACTTGACTATTGTGTTACAGTCTCAGTTATCCGGCTCCGTCGGCTGACTGGTTAAGTGTGCTTTCTGGTGGGCAGCACGGTGGCTTAGTGGTTAGCGCTCTTGCCTTGCATCGCTGGGTCCCAGGTTCAAATCCCAGCCAGGTCAACATCTGCAAGGAGTTTGTATGTTCTCCCCGTGTCTGCGTGGCTTTCCTCTGGGCACTCTGGTTTCCTCCCACATCTCAAAAACATACAGATAAGTTAATTGGCTTCCCCCTACATTGGCCCTAGACTACAATACATACACTACATGATACATACATAGACATATGACTATGGTAGGGACTAGATTGTGAGCTCCTTCAAGGGACAGTTAATGACAAGACTACATATACTATGTACAGCGCTGCGGGAGATGTCGGCGCTATATAAATACTAAATAATAATAATATTAAAAATAGGCCCAGCTAATGCATTACTATACCCTTCTCTATACACATCCCATGAACTCTGTATTAAATGTAAAAATACAGTAACCAAAGGTATAATAACCTTGGGAGAGCCATGGAACCCAATCGTTAAAGCAATCTTGAATTAAGGTTAAATCTATAGCCTTTCACTTACCTGAGGCTTCTTCCAGCCACAAGGTCCCTCGGTGTTCTCTGGGTTTCCTCCATTCTCCTGCTGATGGCTCCATTACATGTGCGACACAACTGCACATGCTTGGCTCCATCCGCATGCCTGGCTCGATCACACGCCTGTTGACAGGAGCATTCTACCTTTTCCACAGAGTGAAAGCTCTTTTGGCTTCAATTTTCTTTTCAGGAAAATTACTGAATTCAACAAGCTGTTTAACAAGATCATTTGCATAGATAACAACCATTTTTAACACTTGCTGTACTGGAACTTCAGACAATTTCTTAGTAGGGCTAGTACAACATGTGACTTGACTAGCAGAGAGGAAAAGGCCCTATTGACAATTAAAACACAACTTTTATTAGGTTATGAAAAGTACAAACAAGGGCACATATGACAAAACAGATTATAAAGGAGACCCTGAGGGTAACCATACAGCCACGTATGTGAATTTGAATTGTATGCTGTGGCAGATAAACACAGGCTGTTCCATCTAAAATTAGCCTACTAGTATCCTTGTTCATATTTTTCATAATCTAATCAAAGTTGCGTTTTAATTGTCAATAGGGCTTATCCACTCTGCTGGATTAGTTAAAGGACATCTGAACTCTGAACTAAGAGGGATATTTTTTGTTACTTTTTTGTTACTGCTTCCCCCTGAACAATCGACCGTGTGAGGATGGGTGGAATTATAATGAGAGGGCGTTTTTCCTTGAACAGTCAGTCCAATTATGAGGAACCGACAAGGGAGTGTTGATCAGATATTAGGCAATGAGCTCATCTGGATTATCTGTCTGGACCACACCACATAGGTCTCAGTCATAGGAATGTATTTATTTCCCATGTACTGAATGCGATTATTTATATGCAATGTTTACTTTGGCACTTTATTGTAACGATTGGTGTTAGCAAGAACAAAGTTTCTGATTATCAGATGATCTGCAGTATCACCTATAATACAGATATATACCTGATTATATGATGATCTGCAGAATCACCAATAATACAGATATATAGATACAGATGTGCGGTGGTACTGCTATCCACCGCATCTGGCATGTCACTATTCATTACATTTATTTAACTCACTCCCGACAAAGCTCCATTTTAGAGGTGAAACATGTAGGGTCACCTTATTTGTGTAAATAGATTAGATTATGAGTCAGTATCCACCCGAATGGGCTCTAGTAGGGTATGCATTAATGAATACAGTTGCACCTTTTTTTGTTTTTTGTCAATAACACATCAGTCAGACTATGTTATTTATTTTAAAGAGTTGAGAACAATTGTTTTACTGTGAATATAATAAGTTATGTTTTATCCTATCACCAAACCTACTAAATGGCACTTAAACACTTAATGACAACTGGAAGTTTATAAACGTCCAGTGTATTTATGGAGAGTGCACCACCAATTTGTTACTAAATGAAGCACATGTGGTATCATTTTAATCGTGATGAGTTGTACAATACATTTTGGTGGGTCTTAAAGAGACTCTGAAGCGAGAATAAATCTCGCTTCAGAGCTCATAAATAGCAGGGGCACGTGTGCCCCTGCTAAAACGCCGCTATCCCGCGGCTAAACGGGGGTCCCTTCACCCCCAACCCACCCCCCGCAAAATTGTGTCGTAGAAAGGTCGCAGAATTTCCCTTCCTGGAGGCAGGGCTAACGGCTGCAGCCCTGCTTCCAGTCGCGTCTGTCAGCGGCGCATCGCCGCCTCTCCCCCGCCCCTCTCAGTGAAGGAAGACTGAGAGGGGCGGGGGAGAGGCGGAGATACGCGTTGACAGACGCGCGTGGGGCAGGGCTGCGGCGGTTAGCCCTGCCCCAACCAGGAAGCGCTCCCCGGGTGTATCGAGGGGGATTTGGGGGTGAAGGGACCCCCGTTAAGCCGCGCTATAGCGGCGTTTTAGCAGGTGCCCCTGCTATTTATGAGGTCTGAAGCGAGATTTATTCTCGCTTCAGACTCTCTTTAAAGGGAACCAGAGATGAAAAAATAAAGATTTTATACATACCTGGGGCTTCCTCCAGCCCCATACATGCTGAACTATCCCACGCCGCCATCCTCATCTGCCCGCATCTACAAGAGCTGGCTCCCTGCTGTTCCGTCAGTCGGAGCCAGTCTAAGCGTAGCAGAAGTGCGCTCTTTGCGTATCTCTGCAGCAGTGTATGGAGAGATACGTAGAGGGCGCACTTCTCCTGCGTAGCTGGCTCCGATGACGTCAGCGATGGGAGCCGTTTCTTGTAGATGCAGACAGCGGAGGACTGCGGCGTGGGATCGATCAGCACGTATGGGGCTGGAGGAAGCCCCAGGTATGTATAACTTTTTCATCTAGGGTACATTATTATTATTATTATTATTTAGTATTTATATAGCGCCGACATATTATGCAGCGCTGTACAGTGTATATATATATTGTCTTGTCACTAACTGTCCCTCAAAGGAGCTCACAATCTAATCCCTACCATTGCCATATGTCTATATTATGTAGTGTAAGTACTGTAGTCTAGGGCCAATTTTAGGGGGAGTCAATTAACTTATCCATATGTTTTTTGAATGTGGGGGGAAACTGGAGTGCCCGGAGGAAACCCGCGCAGACACGGAGAGAACATACAAACTCTTTGCAGATAGTGCCCTGGCTGGGATTCAAACCAGGGACCCAGCGCTGCAAGGCGAGAGAGCTAACCACTACGCCACCGTGCTGCCCATCTCTGGTTCCCTTTAAAGCTTGGACACACATCACATAAAAAATAGGTACAGACAAGAGAGTTTGAGGCCCATGTCTTGTGTATTATTTTTAGTCACAAACTGAATCAGAAGGCAATTACATTTTTGCATATTCTGTAAATAAAAGACTTGTAAAATGAAAAAAAGTAACAGGATATGAAAGAAACAACATATTGTTACCTTAGGAACTTGGCTTTTTAAATATGTATGCCATGAGGGTGTATTACTATTATTTTTGCAAATAAGGTCTTAAAATCATCAATAGTGTACAATGAGAAAGCAAAAAACGAAAAACAGAAAAAGACACATTTATTTCCAAAAACAATATTGTCACCATACATTGTGCTAGGAACATAATCTAAACATTGTTATAACCAGGATGAATAAGCAAATAAAATTTGTGAGTTTGACTTATAGTTAGCACTGTTTATTGTAAAGCTATAATGGATGTAAATGGAGAAATAGTGTGTTTTACAGTTTATTCCCTTCTTTTCCCTTTATAATACATTGATAATAAGGTAATTACTAAACAAAATTATCACACACTAAAAGCCTAATTTGTCCTGAAAAAAACAATATATTGATAATTTAGGTGTGAATAGTAGTAATAAAGTTATTGGCGAATGAATGGGAGCAGTGCTGATATGTGAAAATTTGTGTGGTCCTGAAGTGATTAGGATTGGGGGTCACCTTCTGTTTGTGGATATGGAAGCTGCCATATTTATTTATTTTAAGCAATACCAGTCACCTGGCTGTTCCTCTGCCTCTAATACATTTAGCCCTAGACCCTGAACAAGGATGCAGATCTGACTGGATTAGTTGCCTGCTTATTTCAGGCATGTGATCAAGACACTACTGCAGCCATCTAGTATAGTTTAAAATGAAATACATATGGCAGTCTCCATATTGCTCACTCTTCAGGTTCCCTTTAAGTTTTCCTCTGAATTTCTCACATATGTTTTCCTAGTACCACATGCGCCTATGTTTGTTTATCTCACATGTGTCACTTCAGGTGCGCTTTAAGTGTCTCATAATCTAGAATAATTGTGCGCCTAGGACTATATATGTTAACATTCAAATATATCAACAGTATGTACAGTTGGGTCTATTGTGGCATTTTTCTGCATCTCATTTTTGCAAATTATTGTTTTCATTTTTCTTATAAAAGTATTCACTGTTTCCACACGCACGGGGTGCATCCCTGTAACCAGGATATTTATTACTTGATTTCCTGTAAAAAAAAATGTTTACCACCTGTGCTACACTGCCAGATGTGCATTCATAAAACAGATATCCAGTAACGAGCTAAATCTTTAGTTCATC
The DNA here is from genome assembly GCF_040937935.1 of Hyperolius riggenbachi. NCBI lineage: Eukaryota > Metazoa > Chordata > Amphibia > Anura > Hyperoliidae > Hyperolius > Hyperolius riggenbachi. The sequence continues at coordinate 287,707,216 of NC_090651.1, forward strand.
CATGCATCACTAAAAATTGTTCTTCCTCCAATATGGATGTTGTGGGATACATAGAAACACATAGGCTGATATGCAAACTGCAGGGACTTCTTGAAGTGAAGAGCAAATTATTCATGAAAGAAAAACAAAATCTGACAGAAAAATAAAATCAGACAAGAAGTTAAAGGGGTTCTGTGGATATAATTAAAAACAAAAATTGACACTTACCCTGGGGCTTCTATCAGCCTCCTGCAGCTGGGCTGTCCCACGCCGTCCTCTAAGATCCTCCGAACCCGGTCACGGTCCAAATGTTTCTCTAACTACACGAATACAGCTGCGCCTGCGCAGTAAGCACCCGGAGACGTGAGCAGGAGGTAGGACACACGCGGCCGTGCAGGCGCAGCTGTAGTCATCTAGTTAGACAAATATTTGGACTGTGACCGGGTACGGAGGAACGTAGAGGATAGTGCAGGACAGCACAGCTGCAGGGGGCCGATAGAAGCCCCAGGTAAGTGTCAATTTTTGTTTAATTATATCCACAGAACCCCATTAACTTCTTGTCTGATTTTGTTTTTCTGTTATGAATAATTTGCTCCTCACTTCAAGAAGTCCATGCAGTTTGCATATCAGCCAAAGTGGACCATGACCGGTGGCAGGTAACGGAGGATCGTAGAGGACGGCGCAGGACAGCACAGCTGCAGGGGGCCGATAGAAGCCACAGGTAAGTGTCAGGTTTTGTTTTTAATTATATCCACAGAACCCATTCAAGTCACGAAGCGTTTCTAACTTTATCTGTTTTTTAACTTAATCTATATAAAACCTTTTAATAAGCACCGTTTAATAAAAAGCAAAAAAGTCCTGGGAACAAGGCAAGAAAGGTAATATCAAATTAAAGGGTAACTGAACTGACATGTACCGGGCCAAGCATACAAATAACTAGGTTGTAGAACCAGGAGAAAAATGAGTGAGTGCACGCCTGATAGTTTGATCCAACACACAACTGCGGTGCAACATCCGGATGAAAAACCAGTCAATGCATACGCTCAAATAGAACAAGATTCCAGGAGCATCACGCTGTATTGTATGTATAAAATATACAAATCTTTAGTCCAATCTTCATAAAAAGCATATGCAACATAAAGTAAAACCATATACTTATTGGCAAATGCAGTGTAATAGGAGGTGCAGCGGAAGGTGAACAATCATTTCGCCCTGCGATATTGGCTTTCTCAAGGCCATTCATTATCTTCTTTTTCTCACTGAAAGGGTTAAACTATCAGGCACACAAATGACAGTTTCTGTCGAATCGGGGCCTAGCCAGACGTAAACCTCACTGGTAAGCATCAACAATTGTTGTATGTGAAGTGGGGATGCTAACGCATCTCATCCACCTACATATGATATAATAGTAGGAGCACAAAACATTTTGATAAACTAAGACAATACAGAGGAAAGATGTTGCTAATACAAGTTTCACGTGTAATAGAAAAGTAGAAAATCTTTATTTGATAAATAGCATCACGTGTCCATCAAGAAAAACATGCAATATAAAAACAATTCAAAAAGACTGATGCAGTTGAGGTCGACCCCATTTACACACAGACATGCACTCATACTGGAATATTGGCCAGGTTAAACGGGTGGTGACAAGCAAAGCTACCAAGGAGCATAAGAGACAGAGCTTATACCACTGCTATGTTATTAATGGGTATGAGCAACCAATTGTGATAGAGGTGATATTGAAGTTTACGCATCCATCTTAATCTGTGTCATTCAGCTGAACCAACTTTTTTATCTTTTAAACAGAAAATAAAAAGTCATTTTTAGGAGTAGTTTAGACACACTTGTTTATCTCATCGGTTTATTTTCAGTTCAGGTTTGCTTTCAGTGCATAACAATTTATGAAATACATTTTGTGAATCAAGTCCCAAAATCCCAGCACGCATTAATACATTTAAAGAAACGACAAAAAGTTCCCCTGGGGGGTACTCACCTCGGTAGGAGGGAGTCTCCGAATCCTAATGAGGCTTCCCCCGTCCTCATGTGTCCCACGACGGTCTCGCTCTGGCCCTCCAAACAGTGAGGATGTAAATATTTACCTTCCCGGCTCCAGCGCAGGAGCAGTATCGGCTCTCCGCTCGGAGATAGGCAGAAATAGCCGATCGCTGTCGGTACGTTCTACTGCACAAGCGCAAGTCTCCTGCGCCTGCGTAGTAGAGCAGACCCGACAGAGAAGGGCTATTTTCGCCTATCTCTGTGCTGAAAGCCGCAACAGCGCCCCTGCTGGAGCCAGGGAAGGTAAACAAATTCAGCTTGCCAGGCTTGTAGAGGACTTCGGGGGAGCCAGCGCTGGATTGCCTGCAGCTACAGCAGAGGGGGAAGCCTCATTGGGACCCTGAGGCTTCCCCCTAACGAGGTGAGTACCCCCCCAGGGGGAAATTTTTTTGGTACAGGTTCTCTTTAAATAAGAAGAGCAATAACGTACATACAGTAACAATGCATTCTAAGTACATGGTGTTCTGTCCCACATTAGTCACACATCACAGCCTGAATGGGTCACTGGTATTAGTCTGCAGTTTTAGGGATTTACAAGGGAGTGTTTCTATCCTCTGTAGGTGTGCTGTCCAGGATTTTTGTGACAAATCTGATTTTTACTTGTAAAGAAAAAGTGTATTACAGAAATGTATCTTACAAAACAAACAAAACAGCTGTCTCCAATCATGAGAGGTTTCAGAAGTGCAGATGTAAGCAGTTTATTTTGGTGTTTGCAGGCCTCTCTGGATTATATTAGCTCTCCAGTGTTCTCCATCTCAGCAAATCTTTAGTGAATACTTCCCAGTTTGAATAAAATTGAAGCAATACTGTACATATGCCTGTCTCTGCCCCAGTCTTCATTGTAAGTCTGGCTTTAAGGGCATAAAGAGATAATTTGCATACTCAGTAGCAGTGCATTGTGGGTAACTACAGACGTTCACTTAAAGCTGAATTATCCCAAGTACCTTCTGTTTTAAGAAGGCAAGTCACACCAAGCATTGCTTTTTAGTAGGAGGGCTCTTCGGTCTCTTGTAGTCCCTTATACTTTCCTAGTGGTTTTGGGTCAACCCGAGCTGCTTGGTTACTCTGTTGTACTGGTCCCATCGACCCATATTAACTTGTTGTCGACCGCATCACGTGGCGGCAGCCCCAGGTCCGCTTAACGCCGATCAGCTTAAAGTCCTGGACGGGGATTTGCAGGAGATCGCGCACACATCTCTGCTTGGATGACTGAAGCTCCACTGCGTCAACCATCTCCCAGCGGCGATCGCTTATTGCTTGCAGTCAAGCAGCTGTGGCGGAAGTGAGGGTGTGTAATGGCGTGAAGTGACATAGTGATAGGCTCCTAACAGAGTGAAAAGGAACAACTACACAGGTTGTGGCATAATGGATAGTATAGTGGATAGCATAGTGGATAGAGATAGCCTGAACTGTTCGCCTGGCGAACAGCATTCTGCGAACTTCTGTTGATCGCATTTGCGGCGAACAGTGAACATTTGGCTTGTTCGACCCGGCCTCTATACATTATCATTGAGCTAAACTTTGACCCCTTACCTCACAGTCAGCAGACACATGGCAGCCAATAAGCTAGCACCCCCTCCTAGACTCCCATGCAGTGCTGCGCAGGCTCGTTGCTAGCCCCAAAGATCAGTGGCACGTGCCCCGGATCTATTCTGGGGTGCCCCAAGTATCCCCTAAGCCGAGTCAGCTGTGGTGTCTCAATGGCGGGCATGCTGGGAGTAGAGATGTAGCGAACGGTTCGCCGGCGAACGGTTCCAGGCGAACTTTGGTGGTTCGCGTTCGCCTGCACCAGGCGAACTTTTGCGGAAGTTCGATTCACCCCATAATGCACTATGAGGGTCAACTTTGACCCTCTGCATCACAGTCAGCAGGCACATTGTAGCCATTCAGGCTACACTAAGCCCAGGAGCCCCACCCCCCCTTTATATAAGGCAGCCTCCGGCGGCCGTTAGAGTCACTCGTGTGCCTGCTAGAGACAGACTAGGGACAGCTGCTGCAGACTTGTTCTTCTAGGGATAGATTAGTTAGGTTCTTAGCTGCTTAGCTTGCTCCTGGCTGATTATTATTGCTTTTATAGCACCCCTCAACGGCTCTTTTCAGAGCTAATCCAGTACTTTTTTTGTGTGTGTCAAACTGACACTTTTGTTGCATGCACAGCCTTGCTAATTCATAGTGTGTGTGTGCCACTGCCAGCAGCCCAGCACATTCAGTGACTGCCTGTGTGTGTGACAGGGAGCTGCACATTGTACTTCCCAGTACTGCATTTACCCAGTACCTGTTGTGTTTACTTAAACCACCTCATCACTGCATATACCTAGCTTTGTGTTGAGTGAACCCAGCTCACTGCATCTAACTACCTGTTGTGTTGAGTGAACCCACCTCACTGCATATAAGTACCTTTACTGTTCAGTGAACCCACCTCACTGCATCTAACTACCTGTTGTGTTGAGTGAACCCACCTCACTGCATCTAAGTACCTTTACTGTTCAGTGAACCCAGCTCACTGCATCTAACTACCTGTTGTGTTGAGTGAACCCACCTCACTGCATCTAAGTTCCTTTACTGTTCAGTGAACCCACCTCACTGCATCTAACTACCTGTTGTGTTGAGTGAACCAATCTCACTGCATCTAAGTACCTTTACTGTTCAGTGAACCCACCTCACTGCATCTAACTACCTGTTGTGTTCAGTGAACCCAGCTCACTGCATCTAACTACCTTTACTGTTCAGTGAACCCAGCTCACTGCATCTAACTACCTGTTGTGTTGAGTGAACCCACCTCACTGCATCTAAGTACCTTTACTGTTCACTGAACCCAGCTCACTGCATCTCAATACCTGTTGTGTTGAGTGAACCCACCTCACTGCAAATACCTAGCATCCCCCCGAGACGGACAAAATGGACAAACCAGGTAGATGAAGAGGTAGAGGCAGACCCAGAAGAAGGCCACCAGGCACCGGCAGGTCTGTGCGAGGTGGTGTTGCTGTGATTTCGTGCGGACCTGTCCCAAAATACAGTGCTCAGAAGAAGGCACGTGTCATCACTTCCCAAAATTGTGAGGACGTGGTTGAGTATTTAACACAGAACACCTCATCTCCCGCAGCCAGTGCTACCAGCGCTAGTACAAGCACCACATCCGCTGCATTTGACACTTCGCAGAAGTTATTTGGTGGTGAAATCACTGATTCACAGCCACTACTGCAACAACAACAAGGAGGCACAGGTACACAACCTCATACACCTGAGTTAGGTGGTGATAGTATGAACGTAACGTGTGAGGAGGGGGATGATAAACCACCTGAAGTTGGTGCAGTTGAGGAGGTGTCTGAGGAAAGCGAAGCTAGGCAGGAAGATTATGATGACGATTATACGGATGCCACGTATGTTCCCAGTAGAGGAGATGACCAGGAGGACAGTTCAGAGGGGGAGTCAGAGAGGAGTAGGAGGAGACGACTCCATGATAGAAGCAGAGGGAGCTCATCCTCAGAAACAGCTGGGGACAGTGTCCGGTGCCATGTATCGCCAGCTATGGACAGCCAGTCAACATGCCCTTCAACGTCAGCTGCTGATGCCACCATAGCGCCATCACCCCAGGGGGACTCAGCGGTTTGGAAATTTTTTAACATGTGTTTCTCAGATCGGAGCAAAGCCATCTGTTGTCTCTGCCAGCAAAAATTGAGCCGTGGAAAGGCCAACTCTCACGTAGGGACAAGTGCCTTACGAAGGCACCTGGAGAGAAGGCACAAACAGCTATGGCAAGAACACCTGAGGAAAAGCAGCACCCAAAAGACAAGCCACCCTCCTTCTCCTCTTCCTCCTTCAGGTGCATCGTCTTCATCCGCTTTCTCCCTTGCACCTTCACAGCCACCCTCCTCCACACCGCCTCTTCCCTTGTGCGGTTCCTTCTCCTCTGCCCACAGCAGTACCCAGCTGTCCGTGAAGGAAGTATTTGAGCGTAAGAAGCAAATGTCTGCCAGTCACCCTCTTGCCCGGCGTCTGACAGCTGGCGTGGCGGAACTATTAGCTTGCCAGCTATTACCATACAAGCTGGTGGAGTCGGAGGCTTTCCGTAAGTTTGTGGCCATTGGTACACCGCAGTGGAAGATACCAGGCCACAATTATTTTTCACAAAAGGCCATACCCAATCTGTACCGTGCAGTTGAGAGGCAAGTGGTGTCATCTATTGCGAAGAGCGTTGGGTCAAGGGTCCACCTGACCACGGATGCCTGGTCTGCCAAGCACGGGCAGGGCCGTTACATTACGTACACGGCCCATTGGGTCAACCTGGTGACCAATGGCAGCAAGCAGGGAGTACGTGGCTGCGCAGCGGACCAACTTGTCACACCTCCACGGCTTGCAGGCAGGCCTCCAGCCACCTCCTCTCCGCCTGCTACCACCTCTTCGCTGCCGTCATCCTCTGGAATTCCACCCTGCTGATGTTCTCTCGCCTGCTAGACCAGGAGAAAGCCGTCACTCAGTACCTGTATCATTACAGTAAAAGGACACAATCTGGGAGGATGGGGATGTTGTTGCCCAACAACTGGACACTGATGCGAAATGCATGCAGGGTCATGGAGCCCTTTGAGGAGATGACCAAACTGGTGAGTCGTGCTGAGGGCACCATCAGCGACTTGATCCCCTACGACTACTTCCTGGAGCGTGCCGTGCGTAGAGTGGTGGATACAGCTGTGGAGGAGCGTGAACGAGAACAGTTACGGCAGCAGGAGTCATGGGAGCGATTTACATCCGAACCCGAGGTTTCCACAACACCTGCGGCAGCACAGAGGGGGGAGGAGGAGGAGGAAGAAGAGGAGTCGTGTGGGGAAGGAGAGGAGTCAGACTCTGATGATGGTGATGAGGAAGGTGTTTCTGTGGAGGAGGAAGAGGCGGCGGAAGAAGAACAACCGCGGCAGCCGTCACAGGGGGCTTCTGCTGCTCCACGTTCCCGTGGTATTGTTCGTGGCTGGGGGGAGGAAGAGGAGTTGCTTCCCGTCACTGAGGAACAGCAAGAGGAGATGGAGAGTACATCTGCATCCAGCTTTGTGCAGATGGCCTCTTTCATGTTGTCCAGCCTGTTGAGGGACCCCCGTATCAAAAAACTCAAGTCGAATGACCTGTACTGGATGGCCATGCTACTAGACCCTCGGTACAGGCACAAAGTGGCGGACCTGTTACCAACTCAACAGAAGGCGGAAAGGATGCAGCACTTGCAGAACAAGCTGTTGATGATGCTTTACAATGCGTTTAAGGGTGATGTGGCTGCACAACGCAATCAAGGTACCACTGGCAGTAACCCTCCTCCTCCCAAGTCCACGCAGGCAAGGACAGGACGCTCCAGCGATCTCAGGGTGATGTCGGACATGCGGACATTCTTTAGTCCAACTCCTCGTCATAGTCCTTCCGTATCCACCCACCACCAACGCCTGGACCGGCAGGTAGCCGACTACCTGGCCTTGAGTGTGGATGTACACACTGCGAGCAGCGATGATGAACCCTTGGACTACTGGTTGCGCAGGCTTGACCTGTGGCCAGAGCTGTCCCAATTTGCCATACAACTTCTCTCTTGCCCTGCCGCAAGTGTCCTGTCAGAAAGGCCCTTTAGTACAGCTGGAGACATAGTCACTGAGAAGAGAAGTCGCCTAAGTCACGACAGTGTTCAGTTCCTGACCTTTATCAAAATGAATGAGGAATGGATCACGTGACCGAAGACTAAGTCAGTCCCCACACACAGCATCTCTGCCTGCAGGCCGCTTGCCTTCTCCGCCACCACCAACAGGGTCCAGGACTCTAGGCGGATTCCTGAATTTTTAAGGCCGCTGCTAGCAGCGGCCGCTACGCTAATTTTTCTGGTGCGTGTACATGCCTGCCTAATTTTTCTGGCTGCACTGCGGGCGGCTGCAACAAAAAAACAAAAGGCATGAGCATGTGCCCATCCCCCTTCGTGATCATTACCTTGCCGTGGTGAAGAGGCTTGCGTATCACAATGAAGCAATGACCGTCGGCTATTTGAGTGTCTCGGGTGGGGGTGGGACACAAAAGATAATAAGGTCGTTGCTTCATTGTGGTCAGACCAAATTTGATCAGCTGGACTGACAGTCACTGTTGTTCTATCATTGAGCTACCACAGTCCGGCGACCATATGGGCTTTAAAACCGCCACAGCCTACACTCTCGCCACGATGCGCACCAGTCCAGCACGGCTGTCACTACGCAAACAGCTGTTGGCGGTGCATTACACAGTGAGTTTGGCGTGTGTCAGTGTGAAGCAGAACTCTAATTACACTCCCTGATTGATGTATACACATGCAAGATGTTTTAAAGCACTTTAGGCCTGCAATTTAGCATTCATTGTGATTTCTGCCCTTAAAACGCTGCTTTGCGTCACATCCAGATTTTCCCCGGGACTTTGCATGTATCCCACTCCGCCATGCCCCCCTCCAGGCGTTAGACCCCTTGAAACATCTTTTCCATCACTTTTGTGACCAGCATAATTTTTTCTATTTTTCAAAGTTCGCATCCCCATTGAAGTCTATTGCGGTTCGCAAACTTTTCCGCGAACTGAACCTTCCGCGAAGGTTCGCGAACGGGGTATGCGAACCGAAAATCGGAGGTTCGCGACATCTCTAGCTGGGAGCTGCCTGTGGTGCATCAATCGGGGTATGCTGGGTGCGGTGGTGCCTTTATGTAGGCATACGGGGTGTTGTGGTGCCATGCTGGGCAGTGTGATGCCTTTATGGGGGCACGGAGCTGTGGTTCTTCTATGGGGGCATGCTGGGAGTGATGGTGCATCAATGGGAGGACCGTGGGACCATGGGAGGGGGTCCACTAGAAAGTCATGGAATGCTAGCCAGACCAGCCAGCACAGAAGTCAGGTAGCTCTGCCTAATTATGTTTAAGTGACACTGCCTGTTTATTTGATATGCTGCATTTATTTTTGTATTAATGGAGAGGGGGCTTCATCCAACATTGTGCTGGGCGGGCCTACTTAGACCGCTGTTAAGTTCATGTAAATGTGTCTCCACCCATGGCCACACCCACATTCTGGTGCGAGACCACACCCATTTTCTGTCTGGAGTGCCCAAAAGTGCCCTGGATCTCTTATGATCCTAGGAACGCCCCTGCTGCTGGGTCCACAGTTTGAACCTGGGCCAAGACACCACCTTAATGGAGTTTGTAAGTACTCCCTGGTTTTTGTTTAGGTTTCCTCTCACATGGAAAAAAACATACAGATAAGGCTTCCTCAAAAATTGGCCTTAGATTATGATAGACATATGGTAGGGATTAGACAGTGACACACCTGAAGAACAGTCAGTGACAAGACAAAAATACAAAATAAATAAGTAATCATCTTTGTCTGATGTCACATGACGTACTATTGCATTAAGTAGCCTCTATTAGATATACTGTATTGACGCACTTCCTGCAGCACAAGCTGTACCACAAGTGCCAGTGTCTATGCCAATTTGTGGTTGTGTGCTCTGCGTAGAAGCATTGCTTTATACTACGTACTTTTATCCAGGATGGGAATTGTACAATTCCCTGTTAGTACATAACAGCTTACATATGTAATGCTGGTGAGTGCAAATGATAAACTGTGATGAGATGTTTGACCAACCTTCAGACACAAGCTTGCTTTTATTTAAGCACTTGAATGGTGTTTTATATTTATATATTTAATTAATCTTCAGGTATACTTAATCTGTACACATAGTTCCAGTTTAAAGGTCTATTATCCATTTCTTTGGCTTAGTAAGTGACCCTGAACTCTTTACATGTATTCAATTCCACTGTGGCATTGTATTAATCATTCCATTTCTCTAATGATTGTTTGTGTTTTAAATAAAATATATTTCCATGACAGATCTAGTGCTATTGTTAAAAATTTCTGTTGAAGTTCAACCATAATGTAAAGCTGACATACAGAGAAATGACAGAGGAAGGAAATGGTACTAAAAGCAAATTTTAAAAAAATGCAGATGCAGTACTTAAAGAGGAACTGTCACGAAAATCTTAAAATGTAGAACACATATAAATAAGAAATACGTTTCTTCCAGAGTAGGACCACTTCCCCAATCAAACAGGAGCAAGACTAGTTTCAGCCAAGCCAATAGTAACGATGAGGAGGAAGTCCGATTGACTGTGGAACGGTTCTTTACAAAGGCATATCAGCTCACCTGTATCGGAACATACATTCACTGCTGCTATAACTAAGGAGCGAGCGTATGCCCAGATACGCGAGAGCTGATATGCCTTTGTCCGGAACTGTTTCACAATAAGATTGGACTTCTTTAATCTCAGTCGATCAGACTTCCTTCTCATCATAGGTAAGTTAACCCTTTCTGCTATGGACTATGCCTCCGTACATGTCGGGACAGTTTTGCATTTTACTAAACCGACCCCACTCATCCTTATTTCTGACAATTGCCTTCTCAAGAACCCAGGTATTTATGTGACACCACTTACAGCACATATCTAAAATGCAATCCTTTTCAGTTTTACGGCAAAACAGACACTCAAATCAGTCAGTTATTCCTCTATGGCTACCTGAGGCAATGAGAACTGTTGGTGCATAACTCAGATACTGCTTTTTTACATACAAAATACCGTATATACTCGCAAGCAAGCCGACCCGCATGTAAGCCGACCCCCCCACTTTTACCCCAAAAAACAGGAAAAAATGATTGACCCTCATGTAAGCCGGGGGTAGAAAACGCTGGCCGCGTGATCCCCCCAGTATGTCCCAGTATAGCTAGTATAGTGCCCAGTATAGGTAGGTAGTGCTCAGTATAGCTAGTAAAATGCCCCAGTATAGCTAGTATAGTGCTCAGTATAGCTAGTTTAGTGCTCATTATAGCTAGTATAGTGCTCATTATAGCTAGTATAGTGCTCAGTATAGCTAGTATAGTGCTCAGTATAGCTAGTATAGTGCTCAGTATAGCCAGTATAGTGCCCAGTATAGCCAGTATAGTGCCCAGTATAGCCAGTATAGTGCTCAGTATAGCTAGTATAGTGCTCAGTATAGCTAGTATAGTGCTCAGTATAGCCAGTATAGTGCCCAGTATAGCCAGTATAGTGCCCAGTATAGCCAGTATAGTGCTCAGTATAGCTAGTATAGTGCTCAGTATAGCTAGTATAGTGCTCAGTATAGCTAGTATAGTGCCCCATTATAGCTAGTATAGTGCCCCATTATAGCTAGTATAGTGCCCCATTATAGCTAGTATAGTGCCCCATTATAGCTTGTATAGTGCCCCAGTATAGCTAGCATAGTGCCCCATATAGCTAGCATAGTGCCCCAGTATGGGCGGGTAGGTGGGTGGGTAGGTGCTGTCCCTCTCCGCTCCCCCGCGGCCGCCGCTGCTATTACCTTAGGCGGCGCCGCTTCCTCTATCCCCGTCCTCCTCCGGTAACTCATTCACAGCAGCGCGCCTCTCGCTGCTGTGATGACGAGGAAACCATAGAGAGCGGCTTCCTGTAGCGGCGATGCCGTTACTATGGGAACCGCTCTCTATGGTTTCCTGCGTCATCACAGCAGCGGGGGGCGCTCTGCTGTGAATGAGTTACCGGAGGAGGACGGGGATAGAGGAAGCGGCGCCGCCTAAGGTAATAGCAGCGGCGGCCGCGGGGGGAGCGGGGAGGGACAGCACCTATACACCCACCCACCCATGACTCGCAAGCAAGCCGACCCCCCAACTTTTGGCCCACTTTTGGGGGGTCAAAAATTCGGCTTGCTTGCGAGTATATACGGTACTCGGCTAAGATATAACTCGGATATTAAATAGCCAAACAGATCAATCTCGAGACCGTAACTGATATAAGATTGTTATTGAACTAACTGGTTGGCCTAATGCAGTTTTTTTCAAAAACCAAAAGGATGTCAAGAAACAACCCAACAACACTTGTGACAGATAACATCCACACTAAATTGGACTAACCTAACACTAGAGATTAAAGCTGGTTCAAGAAGGCATAAACAAGTTATTAATCATGCCAATGGCTAACAATAAAATGCAGAATCCTCTTCGAAGTTGGCCTACCAACATTCAAATCAGAATCATTTATGTTGCCAAGTACAAAGGGGGGTTGTATTGGTTTTGTATTGTGAATTGGTTTTGGCTCATACTGGTTCTGAAAGGATGGTGGGGATAATGTCCAAAAGCCAAGAGCCGAGGCTGCCATACTACGGCGCCACCAGTTGCACTTGGCAATCATCTGTCATCCCTAAGGAAACATTGGGGGAGGGGGACAGAGGGAGGCGAAGGTTCAGCAGTGATGACCCAGTTCTTCATGAAGGAAACCTGAGGTGATGGCTGATGTTGCTGAGGATCCCGACTGCTGACATCTGGCAGTGCTGGCCAAGGTGTTCCAGTTCAAAAGGTGCAGTAGTGTTCATTTCAAATTCCTACACTATTTATCAGAGATATAATGATATAATGGGGTTCTAGGTAAGTTAGAAGATTTGAGGCCCCTTATGGTGTTTTGGGTAAGCTAAAGTAGAGAGAGGTCAGAGAAGGTGGTTAGTCAGTGGCCCCTTTGACATCCACTAGACTCCAGGCACCTGCCTAGGTTGGCTAGTGGATGATCCTGCTCGGCAATTTGGGCCCTGACAGGCTTCAGTCATGCTGCCCCTACATTTTGGAACTTCTTATCACACTCAGTCAAGACAGAGCTCAAACCATGATGGTGTTAAAATCTAAATTAAAAAGTCACCTGTTTAGTCATTTATGGATATATATATATATATATATATATATATATATATATATATATACAGTATATATAAAGTATATAGCTTTTTCCTCTGTAGTACACTTCATCCCACTACTAATTACTGATCTGATACATATGTTTGAGCCATGAGTCCTATGGAGAAAAAAGGTGCTTTACAAATCCTATTATTGTTATGAATGCACAAAACATGTTCAGGAAAGTATCAGAACTGGAAATAATTAAACCAGAACATGGAAATGTGTGAGAGATATTCTCTCACATCAGATCAGCCATTTACCAGTGATCCCATTAATAAAACACTGCTATCTTTGCCAAGAGGGGATATAGGGTACTTAGTGTGGAATGAACGATCAAGTGACTGCTCATCCTACAGCTTTTCAAGAACAGCAACAAACATGCATAGAATAGAAAATCACACATAATTGGCCTCACCTTTTTAGAGACTTGTATGGGACACTGCGTCATAAGCAAAAAAACACAGTCATCCACTTTTTGCCTGAAGGGTTTGAGTAGTCTTGTGACTCATCCACCACTGACTGAAAGTACTGAGAATGCCTTTTTAGTTACTGTAACTCCTAATCCTGCTATGCACAGAGTGCTGGGTGTCTTTTTTTCTTTTCAGCTAGAGCATTAAGGCCACTTTTACACTTGCTTTACAAGTGTGCATTGCACTACCCTGTGTTGCCGCAGGGTAACGTAATGACAATGCAAGGTTATGGGGCTTAGCACACTTACCACGTTGTGCTGAAGTTCCCATTCGGCTGCAGAACTGCTGCAAAGTCAGCAGCAAGTTACCATCGGACTACCGCGGCATTGAAAGTCATGCATGTCAATGGGCGATGCAGTAATTTGTACGTGGCGCCGCGCATGCGCGGAACAACCTGAATATGATGGAGAAACCCGGAATCCCAGTGATGTACTTCCTGTCCAGCAGGGAGTACATGACTGGGTGAGGGGCGATGGGTGGCGAAGGGCGTGCGGGAGGGTGGGGGGGGCGCTATGCATATAACCCTGTCAGTGCACTCTGCCGCATGGTTATATGAATGTTGTTTTCTGCTTTGCAGTGTGATGCGGGCGGAGAATTGCACCACAAACACAACGGCCTGGTGTAAAAGCAGCCGAAAGTGCAAATGTAATAATACAATATCAAAATCCTTAACTCTTGATTTATGTAGCGATATTGAACTGCTGCTTTAGCTTTTAAAACTGGATGTGTTTACATGAAGCAGGCTAATTGTTTTGCTACTGTCTTCTCATTGCAGTTATACCTTAACCCTCCTGGCAGCGCAGCAGTTTTTTTTGTTTTTTTTTAAATCATGTAGCGAGCCCAGGGATCGCTACATGATAGCCGCTGCTCAGCGGCATCCCCCCCGCCCGCTGCGATCGCCTTCAGCGATCTCCGATCAGGAAATCCCGTTCAAAGAACGGGATTTCCTGGAGGGCTTCCCCCGTCGCCATGGCGACGGGGCGGGATGACGTCACCGACGTCAGCGACTTCATTGGGAGTCCCGATCCACCCCTCGGCGCTGCCTGGCACTGATTGGCCAGGCAGCGCACGGGGTCTGGGGGGGGGCGGAGAAAACCTCCTGCGCGGCTTACCCCGAACTACGTTCGGGGGTTACCGCCAGGAAGGTTAAAGGATACCCGAAGTGACGTGTGACATGATGAGATAGACATGGGAATGTACAGTACCTAGCACACAAATAACTGTGCCATGTTCCTTTTTTTCTTTCTCTGCCTGAAAGAGTTAAATATCAGGTATGTAATTGGCTGACTCAGTCCTGACTCAGACAGGAAGTGACTACAGTGTGACCCTCACTGATAAGAAATTCCAGCTATAAAACACTTTCCTAGCAGAAAATGGCTTCTGAGAGCAGGAAAGAGGTAAAAAGGTTCAATAGTTCATAGATTTTTGCTCTGGCATACTTCAATGCATGTGTCATTGAGCAAAAACAATAAAACAGTTAAAACTTAAAAAGTAGATGTAAACATAAAATAAAACCGTGGAATATTTTAAAAAGTCATCTGTAGAAGAAGATAGATACAATTGTTTCTTTCATTAGTTGATTTTCGCTTTGGGTGTCCTTTAAGCCTAACATGTCAATTAATGATATCCTAGGATACTGCAAGAGCTTGCATTCAATGAAGACTGAATGGAATAAGTTAGATATAATTGACAGAACTACAGAACACATGTCAAACAGACAAACAGTGATCTTAACACTAAAGTGGACTTCTGTATATGTAGATATCTAATAATAATATATACTGTATATAAATCTTGTAACCTGACTTACTCCATTTCTCATTTTTTTCCGGAACCTCGGTAGATCAGTTGTAGGATGAGTGTATTTGGCTTTGGCAATTAGCCAGCACTCAAAGCTTGTTCCAGCTCTGTTCTAGCCTCTAGTGGAGGAGAGGAGGAGGATCGACAATGGTTGCAATCACACAGGATATTATTTTTGGTGTCCATACTTTGTGCACTGAAACCCTGATAAACAGAACAAGAGTCCTGAGTAATTGCAATACTCTGTTATTTCAGTCTTGCTCATAGTGTTTTAGTTGATGTTAGAGCAATTTTCTTAACACCTAACCCCAAATGAATCCTTAATACTCAATCTCTTTCTAGACATCTATCCTTAACCTCTCCAACCTAATGTTAAGCTCTTCCCGATACCTAACCCTAACAACACCCAACCCTACTTCCTATTCTTCAGCCATAGTTAACCCCTTGATGCCTAACCCTAACCTTCCTTCCTAACTCTAACCCCACATCCAGATACCTAGCTATAAGCCCCCTTCATAATGTTAACTTCTAACATTACATTCTGTCATACTCATCACTGCATCTGAATCTCACCACCACCATGGTGCTGATATGTAACCATGTTGTAGCTGAACCGGTGCCCAAATGTACCTGGTTGTGGTTTAGTGATTAAAGAGAACCCAAGGCAGTTTCCCCCTTGGGTTCTCTCCCCCCCCCCCCCCCAATCAGGTAGCCTACATTTTTTTTATTTTATGAGCCCCCCTCAGGCTCTCTTTAAAGCTTTGGCAGTGTGCACTGGCACACTTTCTACATGGGCCTTATGTTTGCCCATTAATCTTAGCAAGAGATAGGCCCTAATTCTAAACCAAACCCTTAAGTCTTCTGGACCTGAATTCTTACAAAGGACAGAAGGAAAACATAGAGAAATACACCCTGTATGTATTTGGAGAGTATATAGCCTGTATAATTCCCCCTCATTTGTGTCTAATCATAAGTTGTAATTCAATCTCTCCCTAGTGTCACATGACTGCCATGGCAGAAATGGCAGATAAGCTCATTTGAAAGCACAGGCTGTTAATAATTTGTCTCCTTCCATGAATAAGGAAGTAGAAACAGTGCAGATTTATTGCAGAATTTGTATCAGCTGTAACAAAAGTAATGTTAAAGGTTATTATGCTGTTGTGTATCTTTTAGAGCAGAGAGGACATTCTGAGTTCAAGTCCGCTTAAAATCTAACTAGAAGTGGAAGGAAGTGAAGGTAGATACTTACCTTAGTAGTTGAAAAGCTTTTGGATGGTTTAGAGGCTTTGCAGACCCTCGCAAGGTTACTGTTTCTGTGAAGGGTCCCTCTTTATCTTCTGGCAGGTTCCCAGCCATGAATGAGGGCATCCAGACTGAATGTTTGTTTTACTCCTTGTACAAGAGCTTTGTTCTGTTGCGTATGCCCTGTCTGTGTGCGCTTGTACATGGCCAAGCTCACAGCCAAAATAAATCTATAAGAAAAACCTTATCAAATAGGTATGCAGGAACCTTGTGCTAGAACGGAGGGCTGTAGAAAGATTTGGGAAATCTCTGGGCCATTCAGAGGCTTTCTACTACTGAGATAAGAATTTTTTGGGGGGGGCTACTTCAGTTGTCCTTTATGTATACGTCTGTATAAGTAATGGCCCATACTCACAGGCTACAATTGTCGCCGCAACACGCGGCGCGCGCGTGTTGCGGCGACAGGTCGCCCGTGAGTATGCGTCGTTGCACGGGTGCGCACCCCGAACTGTCGCCCGTCGCTGATGTTGCCAGGCGATTGAACTGCTCAATCGCCTGCCGACAGTCGCCGCCGCAACTCCGCCGCAACTGTCGCTAGTCCGCGTGAGTACGCGGACTAGCGACAGCAACCTCTATTGAAGTATACGGAGCTTCCGGCGGGGGGAGGAGGAATGTCGGCGACAGCTTCCGTCGCGCCGCTGGTCCCTCTTCCGCGTGTGTACGCGGAGGGACCTGGCGAGGAGCTATCGCCGGCCTGTCGCCCACACGCTCACGTGTGCTGGCGACAGGCCCTAAAAGTTGCCTGTGAGTATGGGCCATTAATGTATCATGCATGCAACATTAAAATTACTATAAGGCTTAATTTAAAGTGCAGTGTGTTTTCTAGCATTGTTTTGTAACTACTGCTGATGTCTGAAGAAGTATAAAAAAAAACAAAAAACATTTTGCTTATGATTTTTTTCATGGTTCTTATCACCAGAGATATTAGAAGGACATGTACTTTACCTAAACATACATCTGCACTGAACGGTTCCATGTTTCCCATTTGAAAGCTCTGGGAGAGAAGTTCTACTCTGTTTAAAGGTCAGATTTTGCCACTCCTTGTTTTTCATGTTCCCTTTGGTTGTCAGGCAACTAGAGGTCCAGCAGTAGGAATCCAGATGGGAGTTCCACAAAGGAATTTTAGATCTTTATGTAGCTTCTGAACTCAGTATGTACACAGTATGCACATCTTTAAGTCTCACCATACATCATTGTATTGTCTTTTCAATTGATTGGCTCTACAGTATTTTCACCATGCACCAAGTAGACGTTCGAGATTGTAAACCAGCATAGAAAAAGTATTCCAGATTTCTTTTAAAAATGAACTCATTTATCACAACAACCAAAAAGCACTTTGCTAAACCTGTAATGCTTCTGTGTCAATTTATTGTCTAATAAAACAGATAAACAGCAGGAGGGAGAAAACCTCCTGAAAGGATTCTAGTTATGACATGTTGCAGTTAATGGTAAAAACATCTGGGACATCATCCTTTCATCTGAATAATAAAGTAAATAATTTTTTTTGTGTGTGTAATTATCATTCATTACAAAACGATTAACTTTGGGCAACAAGTAAAATCTTGTAATGAATGGCAAATACTGAAGGAAGCTGCAGAGATAGATACTTCCGCGGGGCCCACATGCAAAGAGTAACCTGGGCTCTTCATACCTCCTGCAGTGTTAGATATTGCAGTATTGCAGTGTTAAGTTACACGCTCATCGCAACAACCCGGGAAGATGCAGTGAAGTCCCCTCACAACGAACGCTCCCCGATCCATGTTCCTGCGGGCGACGTCATACAACACTACATGAGATTACATGTTGAGCGCGAACGGGAAGTCGATCGCGCTACTTTGCGCGGAGTCGTCACGGATATTAAAGATACGATCCGCTGTGACGGTCAATATCGTTGCACGTTGCTAAACAACATTCGCGTGTACCCATGTCACAAGTTCGCAGAAACGATCTCTTCTCTCTCAAAAAATTGTCTGAAAAATCATTGGGGAAATCGCATTTAGTGTTATTGCACTAGTATCATAAGGAAAATAGATGAGTTCTATATTTGCACAGTAGTTTTTTGAAGGCTAAGCTTTTCGAAGCAAGAAAGGGCCTAACTTATGTATGCCAGGCAGGGCAGTTTCTAGGCTAAATTGCACCCAGGACGAGGGTGTAAAAATAGCGCCCCCTTCCCCTCATCCCTGTGGACTTGCAAACCCTTAGGGCCCGTTTCCACTTGTGACGCATGCATGTGCGAGATGCACAGCGTCACTTCCTGGTCTGCGGGTACGCAGACAAATCCCATCAGCCGTACCATGCACGGCTATGGGATTCACAGCCTCCAGCACCATTTCGGATGGTAATGTCGGCCGAATCGCTAGCACAAGGGATTCGGTCGGTGGCGTCATTCTACCCTATAGCAGCGTTTCCTTGCGCAAGATGCCTGCGGGCAAACTCTGCGGATTCAGCACAGGAAACCAAGCCAGTGGAAACGGGCCCTAACTCTTTAGGGACACTCACACAGCCACAGGTCACAAGTAGATCTGCCTACTTACTAGTGACCAGCCGATTATTCAGGAGGAAGCAGGGACCAGGAAAACTTCTTCTTCCATTTGGCTGCACCACGCATCACAAGCTCCCTAGCAGTTATGTCCTTCTGCCTGTGTCCCCCTTCTGCACGCACTGCCGAAGATACGGCCCTGATGCCGGGCCTCCCCACAAAATTCAAAGGCCTGGAGAAACTAGGGGCTTGGTGGATGCTAGACCCCACCAAATTTTGTTTTAAAAAGCCAGGTGATCATCAGTGGTTGGCAAAAACTGCTATCTTTCCTAGGGCCCATTTCATTGTTCTGGGGAAGATGCAGTGTAGCGTGCATACAGTAAAGTAAAGACATTGGAACAACTTGGAGTACACTGCAATATGGCCATTTTATTTGATATATAATATTCCATTGCATCCTCAAAAAAAAAAAGTAGTTCCAGAAGCAGGAAGCTGCTTGCCCATCCCATCCTCTCTTCATAAAGCCTGGTTTGCTTCTCAGCAGTGATTCAAGCATCGTGTCTGTACAGCACCTACTCCACCCACAACAACATGTGAAGATCATTTTGGGTGACAAATATTCGAAGGACACCTGAAGTGAGAGGGCTATGGAGGCTGACATATTCATTTCCTTTTATACAATGCAAATTGCCTGGCTGTTTTGCTGATTCTCTGCCTCTAATACTTTTAGCCAAGACCCTGAACAAGCATGGAGATCAGATGTTTCTGACCTGATTAGCCACATACTTGTTTCAGGGGTGTGATTCAGTGTGTGTGATTTAGACACTACTGATGCCAGAAAGATCAGCAGAACACCAGGCAGCTGGTATTGTTTAAAAGGAAATAAATATGGCTGTCACTCTCTTACTTCGAATACCCTTTAAAGGGACCAAGAACATACTATAAAAATGAAATCTGAACTTACAGTTGGCTTCCCCCCTTAGCCGAGGTCCCTCGGCATCCTCTGCATCCCCTACGTCCTCCTGCCGGCTCTTCCGGTAGTGTGCAACGCCACCTGGAGTTGTGCAAACTGAGCATGCGCAGCCTGTCCCCATGCCAATCCCAATGAAGCACCCGTTGGCGTGAGAGTTGTGCGCAGGCGTGGTTCATTCTTTTGAGAACCTTGCATGTGCAGAACTTACAGGGCGTGTGATCAAGCCTGGTGCGCGCATGGGCTGCGCATGCGCATGATTCTGGGCAAAGTTACCTGCTACCAGAGCCTCTAGCAGGAGGACAGAGGGGACCCAGAGGACGTTGAGCGACCTCACAGGCTATGTGGGGCTGGAGGAAGTCCCAGGTAAGTTCAGATTTTATTTGTATCATCTGTTCAGAGTCCCTTTAAAGTTTGCAGCGGGTTTTAGTGGAGTGTTAGAGCACAGGGATAGGGGTGAGCACAAAGACTGAAGAAAAGCTCTGTGGACTCGGTGTCTATACGAAATAATAGATTTGCTCACGTCTTTTTGTCAATTAAATATCTTTGTATTAATGATCTGGGAGTAGTGTTCAACTAAAATGTGAAGAAAATGAAATGCCACTAATACAATTATCCTTCTGTTACATTTGGCAACAGATTCACCTTTTCCAACTCTTAAAAGAAGAGTTGTAAAAAATAAAAGAAATTTTACTTTATTCCGTGAAATTGTAATGAGCACACAGCTGGTAAGACAGCTAACGGATCAACCTTTTATGCTCCCTGTAGATCCGCCACAGGAGGAAACATTGCCATTACCATAAAGTAATAAAGTTCACTCCGTTTCCGCTGATCTGTCTGTTACACAAACCCATCCGCTCCAGATTCAGCAGACTTTTAATAGGACCAGATTCTGCTCTCTACAACTTCTCTTTCAGGCTCCAGTAGATGTGTGCACAAGCTTGCTGTGGACTGATATTACAAGGATGTGGAATTACAAGTCATGGAAATCGCTCGCTTCATACTCACATGCACAGATTAAGCACCATTCTGAAATGTGGATAATACACTGTATTTTGTATAAGCCATGACAATGCAATAAAAAGAGTAGTGTTTAACAGGAAATGGATTGTCGTCATTGATGCTGTAACCCAGAGATCCTCAACCCAGTCCTCAAGGCCCACCAACAGTACATGTTTTGCAGAAAACCACAAACATGCACAGGTGAGGTAATTAGTGTCTCCGCAGAGCTGAATAACTACCTCTGTTGATTTCCACAAAACATGCACTGTTGGTGGACCTTGAGGACAGTGTTAGGGAACTCTGCTGTAACCCATCATAGACATGGACCACAGGACAGATACATGCAAAATGGGCATTGTGGAAATTTGGGCACCGGATCCCTGGTTCAATTCCCAGCCAGGGCTCTATCTGCACGGAGTATGTATGTTCTACTCATGTCTGCGTGGGTTTTCTCTGGTCTCCTCCCACATCCCACAAACACATAGATAAGTTAATTGGCTTCCCTCTAAAATGGCCCTAGACTACGATGCATACACTACACGAGGCATACATAGTCATATGACTATGGTAGGGATTAGATTGTGAGCCCCTCTGAGGGACAGTTAGTGACAAGACAATGGCCTCGATTCATAAAGCATTCCCGCATGCGGGAATGCAGAAAACGGCACACTTTACCGACCACACAGCAAGATCTGTATTCATAAAGGCTTTTCCGCATGAAAAGCCGACATTCGCGAGCAAAGTGATAAATCACCGCCTTGCGCGGTGATTATCACAGCAAAAGTAACAAGTGGTCAATTCATAAAAATTAGAGGTAGCGGTATGCGGACGGGTATTACCGCTACCTCTGATGTGGCGAGAAGCGTGCGGAATCCGTTGCAGTGAATGGGACAGACCTCCCAAGCAGCTGCAGAGAGAACACCGCACGGAGGGATTCCGCCTGCTTCTCCGGCTTCTTTTATGAATCGAGGCCAATATGCTGTGTACAGCGCTGCGGAAAATGTCTGCGCTATATAAATACTAAATAATAATAATCTCTAGTATATTAGGATAAGGAGGGCAGCATAGCGGTGCAGTTAGTATATTAGGATAAGGAGGGCAGCATGGCGGTGCAGTGGATAGGCAAGGTAATTTTCCTATGTACAATGTCTTTACACATATTGTTTTTTTCACAATTATTGCAAATATTTGCCCTTTCTTTAAAGAACAAGCGAAACCCATGCTAACCTAGAAATAAAAAACACATGTATAAGTAGATAAATACTAGTTCTAATTACATAACAGATGTATTGCACTGTCCACGTTATGATTCCTGTGAATTTTATAAAGGAACAGCAGAGAATCCTATTCTAGACAGTTTCCATCTTGGTTACCTTTGAAAGAAGCTAATCCTGACATAATTTCCTACTTCACTCTTTTTTCTTCTCTTGCTAATTGTGTAGTCGTTACCCGTCCTCCGCCCAGAGTCTGCAGACATAACCACTGAGATCTATACTAGGAAGTGCACTGTCTTATGTCATTAGAAGTAGGGAGAAATAAAGGGAGGAGGAGGAATATATTATAGATAAAAAGACCCCCCCCCCCCCCAGCATGCAACTGTTTGGCAATGGCAATTAAAGGACCAGTGCTCCTAAGGTATGTGATATCTCCAAACCATAACAGCAGAAAACATTTTGAAAGTTTTGAATGCAGGATTAGCATCTTTATCACTTAAAGAGAGTCTGAAGCGACAATAAAATCACCATAAAAATCTAATTTCAGCAGCAACTGGTCTGAGTTTATTAAAGAGACACTGAAGCGAGAATAATTCTCGCTTCAGAGCTCATAGTTAGCAGGGGCATGTGTGCCCCTGCTAAAACGCCGCTATCCCGCGGCTTAACGGGGGTCCCTTCACCCCCAAATCCCCCTCCGTGCAGCGGGGGAGCGCTTCCGCATTGGGGCAGGGGCCGCAGGGCTAACCGCCGCAGCCCTGCCCCACGCGCGTCTGTCAGCGTGTATCTCCGCCTCTCCCCCGCCCCTCTCAGTCTTCCTTCACTGAGAGGGGCTGGGGAGAGGCGGCGATGCGCCGCTGATAGACGCGCTGTAAGGCAGGCCTGCAGCCGTTAGCCCTGCCTTCAGCAGCAGCAAAATCTACGACCAATTTGGTCATTGATTTTGGGGGGGGGGGGGGGTTGGGGGTGAAGGGACCCCCATTTAGCCGCGGGATAGCGGCGTTTTAGCAGGGGCACACGTGCCCCTGCTAACTATGAGCTCTGAAGCGAGAATTATTCTCACTTCAGTGTCTCTTTAATAAACTCAGACCAGTTGCTGCTGAAATTAGATTTTTATGGTGACTGACAATCCCGCTTTAAAACTGCTTTGGGCCCCTTCTGTTCCCATCCCCTTTCCAACAAATTACGCCCTGACACTCCCTTACATTCAAATAACAGGGCTACATGGCAGATATCCACCTAGGAAGTTCCACCGACAATTTCTCTGATCATTGCGCTGGGCCTGAAATTTACTCATTTCATTCAATGTGGCTTTTGCAGATATCCAATGAAGTATGGCCAAATACATAATTCTAAATTATTGACCAGCTAGTGAAATGTATTTTGATCACTAATACTATTTACAGCTGAAATGAACTGTAACAACATTAATCTTCCTTATAAAACGGCTTTATGGTCAACATCCAACTATCGCGTCTTCTCATTTTTGCATGTTCTGCTTGGACGAAGAGAAAAACAAGCCTACGATTGTTTACTCAGGTGCAGCCCAGGTCTTTTATGAAGCCGTTTTCCATATACAATAGTTGGAACATGCCAGTGACTGTAAGTCATAAAACATGAAAGAAATGATACTGTCCCAGACATGGCTGTTTATTTAGGTTGTTCCTGCACAGCTGTAAATCCTCTAGCATTGGATTATTTGTCTGCTTTTTATTAAGATCAACAGAAGCATGGAGCGCGGGAGAGCAGCATGAAAATGGTTGAGCCGTGCGCATTTCATACTAAAAGGACAGCTTAGTCAGGAAACCGACACTACGACAGCATTAAAAAAACATGATAACGTGAGTAACTAATCATCTCCGGATGCAAAGGTGCATTAAGCCTGAAGCAAAAATAAAATGATGAGATAATGAATTGTATATGTAGTACAGCTAAGAAATAGAACATTAGTAGTGAAGAAAAGAGTTTCATATTGTTTTCCAGTACAGGAAGAGTTAACACTTTAGTTGTCTATCTATTCAATCCCACTTCTGACAAATACAGTCCTGTTTTCTGGAGCACTTAAACAGCTAAGAAACAGTGAGAGACAGCTTGAGATAAGGTTTTACTGCAAGAAAGTTCAGTGGTCATTATTTCTGCTTTGGTTTTAGAACTGCAAAATAGTGATGATTGTGATCAGCTGATTACGTGAAATTTTACACACATTTTCACAATTACACATCATTTTTTGCATAATTTTGAGCCGACTTTAGTGGTAAATAGCAAAGCCCCCATACATGCTATTGTCACGAAAGTTGGTACATGTGTTAAGGAGAATATTGGGTACAAGTACATTTTTTTTTCCAGAAAGACCTTCTAGTTTTTGAGAAAATTGATTTTAAAAATGCATGCAAAAATCAATTTTCCCAACGACCAGGTCTTTTTGAAAAAAAAAAATTTCACTTGTACCTGCTATTCTCCTTAACATATGTAGCAATATCGGTTGCATGTATGGGGGCGTTGCTATTAACCGCTAAATTCGGCACAATATTATGCGAAAATTATAAGAAATTACCAATAATTACAATTACAGACTAAATTCAGATTTTTTCCAAAATTTTGCATTAGGATTTCACATTGCGAGTTTTGATGCAAAATTATGTCTTTGGGAAATTTGTGCTCATCCCTATTATAAAAATAATTCTATAACTTAAAGAGACTCCGTAACAAAAATTGCATCCTGTTTTTTATCATCCTACAAGTTCCAAAAGCTATTCTAATGTGTTCTGGCTTACTGCAGCACGTTCTACTATCACCATCTCTGTAATAAATCAACTTATCTCTCTCTTGTCAGACTTGTCAGGCCTGTGTCTGGAAGGCTGCCAAGTTCTTCAGTGTTGTGGTTCTGTGATGCATCTCCCCCCCCCCCCCCCCAGGCCCCTCTCTGCACACTGCCTGTGTATTATTTAGATTAGGGCAGCTTCTCTCTTCTCTCTTATCTTTTACAAGCTGGATAAATCCTCATCTGAGCTGGCTGGGCTTTCACATACTGAGGAATTACATACAGGCAGAGCTGTCTGCACTCTGCAGGAAGAAACAGCCTGACACTTCAGTGGAAGATAGCTGCAGGGGAAAAGAAACACACAAATGATCTCTTGAGATTCAAAAGGAAGGCTGTATACAGCCTGCTTGTGTATGAATATATTTTCTATGTGTGGACATACTGTACATCAACCTACTTCCTGTTTTGGTGGCCATTTTGTTTGTTTATAAACAAACTTTTTAAAACTGTTTTTAACCACTTTTAATGCGGCGAGGAGCGGCGAAATTGTGACAGAGGGTAATAGGAGATGTCCCCTAACGCACTGGTATGTTTACTTTTGTGCGATTTTAACAATACAGATTCTCTTTAAAATGAAAATGTGACTCTTTTCATTGCTACTAATGTTCTATTCATTATTCGTACTACACATACAATTCATTATAGCATTTTTTTCGCTTCAGGTTTGCTTTAAGAAATAGTAATTCAGACAACAGTAACAAATGAAAAACCATTATAGAATTGTGAACATATTGATAAGCCCTTGGTTTGAGCATTGAAATATCCTTTTTATACTGTCACTAACCATGTTCTATTTATATTAGTTTCATTGAGATTTAACTGTTCTCTCCAATGGCTTAAAGGGACCCTGTGCAGGTTCATCCGACGTCCTCTGGGTCCCCTCCGTATTCCCGCTGGTGGCTCCGTTAGGTGTGTGACTTGGGCCAAAGTCATTGGCCGACGTTGCGCACCTAAGGGAACCACCAGCGGGACCATAAAGTGGAGCCAGAGGATGCTGATGGACCTCGCGGACTACGGGGGCTGGAGGAAGCCCCAGGTGTTCCGATTTTCATTTTATACCTCTGCGCATGGTGTCTTTAAGATATAAAGTTAATAAAATAAATTTTCCAGAAGCAAACTTTATAGATTCTGTTGAGGTAATTTATATGCCTATAGAGAAGAAAACTAGCTAAGGAGGCATGATAGTGCCTTAACTTCGCTGATGAATGTAAATGATTGATGACTAGCTGGGACTAGTTTGTTTTACCATTAGTGTCCCCAAAAAGACAATAAAAGCTAATTAATCTTTACAGCTGCAAAGCAAACCATCAGCAAGTTTCTCTTGAAACAAATGCAAGTTGCTATTTCTCGATTATTTACTATATTTCAACTCTATAACATACTGAACACATCTCTCTCACCAGCAAGGAAGAAGTGAAGCCTGCCTGAACCCAGCGGAGAAGGAGCCGTGGTCACAGCGGGGACACGCGCCGGCGGAGCAGGTAACGTATGCAGGAGAGGGGCAGCGGCAGCAGCAGCTTCACAGATGGTGAATCTGTTTGCAGTAAAGGCAGCCATACAATCCCTCTCTGATCAGATTCACTCAGAGAGGGATCTATCTGTTGGTTGATCTGATGGCAAAATCGACCAGTGTATGGCCACCTTTAGTCACAGTTGTTTGGAAATATGATTTGGTTTACCATAACAGCATTTGCTATAGTTTGCCCTACTGATTTGTAGATTATTTATAGTGTATTTGTTACTACTGCTTTTAATATAAACAATAAACCATAGAGAAGCACATTTGAAAAACTTTAAAAATTCAATGCCTAAACCTTTGAAAAAAACCCATGGAAGTTGGGCTTTAAATTACTAATGGATTTGTACAGGACTGATCTATGTTTATGGAAATTTTACAATGGTAGTGGGATTTCCCCTAATGTGGTGTTTATGCACTGTACCTGCAGGGGTGTTTGGCATATGTATTAGTGAAAAATAATCCAGTACTTTGTTGGACTGTATAGAAGTGCTCAATCCTCTATGGGCACCTTGGCTTTGTTCATCTTTTAGGCTTTGCTCACATTGCAAATCGATATGGTAAGCGCTTTTCCATGCGCTTTTCGCTTAGAAAAGTGCATTTTCTAAGCGCTTTTGCTCAGTGATTAATTTTTTCACTTCCTGACATCAGTCAGGAAGTGAACTCTTTGATCCGGAAATGAATAAATACAATGTATTTATTCATTAACCTCCCTGTGGGTAAGCCCGAGCTGAGCTCGGGCTATGCCACGCAGGAGGATTTCTCCGGCCCTGGTGGGGCGATTTGGCCCATTCAAAGTGCTGTGCGCGCAGCCAGCACTTTGCTAGCCGCGCGCACAGCTTGATCGCCGCCACTCTGCGGCGATCGCCCGCACGCAGCGGCGAAAGAGGGCCACCCCGCCAGAGCCCTGCGCTGCCCGGACCAATGAGTTCCGGGCAGCGCTATGGGCTGGATCGGGTGCGCCTGACGTCAGGACGTCGGCTGACGTCCATGACGTCATTCCGATCGTCGCCATGGCGACAGGAGAAGCCAAACAGGGGAACGCGTTATATACGCGCTCCCCTGTTTGCTATTAGTGTCGGCGACGATCGCACTAGAGGGACACATGCGCCCTCTAGTGGTGTTTCATGTAGCTACCACTCTGGTAGCTTTACATGAAACAAAAAAAAAAAAAAAAAAAAAAAAGATTTTTGTCCATTTGAAAAAAAAAAAATTAACCGCCAGGGAGGTTAAAGCCCTTGGGAAATCGCAACTCAAAGCGCTTTTTCAAGCACTTTGCGATTTCCCTATGCTTTCTATTGAACACAGACGCTCAGAAAATGGTGCAGGAGCTGCGTTTGCAATTCAATAGAAAGCAGATCACTTAAGTGAGAACACACACATAAGGGACCATTGCACTAGCACTTTTAAGCTGATTTTTAAAATCGCCAGGGCTTAAAAAAAGAGCGAAATCACTCTTAACATGAACAAGCCCTTAGTGGTTGTTTTTGTGATGATTTGCATTTTCTTCAGATATATTTAGAGAAATATAAATTATCAACCTGGTAAGATGAGGAATACAATTGATGTTGTGATTGGTGAAGCTGAACCAAAGCATGAGCAATATGGAACAGGATGGGGATATTGGCTACAGATGGGAACAGATGCTTGCTGGTTGAAAGATCCTTGAACTCTATTAGTTAGATCAGATACTTGTTTATATTTTACCTTTATTTTCAAAAGCATTTCTACAGGGTTCTTTTACAATATATGTGGCAAAGTACAATTTTGCCTTCTCAAAGACCAAACTCCGGGCAGAAACAAATAATTCTTCAGCAGACAGTATTCCTGCTATATATGTATAAATAATGGATTAAACTTGTAATCCAGCAACAAAGGGGTTACAGATAGGGATGGTCAATGAGATGCAAACCTATCCAAATTGATGCAGGAGTATGTACATTTTGTATGCAAATTTATACATACACAAGCTTGAAAATGCACCAGTTAAAATGTTAAATCATGTCAAGGTGGAATTTGATTGGTGCATTTTCAAGTTGCGTGCATTTGCATACAGAATTTGCATAATCCTGTACTTGGAACAGTTTGCATCCCGTTGCCCAACCCTAGTTTTAGCTTTTCCCCATGTTTTCTGCCTATATTATCTGCAAGTCTGAAGAACATTAGCCCAAATTTCCATTCACTGAAGTAGCTGTGGAGAGTGGAGGGGTTTAAAAATACAAATAAAGCTCATGGTATGCGATTAGAGATCTTCATGGAAGTTTGGGACAACTTAAAGTGAATTAATCTCTGGTTTTTGATTTATAGATATAAGAGTTGATGACGGAGAGGAGGTAGAGGCATGGGATGGATGTTGCAGGGAGGGTTGGAGTGGTTTGGGATGAGGGGTTGCATTGTACTTTCTTTTAAAAATGATTGGTATATGCCATGATGACTGTTGTGCAAATAGGGTGATAATAAAACATTTTTGAAAAAAAAAATACAAATAAAACAGGAGAAAGGGCTGGTTCACATTAACCGTGCTTGCTTCTACACATATACTGAGGCCAAATGGTAATCACATAAGTTGTGGAGCAAGACTGCTGTCACACCTCAGATGGATTTTCCATGCAGCCATAGGATTTTTGTTAAAGTGGCTTTAAAACCAAATTTAGTATTGTAATAAAATCCTTTTTAAGTTCAGTGATCATGGCATGGGGCCCCATAGAAAAACGTTCAAGCAGCCCTCAGATGTAGGCACTCTTCAGCAATGCCACCTGCCTCTACCCTATTGATATGAGTTAATTGGGCAATTTACATTCTCATCCTCCACACAGCCAGAACCATTTTGATGATCATCGACTTGAGGAAGCACGCCTTCACCCCACCTCCAATCCACGTTGATGGCACTGAAGTCGAAAGAGTGCCCTGTGTCCCCCTCCTGGGCACAACCATCTCCCATGATCTGAGCTGGAAGGCTAAAACCCAGAGGATAGCCCAGGAGAGACTATTCTTCCTTTTGCAAACTGAAGAAGTTCAATATGGCACAGAAGCTTCTTAAAAGGTTCTACTCTACCACTATTAAATCCATCCTGTGTTCTTTCATCTTGGTATGGTACGCTGGCTTCTTTGCCAGCGACAGACACAAACTACAGAGGGTCATCAGATCATCCGAGAGGATTATATGGAAACCCCTTCTCCTACTTGATCTCCTCTACAATACCAGACTGTGTTCCAAAGCATTGATGATTGCCGATGATCCCTCACACCCAGGCTACCACTTCTTCAGTTGGCTCCTATCAGGTTGCAGGTTTTTTGGCCCATCTCCATCTCTACATGCATTGAATACTAGCTGTCCAAGAAATGGTGAGGTTGTTCTATTTTCTGAGGTCTGATGTGAATTAGTAGAAATGGTAAAAAAAAAAAATCTTTCTAAATAATTGATTGTTTTTATAAAAGTAAAACAGGAAAATCGGTCTGGTTGAATTGTGAATGATTTGTTTAACCACTTTACCCCCATTGGTGCAGATATCTCCGTCCCTTTTTCCATCCTTTCACCCCCAGGGACGGAGATATCCGCACCTCCCGCGCTACCGCCACTGTCCGCGCTCCCGCTCGCTCGTGCGCGCGCTCCCGCCGCTCTTGCATGCCGCCGCCCACGCGGAGATCAATGAACGGAAAAAACGTTCCCGTTCGTTGATCTAAGCCCCCGCAATGATCGGCTGCTTCTATGAGAATCAGCGCGATCATTGGGATTTTCCCAGCCTCATTGTGCTTCCTGCAAGCGTACTTCCAGATGCTTGCAGGTCGCATGAACGAAAAATCACTGTGGCCATCTTGTGGCCAAATAGTAAAACTACACCCTAAAGCATTTTTCATATACACATACATTAGTTTTACATAATAAATTAACTCATTTCTCCCACACTCCCCAATGTTTTTTTTTTTTTTTGTAATTAAAAAAAAAAATTACAATAAATAAAAACCATAAATAGTTACCTTAGGGACTGAACTTTTTAATTATTAATGATATATTACTATTTATGTCAAGAGGGTATAACACTGTTACTTTATAAACTATGGGCTTGTAATTAGGGATAGACGCAAAACTGAAAAAAAGACACCTTTATTTCCAAATAAAATATTGGCGCCAAACATTGTGATAGGGACATAATTTAAATGGTTTTATATAACCGGGACAAATGGGCAAGTACATTTCATGGGTTTTAATTACAATAGCAAGCATTATTTAAAAACTATAATGGCCGAAAACTGAAAAATAATGATTTTTTTTACCACATTATTTCCTATTTTCCCATTAAAACACATGTAGAATAAAATAATTCTTGGCATAATGTCCCACCTAAAGAAAGCCTAATTGGTGGCGAAAAAAACAAGCTATAGTTCATTTCATTGCGATAAGTAATGATAAAGTTATAGACGAATGAATGGAAGGAGAGCTGAAAGGTAAAAATTGCTCTGGTGTTTCGGGGGTAAAACCCCCTCAGTGGTGAAGTGGTTAAAATATTTAGCAGTTGATAAATTTGAATTCACCTGTAATTTTAGGGCATGTATTTGCTATTGAAGATATAGGCTAATATGCAATTAACTCTTTCTCCTGCATTTTCTCCTAGGTGATATTTTCACACCTTACAATGCCCTGTAAGCCAACGGTAAGCAAGAAAATGCTTAGAATTATTTTGACAGTACTTTTTCACTTAATTTTTTGTACGTTTTTTTATTATTGCAAACTGCTGAAAATGTATTTTAAAGCAAACCTGAAGTAAAAATAAACTTATGGATGAGCGGCCGGTACATGTTATGTGTAGTACAGCTAAGAAATAGAACATTAGTAGCAAAGAAAAGAGTATTATATTGTTTTCCAGTACAAGAAGAGTTACAAAAAATTGTTGTTATCTATGCAAAAGAGCTTCTCTGGGCTATTCGACCCAACTTGGTAGAATACAGCCCTGTTTTCTGAAGCACCGCAAAAGCCAAGAAACGGTCAAAGACAGCTTGAGATAAGGTTTTACTGCAGAGGAAAGTTCAAAGGGTTATTTTTATCCCTGCTTTTTATAGCCTAAAAGTGTGTGGTTTTAAGAGGGTTTAAAGCTGCAACTCTGACAGAATGATGCAATGTTATAAAAAAAAAAAAAGCTATATAATGGAAAATAAAAATATGAGACTCTTTACTTTTCTACTAATGTTCTATTCATTATCCATACTACACAACCTTCATTATATCATAAGTTTTTTTTTTTTTCACTTCAGGTTAGCTTTAAAGAGAGTATGAGAAATTATCTCCTAGGAGAAAACTCAGGAGACGTTAATTGTACTGTATATGGCCTATATTATATAGCCGCTAAAATGTATAGTGCGATTGATTGGCTAGTTGTAAGTAGGAGATACGTATTTTAGAATATGTTCTAGCTGATTGCCTTAAAGGGATACTGTAGGGGGTTCGGGGGAAAATGAGTTGAAGTTACCTTGGGCTTCTAATGGTCCCCCACAGACATCCTGTGCCCGCGCAGCCGCTCACCGATGCTCCGGCCCCGCCTCCGGTTCACTTCTAGAA
The DNA here is from genome assembly GCF_040937935.1 of Hyperolius riggenbachi. NCBI lineage: Eukaryota > Metazoa > Chordata > Amphibia > Anura > Hyperoliidae > Hyperolius > Hyperolius riggenbachi. The sequence continues at coordinate 287,739,119 of NC_090651.1, forward strand.
TTTCAGACTTTAAAGTCTGAAAACCACTGCGCCTGCATTGCCGTGTCCTCGCTTCCCCTGATGTCACCAGGAGCGCACGGCGCAGGCACAGACTATACTGGGACTGCGCAGTACGCTCCTGGTGCCATCAGCGGGAGTGAGGACACGGCAATGCAGGTGCAGTGGTTTTCAAACCTTAAAGTCTGAAATTCCAGAAGTGAACCAGAGGCGGGGCCAGAGCATCGGTGAGCGGCTGCGCGGGCACAGGATGTCTGCGGGGGACCATTAGAAGCCCCGGGTAACTTCAACTCATTTTCCCCTGACCCCTCTACAGTGTCCCTTTAAGATGAGAGTGTGACTGAATAAGTGATGTTTGTAGGACAGCTTTTTGAGGCGATCTGGCCTGTCTGCTTTAGCTGTTTTGACTACATCATTGTATTATTCAGTCACAATTATGAATCTGTAGTGCCATGACAGATGAGTGTGTATATATAGTGACTGGATAGTGTACTGAGTTGAAGGGTCTGTCACGAAAATCTTAAAATTTAAGATATATATGTAAACATACACAAATAAGAAGTACATTTCTTCCAGAGTAAAATGAGCCATACATTTCTTTTCTTCTGTGTTGCTGTCACTTACACTAGGTAGTAAAAATCTGACATTACCAACAGGTTTTGGGCTAGTCCATTTCTTCATCGGGGATTCTCAGCAGGGCATTTATTCTTTATAAAGACACTCCCTGTAAAAGATTTATAAAAAGATGCTGGCCAGCCTCCCTGCTCGCTGTACAGAGCAACTGCCATTCACCAAATGCTTTTGTAAATAAAGAAAACCCTGAGAATCCCCCATAAGGAGATGGGCTAGTTCAAAACCTGTTGGTTCTGTCAGTTTTCTACTACTTACTGTAAGCGACAACAACATAAGAGAAAAGTAGTTTATGGCTCATTTTACTCAGGAAGAAATGTACTTATTTGTATATGTTTACATATATTTAAAATTCTAAGATTTTTGCAACAGTGGACCTTTAAAGGGAAGGTTCACGCAGTTAAAAAAAATCCAATTCCACTCACCTGGGGCTTCCTCCAGCCCGTGGCAGGCAGGACGTGCCCTGGCGCCGCTCCGCAGGCTCCCGGTGTACCAGGCCGGCTGCCAGGTCGGGCTCTTCTGCGCTCCAAAATGCCTCACGGGGGCGCGCTGACGCCATCGGACGTCCTCCGGGCTGTACTACTGCAATGACGTCAGCGCGCCCTCTTGAGGCGCACGTTGGAGCACAGAAGAGCTCGACCTGGCAGCCGGCCTGGCCAGGTCAGGCGCGCCACCGGAGACCACCGGGAGCCTGCGGAGCGGCGCCGAGAGCACATCCTGCCTGCCACGGCCTGGAGGAAGCCCCAGGTAAGTGGATTTGGATTTTTATTTTATTGCAGATCTTCCCTTTAAGGGTACAGCCTTTGACATAGGAGACCTGGGTTTGAATCCTGGCTAGGGTCAGTACCTATTCAGTAAGGAGTTCAAGGCAAGACTCCCTAACACTGCAGGGTGGCTCTTGTGCATGTCCCAGTGGAGATATATATATATACACATACACACATATATATACACACACACACACACACACACACACACACACACACACATAAATATGCTCTTGTTGACTGTTTTTATTATTAGTAATATAGTACTAGCTAAAATGTTCTCCACTGTTGAACGGCAAACGCCAGGCAGCTGAGGTGAAAAATATGATAAGAAATGTTTACTTGACAGATACTTACCTGAGGTGATTAATCTCAAAAAAGAAAAGGGCTAATTTTTATTTTCCAGCAGACTGTCCAATAACATTTTATTATGGCTATGGGGATGTTTTACACGTGTTTTCCCATAGGTCATGCATGAAATCATAACAAAAATACCTGACAGGAAGCTTCCACAGGATAATATCTGTGGGGGGAAAAGTTAGAAGAGTGAAGAGAGAATACAAAAAAAGTAATTACAGAAGAGGGAAAAGCAAGCTAAGTGCAGTAAAATCACAGCACACGGAAAATACGCCATAAAACAAAATATTCATCCAAACATCTTGCTTGTAAATATAAGGTTGTAGAAAAAAGCTTCAAATAAATAGTGGCACAGTGGAGGGTCATAAAGAGGGACAACAATCTACAGCTGATCTACTAAGGAATGTTTAGTGTTTCCTGGAGATCTGCAGTGGGGATATCATAAGCAATCCAGCAAACGTAGACCAAATTGTGTAAAATCTGTCCACTATTAAAGCACATTTTGTGGAAAAAAAGTATATATGAAATAACATTGACACAAAAGGATATTTTTCCACATGGAAGATGATTACTTGTAAACAAAGCACATTGTTTGGTAAATTACATACTTAGATTTCCGTTTGTGCACAGTCCAGTCAGTTCATCGACAGGTACCACTTTCTGTTCAGGTTCCCCATCAGCTTGATATTTTCATAGGTTATCAATAAAAGGCATTTTAAAGGACACCCGAGGCAAAAATAAATGAATGAAATAAACGATTGTATCTATCTTCCTTTTCCTAAAAATACTCAGAATGATTCTGACAGTACTTTTTCATCTACCTTTTGGCACTTTTTTAATTGCATAGTGCTGAAAAGTTATTTGAAACAAAAGAAAAAATGATTTACTAGGAGAAAAATTAAGCAAAAAGGTAAACTGAATGTGGGCCCTTGAGTTAATAAAAGAGAAAAAAGTTTTCACTTTTGATGCCTGCTTGAGACTGCAGTCAACACAGCAGTGCTAATGTATGAACCTTTATGACTGAAAAAAGAACAACCCACATAAACTGTAAGGCCCCATTTACACTAGAGGGTTTTGCCGGCAATTTCGGCAAAACACTCAAGCACTAGCGCTTTTGAAAGTGCTAGTGCTATAATACCCTATGGGCCCCTTTCTTACTTGGGCAATTTGCAAATCGCCAAACGTGTAGCCTGCACCATTTTCAGGCGATTTCCCGGCAATCGCGTTTCAGTGCTATAGAAGCGCTAAACGTGATCGTGGAAAAATCACTGCAGTGTCCAGTGATTTTTTCCCCGTGAAATCACGGAAAAATCACTCCCGCAAAATGTTGGCGGTAATCGCCGGCATTTTGTGCTTTTAAGTGTGAATGGGCCCTAAAGCCTCTTTCCCAGTGGGACGTTGCGTTTGATGCAACGTTAAAGTCACACAACGTGCCCCTAGTGCAACGCATGTTGGTTTTGAAGGTGGACGTTATTTTAAACTGCGTTATGTGTCTCTTGGTGCGCCGTTTTTGTTGCATACTGATGGAACGAAAACGGTGCATGTGTCACATTTAAAAAAAAACATTACTGAGCATGTGCAAACAGTCCAACGCAGCTAATAACGCTTATAACGCACAGCATGCAGCACTTTCTAAATATTGCTACACGTTACACACAACACAACGTGAGCACTGTGAATGTCGCACAGACTTTGCATTGCTGTGCGTTAGTCTGCATTATTACTTTTTATAACGTGCGACTTTAACGCTGCACTGTGAAAGCAGCCTAATTGTGTATAAAATAACTAAATACATTGAATTTACAGTTTGCAATATATATTTGTGGGTCTTGAAAGGAAAATAAACTCAGAAATGTACACATAAAATTAATACAGAACAATAAATTTACAAATGGTGGCCTCAATCAGGAAAGCCTATGCACAATGACACCTACAGAGAGGCATTCTAAAGGTGCAAGTTTCCACTTGGCAACATCACTCCTGTAATGCTAAGCAGTAACTTTGAAGTATGAAAATGCCTCAAAGCTACTAAGAAGTCTAATTTTCATTTTACACAATACAAAGTCCCATACATGTCTGTGCCTTGCTAAAAGCATTTATTGTGTTATATATAAAGTAAAGCACCAACGTATCTCCATAAGGCCTCAATGCATGTCAGTTGCGTGTTCTCCGGTATTAGTTATGGCGAGAATCCAAAGACATAACAACAAAATTACCTTTAATGAATAACTGTGCAAGATTTCTTAGCAAGCTTTGAAAACTTTAAGCTTCTTCTTCAGCCATGATCCAGAACTCGATCGGAACCGTATGGAAGGGGGGGGGGGGTCACACAAGCAGGCCACATTTGCAGGAGGGGGGACTTTTTTTTTTTTTAGTCATGGGGCCCCATCTGGGAATCAGAATCAGAATCATCAGAATCATCCTAGTTATGCCTTGACTGGCATTGCCAGTGCGCACATGCCTGCAGGTAACAAAGAAGGGATCATGGTGCAAGTCAGGTGTCATATTACACTTTGATGTCCACTCTGCATTGTTGGGGGGGGGGGGCAGAGGCCACCCGATACCGCTATCGTGAGTGTGGGGCACGTAACACTGCTACCTGGGAGATGGGGATCCCCGTGTTCATTTTCTCACAGGCACCATCTAAAACCAGCCCTGCCAGGGCATCCAACAGCCAGCAGTGTATGGGCAGCTAACAGATCTCTCTCTGATCAGAGAGACATCTGTCTGTTAGTGGATCTGCTCATACATAGATGTATGGGCACGCAACCTACACCTAACACTAACATGTCCCTAAGCTACCAGAGCTATCCATCAACACTTTCCTGGCTCCAGCGCAAGCTACTGCCACTACCCAGAGTTGGAATACATAGTACCTGAACTCTTCAGCAAATCACAGCCGCCACAGCACTTAATCAAGCCGTTACAGCTGCAAAGTGTAGCAGGTGGAGTTTGGCTATACTAGAGGCAGACTCCAGGGCCTAAACTACGTCATTGGTACTGCCATAGCCACAATTTCCACAGGAGCCTTTGGAGACATCCATATTATCAAGTGCTCAAGCGCTTTAATTAATTGTGTTAGCATCCAGCTGAACATGACACCTAACAGGTTAACCTCCCTGGCGGTAAGCCCGTGCTGAGCACGGGCTATGCCGCCGGGAGGCACCGCTCAGGCCCCGCTGGGCCGATTTGCATAATTTTTTTTTTGCTACACGCAGCTAGCACTTTGCTAGCTGCATGTAGCATCTGATCGCCGCCGCTACCCGCCGATCCGCCGCAATTCCTCTCGCCGCGGCCGCCCCCCCCCCCCCAGACCCCGTGCGCTGCCTGGCCAATCAGTGCCAGGCAGCGCTATGGGGCAGATCGGAGTCCCCTCTGACGTCACGACGTCGATGACGTCGGTGACGTCATCCCGCCCGTCGCCATGGCGACGGGGGAAGCCCTCCAGGAGATCCCGTTCTTTGAACGGGATCTCCTGATCTCCGATCGCCGGAGGCGATCGGAGGGGCTGGGGGGATGCCGCTGAGCAGCGGCTATCATGTAGCGAGACTTTGTCTCGCTACATGAAAAAAAAAAAAAAATTAAAAAAAAAGATTTGCTGCCCCCTGGCGGATTTTTTGCAAACCGCCAGGGGGGTTAAATGCCTTGATGCTAAAGGAGTAAAGGTGCGTACATACATGCGACTATAGTCGTTTGAAACGATCGTTCCCCGATCATTTCAAACGACGATCGTTTAAAAAAAAAGCAGCCAACGACCATTAAGTCTAACGACGGATGAGCTAGATCGTTAAAAACGAACGATCTAGCTTGGCGGATTTTTTCCAACGACGATCGTTTGCAAAAGTAGTACATCGTTGGAAACGGTCGTTCGTACTAGGCTTGACATGCGCATTTCGCTATTTCTCCATGGAACTTTTCATTTTTATGCGCAAGCGCAATAGTTGCTTTACGTGATGTAACGTTGGTTCTAACGATCAGATCGTTACACACCTTTAAAAACTAACTTTACTTAAGTCGTTCTTTCGTCAATTAAAAGTTCGTTCGTGGTTCACAACGAACGATCGTTGTCGTATGTGTGTACGTAGCTCAAGTGCTGGTTCAGATGGAGGCTTGCAGCACTTTCAAATTACTCTTCGGTTGATCCTGTCGTCTCTTCTCCTCTTGGAAGCTACATGTAGCTTCTACAAGTAGTTTCTGCCACGTCTGTGTCCCCAACACCGATCGCCGCAGAATGCCACCGAAAGCTGTCAAATGCTTTTCTGCACACTTGCAAAAAAGAATTTGAACGAGACGGTGTGGGACGGGCAGTCATCCGTGTGAACCAGCCATTAATGTCACACCTTGCCCTGCAGAGGCTGCCACAATATATATGATGGAGGACCAACGTTCCACTCCAAGCATACCGAAAAAACTGAAAATATAATTTATCTTTAGGCTAGTGGCACACTAGGCAGAATCGCTAGCATTGCCGAAAATGCTAGCGGATTTGCCCATAATGAAAGTCTACGGGCCACATGAAAAAAAAACGCATATATGTGCATTTTACAATGTGTGTTTTTCAAAACTTGTATATTTCTCAAAAATTTGTGTAAAATGCACATAATGTACTTCAATAGAGACACAGAGGCTTGAGTTTTTGCTTCAATTTTTTTAAGCCAGCCAGCCAATTATGGCGATCGGCTGTCATAGGTTTCTGCCTATGAGAGCCGATCGCTCTCTTGTCCCCCAGGGGGACAGCCGTGTGACACGGCTGTCCCCAGTACAGAGCTGCTGCCAATCGCAGCGCTTTACATGGAAATAGACGGCGTGTCGCCGTCTAACAGTCTCCCGGGCGGCAATAGCCACTCGGAGACTGAAGGCAGGGCGGAGCTCCACCCCCCAAGCAGGAGATGCGCACGCAGCCTGCGTGCGATCTCCTGCAAAACAGAGCCCCAGGACTTTACGCCAATCGGCGTTAGGCGGTCCTGGGGCTGCCGCCGCGGCCACGCCCATTGGCGTGACGCGGTCGGCAAGAGGTTAAAAAATGCGATGCTGTATTTTACTCCACTCAATAAGGTAAATATTTTAATAAAGCAAGCACACCAAAAACGCGAAAGCATACAAAAATTCACACACAAAAAATAGAAAATGCGCTATGAAGAAAACGCATGGTTTTCCACACTGCCTAGTGTGCTGCCAGCCTCATTGAAAGATTTATTGTTTTAGGCTGCTTTCCCACCAGGACGTTGCGTTTTAGGGGACTTTATAGGTCGCATAACGTGCCCCCAACGCAACGCCTGGTGGTTTGGTGGAGGACGCTACCAAGAGCCGCGTTATGCGGCTCTTGGTGTGCCTTTTCTGTGCTATGGATACAGAGACCAAGTGATCCGCATCACGTGGTCCCACCAGCCAATCGCCGCACATGGCGGCGCTCCAGGAAGTAAACACTGCACGTCACACCGTGCAGTGAATATTATTTAGCCATGTGGCTGGCCGAGGAGGAGGAGGGGAGACCTCCTCCTCCAACATTACTGAGCATGTGCAATCAGTCTAACGCGGCTTAGCCGCGTATAACGTACTGCATGCAGCACTTTAACTTGACGTGCTGCGTTACAATGTAACGCAACGTGGGCACTGTGAACAGCCCATTGATTTTTCATTACTGTGCGGTGGGCTGCGTTACAGGCTGCTCTAACGTGCGCCTGTAACGTCCCACTGTGAAAGCAGCCTTAGACTAGTGGGCTCATAAGTTACTTGTCTTTGGCAATGACAGAATTTATGATTTCTTAGCCATTTTTCATAGAATATGAATGATAACGCAAAAACTTTTCTTTCACTTATGGTTAGTGGTTGACTAAAGCCATTTATTGTCAATGTATTGTGTAGTCATTTGAAATCATAATCACTACATAAACTACCCAAATGACCGATTAAAAGTTTACATAACCAAGTTTTTAATTACATAGTTACATAGTTACATAGTTATTTTGGTTGAAAAAAGACATACGTCCATCGAGTTCAACCAGTATAAAGTACAACACCAGCCTGCTCCCTCACATATCCCTGTTGATCCAGAGGAAGGCGAAAAAACCCTTACAAGGCATGGTCCAATTAGCCCCTAAAGGGAAAAATTCCTTCCCGACTCCAGATGGCAATCAGATAAAATCCCTGGATCAACATCATTAGGCATTACCTAGTAATTGTAGCCATGGATGTCTTTCAACGCAAGGAAAGCATCTAAGCCCCCTTTAAATGCAGGTATAGAGTTTGCCATAACGACTTCCTGTGGCAATGCATTCCACATCTTAATCACTCTTACTGTAAAGAACCCTTTCCTAAATAAATGGCTAAAACATTTTTCCTCCATGCGCAGATCATGTCCTCTAGTCCTTTGAGAAGTCCTAGGGACAAAAAGCTCATCCGCCAAGGTATTATATTGCCCTCTGATGTATTTATACATGTTAATTAGATCCCCTCTAAGGCGTCTTTTCTCTAGACTAAATAAACCCAGTTTATCTAACCTTTCTCGATAAGTGAGACCTTCCATCCCACGCATCAATTTTGTTGCTCGTCTCTGCACCTGCTCTAAAACTGCAATATCTTTTTTGTAATATGGTGCCCAGAACTGAATTCCATATTCCAGATGTGGCCTTACTAGAGAGTTAAACAGGGGCAATATTATGCTAGCATCTCGAGTTTTTATTTCCCTTTTAATGCATCCCAAAATTTTGTTAGCTTTAGCTGCAGCTGCTTGGCATTGAGTACGATTATTTAACTTGTTGTCAATGAGTACTCCTAAGTCCTTCTCCAAGTTTGATGTCCCCAACTGTATCCCATTTATTTTGTATGGTGCTAGACCATTAGTACGTCCAAAATGCATGACCTTACACTTGTCAACATTGAATTTCATCTGCCATGTATGTGCCCATATAGCCATCCTATCCAGATCCTGTTGCAATATGACACTATCTTCCTGAGAGTTAATGATTCTGCACAATTTTGTATCATCTGAAAAAATAGCAACATTGCTCACTACTGCATCTACTAGGTCATTAATAAATAAATTGAAGAGCACTGGACCCAGAACAGACCCCTGTGGGACCCCACTGCTAACAGTCTCCCATTTTGAGTATGATCCATTGACCACAACTCTTTGTTTTCTGTCCATTAGCCAGTTCCCTATCCATGAACACAGACTCTTCCCCAGTCCTTGCATCCTCAACTTTTACCCACTTTAACATCAATGACAACTTGAAGTCTTTTGTGGTAGTTGTGGATGAGGCTCTTTATCTTCTCAGAAGGTGAGGCAGCCCATTCTTCCTGGCAAACCTAAAGTTATTTGTGGGGTTTTTTTTTGCATTCCAAACTATTTTTTTCTGGCAGTTGTGGTTGAAATTTTGATTGGTATGCCTGTTTTTTTTTTTTAAGAGAGACCATATTTGTCCGCTTCTTAATTTGAGTTGAACACTTCTGATTGCCATTCTCAATACCTTGGATATTTTTTTATAACCATTTCCTTTTCATTTACCTTTTCCCGCAGATCCTTTGACATTTCTTTTGCTTTCCCCATGACTTATGCTTCACACACACTTGAGATAAAAGTCTTGGAAAAGGCAAGATCACGGACCAATTTTACCCCATTCCATGTAGTATGAGAGCCATACCTACACAGTCTATTCTATGGAGCTGCACTCCCCATCAGATAAAATCTTTGCAAGATGCTGCACACAAAGATGCTGTAGACATTCAAAAGATCAGTATCTGCAAAAGATCTGTTCCTGCAAAAGATCCGTTCCTGCAAAATGCATTCATAGTCTATGAGATCTGCAGATCATCATACACACCTTGTTTAACAGACTTCAGCTGCATATCTGGCAATCATCTGCAGATCTGAAAATCCATCCTGGTGGATCTGATCTGCAGATGATTGTCTGTTAAACAAGGTGTGTATGAGGATCTGCAGATATCATAGACTATGAATGCATTTGCAGGAACGGATCTTTTGCAGGAACAGATCTTTTGCAGATAATGATCTTTTGAGTGTGTACGGCATCTTTGTGTGCAAGATCTCGCAAAGATTTTATCTGATGTGGAGTGCAGCTCCATAGAATAGACTGTGTAGAGTATGGCTCTCATACTACATGGAAGGAGGTAAAATTGGTCTGTGATCTTGCCTTTTCCAAAGACTTTTGTCTTAAGTGTGTATGAAGCATTAGAATCCAAAACACATCAGTGCAGCAGCACTGGATAAAAGATGCAAGGGTCTGTCAGGAGTCCAGAAACTCATTGACCTTTTATATACACCCACTAATTACAAGCAACCAGATTGCAGGCGAAGATGGTTACCATTAATAGCCGTTTTGTCATAACCGGTTTTTATCAATTTGTGTGCATGTTATCAGGCCAAATCACCAGGGTATGTAAACTTTTGAACAGGGTCATTTGGGTAGTTTGTGTAGTGATTATGATTTAAAAAGAGTAAACACTGTTTGACAACTGTTTTATTATTTATATTCTATGAAAAATGGGTAAAAAAATGATACATTCTGCCAGGGTATGTAAACTTATGAGCACAACTATACTGATAAAGTCTGCTAAAGGTGGCCACTAATAACATAATTTTTCGGACGATAGATTCTCTGATTCATCATATCATTAATGGCCACCTTTACAAGGATCTCTCATCTTGCACATATATCTGTGCAAAAAGTGTGTAACTGCGCTCTTGCAATATACAATCCCTTCTGTTCCACTGTGTTGTGGCGATGTAATATGACCTGGCCTGACTAATACACGCCCTCCACACACTGAGCATGCAGAAGATTTCACAGGGGGGGGGGGAGTATATGCAAAGCTGACTGGCACTGGGGGAAAAAAGGCAACCACTATATGGATGCTCCTACGAAACAGCAAGGAACTGGGATAAGCTAATGAAGCTGTTTGCTGCACTGTGAAAACTAAATGAACTGTACGTAAGAGTTAAAGACCAACTACTTGGATTTAAAAAAAAAAAAATTTTTTAAAGCAGACCTGAAGTTAGGGGGATATGGAGGCTGCCATATTTATTTCCTTCTAAACATTACCAGTTGCCTGGCAGACCTGCTGATCTATTTGGCTGCAGTCTAAATCACACACCTGAAACAAGCATGTGGCTAATCCAGTGAGACTTCAGGCAGAGCATCTTAACTGCATGCTTGTTCAGGGTCTATGGCTAAAAATGCAGATAAGTTGCAAGTGCTGGTCCCATATGGTGAGAGTGCTTGGACAGGTATAGAAGATGGCGCCGGGTGCGGACGCCACGGCCACAGGGCTCTGGCCTTTTTTCTAACTTTTTCTTTGATTCCTCCCTGCTGCTCTCACCAGCAACCTCCATCTGCCTGGGTGAGATGCAGGGGCCACAGGATAGCACGGCCGGCTGCCATCGGCTGCTCTGCCGCTCGGGACCGACCACAGGGGAGCACACTGGCTCGCAAGCACGCGGACCATCCACTGGGACCTGTGAGGAGGGATGCGCGCTGACACTACCGGCCCGGCCTACGCATTCCAGCGGGCTGTTGAGGGGGGCAAATGCGCTGCCGTTGCCAGGTGACCAGGACGGCGTTAGGATCAGCTATGCGCCAGCTTGGAGAGGCAGCACGGAGCTCCTCTGATCTGCCACCGCTGCTGCCTCCAGATCATCGGCGTCACTACCTGCGCAACTTGTCATCCAGGAGCCCAAGATGCCAGGACGGAGCATGTGGAACTCTCCATGAGCAGAGAGAGGAGTCCGGACCGCTGCCACCTTGTTAGGAGACCGCCTCACCACCGCGACCACAGAGGGCCTGATGCCGCTGCCCCACAGCACTTTACCCCACACAGCGGCCATAGAAGAGGAGCTGATGTCACTCCCTGACATGCGGCTGCCTGCTGAGCCTGGGACTCTGCTCACCATCAGTCTGGCTGCCACCGCTTGGGAAAGGCACACCATTGGCCAGCTATGACCAGAGCTGCATAACTCCACATCACGGGGAGGCTGCAGCATAAAGTGAGGACATTTCAGGATCCCTGCTATTGTTCCGATGGAAGCTGCAGGGCAGTCCATATATGAACCTTTGTGTCAAGGACTGCTGCACCCCTCTGCTGCCAATGTTTTTGCTGCTGCCGAGGGAGCCAGGCCACCACCTTGTCCCCTAGCAAAATAAGGCCCTTCACCGCTGAACTTGCTGGGGTTACTACCCAGAAGCTAGACCCTGCTCCACCAATCTGTTCAACTGCATAGACCTGCCAGGCCTGGTCTCGCTCTCCAGGTCTCACGCTCAGTGCTTTTTCTCCTTCTCTCTTTAGCTTTCCTTCACTCCCTTTTTCTATCCCCTCTCTCTCTCTTTCCCAGGATAGACTGGGGGACATCCAATTCAAAGCATCGCTGCAGAAGCGTTTTGAGTGCCTAGACGGCAGCGGATCTTCCCCTGGTCCTTACCCCTGGGTCCATCTTTCTACAGGCTCCTCTATGCTCTACACTCTTTATCTATGCTTATATAAGATTTGTACCTACTGTAGGTATCCACTGTATGTATTGGCAGACACTGAATGTATCTACTGTATATATAATGTATCTACTGTATGCTTAATGTACTTTTGTTTTGTTTTGTTTTGTTTTGCTTACATTTGTTACTGTACCATCACCGGCCCTGCTTGTGCCAAAATCAATTCCGGGTACAACTCACCTTGTACTTGGCAAAATAATTGGATTCTGATTGTGATTCTAAAAGGATTAGAGACATTGGATCAGCAGGACAGCCAGGACACTGGTATTGTTTAAAGTAAACCTGTAAGGGCCCATTCATACTAACAAACGCAAAACGCTCCCGCTTAGTGCTGGTGACCGTGGCAATGAGATCACTGCTATCTAATTAGTATTGCATTAGCAGTAATCACCTGCTAATCACCCTGGTGAGATAGCTCCTTAGGCTCGTAGACATGTCCAACAAATCTGCCTGGTTGTCATGTGATTTTGGTCTGTTGGACAACAATCAGGCATGTCTATGTGTGGCTAACAACTAGACGAGGGACTGATAACTGGCGGTTTGCCTGATCCACCTGATGGATCAACTCAGACAACTGTTGGGCTGTTATTGTGCAGTTGGCCACATGTATACACATTGAGCAGCGTGCGCTCATTTCAAATGTGGCCATGTTGTGCAGTCCATTGTTTCGTTTGCAGGCAGATAGTAGGGATGTCTGGCTGGTGATACTGTAAGGTTTGACAGGTTATGTCCACAATCAGTCCCTATGCCCCAATCCCAGGTTTTGGACTAGCCCATCTCCTCATGGGGGATTCTCAGGGTTTTGTTTAGTTTCAAAAGCACTTAGTAAATGGCAGTTGTTCTGTCCAACTGCCAAAAAAGTGTGCAGCGAGCAAGGATTGTATAAATCCTTTTCAGGGTATGTCTTAACAAAGAATAAAAACCATGCTGAGATTTCAGATTTCTACTACCTACTGTAAGGGACAGCAACATAGGAGAAAAGTAATTTGTGGCTCATTTTACTCCGGAAGAAACATGTTTCTTATTTGTATATGTTTACATGTATTTTAAATTTTACAATTTTTCACGATAGTTGTCCTGTAAGCCTGGTACACACCTTCAATTTTGATTGGCCAATCACTGACCAATTTTACCTCTTCTATGTAATATGAGTTTACCTACACAATCTGCTCATAGTATTCAAAATCTGTTGACCCTCACACTGCATGGAGGTGGCAAAATGGAAGGTGTGTACAATTGATGTGTGTGCTGCTTTTTATTTTCTTTTGGTTGTAATAAATCTGCTCCAATTAACTTTGATTCTGATTGGTAAGTCCCGAGTAGGTGTGCATATACAGTATATTTGTTCTCCCTGCTTAAAAGCCTTGTACTCTTATGCAATTGTGATTTTCTTAACTAATTACCATTTATTTTGCTGTTGAGATACTATAATGAAGAAAAGATAATTACACATATATACATATACACATCCAATTTGGATTGGCCAAATATCTCCCAATTTTGCATCTCCCATGTAGTATGAGATTACCTACTCAATTTGCTCATGGTCATTACAGTCGCACGACACAAAGCCTAGTTCGCCTAATCGCACACACTCGTACCCACGTCGTTACAAGACAAGTTAATTTTGGCACATACCAATATTTCTTCTCAAGCCTATATGTTTTTTGCACAGGTAGATCTGCCAAACACCTTCATTTAGCAGTAGCTCATCATTAACAAATAAAGGTTTTAACAGAAGTAATTGCACTTTGGGTGCATACAAACACACAAACATACACACAATTTTGATTGGTCCTCATACTACATGGAGGACCAAGATTGTGTGTGTACAGTATATGTACCCTTAAATCTGAAAATTATTTATATGAGCCTGTACGCAGTGTCTATCCCTTACAACTCACAGCTGCAGCGGTGGAAGTGTCACCCTGGCCACCACAATGCATGCGGGGAGATGTAGCACATTAATGTGCCTACATCTCCTGTGATTACATTAATGTACTACGTCTCCCAGTGTGCATTGCAGTGGCCGGGTGCGGGGGACACTTCCACTAGATGTAGTGTAGATGGGGAGCAGCCTGCAGCATACAGGGACATGGGTTCTCTGCTCTGCTATTTGTTGTTTGAGCAGGACTGTTACTTCTCAGTTTTTATTGATTTAAATAAGAGTAAAAACTTTTTTTTAAAACAGCTCTTTGGCTTTTGTTTGTGTATATTTACTTTACAGCTCCCCAATGTTGCTTTAAATGTGCACTTTAGAAGAGAATGGAAACATCGGGTTGCCGGTCAGGTTCATGTTGGGTGTGGGTATCAAATTCACCAGAAAGTGGTTGGGAATGAAAAATTGGACCCACGCAGGCCTCTAGCGGGATGTTAGTGTTAGGTGTATATAAGGGTAGGTAGATTTATTTTAGGAGTAAGTAGAGGAAAAGGTTAGTGTGAGAGGAAGGTTATAGAGTGATAGCAGAACATTGGTAAAATTACCAATATTCTATCAGTATCCAGCGCCCATTAGTAGAATATCAGTAACTGTACAGATATTCTACTAGTGGCTTCACCCAACACCCAAATTTCCCCCGCACCCTTATTGAATGTATGCCCCTTTAGGTTCATGTGTTTTGCCAAGGACACCATGATTAACATAGTAATTGCAGTTCCCTGTACAGAGTAGTGTAAACCGATTTTAAACCAATCGCAAACGTAGGCCTAGTACACACCGGAGCGTTTCCGCTGCGGTTTGCGATCTGCTTGCGGGTGCTGATCCGCTAGGGTAATGTATTTCAATGGGCTGGTGCACACCAGAGCGGGAGGCGTTTTGCAGAAACGCATACTCCCGGGCTGCTGCAGATTTTGGATTGCGGATGCGTTTCTGCCTCAATGTTAAGTATAGGAAAACCGCAAACTGCTCTGAAAAACGGCACTTCAGAGCGGTTTGCCAGGCGTTTTTTGTTACAGTAGCTGTTCAGTAACAGCTTTACTGTAACAATACATGAAATCTACTACACCAAAACCGCTACACAAAACCGCAAAACGCTAGCTGAAACGCTGCAGAAAAATAAGAAAAAGCTTTTCAAAATCTGCTAGCATTTTGCGGATCTGCTAGCGGTTTTTGGTGTGCACCAGGCCATAGTGCATGTTGCAGTTTGCCTGCATTTGCAATCAGGTTAAATGAATGGGAGCGCATGCAATGCGATGTGCTATGCGATCTCCCTTTTGAAAAAAAAACTTCCCGCAGCTTTCTTTTTTCCCACATCAGGAGACAGAAATGCCACCTCTTTCACACCCAAAACCATCAAACACAATCGCAAATGGGTTTTGCACTTCCCGATTTTCACTATCTTAGCCGCAATCAAAACGCAGGAAAAAAATGTAGCAGAACTACGATTGCCTTTTTAGAAAATCGCAAATGCATTCACTATGAACACATTCCCATGATTCTAAGGGCCCATTCACACTAGTGTGACTACTGGGCTATTCCCACTAATAGCCAAAGCGCTAGCCCATTTTAAAACGCTAGCGCTATAGTAAGTATATGACAGTGACCCCACCGCTCCGATTGCTGCCAATCGCGGGTGATTCACGATTGGCTGCAATCGCCAAACGTGTTACCTGCAGCATTTTTGGCGTTTTGGGAGCGATCGCGATTAGCATGCTATGGAAGCACTAATCACGATCGCTCCAAGAACGCGTATGTGTCCAGTGATTTTTCCAAGTTAAATCGCAGAAAAATCACCTGCACCTTTAACCACCCTGGCGTTCTATTCTGATTGCGCCAGGGTGGCGGCGCAGCAGTATTTTTTGCATTTTTTTTTTTAAATCATGTAGCTAGCCTAGCGCTAGCTACATGATTTCCCCTCCCTGCGGCATCCCTCCCACCCCTCCAATCGCCGCCGGAACGCTTGCCCATAAGGAAATCCCGTTCTGAACGGGTTTTCCTTTAGGGCTTCCCCCGTCGACGAACGAAATGTCATCGAATGACGTCACATGGAGTCCCGATCCACCCCTCAGCGCTGCCTGGCACTGATTGGCCAGGCTGCGCACGGGGTCTCAGGGGGGGTCCTGTTACGCGCCGGGTAGCGGCGCATCAGCGACGATCATCCCGAACACGCTGCGTGTTTTTAAAAAAATTTCATGAAAATCCACCCGGCGGTGCGCTCCGGCGGTAATGGACGAGCTGAGCTCGTCATTACCACCAAGGAGGTTAAGTGTGAACTACACTTGCATTTGGAAAATCGCAAGCCTCTTCAAAAGCAAAACAGAAAACAGCCGATGTGAAAGGGCCCTAGTCGTGGTGACATGTGTTTGAAAATTGTGATCACAATGGACTTGCACAATGGCGACACACGGGTTTGAAAACTGCGACCACAGGGCACCGCAATTTTCAATGTGCAAGGGCTGGTGACATGCGCGTTTGAGAACTGCGATCACAGTGCACTGCAATTTTCAATGTGGAAGGGGTTGCTTTGAAAATTGTGATCACCGGGCACTGCGATTTTCAGACAGGGGTCACACTTGTCGGCTTTTGTGCGCGTTTTCTACACAGAAAAGCTGATCTCAACTGAGAACTCATGTTAATCAATGGACTAGGTCACACTTGAATGTAGTCTCGCGCCCAGAAAAAAAAAGTACATCTTACACAATTTGTCAGTTTTCTCTATAAATTACATCAGCTGCTGTAAGGCAGGGGTCACACTTGTCTTTCAGTTTTCTGAAAAGTGTAGAAAACTGAAAGACAAGTGTGAACCCTACCTCAATATGGAAGGGCCCTTCTACTCTTTCTAGCCCTGCGCCAAAAGTAATCTGATGTTTGCAAAACCCCAATAACCCTATGCAAACATTGTTTCCATGAACTCTGCAGGTAGAATCCGCAACAATGAAACAGTTTTCCTTCCTCATATTCCTTCTCTCCCGCCTGAGCTCTCCCTCCACATCACCCCTCGCATCGCACACACTGCTCTCAGCGTGGCACGCCGTCTCCTATGCCTGTCCCTTTAAGCGGAGGGGCAGGTCCTGGAGGAAGTGACAGACTGAGAAAGCCACCGCCTGGGGGAGAACATCCCAAGATCTGATCCGGCCCGGGAGAGGAGTGGAGGGGATCGCAGCCTATGTGGACCGGAACACGAGAGAAAGTGCTGCAGCCCGGGAGAGGGATCGCTCTGCAGAGCGGACTGGCCGCGCCGGATGTCAGCATCTGCTCCTGTGTTAGTAGAGACCTCTGTAGACTTTTGTGTCTTCTCAGTGATCCTCCTGCTTTCCTTTCTCTCCCACGCACCCTGCTGTCCAGCCTTTATTCCTCTCATGTGACTGGTGATATATTGCCCAGTGCTAGCCCAGATTCTCAGCGGGCTTCAAAAGTGTGTCCCTCACTCACACCTCCCATCCCCAAACTTTATCCCCTTCCTCCTAAGCAGATAGCTCTCAGTGGAGCAGCCACATAGTGACCAGTCTACTTCATTCCTGCAGTCAGTGATTCTCTGCTACATTTTTGTTTTTTTACTAAATCCTTTCCTTGTCAAACACTTTTTACTTTTGGGGGTTTTGTTTTGTTTTTTAGTATATAACATCAGCATTTCCTTTTTATGTATTTATTTTGGTTCTTGTTTTGGTATACGGTTACCTAGTGGCATAAATAAGGAGCTATGGGCCCCGTTGCGATATTTTTTTTTCCATGGGGCCCCCTCAAGCACTATACTGAACAACTGATTTTGAGCACCAAAAGCTGCGGAGGATAGTGTCAGAGACATGTAATCAGGAGAGAAGGGCAGTTTGTTAATGATTACCGCTGTTCAAAGCACCTATAGAGGTGATAATTACTTACATAACACCAATGAAGAGCTTATACAGCGGCTGAAGGAGGGCCCCTCTGGTCCAGGGGTGCCAGTGTGGTTTTACCCTCTGCACCCGCAATTGCTACGCCACTGAGTATACCCCTTGAATCTCTATGTATTGTCTGTGTTCTGAGCTTTTTCTGAACTCCTGAGATTTTACCTGTTTGTGCCCTGTTCCATTTCAGTATGATAAGTCATTAGGTATTCAGTTACTGATTCTATTTTTTGTGTGGTTTGTTTTTTTTTTTTCAATGTGCTTGAACAGGTTCTCACCCAGTAAACTAATATACCTTCTTTTACTTTCTTTTCCCACAAGATTTATCGGATAACTTGATGCCACCAGCCCTGGCACTCTCTGCTTGGTGATGTTTCCTCTGGCGCTACCTAGAAAGTTATTGTGGCTGCTGCTGTGTGTGGTGTGGTGCTGCTGCTGCCAGACAAGTGTCAGTGAACTGAAAGTTCGAGTTCGGCTAGAAGACGGAGAGATAACAGAAGAGAGCCTGCAGGCAGACAGCGACAGGGACTGCATTACTTTGGAGTTCCGGAAAGCTGATGGGACTTTTATCACTTACCTGGCTGATTTCAAACAGGTGAGAATAATCTACTCAGACGGCTTTGGTTGCGTGATCCCCATTGCTTTGTGTTTACAGACTCCAATCCAAGTTGTGCGGTTGGGAAAGGCGCAAGTTTGTGGTCATGTGTTGTAGAATAATGTTGCAAACAATTATGTACTTATGTACTGATTCGATTTAGTTCAGATTTTTATATTACAAGGACCATTATTCTAGTTCGTTTACTTTCTTTGTACATAAAAACCAGGGCTGTGGAGTCGGTACAAAAATCTTCCGAATCCGAAGTTTATGAAATCCCGACTCCGGGTACCCAAAATGACTCCGACTCCTTAGTCTAATACTTAAAGTGGACCCAAATTAAAAATACAAGATTTCAGAAATAAAATCTATTTTCTAAGCTATAATAATAAATAGCAGCCTTTTTTCAGCTGCATGATGACAAATATAAAATATTTTACATTTATTGGAGAAACCCCTCCCTTCCTTTCAAATTGCCGGGACAGAATCTGGCAAACGGATGGAGTAGGTGGTGTCCAGCATAGAAGGAATTGCTAATGGCTGCCACCAGTATAACCCTAGTTATGCAAAGAGGGTGAAAAGCAATCACTTAAATGCTCATAGGCTTGAAGGAGTGTTTATTTATCTGTGTATGTGTCAAAGTGGTGCAACTAAATATTTTGAATTAAAAAAAATGTTTGGTTTGGGTCCGCTTTAAAGAGGAGCTGTTAGGTATAAGGTCTCAGAGAAAATAAACACATATATCAGTAGCTAAATATAGGCTGTACTTACATTACATATGCATTTCACTGTCCACGTTTGTACTTCACATAATTTTTATATAGTATATGCAGAGAATGATGCTCCTGACAGCTCATGGCAGGTTCCATGTTTTTCTGTCTTCTATGAAGCCAATTGTGTCGTCATGTCCTCCCTGCTTCCTGATCACAGAAAAGCTCGTACTGAATAACACAGTGTGCAGTGAATATTAATTAGCCATGTGGCTAGGAACAATAGCTGACTCCTGCAGTGTACTCTGCCCGGAGATTTATCAGTGCTACGCGCTGGACTGATTACAAGCTGCTGTAACGTCTCATTAGCAGCCGAGGGGAGGGCCCCAGAATGCTTTGCAGTATAGTATGCGGCTTGCGTCCTGCTTGGGTCTAACAGCTTTGCTGATAAGCACACATCAAAGGTAAGAGAGATTTTTATCTTCACTAATGCCTTTTTGGCTTCCTTCTAAACTG
Organism: Hyperolius riggenbachi; assembly: GCF_040937935.1. Lineage (NCBI taxonomy): Eukaryota > Metazoa > Chordata > Amphibia > Anura > Hyperoliidae > Hyperolius > Hyperolius riggenbachi. The sequence goes on from NC_090651.1 coordinate 287,759,016, forward strand.
TTTAACACAGGAGAATAGAGGTTTAAATTAGCTTCTGCAGCCTGACAGTTACTCTTTAACAGGGATGTGGATTTTGTACAAAAATCAGCCGGCTCCGACTCCTCAGTTTATGAAATCAACGACTCCGACTCCGGGTGCCCAAAATTGCCTCGACTCCGACTCCACAGCCCTGATGAAAACACTAGTCTTTGGATAGTGTTCTCCACAGGGACTGGTAGATAGGGATGTCATAACCAGGGCTGTCGAGGTGTTGGAGTTGGAACAATTTTGGGTACCTGGAGTTGGAGGTTTAACCCTCCTGGCGGTATATTAAAAACCGCCAGGGGGCAGCGCAGCGGTTTTTTTGATTTTTTTTTTTTATATCATGTAGCGAGCCGAGGGCTCGCTACATGATAGCCGCTGCTCAGCGGCATCCCCCCAGCCCCGCCGATCGCCTCCGGCGATAGGCGATCAGGAAATCCCGTTCAAAGAACGGGATTTCCTGGAGGGCTTCCCCCGTCGCCATGGCGACGGGGCGGGATGACGTCACCGACGTCGTGACGTCTAAGGGAGTCCCGATCCACCCCTTGCCGCTGCCTGGCGCTGATAGGCCAGGCAGCACAGGGGTCTAGGGGGGGGGGGGGGGGGCTGTCTTGCGACGCGGATAGCGGTGATCGAGCGCGGGGCGGCGGCGATCGAAGTGCTGACGCAGCTAGCAAAGTGCTAGCTGCGTTCAGCAAAAAAAAAAATTATTCAAATCGGCCCAGCAGGGCCTGAGAAAACCTCCTGCGTGGCTTACCCCGAACTACGTTCGGGGTTACCGCCAGGAAGGTTAATAAACCTGAGGAGTCAGAGCTGGAGTAGGATGATTTTTGTACCCACTTCATAGCCCTGCTAGGGCTGGGGAGTCAGAGCAATTTTAGGTGCCTGGAGTCAGTCGGGTTTTTCATAAACTGAGGAGTCTGGGTTGGAGTCTGATCATTTTTTTTGTACAGACTCCACTGCCCTGGAGTGGCTGCTAGTCAGTGGATTAGTGCACATATTGAAAAGTGAAAGACCTGGTACACACAAGCGGTAAAAAAACGGTCTGTTTCCAGATCGGAAGGGAACTGATGCAAATGGATCCTATGTTAACCTATGGATCCGTTCACATCTGTTCGTTCAAACAGATCCATTCGCACAATCCACTCAACGGACCGCAAGTTTCCTCATGCAGCAATTTTTCTGGATCGTTGCTACTGTAAGGTTGCCATGGCTGTACAGAAGGCTCTAGTCTACTTTAGGAGACCCAGCATGAAACCTCATAGGGGAACAGTTCTCCAATCATGGCACCCTCTACAGCACAAAGTGTTGGGATTGGTTGAATAGTGTGGGCGTAGTTTACTACAACCTATCCGCAACATAAATGTATGAGAGGGCGCTGTCCACCCAATCACATTAGCTGAATTTCCTTATGAGGTTCTCTGCTGGCTCCCCTAAAGTAGACTTGCACTGTAAAGAAAGGCAGTTTAGGATTTCTTACAATTTTGGAAATGCTTATCTTACTGAAAATGGATAGTGGAATTTCTGTCTCAATTTGGTGATAAGGAGGTATGTCAAGTAGCATGCGCGCATTCCTTTTATGTTATCCAGAGCTCCTCAAGCACTCTTCAGCACAGCTGCACTCATGCAAATACAGACAACGTTGAGGGCCCGGTTCCACTATCGCGGAAACGACCGCGAATCTGCAGAGTTTCCCCGTGGGCAAATCGCGCGGGGAAACTCTGCCATAGGGGATAACGGCGCCACCGGCCGAATTGCTTGCAGTAGCAATTCGGCTGGAACCCCCTACAGAATTCGCGGCGGAGGCTGTGATTCCCATAGCCGTGCATGGCATGGCTCATGGGATTCGCCTGTGATCCCGCTCAGTGCCGGCCTGCGTCTACGACACGCACGCCGCACTAGTGGAAACGAGCCCTAAAGGACAACTGTAGTGAGAGTAGTATGGAGGCTGCCATATCTATTCTCTTTTAAGCAATGCCAGTTGCCTGGCAGCCTTGCTGATTTATTTGGCTGCAGTAATGTCTGAATCACACCAGAAACAAGCATGCAACTAATCTTGTCAGATCTGACAATAATGCCAGAAACACCTGATCTGCTGCATGCTTGTTCAGGGGCTGGGGCTAAAAGTATTAGAGGCAGAGGATCAGCAGGACAGCCAGGCAACCTGTATTGTTTAAAAGGAAATTAATATGGCAGTCTCCACATCCCTCTCACTGTAGTTGCTTTTTAAGGGCAGAGACACACTGCCGAGCGCTTTTTGATTAGTTTTGGACTTTTAAAAAACCCACCCATTGACTTGCATTAAAATCGCCTCTGCAATGTTTAGAATAAAAGAGCAATTTTAAAAAATGCCTGAGGAGATGAAAAATAAAATGCTATCAGTTTTTTTTCCTGGAAGACCACACAAAACAGCACATGGGAGTACACCAGCCATGGGGTCCATTGAGTCAGTCCATTGTCAGAATATTGAAAACAGTCACCACCTCCCACCTGACTGAGATCTGTTGAGCAAGATCTTTCCAGCTTACCGGATCGATCTCTGTCCAATTCAATGATTATTATTGGATCTGCCTGATGTCAACCCCCAAATCGTGTAATTTATGGGCACCTGTGCTTGACACCTACTTTAGCCACGCTCCTCCCAAACAGGCCACACCCTACTAATCCATAGTCATATTATTCTATCCTTTTGCACTGGTACTGAGGCCAAATGGTCATCATATCAGGAGGTAGCTAAAGTACACCTAAAGTAAAACGGATGTGAAGGCTGCCATATTTATTTCCTTTTAAGCAATGTGAGTTGACAGTCCAACTAGGGAGAAAAATATGGAGGCTGCCATATCTATTTCCTTTTAAATAATACCAGCTGCCTGGCTGCGCTGCAAATCAATTTGGCTGCAGTAGTGTCTGAATCGCACCAGAAACAGGCATGCATCTAATCCTGTCAGATCTGGCAATATTGTCAGAAACGCCTGATCTGCTGCATGCTTGTTCAGGGTCTATGGCTAAAAGAGGCAGAGGATCAGCAGGACAGCCAGGAAACTAGTATTGTGATTATCCGTTTCGCTTCAGTTGTCCTTTAAACTAGTCCCAGGTCCAAGCTGCATGCATTTTCAATGTGTTTTTTTATATTGCGTTTTATGCAAATCAACAGGAAGCAGAAATACATCACGAAACAATAAAAGCAAAAACGCATGAAAAATGCATACAAGGTGCAATACATTGCACTCCCATTGACTTTCATTATGAGCGCTTTTGATGCATTTTTGATTATGCAACAAAACCAGCATTTTTAAAAACAAAGGCATGTGTGTTTGTTTATTTTTTTTTTTTTAACCACTTTACCCCCGCGCGTACGTATTTCTCCGCCCCTTTTTCCATCCTTTAAAAACCAGGGACGGAGAAACACGTACTTTCCGCGTTCCCGACGCTGCCCGCGCTCCCGCTCATAAACACGCCGCCCGCCGCTAGTAAAACCGCCGCCGCCCGCTCGCCCAGAGATCAATGAACGGGAAAATCCATTCCCGTTCGTTGATCTAAGCCCCGCAATGATCAGCTGCTCTCCTATGGGCAGCGCGATCATTGTGAGAAAAAACTCACGTGTCCATGCTCATTATACTTCCTCCAAGCTTCCGGAAGGAAGCTTGGAGGTCGCATTAAAACAAAAAGTTACTGTGGCCATCTTGTGGCCAAATAGTAAACTACACCCTACACATTTTTCACATACAAATAAATGACTTTTACACATAAAATTAACTCATTACCTCCCACACTCCCCATTTTTTTTTTTTTTTGTAATTAAAAAAAAAAATAAAAAATTTACAATTAAAAAAAATACATAAATAGTTACCTTAGGGACTGAACTTTTTAAATATTTATGTCAAGAGGGTATAACACTGTTACTTTATAAACTATGGGCTTGTAATTAGGGATGGACGCAAAACTGAAAAAAATGCACCTTTATTTCCAAATAAAATATTGGCGCCAAACATTGTGATAGGGACATAATTTAAATGGTTTTATAACCGGGACAAAAGGGCAAATACGTTTCATGGGTTTTAATTACAGTAGCATGCATTATTTAAAAACTAAAATGGCCAAAACTGAAAAATAATTATTTTTTTCCCCACATTTTTCCTATTTTCCCATTAAAACACATTTAGAAAAAAATAATTCTTGGCATAATGTCCCACCTAAAGAAAGCCTAATTGGTGGCGAAAAAAACAAGATATAGTTCATTTCATTGCGATAAGTAATAATAAAGTTATAGACGAATGAATGGAAGGAGCGCTGAAAGGTGAAAATTGCTCTGGTGCTCAGGGGGTAAAACCCCTCAGTGGTGAAGTGGTCAAATATGCGTTTTTTCTTGCGGCCCATAGACTTCCATAAACAGCAAAAACTCAGCGTTTTCTGCAACGCTTCCGTTTCTGCTAAGTGTGCACCTAGCCGGAAAAATTTGCATCTCATTGACCATATCTAGTGCTGAGGTAGTAAGGCTATATTCTATCAATCTGTGCACTGCCCCCCATGTGACTGCACTCCAGCCCTGTGATTGGTCGAGGGAACGTCTTTTAGTAGAGTAGGAAAAGGTGCTGCGCATGAAACCTGGAACCCCATATATATAGTTATATATGGGGAATCGGAAGTTCCTGAAGCAGCAACACAGAAACAAATGGCTACCATGAGCCTCCGTCAACAAATTATAGTGCCAGCTTTGTAATGGCTTTTTTCCATGTCACTTTTGGTTTGCTGTAAAGTTCTTGATTGAATTATCAAAAAAAAAAAAAATCAAATCTGCCGGTTATCTTTGTGGCAACAAGTCAAAATTTCGATTCACTGCACATTTTGATTGATTGGGTGCGGAGGAGGATTGGTAGTAAATCGACAACACATGTATTGAACAGTAGAATGCTGCAGTTCAATAGATTTTCAATAGATTTCATGGCAAAATTATTGAAAATCTGTGTGCCGTGTATGGGGGGAATCAATCCATCTCTGTTCAGATTCAAATCAGAGAATAATTGATCAGTTTGCCACATTGGGCAAAAATCTATAGTATGGCCACCTCTAAGCAGATGTATATCAGTGAAAAAATACAAATGAAGTAAAGTATCTTTCTGTAAATAATTAGTTTATAGTAGCCTAGAAAGTTGTACTACTGTGGCTGGACTTGTAGCCATGGGAAATATTGAGCCGGATTTAAAATTCTCTAAGGGGAGGGTTCACATTCAGGGTTGGTTCACACGGGCAATTGCAGGATGTTTACTGCTGGCCGCGGCGCACCTGCCCATGTCAATGAATGGGCTTGTTTACTTTAATGCTTTTTCTGAGCGATCGGCTCCCGATATCCGCCGGTTGACATTCGTACGTGTGTACAAAGCTTAACCAGTTCCGGATCTTTGGTACACATATATATTACTTTGGTACATATATTATATTACGCACGGTTTACTTACTGCCGCCAATCGCGATTCCCACACCGTTTCCATTTGCCATCGCCGCATCCCTGTTCTTCTGTGATCGGGGCATGAGGATCCTCTATTCTCAGTCCCGATCACTGTGCTGTTATGAATGGAAGAGAGATGCATCTCTCATTCATAAGCATAAGGAAACTGTTACACACACTTTGGTTCCTATCTGCTGTAAACAGCAGATGGTGACCTAAGTGTAGTGCCATCTTGTGGCTAAAAAGTAAAATACACCCAAATATACCATAAGACATTTTACATTCAAACAGTTATTAAATATTATTTTTTAACCCCTTCCACCCCTACCCAACAGTTACCAAAATATAACTTGTAAAAAAAAAATTACAACATTAAAAAAAAGACATGGTTACCTAGGCTACCTGGCTATCTGGGGTTCTCTTTGGACAACTGTTGAACACACAAGGCAAGGCCATGCCTGGCTACATATTCTTAAGCAGTGGCTGGATGGTGTAATAGTTAAGGACTCTGCCTCTGACACAGAAAACCAGGGTTGGAATCTCGGCTCTGTCTGCTCAGTAAGCCAGCACCTATTCAGTAGGAGACCTTAGGCAAGTCTTCCTAACACTGCTACTGCCTATAGAGCGTGCCCAAGTGGCTGCAGCTCTGGCGCTTTGAGTCCGCCAGGAGAAAAGCGTGATATAAATGTTGTTTGTCTTGTCTAATTTTTCTTTTGGATTGAGCATAAATGGTACATGCTAGGCTAGCTTCAGCTAGTAGTGTTGGTGGTATAATGGATATGTTAGTTACCTACCATACACTGAGTCCTGGGTTCAATCCCCAGCCACGGTATGTAAGCTGGCTTTTGAAATACTGGAATTCCCTGGCAGATGAGACCCTCCTCCCCCCGGTAGGAGGGAATAGGTTGGAGGGAGGAGCTCCAGGTATAAGAACCCTTGAAACATGTTTTCTATCATTTTTCCAGCCAGTAGAAATGTTTCTAAATTTTGAAGTTCACCTCCCCATTGAAGTCTATTGTGGTTCACGAACTTTTTCGTGAACCGAACTTTCCGCTGAGGTTTGCGAACCGAAAATCGGAGGTTCGCGACATCACTAGCGCTGGGCGCCGGAACAACTTCCGGGTTAGCTTGCTCTCCTGTACGGTGTTCCTGTAACGGTCTTGTGTCGTAGCTCAGATGTCTGATTTATGTGGTGATCTGCAGAATCACCAATAATGCAGACGCTATACCTGATTTATGGCCTCAATTCACTAAGCTTATCTCCTGTCTTTAATAACTCTTCTAGAGTTGTTACCATGGTGATAAGGCATGTAGTATTCAGGAAACCTTTTACCTCAGGCAAACCTAAAGTTAACTCTTCTGTCTTTAAGTTAACTCTTCAATCCTTAAAATAACTCCAGAGTTAAAGACAGGCTGTTTATTAACTGCATGTGAAAATAACTACAGAGGAGGTAAAATAACTACAGAGGAGGTAAAATAACTACAGAGGAGGTAACTTAAGGAATGAAGAGATGAGATAACTCTCTCTTATGTGGAGGTAAGTTTCCTCTTGCCTTATTATCTCTAGCATGATCTTAGTGAATTGAGGCCAATATATGTGTGATCTGCAGAATCACCAATAATACCAGTATAGCAGACAAGGAGCTGAGTGTGTAGTGATTTAGTGCAACCGTAACTTTAATAGTTTAATGAGACCTCACCAGAGGGGCTGGTGAGGTATATCAGTACACTGACCGTGCACTAAGGTACAAGCTCCAGCAAGCTGGAGAAACCATACTGAAAAGGCTGAATCTCCCGAGGAGCGGGTGACTCAGAATGTACTGCAGCCAAGTGAACACCCGAGGAGCCGGTGACTCAGACTATACTGCAGCCTAGGAGAAATAATAATAATAATAATAATAGTACAATGACACATCACCTAAGGAGCAGGCGATTAAGGCTGTACTGCAGCCTAGCAGATCCGCTTCACCAGAGAAGCTGGTGGAGCTCACACCTCACCAGTGGCGAGGGCCCACCGGTGAGTAGAATGGTCAGGCAGGCAAGTTACGGCAACAGAGAGGTAAGTATCGGTACAGAATCGTGAGGCAGGAGAGTAATCGGTAATCAGGCAGAGGTTCGGCAACTAGGAGGCAGGCAAAAGTACAGGATCAGAAAACAGGATCAGGGTCAGAGTAATAGCTAAGAGTCATACACAGGAGATCAATATAATAAGCAATATCCTAGTCTAGGTGTGAAGTCCTTGGCATCAACACCTCGGAACTAGGCTAACAAATAAACTGTAACAAAGTAGCAATATCCTAGACTAGGTGTGGAATCCTTAGCATCAACACCTGGGATCTAGTCTTAAGGTCTGAGCGCTAACATGCAAGTATTCATGACAACAGACATCGTGTGAATGAAGCCCGGAGGCTTAAGAAGCAGAGGAGACCCCACTGGCACGCCCCCCTCCATCAGCCAATCCTGGGCGCCGTGGGACTCCTCTGACGGGCTTCCCGCATAAAGGTCCCGTCTGTGCCCGCGCGAGACGGCGACCCCCTGCACAATTGAACATTCCGTCCTCGGCGTCCTAGACGCTGGACGGACGGGTGGCCGCATGGAGGCAGCGGTGCTGTTCGCCGCAGCTGCCTCGTATATTACAGTTCCCTGCTCCAGTGTACGAGCAGCCAGAGTCTGCGAAAATGCTGTTCTCAAGGGAGCAGCTCCCAGAGAACATGCGCAGCAAGAGATCAGTGGCTGGCTGTGTTTCCTCCGATCCTCAGATTGCAGTCCACGATTTGCTGGAGGACAAAACATCAACTGGCCACCGAACTGGGTAAAACTAAGTTTGCACTCGTAGGGCTCTAGGATTGTAACGTGGCCGGCGGCATTAGGACCCAGGGAAGGAGGGAGCGCCAAAGTATGTAACGTCAACATATGAAAGTCTCCATAGACTTTCATTGCACGGCGGTGGGGTGTGGCAAAAATAACGCACCGCCCCTGTGTGAAAGGGTCTTCAGGTGTAAAGTTCATATAAACAGTATACCTTGCCTGTAGATAATGTGGATGAATTGTTTGTGACACAGTGGCTTCTTATACAAGCAGGGCTGTGGAGTCGGAGAAATTGTTGGGTACCTGGAGTCGGTGGTTTCATAAACTAAGTCCGAATCAGAGGATTTTTGTACCAACTCCACAGCCCTGTGTACAAGCCAGATCATAGAATTGCTGCTGTGGACAAGCTGGATAACATAAGTGATAGAGCAGATCTGGCTTCTATTTACTAATAGGGCTCTTTCACACTAGAGCCCTTTTTCGGCAGTTTTACCGCCACGGCCATAGTTTGCATTTTCCATGGTAAAATGAAAGTCCATAGACTTACATTTTACCTTTCACACTTAACGCCGCATTTTTGAGCGTTGCGTTTTGAAGCTCCCCGCCGCTTTTTCAGGGCCGACCACGGTGTTTCACGTTTCAATGATAGTCAATGGAAACCGCAAACTGCAGGTTTTTTTTTAAACGTTTCACCGCTCAAAAATCCCCAGAATTCGCTATGGAAAAGCTATGTATTGGCGTTTGAAAAGCATAAAAACGCCTTAAAAAAGCACCAAGACGCTGACCGCAAAAGGCAGCCTTTTAGGCTTTTCTACCGCAGCCTCTAGTGTGAAAGAGCCCTAAAGAGTGTCTGTTATAAGATGATAAACGTTTACTCATTTGGGTTTAGCATGCCATATTGAATTGTTAGAAATTGTGGTCATGTGATTTATAGTTGATTGCATTGACTTGCAGAGCCAAATTTTGGCAGTCCTGGAGTCATTACAAAAGCCGTGTTCACTATGGTTTATATTGCTCCTACTTCTCGACTCCACGGCCCTGCTTGTATAGGAAACCTCTGTATCACAATTAATCAACATTATCTGCAGCTAAGGTTTCTTCAGCTACATATTGTTCACATGAACTTTACACCTTAAAGTGACCCTGTGATAGTTCACTAGTCCCTATCTATCCTTACCTGGGGCTTTCTCAAGCCCCATGAGCACCATGGCCTCCCTTGTCATCCTCTTCGGCCCCTCCATTCTGCTGATATGCCTCTCCATTTCACGGGTTTCTGCGCTTGCACGGCTTGGCCACGTGCGCACCCTGCGGCCTGGTGCATTCTGCTCCAGGGGACAGAAGCACAACCGATGCGCACACAAGCCCATGACTGGCAGCAACTGACCAGATTACCGGGAGTCGTAGCGCCAGAACAGAGGGGCCAAACAGGACAGCAAAGAAAGCTATGGTGCTCATGGGTTTGGAGTAAGCCCCAGGTAAATATAAATAAGGGCCAGTCTACCATCCCAGATACACTTTAAGTTAACGGATAAAGGCCTCAATTCACTAAGCTTGTCTTTAATAACTCTTCTAGAGTTGTTACCATGGTGATAAGGCATGTAGTATTCAGGAAACCTTTTACCTCAGGCAATCCTAAAGTTAACTCTTCTGTCTTTAAGTTAACTCTCCAATCCTTAAAATAACTCCAGAGTTAAAGACAGGCTGTTAATTAACTGCGTGTGAAAATAACTACAGAGGAGGTAAATTAACTACAGAGGAGGTAACGTAAGGAATGAAGAGATAAGCTAACTCACTGTGTGAGGTAAGTTTTCTCTTGCCTTATTATCTCCAGCATGATCTTAGTGAATTGAGGCCATAGTCGGTCCATAAATATTGGGACATTGACACAATTCTAACATTTTTGGATCCATACACAACCACAATGGATTTTAAATGAAATGAAAGTTACAGCTTTTTGGATCTTCTCTTGAGAGTTGACAGCAACATATTCCAAATGCAAATGGCACACTTGAAATCAACTTTGCTCATTGTAATTGTGATAATGAGGGAATAACACACACCTGGCCATGGAACAGCTAAGAAGCCAATTGTCCCATTATTTTTGGTCCCTAAGGCCTGGTGCACACCAAAACCCGCTAGCAGATCCGCAAAATGCTAGCAGATTTTGAAACGCTTTTTCTTATTTTTCTGTAGCGTTTCAGCTAGCGTTTTGCGGTTTTGTGTAGCGGTTTTGGTGTAGTAGATTTCATATATTGTTACAGTAAAGCTGTTACTGAACAGCTTCTGTAACAAAAACGCTGGCAAAACCGCTCTGAACAGGCGTTTTTCAGTGCGGTTTGCGTTTTTCCTATACTTAACATTGAGGCAGAAACGCATCCGCAATCCAAAAAATGCCTCACCCCGGGAGTATGCGTTTCTGCAAAACGCCTCCCGCTCTGGTGTGAACCACCCCATTGAGATACATTGACCAAGCGTATCCGCAGCCGCAAACGGCTGCAGAAACGCTGAAAGAGCCGCTTGGTGTGCACCAGCCCTTAAAGTGGACCCAAATTAAAAATACAAGATTTCAGAAATAAAATCTATTTTCTAAATTATAATAATAAATAGCAGCCTTTTTTCATCTGCATGATGACAAATATAAAATATTTTACATTTATTGGAGGAACCCCTCCCTTCCTTTCATATTGCCGGGACAGAATCCGGCAAAATGCTGGAGTAGGTGGTGCCCGGCAAAGGAGGAATTGCTAATGGCTGCCACCTGTATTACTCTGGTTATGAAAAGAAAAGGGTGAAACGCATGCACTGAAATGCACATTGGCTTGAAGGAGTGTTTATTTATCTTTGTATGTGTCAGAGTGGTGCAACTAAATATTTTGAATTAAAAATTGATTTGGGTCCGCTTTAACAAGTAGGAGGCACATATGCAAACTGTAATTCCTACACTGTTCACCTGATTTGGATGTAAATGCACTCAAATTAAAGCTGATAGTCTGCAGTTAAAGCACATCATCTTCGTTTCATTTTAAATCCATTGTGGTTGTGTATAGAGCCAAAATTGTTAGAATTGTGTCGATGTTCCAATAGCTATGGACCTGACTGTATGTTTCTTCCCGGAACAATTCACAAACTCTTATGCATATCATCCAGTAGGAGAACTGAAAAAAAAAGAACTAGGCTATGTTTATTTTTTGTCACCATAAGGGTTAGAGCAGACCTGAACTTCTCTGTTGTAAAAGATAAGTAACAACATACTAACCTAGAAAAACTTTTTTTTGTATTTATTTATTTTTTACAGCTGATACAAATCCTGCAATAAATCTACAGTGTGTCTACTTCCTGCTGTCATGGAAGCACACATTAACATCCTCTGTACATATTAGCTGCAGAGGAGATTCCTGAGCTGACACAGCTGAGAGATCAAATTACAGTTGTGGTTAGTCAAAGATGAGGTGGCTTTAGACAGGCTAAACTCTCTAAATATATACAGGGTGCATGTCTCTGTTTTCCTTCTGTCTTGTGCAACGGTTCAGGTCCACTTTAAGAATCAAGCGCTCTAAATGACATTTGCTCTGCAGTGTAAGGGTGCTCACTAACGATCAAATTTCCTTTTTCGATTGACCAGCTGAAGTGTGATTGGAAATGATCATTTGTATGAGTGGGCATATAAACTGGTGAACATACTTTAAAGCCCTATTTCCACTGGCTGTTGTGTCCATTTTCTAATCAGAAACAGCACCTGTGTTGTGAAGCCACTGCCAAATTGCTATAGACGTGCCATGCGCGGTTATAGGGATTCGGATGCATGCTATCCAGCCACTGCATTGCATAGGAATTATCAGCAAGCTGGCACCAAAGGGGAAATTTGGGCATCTGATATTTACTTTGCGGTTTGTTTTTGTTTTCTTTTTGTGGGGTCTTTCGGCATAGTTCGGGCGCCGGATATTTAGCTTTTTTCATCAGGGATGGTGTTTGTGCGGTGGGGGGGGGGGAGGGTTAAAGTAAGTCTGAAAAACAAACAAACAACAACAAAAAAAACAGGTACTTACCCAAGGAAAGGAGGGCTCTGGGTCTTAATGGGGGGGGGGGATGTGTATTAAGGGTTAGGCGTCAGGAAGAGTGTTTTTGTGTGGGGAAGGGGAGGATTAGGGGTCAGGGGGAAGGGTTCTGTGTGAGAATAGGGTTAGGCTACGTTTCCACTAGCCGCCGCACCCAGATGCGTGGCGGCACTTCCTGGTCTGTTGGTATGCAGATGAATCCCAGAAGCCATACCATGCACTGCTATGGGATTCGCTGCCTCTCCAGCGGTATGCAGCCTTAAATTTAGTAAATCGAGACCGATTCTCCTTTGGCTGCAGTATGCATCTTCCCCTTTTCTTCCCATTCACATGCTGTTACTCAGACTGGTCCCAGGACACACGCCATACAAGAGGCCCCTTATTAACTACTTCCTGGTCTGTGCAAACCATATCTAATTCCCTATCAGCATGCCTGATCATATCCATCTCATTCTATTCTGAGTCTTGTACAAAAATGCATCACTAGATTTGTCCCCACTATAGTAAATAAGCGCATTTATCGCTCTAAAGTATTAAGTTGTAACTGAATACAAATAGTAATATAGTTTTGAAATGTAAGGCAAAAATACTGGCTGGGCAGGCATTTAGTAGCAGGGTTGTTTTGATTTGTTATAAAGCTATTACTATGGTGCTGCGCAGGCTCACATACAAGCAGGGAGTCTTCCTTAGCATCAAAATAATGCACTCAGGCGTCTCTTATGTAGTGGCAATATCCACCTGTAAATGCAAAGCTGAGGCTCCTAAGCTGCTTGAGAACCTCCCAGGTTAAAATCACTTCCCACTCCATGTGGTACTCAGAATTCCATCCACTTAAAGGATACCTTAGCAAAACATAAAATTAAAAATGGGGGAAGCAGGCATGTTTATTGGGCTCTCCTCATGCCCACCGCTCCCCCCCCCCCCCCCATTCACCTCCGGCACAGCCTACCGACACTCCCCGACCCCTGAACTTACTTCCTGGATGGGGTAGTCACGACTGACTGCGCAGGCGCTGCCCAACAACGCACCTCCTTGTTTGCATGGCCAGGAGCTTTCTATGCAGGCACGATACGTAGTTGTGACAACTACATAGTGCGCCTGCGCAGAGCGATCCTGGCCGCAGTCGTGCGAACAAGGATGTGCGTCGGCCAGCACCACCTGCGCAGTCGGCTGCGACTACCCCGACCAGTTAGAAAGTTTGGGGGGTGGTAGGCTGTACTGAAGGGAGACAGAGGAGAACAGGGGTAGCGGTGGGCATGAGGAGAACCCACTAAACATGTTTTTATTTTTATGTTGCGCTGTGGTATCCTTTAATAAGGTACATAAACACTGCCTGCTCTCATCCCGACTAGTTTCTGCTCTTGCTGTCTTTAGGGGGTAATCTGAATATCAAAAAATTGTCTGGCCGGTTTTCAGACTGAATTGGGCATTCTACATTAAAGTTAATGGTGCCAAAGCCCCAATACATGTTATCATCATCAAATTTCCTAGGTACAGGTGAAACATTTGTATATCATGCAACAGTCCATTCTATTTCAGTAATTCAACTTGCAAGGTGAAACTAATATAAAATAGGATAGATGTTTTGAATTATTTAGCTGATTAGCGTCTCACACTTTGAGCCTAGAATGTTGAACCTTTTCACAATATTCTAATGGTCTGAGCTTGAATTTTGGGGTTTCATAAGCTGTAAGCCATAATCAGTGAAATTATAGCAAATAAAGGCTTGAAATATCTCGTCTTGCATGTAATGACTCTCATATATTAGTTTCACCTTTTATTTCATATGTTAGTTTCACCTTTTTTCTCCTGTATGTTAGAGATAGAGTGAGAACAAGTCAAGGGCATTTAAGAGGGGAAAAAAAAAAAGTTCTAGTAGATTTTAAAGTAACAATAGGAAAAAATGTGTTTTGAAATGCAATTAAAGGACAACTGAAGTGAGAGGGATATGGAGGCTGACATATTTTATTTCCTTTTAGGCTACTTGCACACCAAGACGTTGCATTAGGTGGCACGTTAAGGTCGCATAACGTGCACCTAACACAACGTATGGTGCTGCAAGAGCCGACGGTAGAGTGAGCCGCGTTAGGCGGCTCGAGTCCTATAATGTCTCCCAGAGTGGCGCTGATTGGCCAGCGGGACCACGTGATGCGGAGCGAGACACTCCGCATCATGTGGTCCCGCCGGCCAATCAGCGCCCGCCAGTGTAGTGAATATTAAGTAGCCATGTGCGCGGCTACTGTAGCTGGCTCTCCCCGCCTCCTCTCCGCCCCCACTGCGCATGTGCAAACAGTCTAACGCGGCTATAGCCGCTCCAACGCCGTAGCATGCTGCACTTTGCACAGAACGTGCAGCGTTACATGTAACGCAACGTGGGCTGTGTGAACAGCCCACTTGTGTTACATTGCTGTGCGTTGGGGGAGCGTTACAGGCGCACTAACGTGCGCCTGTAACGTCTTGGTGTGCAAGCAGCCTCAAGCAATACCAGTTGCTTGACCGTCCTGCTGATCCACTGCCTCGTAGGGCCCGTTTCCACTAGTGCGGTGCGAATCGCTGGGATTCCACCGCTGACAAAATTGCATGCGGATGCGATTCTGCATGCGATTTTTGCCGCGATTTCGCATAGGCAGGCTATCAGCGATTTTAACCATGTCACTGCCTGGCTCAATGTACATTAGTTTTAGTGCGAATTCGCACGCGAAATCGCGGCAAAAAACGCATGTGCGATTTCCCCTATTAAATACATTGCCTGCGAATCGCCTGCATTCCACACGCAGGCGAATTCTGCAGGCCCTACCGTGCAGAAAAATCCTGCACAGAAAAACGCACCAAAAAACTGACAAGTGGAAACAGTCTCATCCACTTGTATTGGTTATGCGAATCCGCATGCAGACAACGCATGCGGATTCGCTCTAGTGGAAACGGGCCCTAATACTTTTAGCCATAGCCCCTGAACAAGCATGCAGCATATCAGGTGTTTCTGACTTGTCAGTTCTGACCAGATTAGCTGCATGCTAGTTTCTGGTGTTAAATAGATAAGCAGGCCTGCCAGGCAACTTGTATTGTTTGACAGGAAATAAATATGGCAGCCTCCATATTCTTTTCACTTCAGTTGTCCTTTAAATTACATAATGTATCCTTACTCATTAGTATTGCAGCTGTTCACATATCTGTGTCTAAAGCTGAGTACACACGTACGATAACGAGCGTTCGAGAACGAACGATAACGACAATCGGACCGATAATCGTGCGTTCCAAATTTTCCAACGATCGTTTTTTTGGACGATAACGACCGTTATCGTTCAATCCGACCGATCCAACCCGGCTGGTTTTTTTGAAAGTTAATCGTTCAATCGTTGCAGTGTGCACAAAGATCGTCCGATAATGATTATCTGTGGAGTAGTACGCATGTTCTTATTGCCTGTCATAACGTCACTTCCGTTTGCGCACGCATTTTTTTATCGTTAGTCGTTCAGTACTTTATACTTCTATCGTTCACGTGTGTACACAATCGTTCATTACGAACGATCTTTTCGGTCTAATTTGAATATCGTGTAAACGTCACGAATCGTTCGTAACGAACGATCTTTATCAGACGTGTATACGAACCTTTACTCAGTGAGTTATCTACCGGGGTTTCCTGGTGAGTCATTATAACAACAGTGTCATAACCAACAGGAAACCCCGGGGGGAATTTCAGTGATTTTTGTCTGGGATCGCTGTACAGCTGCAATAGGACAGTAGAGGGATCCCCTGTAAAATATAGTACTGTACAAGGATTTTCCATAAAAATGATCGTAGATAGAAGTAAATATTGATTGATTGATTCGTAGACCTTGAATACCTTGAATCAAGAGTTGATTTAATCAAAAAGAGCTGATCTCTTTGGCTCTTGTTTCTGGTGTTATTCAGTGTCTGAATAACACCAGAAACATGCATGCAGCTAATCTTGTCAGATCTGACAAAAGTATCAGAAACACCTGTGCTGCACATGCTTGTTCAGGGCGAAAAGTATTAAATGAAGAGTATCAGCAGGACTGCCAGGCAACTGGTATTGTTTAACTACTCGAAGACCGTTCCACGCCGCAGAGGCAGCCCCAGGACCGCCTAACGCCAATTGGCGTCAGGTCCTGGAGCCGGCAGAGAGCTCTGTTGGTGGGGGGAAAAGGGGGGGGAGGGGGGAATCAGTCGTGTACTGTGTTGTGCAGCCCTGCAGCTTGGCCTTAAAGCTGCAGTGGCCATTTTAGTAATAATTAGCCTGGTCTTTAGGGGGGGAGGGGTTACCACTGTGGTCATTAAGTGATTAAGGCTGCTTTCACAGTAAGACGTTACAGGCGCACGTTAGTGCAGCCTGTAACGCAGCCCACCGCACAGCAATAAAAAATCAATGGGCTGTTCACA
Source organism: Hyperolius riggenbachi (assembly GCF_040937935.1). Taxonomy (NCBI): domain Eukaryota; kingdom Metazoa; phylum Chordata; class Amphibia; order Anura; family Hyperoliidae; genus Hyperolius; species Hyperolius riggenbachi. Next base: position 287,775,747 of record NC_090651.1, read on the forward strand.
GTGCCCACGTTGCGTTACATTGTAACGCAGCACGTTAAAACAAAGTGCTGCATGCTGTGTGTTATGCGCGGCTAAGCCACGTTAGACTGTTTGCACATGCTTAGTAATGTTGGAGGAGGAGGTCTCTCCTCCTCCTCCGCGGCCAGCCACATGGCTAATTAATATTTACTGCACTCAGTGACGTGCAGTGTTTACTTCCTGGAGCGGCCGCTATGTGCGGCGATTGGCCGGCGGGACCACGTGATGCGGATCACGTGGTCTCCGCATTCCGATAGCATAAAAAAGGCGCACCAAGAGCTGCATAACGCGGCTCTTGGTAGCGCCCTCCTACAACACCACCAGGCGTTGCGTTAGGAGCACGTTATGCGACCTCAAAACGCAACGTCCTGGTGGTAAAGAGGCCTAAAAGGAAATAAATATGGCAGCCTCCATATCCCTCTAGTTTGTTCTTCCTTTTTCCATGTACAACAATCTACATTTACAGAGAGCCTGGCACTTGCCAATCCTTAGGGCAGGTTCACAGTCAGCTATTGTGCTGCCTTGTAATGGCCGAATTATAGCATAGAACAAAATGAATGCAACGTACACAGTATGGCTGTTGCAGTGCGTTTTGACAGTGTGGTATCCTAATGTTCTGCATGCAGGGTGATTACCGCATAATGCCGGCTTTAACAGTACAGTGAAGCATACTTTTCATTGACTGTATGTATCACTGTATGCGACACAGTGCTTGATTTGTTTTGGGTCTTGTCTTCTTTCCTTGGTGCCAATTGATTTCTCATTTTAACATATTGCCCGCCGTATAAGACGCTCTGGAATGTAAGACGCACCTAGGTTTAGTGGGCAAAAACCAGGTAAAATATATACAGTGTACTAAACCTGGTGCGTCCACATTCCAGGAGCGTCTTGTACATCTTCTCCCCCAAACGGTGACCTTCTGTGTCACTTATGTGTATTCCTGTGTCCCTTATGTGTCTTCCTGTGTCCCTTATTTGTCCTTCATGTGTTCCCTTCTGTCCCTCATGTGTCCCCTTTTGTCCCTCATGGTTTCCCTTCTGTCCCTCAGGTCTGCTCACCTGCATCTCTGCAATCTGCCCGTCCCCCTGCGTCTCTGCTTCGCTCACCCCCCCCCCCCCCTTTTTTTCCTCTGCAGACCTCATCCTCCCTGTGCGGCTGGCTCTTGTGAAGGGCTTGTACTGATCGCCTCATCAGTATATGCCTATAACTAGAGCCAGCAGCATGGAGGAGAAGGTCTGCAATCCCTGTGGGCACATGGACTAGATAAGCCAGCTGCCCGATTACTTCCACACTTACATGGGGAGGGGGCAGAGACGCAAGGGGTTTGCAGACGCACAGTGGAGGGAGCGGAGGCATGCAGGGGAGCAGGCACACACAGGAAGGGAATCCCCGAAGTGGTGGCGGTTCTTATGGGCGGGCGTTCGTAAATTGGGGATTCCCTGCCTGCCTTGTTTTTTGGGGGAGAACAAGTGTGTCTTATACAGGGGGAAATATGGTATATCATAGCTGGGTCGGCACTATTTACATTGACTTATTTTATGAACCAGGGCTTATATTTTGCGCATTCTCAAAGATCCTGAAAGAAAAAAAAAATCACACTACGGCTTATTTTTTGGGTAGGTGTTATTTTCAGGGATATAGGATATTATTAAAGATTGGGAGTCCTGGGCAAACATCATCGTTCATAAAGGAGTACTGTACATGCTATAATAATGCTGAGCAATGCTTCTCTAAGGGATTGCCTTTTTATTTGTCACTAGATTGGGTTCTTGTTGGTTTGTGCAGTTGAAATTTCCTGTTCGTTCAGTAACTTCATTATATTAAAAAAAAAATGCAATATCAAGTGATGGATGCAGAAAGAACATGCCCCCTCTTCATCAGTAGTGCTTTGTTCTGCAGATCACAATAAATCTGGGTTGGTTTCACACTGCGATGTCCCTTTTGCACAGTGTCTTCTCTGTGTTCCTGCCCTGTGATCATATTCCAGTGCTCTGAGAGAATACGTGGCACCTGCCAAACTCCCTGGATTGTCTGTCTGTGGCTCTTGTTTAGGTGCACAGTCCTCTGTGTTGTCCGCAGCCACTGTTTGACTTTTCTAGTATCTTGTTCTGTAAGAGGAATACCGTTTATTTTTACTGTTGCAAGAGAGACTTCATTTCTGAGCAAGGACTACATTACTGAGCAGCAATACATATGCCTGGATCATAGTACAAAGTGTCATTAGAGATTTTCTTATGACACTTAATGGCCTTCTGTGAGCTCTAACCCCACCTATTTATGCATAACACTAGGTTTTCTTTTAGAATTTCAAACACAAGCCACTTCTAGTGTATTTAAGCCACCAAAGTCAGGAGATACTGTATATAAAGCCTCTCACGCATTGCTGTGGCTGGAAATAACATGCCCACCTCCTTATGGGGGATTCTCAGGGTTTTCTTTGTTTTCAGAAGCATTTCCTGAATGCCAGTTTAACAGCTAATACTGTAAGAGACAAGCCAGCCTCCCTACTCGCTTGAACACTGTTTTGGCAGTTAGACTTAGCAACTGCCATTCAGGAAATGCTTTTGAAAACACTGAGAATTCACCATGAGGGTATGGACTAGTTCAAAACCTGTCTGTTCTCAGCTTACTTTTTCCGCTAAAGTGGTCTTTTAAGAGTAGGGATGGTAGTCATGATCATGTGCTAAAGTAGGATGTGATCACAGCAAATAAAAACTTTGCAAATCTATCTATTGTACATATGCTAGGCCCCCTACTGGCCACCATCAAGAATCCAGCATGTGTACAGCAGCCTCACTGCTCCTCTAAGTGATCAGCTGAGGGCATATTCTCCTTCTCATCCTGCCCACTCTGTTGTGTGCCACACTGCCTGCCTACCGGCTAGTGACACTTTGTATAGCATCAAGCATTGAACTACCACCTGAGGGGTCTAGTCAAGTGACAGAATTTGAAGGTGTGCATGTACAGATAGTTCATTAAAGAAAAAGCTTATATGTCAGTTATATCTACTTACAGGGCAGGATTTGCATCTTGACAGCCCACAAGCACAAAAGTTCTGGCATGCTGAACCTGCAAATCCTGACACAAAAGCAGGTTCACCCGGGCTGCCTAGCCATCACCTCTCTCCACTCACTATCCTGGAGCTGCACTGATGTCACCTCCCCCTGGATTGATGGGTGTGCTGGATGGAACTGCTCATCCACCTTTCTATGCTCTGAGAGCAGTAACATCAACACGGCTCTAGGATGATGAGCGACCTCATGACAACCGCCTCTTTGGATACTGGCACCTAGAGTGCCTGGTGCTGAACCTGGCCCTGTCTACTTATAAATTGGGCAAACATGGATGTTCTGATAATGGGCATACAGCAGTAGAGCATTTATTGCATGATCTGTTAATGTTCGTACACACGTCCAACAAAGTGTATGACCAACTCAACAACATGACCAACTGCACGTTAAACCTTTTGCGATGACCTGTATTTTACACATGGCCAAAGCAACTAAACTACTGTATATCTTCGAGTATAAGCCGACTTTTTTGGACAAAAAATGTTGCTCAAAAGTGGGGGTGTCGGCTTATACTCGAGCCACGTGGAAAAGTGTGCACTGTCCCCCTCCTCCCCCCGATAGACCGGCGCGGTATTTGAGTGCTCCCGACACTGTCATCCCTATGTGCCTCTCTGGAAATGAGCAGAACTGTGGGGCGGCTGTGTGTGTACTGTCCCTCCTCCCCTGACAGAGCTGCGCGGTATGCAAGTTGTGTTACTGGGCAGTTTTAGAGTGATTACTGTGTCCCCCTTCGTCATCAGAGCAGAGCGTTATGTGAGTGCTCCCGGCATTTGCAGTATTTGTCACAGCGGAGGGGGCTTCATTCACTCACCAGTCCATGTCGGTATCTCGCCAGGGTTTGCTCTCTAGCTTGTCTGACTCATTTCTATGACGCCCTCTAGCAGCGCCTCGCATCACATGCGCCACTGCAGGGGTCATGGAGATAAGTCAGACAAGCTAGAGCAATCCCCGGTGAGATCCCAGCATGGACTGGTGAGTGAACAAAGCCCCCTCCGCTGTGGCAAATACTGCAAATGCCGGGAGCACTCACATAACGCTCTGCTCTGACGACGAAGGGGGACACAGTAATTACTCTAAAACTGCCCGGTGATAAAACTTACATACCGCGCAGCTCTGTCAGTGCAGGGGGGACAGTACACACACAGCCGCTCCAGTTGTGCTAATTTCCAGAGAGGCACATAGGGGTGACAGTGTGTCGGGAGAACTCAGATGCACTTAGATACTGCAGCACTGTCAGGGGAGGGAGGGAGTGCGACAGTCCACACAAAGCCACAATTTTTCTTATCTCCAGGCAGGCATTTAGGGGTGACACTGTGCCAGGAGCACTCACATACCGCTCTGCTCTGTCAGGGGAGGGATTGGGGCTCATGGAACCTCCACTGCTCCTGCACTGCCCCTGATCAATGTGGAAGCCCCATCCAGTCTGATCGTTACTACCAATCAATTTTAGGTAACAATCAATAAATGTTGGTGCAACAGATTTTTGCCCAGATCTGCCAGGAATTTACTACTTTCTTCCACTTGGCACTGCTCATCAACATATGCCTAATACGTAACCTCTGCAATTCCTGTCCTCGGCTTATAATCGAGTCAATAATTTTTGCCTGCTTTTTTAGGTAAAAGTTAGGGGGTCGGCTTATACTCTGGTCGGCTTATACTCGAGTATATACGGTACCAACTCGTATACATATCGCGCACGCAAGCAGAATGACAGACTGCACAATACGGCCGTGTTCACAACAAATACAAGTCCTGTAAAAAACTTGTACCCACGCGGCCAACTGGACAATATCAGCCCAACAGTCGTGTGAGTTGATCTGCCAGTTGGATTGGCCAAACCGCCTGTTATCAGTCACTTGTCTAGTCATTTGCTACGCATACACTGCCCAACTATTGTCCAACAGACCAAGTTTGGACAATAGATGGGCATAATAGTTCCGCGTGTGTACGAGCCTTTTAAGGAAATGTCTTCTGTTGCTGCTGTTTCTCTTTATTTGATAATACCTACTCTAAATTGCTTTTTTTTCCCCTCTTGTCAATCTACAAGTCTTTCTACTTGTTGACTGTTTTTTGTTGCTCTGTTTTGTATACAGAATGGCTTTGCTGTGGTGTCTTGCTGTGGCTTGGATTGTGTTGCATGATCAAAGAACTTTGCTATGCTTCAGTAAACAATGTTCAATGGAACAGAATGAACAATGGAATTTGCAGTACATTAGATGAGTCATGAAAGGAGTACACCTGTATGCTGGGTACAGATTTATTTTGGGTGTACATTTATACATGCACGGTCTCCCATTGTACATTACTTTGAAGTGGATTTAGGGCAGTGGCATAACTACAATTCTTGAGGCCCCCCAGAGAAACTATGATGGGGCCCCTCAATGTTCACAACCCTTCCCTTGCCTCCCCTTGGTGGCCTTCATGGCCTTTGGGCCAATCTCAAAACGGTCAAGTGTGGCCATCATGATCTTCACACCCATAACAAGTGTAGCCACAAAAACCACTGATCTGAAGTACAGTCCCCTGTATCGGAGGAAGGGAAGGTTAGTAGTCCGGGCCCCCACAGCTCTGGGCCCCCCTTTAGTTGCACCCCTGTATCTTTGCCAAGACATTTCCTGCATGGAGCTTACCTGTTCCTCCCATGTTTGTGTGGGTTTCCTCCCCAGATCCCCCCCCCCCCCCCAGATTGGCCTTAGACTGTGATAATGATATGTAACTATGGTAGAGTAGATTGTGTGCTCTGAAGGGCACGCTACATTTTTATTGCCCAATACAATTGTCGATGGTTATCTTATTGTAGTGGTTCCAATCAGACTGGTCTATATCTGCACAGAGTGTGTGTGGGTGTGTCCCTAGACTATGACAGACATAGAACTATGGTAGGCATTAGAGTGTGAGCTCCTCTAAGAGATAGTTAGTGACATGACTACATATATACTCTGTAAAATCCCTGTGGAAGATGTCGGTGCCATATAAATAATAATGTGGGTACAGCTGCTCCTTGGCCTTACCAGCTTGTGTTGCAGTGCGACATCTCATGCTTTTACCTAGCCTAACGCAGCATAGAGTGAGCTGTGCAGTGTACAAAGGAGTTGCTCAGCTTTTTATCGATCAGGAAAAGCTGTCACCCAAAGCAGGGCTTTGGAGTCGGTACAAAAATCATCCAACTCTGACTCCTCAGTTTACTGAAACCACCGACTCAGACTCCAGGTAACCAAATTTCCTCAGAATCATAAAATATTGTTTGGGGCCCTTTTTATCCTGTGTGTACGCAGCTTTAGGAACATGAGTAGCATGATATACTTGGTCAAGTGCTGCCAAAAATGTCCCAGCTATATTATTATTATTATTTAGTATTTATATAGCGCCAACATATTAAGCAGCACTGTACAGTGTATATATATATATCTTGTCACTAACTGTCCCTCAAAGGAGCTCACAATCTAATCCCTACAATTGCCATATGTCTATATTATGTAGTGTAAGTACTGTAGTCTAGGGCCAATTTTTAGGGGGAGCCAATTAACTTATCCGTATGTTTTTGGAATGTGGGAGGAAACCGGAGTGCCCGGAGGAAACCCACGCAGACACGGAGAGAACATACAAACTCTTTGCAGATAGTGCCCTGGCTGGGATTCGAACTAGGGACCCAGCGCTGCAAGGCGAGAGAGCTAACCACTACGCCACCGTGCTGCCCCACTGCTATATACAGTATAATCTCGTTATAGTAAACTACGATATAGTAAACATTCGGGTATAGTAAATATCCAGGTCCCAGCAAAGCACAATTATAAGTATATGTGAGTAAACCCTGATATAATAGGACTTCTGTTATAGTAAATGTTTTTTGTTTTGTTTTTTTGCCTCTGCGGTATTCTGTATCAGGCCATAGTAGAAATATGTAGTAGAAATATGCTTCCTATGCATATTGCTGTGATTATTGCATGTAAATCCCTGCATATTGAGCACTGTCCATTTTGATTTAGTTTAGACACTGTGCTCGCTTGCTGAAGCATTAAAAAGAAAAATGATTTACTGAATTATTGACTGAATTAAGATACAGCACTATAGTCTTTATGTGCTTGAGTATGACAATTTCTGATATAGTAAACTTCTGCTATAGTAAACTACTTTGCTTGGTCCCTTGGAGTTTTCTATAAAGGGATTCTACTGTAAGGGTGCGTTTCCACTAACGCGAATTCGCATGCGTTCCCCGCATGCAAATTCGCATAACCAATAAAAGTAAATGAGCCTGTATCCACTTGTCAGTAAAACGGAGCGTTTTCTTGTGCAGGAAACATCTGCACAGTAGAGCCATCCGAATTCGGACACCGCATGCGATTCGCATACAATGTATTTAATAGGGAATTCGCATGGCGTTTTTGTATGCGAATTTTCATGCGAATTCGCATACGATTTCGCATGAAATCAATGAAAAAGCACACAGGCACTGCCATGGTTAAATTCGCACACAGCGTCATCCATGCGACATCGTATGCGAATTCGTGGTAAAATTTGCATACAACCGCATGCGATTTCACTCCTGTATGCGAATTCGTCCGCGGAGAATTCACTGCGATTTCCCACCGCATTAGTGGAAACGCACCCTAAATGTATAATGACAAGAAGAATAAATAGTGGTGAAATGGAACAGTTAGCTCACTTTTAGCTATATCTTCGTCACAGACCTTTCGATACAGACACAAACGTTTAAGCAAGGTTTGTTGACTGCTGCAAGGCTTGTAATTTGTTGCCAAGTGTGATTTGGCTGTTGAACTGTTACAGTCTAACACAAGAATGTTGGAAACCAAGGTGTATTTTTTTCCTTCTTTCTAATGAGCATTTTTGTGCTCCTTTTTCTTTCACCCGCGCAGCAAATGTAAGCATTCCCATCCTGTCTGCCAACTCAATCCTATTAAAGCGTAAAGCTAGCTACACACAGGAAAAGTCTATCTTAACTAGACCTTTTTTTTTTCTCTTGGCCAAGTTTGGAGATGGGAGGTCTGGCATGCATTGAAGGCCTATTGTTGCTTGCTCCAACAACAAGCACTGCAGATCTGTTAGCTTAAGTTGCATCTTAGAGCAATTAATAGGACCCCCCCTCCCCCCCCCCCCCCCCCCCATAGACTGTAAGGTCCTCGGTGTTCTATGGGTCCCATCCGTGGTCCAGCTGGCAGCCCTGTTAGTGTGGCAACGCTAGGCCTATTTCCATTAGTTCTGCATCAGTTTTCTGCATCCAGATTTCTGGATGTGGCTATTTAGCACCTGTTTCCACTACACGCAAATTTTGGATGCAGAAAAACTCCAATGAAAGCCTATGGGCCTGTTTCCACTAAACGCGATTTGCAAATTCCTGCATCATGCATTGTTTCCCATGCAATTAATACATTAGTGGAAACGGGCCCATAGACAATTATTCAGAATCTGATGTAGAAATCTGCAACATGCTATCCATAATTTGTCTGCATCAGAAAAATAGCATTTTGTGGAAACGGGCCCATAGGCATTCATTGGAGTCAGTTTTTTTGCATCCAGAATCCGTGTGTAGTGGAAACAGGCCCTTAGGGCAAAGTTGGAGTAAATGTGACCTGCATAGCTGGGCCCACAGCCTCATCTTTACTGGCCATTCACTTTTCTGCTTTTAAAAATGCTATGGTAATAATGCAGGTTGTCTGTAAATGTACCCTCATTCCTGCCTACCATGATTACTTACTTATAAATGGTCTGTGTAGGATGAGCACAGCTATTTTGTATGTTTATATGCTTCTGGAAGTCATGGCCAGCTCTACTATCCTTATGCCATTATAGCTCATTATTGCAATGGTGTGTTTGTACAACTAGAGAGGGAAATGAAGGTAACCATATTTAATAAAGGTGGCCATCAGATGACTTGGCGGCCGATGGACTATCCAATTCGATTCATATAATCAAATTGGATGAAAATTGGTGCCACTAAGTGCATGCCCGACTGGCAATGGAGCCAATTTCGGGATGAAAATTGGTCGTTTGCTCATGCTGCATGATGTTGGGCCGACTTGCTCGATCGAGTGCACAGCGGGAACAGTGTGCGATTTCTTGACAAACGCAGCGAAAACCCCCGACGTCACACACACGTGCCTTTACTAGGAATTGATGTGGGGCGCACGTGTATGCAGTGGAGGAATCCCAGAAGCAGAGAAGGGACAAGCGCCGGCTGCGCACAGGTGATGCATACTTTACACTGAGCACCAGGGGAACCTTTAGCATTAGGGGAGAGCGTCAGGGGGGCAAGACAGATGTATGTGGCGCACAAGGCCAATTCCGATCTTTAATGCTGAAATTGATCTGGAATCGGCCTGCGGTTTATGGGCAGCTGACAGATCTTACTTATCAGATTGGATCAGAGAAATAGTTGTCTCTTGGTTGAATCTACCCATACATTGCTAGATGTATGGCTACCATAATACTTTTAGCCATAGGCCCTGAACAAGCATATTCAGATCAGGTGTTTCTGACATTGTCCGAACTGACAAGATTAGTTGCTTGCTTGTTTTTAGTGTGACTCAAACACTACTGCAGCCAAATAGACCAGCAGGACTACCAGGCAACTGGTATTGTTTAAAAGAAAATAAGCAATAAATACAGTGACTCCTGTATACAATAAATAGGTCTGGTATTCCCAGCAGAGGTGGAAATAGAGAAAAGCTTCCTTTGCAACGAGAAGCCACATTAATCTCAAAAACTGAAGACCAGAATCTAGCGTGTATACAGGTGGTCACACAATGAGCCAGCATGTCGGATCTCTAAAGGTGCCCATACACTTACTCGATTTCTCGCCGATAGACAGCAGATTCGATCACTGTAATTGAATCTGCTGTGAAATCGATGCGCAAACGCTGACTGACCGATTTCCGTCCGATCGATCCCGTCGATCTGTCCACCCTCTACTGTTGAAAATTCCCCCGACAGGAAGTAAAGTGAAGCTGAAGCCCAGAGGAGAGTAGAGACAGCAGAGAGCAGGGGGCGGCAGCTCCACAGATTGTGAATCGGTTTCATAATGAAATCGATTCAAAATCTGTTTGCAGTGTAGGCAGCCAATAGATCCCTCTTTGATCAGATTCGATCACAGACTGATCTATCTGCTGGTTGATCTGGTGGCAATCGACCAGTGTATGGCTGCCTTTAGTGACAACCGATGAATGAGTCCATTGTTCCACCTCCTTACCCCAGAAACCATACCAACATTGCTGGGGTGGTTGCCTGCTTAATAGATACAGAACATGTTGCTCGACTGTTGCCTAGCAACACATCTGTACTGCACTGGGGCCCTGCAGCGCGAAAACGGCTATTTATTATTATTATTGTTTTATAAAGCGCCAACATATTCCGTGGCGCTGTACAAAGTAAGAAACAAACATGAGGTACATGATAATACGGACAATGGTGTACACCAATATACAAGATACATAATTAGTGACAAAATACAATGAATGATACAAAATACAAATTATCGAATTGGTAATGACAGTGATAAAATTAACATGATGAATAAAATGTATAATGGTTACCAAGACACAAAAGGGGGAGAGAGCCCTGCCCTTGCGAGCTTACAATCTAAAGGGAATGGGGGGGAACAGGAGGAGGGGTAGTATGCAGCAAATATATAGAGGCTTTGTGTTTTAGGATGCCTAGTAGGAGTGCAATTTGGTCTTAGTACAAAGGGAAGTGGCCTAAGGTAGAGCATATGCTTGTCGGAACAAGTGTGTTTTTAGAGAGCGTTTAAAGGTAACAAAGGTTGGCGAGTGACGGATGTGTTGTGGGAGGGCATTCCAGAGGAGGGGTGAAGTGCGTGCGAAGTCTTGTAAACGTGAATGTGAGGAGTTGATTCTAGAGGAGGACAACAGAAGATCATGTGCCGATCTGAGATTGCGATTGGGTTTGTATCTGGAGATTAGTGAGGATATATACCGGGGAGAGAGATTGCGGAGAGCTTTGTAGGTTAGGGTTAGGAGTTTGAACTGAATCCTCTGGTTAATTTGCAGCCAGTAAAGAGCTTGACAAAGAGGGTCGGCAGAGGAAGATCGAGAAGATGAATGAGACGAGCAGCTGAGTTCAGTACCGACTGGAGCGGGGCCAGTTTGTTAGACGGTAGTCCACAAAGTAGTACGTTGCAGTAGTCCAGACGAGAAATTATGAGAGCATGTATTAACATTTTAGTTGTGTCTTGAGTGAGAAAGGGACGGATGCGAGATATGTTTTTGAGTTGGAGATGGCAGGAGCTGGTTATGGAGTGAACATGTGGAATAAAAGAGAGAGATGAGTCGAATATCACCCCCAAGCACCGAGCTTTGGAAACTGAAGTTATGGGAGCGTTATTAACATTTATTGTAACTTCAGGCAGGGAGGTGGACAGAGACGGTGGAAAAATTATTAATTCTGTTTTACTCATATTAAGTTTTAGGAAGCGAGAGGACATGAAGGAGGATATAGCAGACAAGCAGTCAGGAACACGTTTGAGGGAGTTAAGGTCTGGGGCAGAGAGGTACAGTTGTGTATCGTCTGCATAGAGGTGGTATTGAAACCCAAATGAGTTGATTAAATCACCAAGACCATGCATGTAGATGGAAAAGAGGAGGGGACCAAGGACAGAGCCTTGGGGAACCCCGACAGACAAAGCATGAGGAGAAGAGATCTGATCTGAGTAGGAGACTGTGAAGGACCTTCCAGAGAGGTAGAAAGATAACCATGTGAGAGCAAGGCTCTTTATTCCAACATTTGAAAGTATTTGTAAGAGTAAGGTGTGGTCGACAGTATCAAAATGCTGATGACAGGTTAAGAAGGATGAGTATGGAAAATTGACCTTTGGATTTGGCTGTAAGAAGGTCATTGGCCACTTTGGTAAGGGCTGTTTCCGTGGAGTGGTTAGAGCGAAAGCCAGACTGGAACTGATCAAGTAGGGAGTTAGCAGAATGGCTTAATTCTGCATGTATATGGCGTTCAAGTAGTTTGGATGCAAATGGGAGAAGTGACACTGGGCGGTAGTTGGCAAGTGTGGTAGGATCTAGAGAAGGTTTTTTAAGTAGTGGTGTCACAACAACAGCTTTTTTGAGTGGGGACGGAAAGATGCCAGTAGAGAGGGACAGGTTAAATAGAGTTGTTAGTGCAGGCAAGAGAGATGAGGATAGCTGCGGAATGAAATGGGAGGGAATAGGATCCAAAGAACAGGTGGTTAGATTAGCTTTGGCAATTATAGAGGAAAGAGAGTGTTCAGAGAGTGGAGAGAAGGCAGTTAGAGAACAGTCAATGAGAGGTGTGGAGGTGGGATTTGAGGGCTGCATGGAGAATTCACTTCTGATTTTGTCAATTTTATCAGTGAAGTATGTTGCAAATTCTTCAGCTGATAAGCAAGATGAAGGAGGAGGGGGATGGAGAACGGAGTTGAAGGTGCTGAACAAGCGTTTTGGATTGTGTAAATGGGCGGATATTAGGGAAGAAAAATAGGACTTTTTTGCCACAGAGAGTGCGTTTCTGAAGTTGTTCAAGGCAATTTTATATAAGATGAAGTCCTCACTTGTGTTAATTTTCCTCCAGCACCGTTCAGCTGCTCTAGAGCATCTTTTTAACTGTTTAGTGGTTTTGGTCATCCAGGGTTGGCGACAGACACGGTGAGGACGGGAATTGACGAGGGGGGTGAAGTCATCCATGACTTTTGTAATGGAGCTTTTGTGGTGAAGGATTGTGTGAGGAGAGGTGCCAGGGCATCAGACAGTTTGAATGTCTAGATTGCGATAGTTTCTTCGAGTATGTGAGCGTGCTTGTGCCAGGGTGGTAGGAAAAGAGGAGGAGAGAGAGAAGCTAAGTAGGTTATGGTCAGAGAGTGGTAGTGGATCATTAATAAAGTCAGTGACAGAACATAGACAAGTGAATACAAGGTCAAGCGTATGGCCATTAGTGTGGGTTGAGGTAGAGGACCACTGAGACAAGCCATAGGAGGAAGTGAGTGATAGAAGTTTTTTGGAGACCGTGTTAATGGTGTCAATAGGAATGTTAAAATCACCCATGATGATGGTAGGGATGTCAGAGGATAGGAACTGGAAAAGCCAGGCAGAGAAATGATCCAAGAAAACAGAAGCAGGGCCTGGAGGGCGGTAAATAACTGCAATTTGGAGGTTCAAGGGAGAGTATAGTCGGACTGCATGGACTTCAAAGGATGGCAGGGAGAGAGGGAATAGGAGTGAGAGGCTTGAAGGAGCATTTATCTGAGAGGAGAATGCCCACACCACCACCATGCTTATTCCCACCTCTAGGAGTGTGGCTAAAGCGGAAACCTCCATAGGAGAGGGCGGCAGGTGAGACTGTGTCAGAAGTGGTCAGCCAGGTTTCAGTGATCCCAAAGAATGTGAAAGCATTGGAAATGAAAAGATCATGGATAAAGGGCAGTTTGTTGCAGACTGAGCGGGCATTCCAGAGGGCAGCCGAGATCGGAGGGGGTGTAGGGGGAAGGAGTGGAATATTAATAAGGTTACAGTAAGAGGGAGGGAAATTTGATTTATTGCAAACAGTGTGATTAGCAGGGGGGAGTGGGGGTCCAGGGTTAGGTGAAATGTCCCCAGCAACAAGGAGGGGGAGTAGGCAGATATAGCGGAGCAGAAGTTGCGGTGTAGACTTATATTTAGACGTAGTGTGACATGGAAGGTGAGGTTGTAAGTATAAGAAAATCTCATGAGAGGCGAGCTGTGGATGGGAGGGATGGTGAAATGTACAGCATATTGCTGACAGCAGCGGGATGTAGTGTGTGGAGAGATTTGAGGATGGCTGGGGAGAGCAGGCATATAGTAAACACTAGGTTAAACATTTTTGCAACTAACCAGAGAAGCAGAGTTTTTTTCTGTCCGTTCCTTCTGTTCCCTTCTGGTTCAATTCTGGTCTAATTTTGGTCGTTGTATTTTCTTTACACTTAGAGTTACAGATGCTCAAAAACTGACCAGTGGTCAAAATTGACCTCCTATGCTAGCTATATGCAAGCAGGCTGCCAGCATCTTAATTAAAAAAAATATGATATAATGAATTGGTTGTGTACTATGAATAATTACTAGAAGATTAGCAGCAAAGAAAATATTCTAATATTATTATTTTCAGGTATATGGTGTTTTTTTCTAACATTGCATCATTCTCTAATATGTGCAGATTACACAACACTCAGCATTCAGAATGATTCTTTCAGACCAGTCTGTGAACTAATGAACTCTCCTCTGCCAGAGGAAAAGTAAACAGTTGAGATAATAAAAGTCAGAAAACCGCCCTCTCCACGACTTTTGAAAGTCGTAGAGATAATGGCTTTTTTGCATAGAGATAACAACTGGAGTTTCTTACCTCTTCCTGTACTGGAAACAATTAGACTGATGTATCTGATCTTAATGTTTTATTTCTTAGCTGTACTACGCATACAAATCATAATATCATAATTTTTTTTTTCGCTTCAGTGTCTCTTTAACAGACTGAATGCAGGTGAGATGGTGAAGTGTTTGAAGTGTTTTTAGCCGCAAGATGAAATGGACACGCAGGTTCATCCCATTGTAGCTTGGTTACCGTTATGATTAACCTTCCAAATAGGCGCCGTGCCTGAATTTATCGGTTTTTATAACGGCTATGATTCGGCAAAGTCAGTTTTGTAAATTTCCAAGCCGAAAGATGAAATGAATGTTTTAGCCGTTGATGTACCTGCTCAAGTTGTATCGGGAGGGGTCACAGCATAAGAGGAGAGCTGTGGCCGCAGATCGGTGGGGAGGGGGGAAATTCCCCCCCCCCCCCTCACCTCGGGCTCTCCTCTTAGCGCTCCCCCTCCTGCAATTATTGGTGGTGCTCGTGGCAGCCGCGGCGGCGGCAGGAAAGCTGAGCACATACCTCCTTCTGGCCTCTGATCACTAAGAGCTTCATAGAACTTCCTGTTTACACAGGAAGTTCCATAAAGCACTTAGTGATAGGAGACCTCCAGCCAGAAGGAGGTATGTGCTCAGCTTGCTTGCCGCCACCGCGGCTGCCACGAGCACCACCAATGATTGATTGCAGGAGGGGAGCGCTAATAGGAGAGCCCGAGGTGGGGGGGGGGATTCCCCCTCCCCACCGATCTGCGGTCACAGCTCTCCTCTTATGCTGCGACCCCTCCTGCCCCCCAAAAGTCCCCGAGCGGGCCCTGGGGGGGGGGGGGGGGCGGAAATTTTTTTTGCAGGGGGGCCCGGGGCTTTGTAGGTACGTGTAACAAAATATGAAAGACATTTAGTATATGGTGATCAACCGGCTATCAACTATTGAACGTTGCCGTTAGACATGAGCTTTGCGGCAACACACGCGTCCATTTATAACTGCAGCCAGTATTCTCGTACCGCCTGCAGCGTCACTCACTGGATCGAGTTTGATCCAGATGAGTAACAACAATTGAGGGCAAAGTGTGAATTTGTGTGTACACTCTTTTAGAAACCTTGATGGGTTCTTTTTTTATTCCGGTACCAAAGCACAACAAAGGTTCAGTTCATTAAAAACGATACAAGCTATCAAAACAATTAAAATAAAGTAAATTCAAAGCTCTCTAGGGCATGTGTGATAGGGACAATTCCTTATAGTGTCTATAATCCTCAAAGTCTTAGAATCTCTGTCTATACTTCCCAGAAGTTATAGTAAATAAAAACCATATCTTACACATAAGGAAGTTAACCTCCAGGCTTGAATCACACATACCGTATATTTTTTCCCTAATTTCAGATCAAACTACTGCACTTTCTCAGATACAACAGGTTAAAGTTTTCTTGTGTACAATCTTATCAGGTGACTAATTATGTGAACAAACATGTTTTATTCTTGCCTTATCACCAGGTCTATTGATGGAAGACAAATAAGGTTATTTCCAGCAGGTAGATAAGTATGAAAAAAGCAGAGTTGAGCAGTGAGATGCAAATACTCAGTTTGTTAGCAAAGTGCTGAGAGCTTAGAAGTCAGGGCCGGTTCACACTTGCTATAGGGCCTGTTTCCACTGAACATAGATTATGGATGCAGAAAAACTGACTCCAATGAATGTCTTTGGGCTTGTTTCCACTAACCTGTTCATTGCATTGGAAATGATGCATGATGCAGAAATCTGCAAATCGCGTTTACTGGAAACAGGCCCATAGGCATTCATTGGAGTCAGTTTTTCTGCATCCAGAAACTGTGTAGTTGAAATAGGCGCTAAATAGCCACATTCAGAAATCTGCATGCAGAAAAACTGATCCAGAACTAGTGGAAATAGGCCCTAAAAAATTAACCCATGGCTCCATTTTTTGTGCCGGAGCCATGGATACCAATATTAAATAACGCCGTCTTTCTACACTTTAAAAAACTGATCCGTGGGATCCGGTTTGAACAGCTGAATGGATATTCCGGATTTGCTGGATTTTCACGGATCCCGGATACACGAATGGGCAATGAATGGCAATACAAAAACGGATCTCCCTCTTCACAAGCTATTTTGCACACAAAAACGGAGGGAGATCCGGATTGCCCACTGCCTGCTCCTCCCCTCAACGTCATAGGTGTCCCCAGGTAGCTTGGAAGGGGTAACGGCCAGAAAGGGGGGCAGCGGCCACAGTGGCGGGGAGGGGGGTTGCCCCCCCCCCCCCCTTCACCTTGGTTCCCCCCTTCCACGCTCCTCCAGCTAGATTTGTTAAAATCAAGCCAGCGGCGGGCGGGGAACTTGCTCACTTCCTTGCGTTCCACCGGTTGCCGTGTCACTTTCCAGTTTTTAAAAACGTAAACAGACTGGAAACGTGCTGCAAAAGGGCAGCACGGATCCGTTTTTGAACTTTTGCATTCTGCAACCGCACCTAGTGTGGACCTAGCCTTCGCCAAAGAAACCATTCAGCTTCAGTATTTATTTGGCTGCATTTCATGCTGCTTGCAATTTGCATGCAGACATGGAATATTTGCACCCCATTGCCCATTTTTATGTTAATGAAAAAAATAGATACATTTTACCCCTTTTGAAGATACCTGCATGTATCTCACCTGTCTGCTGGTGAGACTCCTAGCCCAACGAGTGCTTGTACCACATGGTGCGTGTGATGTCACACACCTGCCTGGTGCCACGTAACACAGGCACTCACAGTAACGGGGGTGAGGGTGGAGGAGGAGGGGTGAGCAGACATTTAATACTTGGGGGTTCAGTGGCTGAGGGTCTGTTGCGAGATTTTCCAGCATACCCAATCAATGCTTTCAACCAATTTCGGCCTGAAATAGATTGCAATTGATTGATTAGGCGGATATGTTGCTGCATTTATTTTTATTCGATTAGTTAACATTATCGAATTAAGTATTTAGTTGGGCCTCAAAATCTGTATTTGTATGGCCAGCTTAAATCTTCTATCCGGTCCAATCTATACTTTCGATCAATTTGCAGTCGAATTTGATTGGAAAGAAATAATTTTGAAAATGAGATCCCTGCAGATTCAATCACTCTGATCAAATCTGCCGGGAAAATCGCTAAGTGTATGGGCACCTTTATTCTGATGGTAAACTAGCTAGACTGTGTGTTTAAGGGCTCGTTTCCACTATCGCGAATCTGCATGCGTCCAACGCATGCAGATTCGCACATGTAATGCAAGTGGATGGGCCTGTTTCCACTGTAGCGTTGTTGAGGTGCGTTTTTTTCAGCGGTAAAAAAAGCACAAAAGAGCCAACGAATTCGCCTGTGAGTGGAATGCATGCGAATCGCCGCTAATGTATTTAATAGTAAAAACGCATGCGTTTGTTACATGCGTTTTTACCCGCGATTTCGCGTGCGATTTCGCACCTTTTTCAATTTTATTTTGCCCTGGCAGTGTCATGGTTAATTTCGCATGGCACCCTGCCATGCGAAATCGCGGGTAAAAACGCATGCGGAAACGCATCCGCATGCGTTTTTACAAGCGTCGGAATGCCGGCGAAATCGCGTCGCAACAGTGGAAACAAGCCCTCAATCCTGTTGAAAAAAGTTCAAATGTTTTACAGTTCAGTTCAGTTTTCTAAGCAGGAAGCTAACCTAATGTGAAAATAAACCTTGCGGTATAATGGATTGTATGTGTAGTATGGATAATGAATAGAACATTAGCAGCAAAGAAAAGTCTTTTCTTTTTATTTTATATATATATATAGCATTGCATCATTCTGTTACAGTTGCAGTTTTAAAACTACATTCTGTCTTTTAAATAGACTCTGTAACAATTTTCAGCCTTATTTCTTCTATCCTATAAGTTCCTATACCTGTTCTAATGTGGTCTAACTGCAGCATTTTCTAGTTGCACAGTGGCTGTATTATCTGTGTTATCTAATCTTCTTTCCTTTGTCGGCTCAGGCTGGAATGTGCTGCTCTGCTGTGATAGGATAGAAGTTATGCACACCCTTTCCACGCCCCCTGCAGGCTATGTATGAGTCACAGACTGAGCTTCTCTGAGCCTGTCATATCCTGGTTAGCAGCCATGTCTTTTGTTTGTAAACACTGCCTAAAACTGGCAATTACAACCCAGGATTGCAGCAGGGAGTGGCAGAAACAGCACAGAGGGGCCCCGGAGAACATAAAGAATAGAATGGTATGCTTTTTATTGTAAGAATTTTAGAGTACAGATTCTCTTTAAAGAGAACCCGAGGTGTGTTTAAAGAATGTTATCTGCATACAAAGGCTGGATCTGCCTATACAGCCCAGCCTCTGTTGCTATCCCAAACCCCACTAAGGTCCCCCTGCACTCTGCAATCCCTCATAAATCACAGCCGTGCTGTGAGGGTGTGTTTACATCTGTAGTGTCAGTCTCAGCTGCTCCCCCGCCTCCTGCATAGCTCCGGTCCCTGCCCCCATCCCTTCCCTCCAATCAGCAGGGAGGGAAGGGATACAGGCGGGGACCGGAGTTCTGCAGGAGGCGGGGAGAGCAGCAGACTGACACTATAGAGATAAACACAGCCAGCTCTGACAAGCTGTTTGTCAGCAGCGTGGCTGTGACTTATGAGGGATTGCAGAGTGCAGGGGGACCTTAGGGGGGTTTGGGATAGCAACAGAGGCTGGGCTGTATAGGCAGATCCAGCCTCTGTATGCAGATAATATTCTTCAAACGCACCTCGGGTTCTCTTTAAGCTATAAAACAAAGCAGAAATAATGACCCTTCATTATATCATAAGTTTATTTTCGCATCAGGTTTGCTTTCCGTGGTGACGACCTCTGTAGGCATTGTATACAGGCGTGCAGGAAGACGATGACTCATTTTTGTAATGTAAACAGTGGCAATGACAAGCTTGTATTTTACCTCACATGTAAATTAGTAGCGCAGGCACACTTCATTATTGACCAGGACTTCAGTGTTATTAATTTTAAGCACAATTTTGTGTAAGTACACTCGTGGTTTAAGCTAAAATCTCCTGGCTAACAAAACAGACTGAGCCCACCATGTGTTGAATGTTAAGGGGTCATTGTAAAGTAAATACGCCTGCAGTTCCACGTTAATGTGGAAATATGAGTAGCCAAAGCGAAAATGAGAAAAAAAAAAGAATGGTAGAAAAGCAGCATTCAAACAACTCCGAGGAGGACTTATCGTGGCTATCAAGAATGTGTACTGTTTAAGAGGTGAATAGGTTAATTGAGAAAACTGTAACAGCTGTTCATGGAAACAAAAGTTCCTGGAATGAAAGGAAGCCAGTAACTCCAAAAAGTAAATGTCTTCAGATGTGATAAATTGTGGAAGGAAAACATTTACATTTGTAAGGCTTGAGATGTTCAGAGTATTTTTCTGTAGGTCATAATATATCCAAAAGGAAGATTTAAAGTAACTTCAATTGGACACTTTCTTTTCTGTTCTTCAGTTTTAATGAACGCTGTCGCCAGAGAAGGATCGGCAACAAGGCCAAGACCATATAACCTGAAGGGTAGCAACACTTGCTGCTATGTGGGGTGGGGGCTAGTAGCGCATGGGCAGATCAATGCACTCGACCTGTACTCGACCAAGTCAGTCCATCAGGCTGATCGGTGACTGAGGCACCGAGGAGGACTCCCCTCAGCTGAAAGCCATCTAGTGGGTGTAGAAGGCTTAAAAGGAATGTTCAGGGAGATTTAAAAAAGACATTTACTTACATGGGGCTTCCTTCAGCCCCTTGCAGCCACTATGACCCTTGCCGCAGCTCCACTCTTGGTCCCCGCCAGTGCAGAGGCCATCCTCTGTGTTTAATCACAAGTTCTAATTTGATCCCATAGCTGTGTCAACTGACTGCCATGGCAGAGATCTCATTTTGTAAACACAGGGGCCCATATGCAAATACATTTTTCACCTGAGTTTTCTCCTAGGAGATATTTACATAACTTGTAAATAAAATGTCTTTTAAAGAGAGTCTGAAGCGAGAATAGATCTCGCTTCAGACCTTATATATAGCAGGGGCACGTGTGCCCCTGCTAAAACGCCGCTATCCCGCGGCTTAACGGGGGTCCCTGTCCCCCCAAATCCCCTCCGTAATGCGGGGGAGCGCTTCCGCATTGGGGCAGGGCTAACCGCCGCAGCCCTGCCCCACGCGCGTCTGTCAGCGCGTATCTCTGCCTCTCCCCCGCCCCTCTCAGTCTTCCTTCACTGAGAGGAGCGGGGGAGAGGCGGCGATGCGCGTCTGATAGACGCGCTGGGAGGCAGGGCTGCAGCCGTTAGCCCTTGCCTCCAGGAAGCAAAATCAGCGACCAAGTCTGCGACCAAGGTTTGCGGGGGGTGGGTTGGGGGTGAAGGGACCCTCGTTCAGCCGCGGGATAGCGGCGTTTTAGCAGGGGCACACATGCCCCTGCTATATATGAGAGCTGAAGCGTGATTTAGTCTCGCTTCAGTGTCTCTTTAAATCCTATGTTCTCAACATGTGGTACGCATACCCTAGGGGGTACTTCTGATGGTTCCAGGGGGTACTCGGGCTTGATATACTTAACCAAGAATAATTAATTTAGAGTTTTTGAAAATGCTAAATCCTATATAAACAACACTAAATTAGTATTTTAGTGAAGTATAAGCAATAGGAAATGCTTGGAAATTGTTTAGAACCAATTATCATGTACTACAATTAAATTTATATTTGTTAAGGTACTTGTGATAATGTTTACTATGCTAGGGGGTACTTGGTGAGTTCAGGGTTTTATAAGGGGTACATACCAATAAAATGTTGAGAAACACTGTTTTAAATCATCAACAAGCAAAAAAATACTCAAAATAAATTTGATAGTACCTTTTCACCTACTTTTTGGTACTTTTTCAATTGGAAAGTGCTGAAAAGTTATTTTAAATAGAAGATGAAAAATGATTTCCTAGGAGATGACTCAGGGGAAAAAGTTAATTGCATATGGGCCCGGATGTTAATATGTCGGCTTCCATGAAAGCAGGAAAAAAAAAACCTGCAGATTTATTGCAGAATTTGTATCAGCTGTAACAAAGAAATGTTTTTCTTTAAAGTGTACCCGAGGCGACATGTGACATGATGAAATAAACAAGTGTATGTACAGGACTAAACCTATTCATAACCAGGCTGTTTTACTATTTAAGGATGGAAGTGACCGCTTCTGCCTTGTCAGGAATGTAGTAAACCTCACTGATAAGCTAATTATAGTCATAAAAGTTGTCCTGGCAGAATACATTTTTTTTCTACTTATTTCTGAGAGCAGAGGGAGAGAGAAAATGGTCAATAGTTAATGTATTTTCATTTAGGGACACTTAGGGCCCGTTCACACTGCACGCGTTTCCATATGCGTTTTGGAAACGCGTGCGGGGGGGCCGACACGCAGGACATCAGACATTGCATAGAGTGCAATGTCTGATGCTCACACAGCATGCGTTCCGGACCTGTGCTGTCCGGAAACGCATGCTGCACGCAGATTTTAAAAAAAGCGGGTGTCCCATTCACTTTTCAGTGATGGGATCAGCCACGCAACGCATACGAACGCGGATGGCGTGCGTTCGTACGCGTTGCGGTCCGCATGCGTTGCGGTCCGCACTTTGTAGTCTGAACGGGCCCTTAACAGACTGCAACTGAGCAAAGTCAAAAAAACATTCAATCTACTTTCTAAATGTTTAAATATAAAATAAAACCTTGGGATATCTAAAGTAATTTTTAGGAGTAGGAGGATAAATACAATTGTTGATCTCATCAGTTTATTTTCACATCGGGTTCACTTTAAAGGACCACTGTAGTGAGAAGAATATGAAGGCTGCCATATTTATTTCCTTCTTAAACCATACCAGTTGACTGACAGTCCTGCTGATCTATTCGGCTGCAGTAGTGTTTGAATAACCCCAGAAACAAGCATGCAGCTAATCTTGTCAGATCTGACAATGTCAGGAACACCTAATCTGCTGCATGCTTGTTCAGGGTCTATGGCTAAAAGTGCTAGAGAGAGGGGATCAGCATGACAGCCAGGCAACTGGTATTGCTTAAAAGGAAGTAAATATGGCAGCCACCATATCCCTCTCACTTCAGTTGTCCTTTAAAAAGGCTGTTATGCTGTGGCTATTTTTTAAAGCAGAGATGAAGTTATGAGTTCAGGTCTGCTTTAAAGCAATCCACTGAAAAACATTAACCAAAAGATGTAATCAACAATGCTTAGATAAATCAAGGTTACAGTAGGAAGCATTGGGTGATGCAGTGTCCCACCGACATGCTTTGGTAGCTCCCCCTATAGGCAAGTTCTACGAAGCAGGGCTGTGGAGTCGGATCAATTTTGGGTACCCGGAGTCGGTGGTTTCATAAACAGAGTTGGAAGATTTTTGTACCGACTCCACAGCCCTGATACGAAGGCAAGAACAGTCCAGAGAGTGAAAACATTTTAGATATGTCATACCTAGTCTGATGTACAGGACAGTTATACATTGTAATGCAGCTGTAAATCATCTCGCACCATGTTTCATACTGGTTTATAGATTGTGGTAAATAAAAAGATGGAGCTAACAGACTACCTAATGCTGCTTTATCATGACTTAATTATTAGGGCCTTCAGTGTAATTTTACAGCCTCCATGTGAAATACCACACTCCTCAGTCTAATAAACTGTACAAGAATGACTCCCATTGTCCCACTCCCCCTCAGCAAAGCAAGCAAGATGAATTGCGGTCTTTATGCTATGCATACTATGGTATGGAGCTTTTGGTCCCATTCACATAAGTGGTGGAGACACATGGCAGAAGGAAACAGCTCATGGGGTTCAGGCAGGTTTACACGTGGCGTGTGTATCAGGACCACCTGTGACATCCCTTCATTTAAATTACGACCATTCTTTTGCATTGTCATGGGCTGTTTGAAAATTTGGTGGCAAGCTCCTTATTCAGCTTAATACACAGTGCCTCTAAAATACATAATGCCTCTAAAAGCTCATACCCACCAGAAGATTTTCACAACCAATTGTTAATGTTGAACAACCATTCTTGTTGTCAGGACCCTCTTCATCTTCACAGCCATGCTCCCCTCCGTGTACAAGCACAGCCACACTCTACAGGCACCAGTAGGTTAGTAGGTACACACCCATGCAGTACCATAAAGCCGTTCATGCATGGCCTTCTGCGCAGGCGCAAAGTGCGTCCATGCTCGAGCTTGGCCGGGAGCAGTATTCAACATTTATCTCAATATTCATTAATGTCAAGGAAGATCTCAGAGCAGGAAGGGATTGGTGTAGGGCAATCGGGAAAGCCTCTGCTATCCTAAAAAGCTTCCCTCCACTGTGGTAAATATCTAACGTTTTCCTTTTTTGGTCCTACTTCAGGTACCCTTTAATAAAGATTGGACTATGTTGAGAAACGATAATTCTCTTAAGGTAGCCATAGATCTAGCAATTTTGCATCTGCTACAGTGTCGTTGATAGACTAGTGGCCCACACACTACAAGCCATATCTTCACTAATCGGCCTGAACGATGTTGTGCCTCCATGCTCTGAATCCAAAAATCGATTATTTGTCAATCAAAATCAGTAGCCAATTCCTTACAATCAAATGATATCTTTCATCCTGCTTAATAAACAAATTGACTCGATTCATCCAGACATCTGTCAATTATTGTCAATTGCGCATTCTGGAACTTACTCTATTTGCCTTCAATTCAATAAAATTAATAGAATTTGTTGGTTTATCAGGCTGCCAAATCGCTAAATGTGTGGTCACCTTTATGTATACCTTACACTGGGCACCGGGGAGAAATTTATCATTAGAGGGGACAGCATCGGGGGTTTCGCCGCGTTCCACGATCATCGCAAAATTGCACACCGTGACCCTGATCGAGCAAGTCAGCCCAACATCTTGCAGCATGCGCGATGGACAATGCAACCAATGTTCATCCTGAAACTGGTGGCATTGTCGGTCGGGCATGCACTTGGCAGCACCGATTTTCATCCAATTCGATGTTTAATAATCGGATGGGTGTTCTGCCGCCAAGTCACCTGATGTATGGCCACGTTTAGAAGTTTTCTACAAGATTTTACAAAGAAGCACATGAATAATTTATCAGGTGATCAATCTCTACTTTGCTTCCTGCGTAGGCTGATCTATGTTGAGCTAAATCATTAGAGTACACATCTGTGACTAGATCCAGCAATTGTGCCCGCAGGAGACAGTTTCTTGGGAAAATGAGTCATCCCCAGTGCTGGTACTTGTGCTCATAGTCCACTAAACAGGAAGTGACTCAGGAAGCAGTAAAACAAGAAGTATGTAACCTAAAACTTGAATAGTACATAGTGGTATCCCTCTACTAGCTACATGCTGAACCAAGCGCTTATTAATCACTAGCTTTAAGACAATTACAGATATTTGGTAGATAAAATTACTAACATAAATTACAGCTGTATATATAGCTATTTTATTGGAATCATACTTTAGCAAGAAGCCAGATAACATTTTGATTATGGGAAGAAACCATAGCATTTAAAACAAACCCACGCAATCTCAGAGAGCTGATAATGCCCTGAAGCCTGCAGTGCTAATAGCTGAGTCAACGTACGGCTCATATGAGGGTATTAGCTAGTCTGCATCAATATAAAGCAACAAAGACAAGGTAGTCAGAAAGCATACACACCTCCCAATGGAAAGCAAGGGATGCTTAGCGATATTTCATTATTATGCTGAGGAGCTAGTGTGGGGTGAATGCAGAGTGCACAGGATGTCTGGCGGGGATCTTGCAGTAATTGATGGGGAATGTTTTCATCATCATTTAAAAATGTTTTTCAGCTTGATTTGTTTGCTGAACCAGCAGAATCGGTAAGAATTGCTGTCAGCCTCAGTGAACATTGTTTCCATTGCCACGTCTATGGAGTGTTGGTTTAAGATTACTGTCTGGAATGTATGAGCTGATGAGCTTGTGTTGTGTGGCTGTCTCAGTACAGAGGCAATAATGTTTTCTTTATCCTTTGTTAGTGAGTTTATAGGGAACTACTATGGTAATCCGATTTCTTGCAGCCCTGCCGCATCACTGCAGACTGTGATCGTCCCATTATTTCTTCCAGGGGATGTGTGATTCTTATATTCACACAGCTTCAGAGGACATCCAGCTCATACATCACTGCAGTTATGTGTATACCTACAAGACAAAACAATCACATGCCTAATATTGCATCGTTCTCACTTGTGCCCACAAGATAACGTGTGATGGTGTTCCCAATTCCCGACGGGTAACATCCATCAAAGGTATGTATGCACATTAAACTAAGATGAAAGACATCTCGGGTACCATACTTACCTGGGGCTTCCATAAGCCCCCTTGAGGCCGCTCAGTCCATCGCTGTCTCCCCAGGTAGCTCCTGTACCCCACAGTATGGCCCCGTAGCCTGGCCGAGTCGCGCTCCGTCACACATGCACTGCCTGGCCACACACACTCCCTGTAAACCTTGTTGCATTGTGGGAGAGAATGGCTGTTTCTAACTACTAAGCAAGCAATATCTCCCTCTCTGCATAGCACTCTTGGTAACAAACGTTCCATATAGATCACCTGGCAGGACTAAAGATGTCACCACCTGTGATGCATATCAGAATGTAAATCAGAGAAAGGAAAGATTTTACAATGGGCAAATAAGGACTGAATTAAAGTGAACCTCCAGACTAAATCTACTCAGCAGCACTGAAAAGGCTTGGTGTTTCTTTAACAGTTTCACAGCATCAGAACTTTATTTTTCTTATCCAAGCCTCATTTTTTGGCTGCACGGAAGCTAAGCTCCACCCATCAAACAAAAATGCCCAGGCATTTTTCCCTTGATATTGTGCAAAGCATGATAGGATTTCTGATGATGATCTCGTTGCCTAGCGCGCAGGTGGGAGGGGTGATCAGGACACAGGACAGTTGGAACTGTGTCTCGTGCTCCTGGTCACCTCCTTTCAACCAAAAAGATGGCTGCCCTCATAAAATCTTAAACATTTGCCTGTTATTTTAAAACAGGGTGGGTAAGAGATTACATTACCGATCTATTTTAATTAACATAACTAATATAACTTAATGACAGTATGTTTGTTTAGGCTGAAATTCCTCTTTAATATCTGAAAAAAGCAATGTTGTTCATTGTTGTTTTCACTACAGTTCCTCTCTGTCCAACTCTGTTTTTTTACCTGATAAGGTCTTGTATGTGAACACTGATCTTCAGGGTTATGTAGCCCAATTGGGAAAGTGTAAAGTTATCTGTCAGGAACACCAAAAAGAGTCTCCATGATATATTTCATTGAGTAGGAAAAACTGATGCATCTCAGTTTGTAAACTTTGTAAGACATATAGCTGTTTTCTTTCGCATTTGTGTGTTTTTGCCTAATTACATATTTGTGTGGCTCTTGATTGCTTACGTATAACTGTAGGGACACTAGCACCATGTTGCCATGGTAGCAGTGGTCAGTCTCTGAGTGACTGCAGCCTTTCAATGTGGCCACATGTCTATAATTACGTTTTTACTTCAGGCACCATGTTGTTAACTAGCCTGAATTCCACTGGTTGAATAGACAATATGAAAAGTTCTGAAAGGATGGAAGGGTAAGTATGGTAGTTTGGCACTCTTTGCAAAGGTTTATAAATGGGTTTAAATTAGTCTTGGTCACCTCTCCAATATTTCTTCCACCATTCTAGAATCACGAACAACCCTGCCGAACCCCAGTTAGATGAATGCGAGGATTGAAATTTGTTTAAAATATCCTCATTGGTCAAAAGCAAAGAAGCGTGTATGCATTTTAAGATCGTGGAAAGAAAATAACAGCTTTTGGTTTTCTGCCTCATTTCCCAACTCCTTTCTTGTATTAAACCAGTATTGAGCTGCCATTAGAGTTGGAGTTGCTTCCCCAGCACAGAGCCATCACCTGACCCTTCTCATTCTCCCTCTGCTACCTCCTGTAGACTCAGCTCTATGCTCAGTCCAGTTGAAACCCCTTTCCAGCTCCTCATTGACTACCTCACATGAGGGATGATGGGATAGGAATGTAGTTTTAAAATGTAGACTACTGTTCAGTCAGTCGAGCAGCATTGGACTTTGAATACAGGAAGACAGCTTAACAAACATGAGTACATGCACGCCACCGGATCACAGAGAGCAGACACCTGTGGGTATGGAGGCAAGACACAGGAGGGTGCCACTGTCCAGCCAGGTGTGTTTGCTCCACTGCTGCAAGTACTCTACAGCAAATTGAGTCACTATTAACTTGGAGGGAGACCTGGGGGGCATCTTCTGCAGTGCAGTTCAACAGATTTGTTAATAGATTTCATGTTGAAACATATTTAAAAATCTATTTGCAGTGGCCGGACTAGATCCCTCTCTGATTATATTCCAATCAAAGAGAGATCTCTCTTTTTAGTAGGTTGGGTGGTCATCTACTAATGCACGGCTGCCTTGCTACAGAAGGAGACCGAGCACTGCAGCTTCTTCTGCTCATGTCTACTCCCTTCTAGGGATGATCACAGATATGCAAATTGTTAGTTGATGTGAATTTATGCAAATTCTTATGCAAATATATGCAGCTTGAAAATGGACCAATAAATGTAAACCTGGGTTTAAACTAATTGGTCCATTTTCAAACTGCATACAAATGTGCATAATTTCAGAACAATTTGCATTTCATTGATCATCCCTACTGCTTTCTGTGGACTTTGAACTGTGACAAGATTTGTGTGTGAGCAATAGGAATGGTCAAAGAGATGCAAATATTTCCGAGTGTATGCAAATGTTTATGCAAATATATGCAGTTTGAAAAATGGATCAATCAATTTAAACCAGGTTTAAATTGACTGGTCCATTTTGAAGTTGCATATATGTGCATTAAATTTGCATCAACTTGGAAGTATTTGCATATCATTGATCACCCCTAGTGAGCAAAAGCAATGAGGTTAAAGGACACTTGAACTTAAAGGGATATGGAGGAAGCCATATTTATTTCCTTAAAAACAATACCAGTTGCCTGGTTGTCTTCATGATCTTCTTGGCTGTAATAGTGTCTGAATCTCACACGTGAAACAAGCATGCAGCTAATCCAGTCAGACTTCAGTCAGAGCATCTGATCTACATGCTTGTTCAGGGTCTTAGCTAAAGGTATTAAGAGGCAGAGGATCAGCAGGACAGCCAGACAACTACTATTGTAGATGGCTAGCATAAGAATGGCAGCCTCCATACGTCTGTCACTTCAGGTGTACATTAAAGGGCAACTGAAGTAGGAGGAATATGGAGGATGCCATATTTTTTCTATTTAATCAATGCACATTGCCTGGCTATCCTGCTGATCCTCTGCTTGTAAGCATACATTTGAAATTGGCGCTGGTAGACTTGGGCGCAGGATACAGCCAGTATATGGCTGATCCTGCTTCTGCACAAGTCCGGGACGTATTAACCTGCTGGGCGTTCTGAAGCTTTTTTTTGCCCAATTTTTTTCTCATGTAGCTAGCCTATTGCTATCTACATGTTGCCCCCCTCCCTGCGCTTTCCCACCCACCCCTCCTATCGCAGCCGGCGTGCTTGCCCATAAGGAAATCCCGTTCTGAACGGGATTTCCTTTAGGGCTTCCCCCGTTGCCATAGCAACGAACAGAATGAAGTCATTGACGTTGTGACGTCATAGGGAGTTCCGATCCACCCCTCAGCGCTGCCTGGCACTGATTGGCCAGGCTGCGCACGGGGTCTGCGGGGGGGCACTCTTTCGCGTCGGGTAGCAGCGGATCGGTGGCAAAGTGCTAGCTGCGTGTTTGAAAAAAAATAATTTTCAAATCGGCCCAGCAGGGCCTGAGCAGTGACCTCCGGCGTCTCCAGAACGCTAGGGAGGTTAATTAAAATCCCCCCCCCCCCCCCAGGCCGCCATGGATGGTGGGGAATGATATAATTCGGCTTCCAGCGATTGCTGGAGGCCAAATTATTGTGTTTTTTAAGCAACCTCGACTCTGTCTCCTGACAGCGCCAACGTTACTCACTGCGCTGCTCAGTTGTGATTCCCTTTATTGTCTATGGAGGCGCCGGCTGCGCCCGAATCTAGCAGCGCCGAAAAGCACTGCTCCGGCTTGTAATACTTTTAGCCATAGACCCTGAACAAGCATATGTAGATCAGGTGTTTCTAACTTTGTCAGATATGACATGATTAGCTGCATGCTTGTTTCTGGTGTTAAAGGGGAACTTCAGCCTAAACAAACATACTGTCATTAAGTTACATTAGTTATGTTAATTAGAATAGATAGGTAATTTTTTACCCACCCTGTTTTAAAAGAACAGGCAAATGTTTGTGATTCATGGGGGCTGCCATCTTTGTCATGGGGGCAGCCATCTTTTTGGTTGAAAGGAGGTGACAAGGAGCAGGAGACACAGTTCCAACTGGCCTGTGACCTGATAACCCCTCCCAGCTGCACACGCTAGGCTTCAAATGTCAAATTCAAACTGTAAAAAAAACATATTTGCACCAAAACAGCAGAACGAGAGCAACAACATCAGAAATCCCATCATGCTTTGCACAGCATCAGGGGAAAAAAAGCCCGGGCAGTTTTCTTATGTGCAGCTAAAAATGAGGCTTGGATAAGAGAAACAAAGTTCTGATGCTGTGAAACTGTTAAAGAAACACCAGGCCTTTTCAGTGCTGCTGAGTCGATTTTTAGTCCGGAGGTTCACTTTAGGCAGCCTCCATATTGCTCTCACTTCAGTTGTCCTTTAGGGCTCATTTCCACTATAGCGAATTTGCATGCGTTTTTTGCATGCAAATTCACATAGCAATACAAGTGAATGGGACTGTTTCCACTTGTCAGGATTCCTTTGCGTTTTTCTGTGCAGAAAAAATTTGCATGGCAGAGCCATCAGAATTCGCATACCGCTATGCGAATCGCATACAATGTATTTAATAGGTAATTCGCATGAGGTTTGGGTATGCGAATTTTCATGCGAATTCGCATAGAAACAATGGAAAAGCACACCAGCACTGCCATGGTTAAATTCGCATACATCGTCATCCATGCGAATTCGCATGAAAATTCGCCTAGACCCGCATGCGAAATTCGCATTCGCATGCGAATTTTTACCGCGGCGATTCGCACCACACAAGTGGAAATGCAGCCTTATGCTGGGCATACACGGCTCGATTTTGCCGCTCGATTCCGCGCCCAATCGTTTTCCGTGCTCGATTCTGCAGGCAATTCTCTTGTCGTACACTCATTTTTCTTATCTTTTCCCATTGTCCTCCATGCAGAATCGAGCGCGGAAACAATCGGGCGGGAGATCAGACATGTCGGAAATTATCTATCGAGCCATCTAAATGGCTCAGAATCGAGCCGTGTATTCCCAGCATTAAGTAAGCAGAGAAAGCTAGGCTGCAGATCATTTCCTAATGAAGACCTGTCATATATTAATGATAAATGACTGCCAACTCCTTAGGAACATGAGAAATTATTTGTTGTGTAGAATACTTGACTGGAGATAATTTTTCATCAGTCCATGGGTAGGGCAATCTTAAATCAGCATTGTCACATCAGAGCTTCAATAAACAAAGGACACAAGCCCACTATTTCCCTGTTTCTTACTGTTGGGGTACTTGGGTGTGACACAGGAAGAGAGATTACTACTGTATAAGACTACTTTTTAACCCTTGAAAATCGTCTGAAAAGTTGGGGGTCGTCTTATACGCCGGGTGTCATTGATGCCGGGTGATACGCCCTATCCTTTTACCGCCTCTCAGATCTCCCTGCAGAGGGAGCGCAATCTATTCTTTCATACCGCTCTGATAAACAGGTAGACAAGGAGAGCTGACCAGTCTACTTAAGGAGAGTTGACCAATGCAACAAGTCAATTGACTATATACTGTTATATACTGGGTAACACATACAGTACAGCACCAGTATCTGTTCATACACAGCACCAGTACATGATTTTTTTTATTTTAATTTTTATTTGGTGTGCATTGGAAGAGGGGTAGTCTTATGCGGCGAGTATATCCCAAACACTGTATTTTAACTGGAAAAGTTGGGGGGTCGTCTTATACGCCCAGTCGTCTTATACGCCGGAATATACGGTACTAAAAAGGAAGCGATCATGGAGAGGATCCTCACTGTCCAGAATAGAATGCTCCTGGGAGGGCTGCGCTGGGTTTGCTGACGTCAGGATATAGCTGGTGGCTTTCCTTACAAACTTCTTATTACTAGTGACAGGGTTGTGTTGAGTTCTCAGCATGAATGTTTCTGCTGGAGCACTTGGCTCAGTTTAATGGGTTACTTGAACTTGCTATCATCATAGAATTCTAATTTAGGATATAAAAAATAAAGCCTCAGTATTTGTTTGTGCATTAGGATTATTTTAGTTAATTAAAAGCATAAATGAATCTTTGTATAGCATTTATACACACATATTAAGTACTCCTAACAAATATACAGTGCTGCCCATAATTATTCATACCCCTGGCAAATTTTGACTAAAGTTACTTTTACTCAACCAGCAAGTACTTTTTTGACGGGAAATGACATAGGTGTCTCCCAAAAGATAAGACTATGTACAAAAGGCATTATTGTGGGGAAAAAAAGTCTTTATTGACTATTACAGCAATCGAATGCTTTCTATAATTTACGACCAGCTTTTTGCATGTCTCCACAGGTATTTTTGCCCATTCATCTTTAGCAATGAGCTCCAAAGCTTTCAGGTTCTTCTTGCTATTAGGTATTACTAGCCAGAGATTTCAGAGGCAGAGGGGAGGAGGAGAATTAGGTTTTTTCACAGAAGATGCAGATAAGCTTGCCTGTTTGTAATGTTTACAAACATGGCTGCTGTCATTGTATCACAGGAAGAAATAATCATATTCTAATGAAGCTGTTTGCAGCTAGATTTGCTGTGTAAACTATCTAAACTTTAGATAAGATATATAGACAAGTTACTTGTTATAGATAGCTTTTTCATCTCCGCTTTAAGCAGTTGTATCTGTCCTCCTCCTGAAAGTTTTTTCTTTTTAGAATCCCAGTTCTTTGAAAGTTAACCCTCCTGGCGGTTTGTCAAAATCCGCCAGGGGGCAGCAAAGCCATTTTTTTTTATTTTTTATTTTTTTTTAATTTCATGTACCGAGACAAGGTCTCGCTGCTCAGCGGCATCCCCCCAAAGAACGGGATCTCCTGGAGGGCTTCCCCCCGTCACCGGGCGGGGTGACGTCATCGACGTTGTGACGTCAATGGGGACTCCGATCCACCCACAGCGCTGCCTGGCACTGATTGGCCAGGCAGTGCACGGGGTCTGGGGGGGGGGGGGGCTTTTGCGGTGTGACGGTTAGCGGTGAATCGGCGGGTAGCGGCGGCGATCGGAATGCACACGCAGCTAGCAAAGTGCTAGCTGCGTGTAGCAAAAAAAAATTATGCAAATCGGCCCAGCGCGGCCTGAGCGGTGCCTTCCGGTGGCATAGCCCGAGCTCAGCTCGGGCTTACCGCCAGGAAGGTTAAGAAAAGTAGTGTTCATATTGTATTTTTTTCATATGTCTGATTCAGTCTTTCAGAAGCTAAAATATATTGGCTATTGAACTTTTTTGTTTTTTTTTATCCATCCCCTGCACTCAGAAGCTGTTCTCTGCAGGGCATGAGATTTATGGCTGTACTTCCTTATCTGTGAGGATTATAGCATAGTCTGAATAAGGACTAGAAAGTAAATTTAACTCTTTCAGGAAGGCAAAGGAACCCACAGGGCTGTGGAGTCGGTACAAAAATCATCCGACTCCTTCGTTTATGAAACTACCAACTCAAACTTTGACTCAGGGTACCCAAAATGGCTCCGAACTCTTCAACTCTGACTCCTTAGTTTAATGCCAGGGCTGTGGATTTGGTACAAAAATCATCCGACTTTGACTCCCGACTCCAACTCCTCAGTTTATGAAACCTCCAACTCCGACTCCTGGTACCCAAAATTGCTCCGACCTCTCAACTCCGACTCCACAGCCCTGGGAACCCATACTAGTTATTTTTGGGCTTGGCACTGTACATACACATGTCTATCTCATCATATCACCTCAAATACACTTTAACCTGTGCAGACAGCTTATTCAGTTTCCCTTTGTCTAATATTACAGATATTAGTCTATATAAAGTAAACCATGCAATGATAGCAGCAAGCAGAAAGGGGAAGCTTTTTTTACTCTATTGTGTTACTCGTTGCAGTTTTGTAGAATTTTAGTTAAATCAGAGGAACGCCTAGTATCTCATTGTTTATTGCAAATCTGTAGTTCAGGGCCTTTCCTCAAATGGCATTAAATCTTGTTTGATTTGCTGGCAGACCAATTGTGAAGAAAAATGTAAACTACTTTAAAAATGTCTGCAAATACCAGATAGTGACCACTCTTCGGTCTTTACATAAGCAAGCTCTTGTGGATGCAGCAGACACGGCACTCATTGGAGTGTTCAGACAAAGTCTTTAAACACACCCTGTCGCAACACTACAAGGAAAGACGCTCACTCGTAAGTGATCATTCCCAGATTTATATTAAAACATTTGACTCGGGTGACTGGCCCCCGATAGTAAGGATGAGCTGTCAGTCCTTCACCCATTCTCAGCTCAGCTGATTGCATTTAGACCATACATGTCACACTCCGGCCCACGGGCCAAATCTGGCCCTCAGAGCCATTAAATTTGGCCCTCAAGTGGTTTCCCCACTTTGCATTATGTTTGGCCCACTCTAGACCACCAGTGGAGCTATAGTGGAGGTGAAGCCCTAAAACACCAGAGACGCCATATGGGGGAGGTAGGGGACTGTATAAGGGAGGGTAGCCACAGACACTCTAGACACCAGGGAACTGTATAGAGGAGGGGGGACCACTAGACACCAGGGAACTGTATAGGGGTTGGAAGGGTGGCATTAGACACCTGGGAACTTTATAAGGGAAGAAAGTGGCCAGTAGACATTGAGGTTGGCCCGCGACTTTGTGCCAGTGTTCAATTTGGCCCACTTTGTATTTGAGTGGATATCAGGATTATGTGGTGTTTGCCGACTTTGTTACTTTATGTAATGGGAATTGTGCTCTGGTGAGCTTACAGAAGAAATCCAGAAAGTTGCAAATACTGTCCCCAATTAATTTTACAAATGTTAAAATGTTGTTATAACTTGTGACTTAGAGTGATGAGTCCTTTCAGGAGAATTCCATGTAGTTTGATACAATTGGGCAAAGGGCCCAATGGACATACAATAGAAAGAGCTACCAGTTTATGTATTTGATGTAAAAGAAAAAAAAATCTCCTTGAAAAGATTTTAGCAATGGTAGGTTTTCAACATGGTCTGTCTAGCCTGCTGGTCAACTCGCCTATTCAAGAAGCAGACAAAGGGGTTAGCAGATGAGGAAATGTTTCAACATTTACTAAATATGGCAGCAATTCATCTTTCCTTTTCAAGTGAATGCAGCGTATATATCAGGGCTGTGGAGTCGGAGTCGTGGAGTCGGAGTCGGGCAATTTTGGGTGCCTGGAGTCGGAGTCGGGAAAAAATGCTCCGACTCCTAATGAATTTGTAACTGTAATTAAAATAGAAAATATGATAATATGTTCTATTTCTCAGATAATAGTCATTAAAAATAATGTATATATACAGTAATAGCTGTGCTTAGTCCACAAAAATGAAATAAACCAATCAAAATTAGTTACTTGTGCTGCTTCAATAAAGCAGTCCTCGTATTTTTAAGGTCAGATATACATATCTGATTGTGACTGTATATATGATGTGTACACAGGAATCTCTTATATATACTAAATAACATCTATGCTGTAAGAATAAAGCCTGATGTGTAGCTGTGTCACTAATAGAGATGGTCAACGAGATGGAAATAAAACTGCATTGATGCTGATTTATGCAAATGTATGCACTCCCTTTGCTCATGAAATCAAATAATTTGATGTTATTAAAATTTGGTTTGGTGACTACAAATTAAAGGGTAACTGAGATGGATGAAAAGTAAAGTTTTATACATACCTGGGGCTTCCTCCAGCCCCCTTCAGGCTAATCAGTCCCTCGCTGTCCTCCACCACCCGGATCTTCTGCTATGAGTCCTGGTAATTCAGCCAGTCAGCGCTGTCCAGCCGCATGCCGCTCCCACAGCCAGGAACATTCTGCACCTGCGCAATAGTGCTGCACAGGTGTAGTATGCTCCTGGCGGCGGAGTGTGTGCATGCGCACTACGCCTGACTGGCTCAAGTACCTGGACTCATAGCAGAAGATCCAGGTGGTGGAGGAGGACAACAAGGGACTGATTATCCTGAAGGCGGCTGGAGGAAGCCCCAGGTATGTATAAAACTTTAATTCAATCTGTCTCAGGTTTACTTTGTTACACAGTAGTACTATACTCTACATATGCACTCCCCACAGAGCTGCAGGGAATCCACTGAGAATGCTGTGCACATTGAACACAGAGGTGTTGTCTGTTTACAATCTCCTCCTTCCCCTGCAGAGTACCTGCACATCATTCTTACATGTACCCACACTTACATTGCCTAGGGCCTGATAGATGTTCTTTGTTCCGGTTTGTACCTTTTACAAGTACTCTTACCAGGGCCGGGCCGAGGCATAGGCTGGAGAGGCTCCAGCCTCAGGGCGCAGTGTAGGAGGGGGCGCACAATTCATTCAGCTGTTATTCCTAATTGTGTATGAAGCAGAAAGAAATAAAAAAAGGGGATACATAGCAGTGACTACAAGCCAGATAACTAGATATTGTGTTGAGTAGGTGTTGGGGAGGTTGTGGGCCCTGTGGCCCTCTTAGTCTAATAGCAATCAGTGTGTGACAGCTGGGGTGGGAGGGATGGAGGGGCACACTTTGGTGTCTCAGCCTTGGGTGCTGGAGGACCTTGTCCCTGCTCTGACTCTTACCAAGGACTAGTTTTAGTCTAAAGGGAATAAATATAGTAGTCTACATATCCTTCTCACTTCAGTTGTCTTGTAAAATTCCTAAGCGTTGGCAGTTAAGAGACGAATTTCATGTTACATACTTTTAATCAACAAAATTGTAATATGCAAATTAGAGGAGTCGGAGTCGATGGAATCCTAAACTGAGGAGTCGGAGTCGGTGGATTTTTGGACCGACTCCACAGCTCTGGTATATATCACAAAATAATGGTGGGTCAAATGGGATCCCCGGCCTAAACATTGTCATCCTGCAGCCTTGCCCAGTGAATGTGCTTCATCACTGCATAAGTTGCTGCCCAGTTATTTTGCTATGTTGCTATAAAAATGAGTGGATGGTGAAAATATATTCATTTAGAAAACTATCCCCATGTGTGTATTTGGATCGTGTATGTTTCTGCTGGGCTAGAGTTTCCTTTAACCCACTTCCATGCTTGGACACTACAAGCCCTTTGGTAATGTTTTAGTTCCATCTGGACTTCATTTAAGGGTCATGTTGCATCTGCGGAGCAGGATTGTTTAGGATCTGTAGCTGATAACACCCTTGTAGTGATGGAATGCTAAAACATCCTAATGGAATATAACAGCTGGGCGCTGAGGTCTTCCAAGACTGTGAGGCTACAGACAATAGAGGCCCTGCACAGGTGCACACTGCTGTTTATATAGGCACACTGCACAGTTACACATATTTTAGATTGAGACGACTGTGCAGTGTAGCATTTTGATGTTAATTTGATGTGTTCAGCTTCTTATGAAGTCACACCAGTGGAAATGCATTGCTATTTTTATAAACAAGGTGTTTACACTCATAAAGGGAACTGTGCACTGCTTTTCTAAAATATGTAAATCGAACCTCCCCCAGCTCACATAGAACTATATGCATTGTAGTAGCTAGGTACGTGCACTACTGCCCCGGGCGCTTTAATCCTGCGATTCTGGATGGATAGGATGGTGTTCCTGTTTGTGTCTCTGTCCCACAAACAGAAACTACTAGGCAGAGACAGGTGTATGGGAACATGTGTTCCCGAAGCCAATCAAAGTGCTTGTGAATGAATAAGCATGGCTCCAATCAGGAGTCATGTTCATCCATCAAAATAAGTTTTTAAAGTAGTGACAAAAAAAAAAATCACTTCCTGTGCACATGAGTCCTGTACACAGCACCATCTAACGGACCCAAAAAAATTTACATTGAAATTAATAAAAAATCATTCAGGTACAGCTGTTGACCATTCCTATTACCCCCACCCTCCC
This sequence comes from Hyperolius riggenbachi, assembly GCF_040937935.1. Taxonomy (NCBI): domain Eukaryota; kingdom Metazoa; phylum Chordata; class Amphibia; order Anura; family Hyperoliidae; genus Hyperolius; species Hyperolius riggenbachi. The sequence continues at coordinate 287,813,382 of NC_090651.1, forward strand.
CCATAGTTACCAAAATAAAAGACTTGTAAAAAAAATTAAAAAAAAGTGACAGCATTTGAAAACAAATGGTAACTGTTATTTTTGTAAATAAGGGCTTGTAATTATTGATCGGGTACAAAACAGAAAAAATACACCTTTTTTTTTCTTCCAAATAATGTCTTGTCACCATTCATTGTACTAGGAGCTCAATTTAAATGTTGTGATAGCCAGGACTAACAGGCAAAAACAATGTGTGGGTTTTATATACAGTGGCATTGTTTATTTTAAAACTATAGAGGATGGAATGGAAGAAATTGAGTGTGTTTTTTTTTTTTCCCCCCTCATTTTTCCATTTAAAATGCATAGAAAATAATTTCTAAAGATAAAAGTATCACCCACAAAAGCCTATTTTGTGGCAAGAAAAAACAAGATATAGATCATTTAGGTGTGATAAGCAGTGGTACAATTATGGCCAAATGAATAGGAGGAGTGCTGACAGGTGAAAATGGCTCTTGGGAAGGGTAAAACAGAGTGTTTGGTGAAGTGGTTAAAAGGTTAAAATCTAACTTTTTAATGTTTTTTAACTGTTTCATGTACACGGTGGGAGCTTTTTTTTAAATGTTATTCAGCTTCCATACAGACACATATTGAACTTGGTATCTCTTCCCTGTACAGCCTCGGATTCTTAACATTTGTGGTGAGAAATTATAAACAAAAGGAATACAGCCTTGCTCTATGTAGGATTGCAGCTTTAAGCACACGTTTATCTCATCAGGTCACATCAGGTACTCTTGAAGATGTTAGGTCACTTGATCTTGAATAGTTAGGGATGATGGCTGTATTCAGACTGCTGTAAGCACTTTCAGCCTACCAATTGTAGGGCGAGGATCAAAATCGCAATGGAGCATTCTACTTCCTGCTACTGCCGAGTCCCTTTGTGTCACCGCTCCCATTTATTGGAAAGACCCTGTCACTGGCACTCTTCATGACGAAGAAAAAAACTCCAGCCTGCAAAACAATACAATTGCAAAACTCTGCTTGTGGATGTGAAAGGGGAACTTTTCTAGTTAAAAATACAAAAGTGACGATGGATTCTGATTTTCCTGTTTATTTCAGCGTGAGTGTACCAGTGTACTAGCGTGAGTGTACTAGCGTGAGTGTACCAGTGCACTAGCGTGAGTGTACCAGTGTACTAGCGTGACTGTACTAGCGTGAGTGTACCAGTGTACTAGCGTGAGTGTACCAGTGTACTAGCGTGAGTGTACAAGTGTACTAGCGTGAGTGTACCAGTGTGAGTGTACCAGCATGAGTGAACCCGCGTGACGTCAGTGTACCAGCATGAATGTAATAGCGTAAGTGTACCAGTGTACCAGCGTGAGTGTACCAGTGTACTAGCGAAGTTCAGCTGTGACATTCTGATTCTACTTTGGAAGAGAAACAGCAATAGTTGTAGAAGAGAAGCAGAAGTTAAAAGCCCAGAAGTGGGACCCCAGCCAATCACTTGGGTCCCGATCAGTAGTACTGCCTACTCTGCCTTGGTGGGAACAGTAAGTGATGTATATTGCATTATTTCAGTTGGCAGATTACTCTGAGATTAAAATGTGATATGATACAGCGCCACGGAATAGGTTTGCACTTTATAAATCAATCATAATTATTATATCAGAATCAGAATCAATTTATTTTCGCCAAGTAAGTTTGCACCTACAAGGAATTTGTCTTGGCAGTTGCTTAACAAACACAAACAAAAAACAATACAAGGACAGACAGTGTGAATATTACAAGTTAAGGACATTATAAGTATAGTGGCAGTAAGCAATGTAAGAATTGTTCATGTTTAGTTCTGTCATACTTAATGAAGTGTCTGCAAATAAAACTACTAGAAAAAACATTCCAGGCTAATATCCTCCCCACTTTCTCTTGAAGAGCTACATCTGCAAAATCTCTTTCTGTCTGTGGCCTTTATTTCTGACCGCCCTCCAGTGTCTGCAGACAGCTTAAGTCTGCATCATTGTTGGCTTACCAGAACAGAATGCAGATGTGAGATAAGTATGACAGAACCTCATACGTCGGCTTTCAGGGGCCCGTCTCTTTTAATTGTCAGAACTGTAAGATCTGCACTGCCTTATTTGTAGTGGGATCTCCTTCCATTCGCATAATTGCTATTTAGGGTTAAAATGTGGATCTCTTTTTTTTGTGTGAGCTAAACAGTCTGCGCTAGCTCGTTCTTCTCTTTCACGTGTAGATTCAGAAAACATTTAAAAGGCCTTGGTTCTGCCTTAACTGAAGGGAATACATTTGAGTGAAACTCCCTGGGGACCCTGAGGCAATCTTTGGCATTACACAGCAAATCTCCACAAGTACCACTGGTCCTGCCACATTCTAAGTACAAGGCGAGCCTTTTGTGCTCCGCATGCACTCTTTTGTTCATATTGTTGTTTGACTGTAGTGAATGGAAGGCAGCTAAACTGCTGAATGTTTACAGATGTGAATTGGTCTGTGTATTCTATAAACTGTTGTGTAATATGCAGTCACTCCTATAAATACAGGAAGTAAAGTGAACAAAATAATTTATGGCCGCCTGAAATTTTATGCCAGTTATGAGGTAAAAGGTCTACAGCACGAAATCATTTTGCAGTTTCTCCCCATAATATTGGCTGTAAGATTAACCATTAACCTTAAGGTGGCCATACATCTAGTGATGATGGGCAGATTCAACCAAGAGACAAATCTCTCCCTAATCAAATCTGATTATAGAGAGATCTGTTGGTTGCCCATACCCTGCAGGCCGATTCCTGATCAATTTCATGGTGAAATCGATCAGGAATCAGCCTTGTGATCTGCCACCTCGACGACCCAATGCTTTCCCCCTTAATCCTATACAATAAAACCCAAGTGTCCCTGCGTCTGTCCCTGTGTCAGTGCTGTGCGCTACTGCGCATGTCAAGCACTGACAGCCATTGGGACAGGACGCAGGGCAGGCGGGCCGTCCAAGCGGGCGGACGCATGGGCGGCCCGGTGCACGCGACGCAAGTGGGTGCATGCGCGCACTGACTGGAGGCAGATGGCGGCGTGAAAAGACCTAGAGCCCGTTTTTAAACGGGCTTAAGTCAACTAATGTTATACACTACTACGGGTGTGATCAGTGCATTTTGAAAGCGATTGTGGCATTATTGCGGATTCTGATGTGAAAGAAAACTGCAGGAAGAAAAAAATGAACACTCCATTTTATTTTTTTTTATGCATTTTCTTGTGCTTCCATTGATTTAACCCAATCTCAAATGCAGGAAAAATGCTGCTGGCACTACTTTTGTAAATGGGTAAAAATCCAATAGCACCATTGTGAAAAGGGCACCGCAATTGCTATGCTACATACATATACCCTATGTGTTCTGCACTGGCTGCATATTTGTTTGGTGTCAGCAACTTTGAGATGATTGAAATCAAAGGATTACTATGGCCGCTATGCAAAAAGTACATTTTTAGAGCTCTGCTTCCACAAAGACATACCATTGATCATGGCAACATACACATCCATTAACCACAGAAATTTTCTCCAGCTGGTTGGCATGCAAAAGTAGCCAGGTGGGGAATCAAGGTGAAAATATAGGAATAAGATGAGGAGGGGAGCTGATGACAGCCGGGTGCTCACCAAAGGAGCCTGGGGAGAACACTGCACATGTCTTCCTTTTAAGGCCACAACTATTAACATTTGCTGCAGATTACTTCTCAATGACTAATGACACTCCTTCCCTCTTTGCGTTTTTTGCATGGTATATCGAAGCATTGGTGGTCTTTTAAGAGATTACCATCTTGTTTCTGCTGCCCTATGTGTTGCAGTACCTCTTCTGATGTCCTCTGGCTTTCTGCAGCCTCTTGTAGTTCCACCTTCTCCCCCCTGTACCCACTTTTCTCCTCCTTGTTGGAGGTAATCCGGAAGGAGCTGCATCTGCTTAAATGGGAACACCTAGTGCACTCCCAGTTCATACTCCTTTCAGCTGAAGATGCACCCTCCTCCATGCCCCCTCCATATCTGCATCAAGCGCGCAAGCTTCTGCCGTTGATCAGCTGTGAGGAGTGCAGAGTCAAGACATGCTTGAGTGGCACAGAGCCCACTGCAAGCAGGTGGTAAAACAGCCCTGCACTTCCTCACAGCACGAGAGGACATACAGAGCATGCTCCAACAAGCTGTCCTCTCATGCATGGATCCTGGCCGGAGCGAATGACTCGCGTGCACCCCCCTGTTCCCCAGAAGTAGTTCCAGGGTCATGGCCATATTTGTTGTTAATCAACAGTTTATAAAACGTATTTTTTTTTTAAAGCCAGTATAGCAGCGTGGAGTGGTGAAAATGGCACGAGGGGGCAAGGACATGCAAAGGATTACAATGGTATGTTTATTTATATAGCTAACTAAACTTACACATTTTCTTTAACAACTTCCAGACTGGCGTACTTTAAATCTGACCTGTTTCTGTCCGCTTATCCCTGCCATGGCTTAGTTTTCAACTTCTGCACTCATATCTCAGTTAGGGGCCAACTTAGAGAACCCGAGGTGGGTATTTTCTATCTGAAGAGAACACAAAGGCGTGTTCTGTGCATAATTACATGCCTCTGTGTCTCTGTATTGCCGCCTCTAGTCCCCCCAGGGGTCTGCTGTGCCCCCCCCGAAAAAAGCGCCAGGCTACCGACAATCTCCTTAGCCTTCTATTTACCTGCAGCCGCTTCCCGCCTCTCTGCCTGCCTCTGTGTGCTTCCTCCAATCGGAAGCTAAGCTGCAACTTCCAATTGGAGGAAGCACACAAAGGCGGGGGAGTGCGCAATTATTGGCAGGCTGCAGGTAAATAGAAGGCTAGTGACAAGGAGATTGTCACTAGCCTGGCACTTTTTTCGGGGGGGGGGGGGGCATAGCAGTCCCCGGGGTGACTAGAGTCTGCAATACAGAGACACAGAGGCATCTAATTATGCACAGAACATGCCTCTGTGTTATCTTAAGATACAAAATACCCGCCTCGGGTTCTCTTTAATTGGCTTCTGACCCCCGTGATCACTGTGAGCCAATTACAGTGATCACTGCTTGTTTTGCACAAAAAGACTGCGGTTAAGGTTTTTGTCTTTACTGTCTGTGAATTCTTTTATTTAATAGTCTCTCTATTGTCTGCACTCTAGATGAGCTATTGTCAGAGGTGGTTGGAGTTTTTAACAGGATGGAAACTGTGGATGGAATAATATTGTTTCTGCCAAAAGGTTCATCCAAAAACAGAAAGCAGGCTCTGGAAAATAAGCATTCACTCAGCTTTCTCATATTCTGTGACCGAGGCTTAAGCACTGAGGTCCAGGGTTTGAGTCCCACCAGGGACGCTACATACATGGAGTATCTGTGTTCTGTCCTGACCCTGTGGGCCGACTCCACTTTAATCCACATTCCAAAGCATTCTGCTTGATGAATTAGCTAATTTCTGAAAGCAAACTGGAGGCGGCAATAGTGCAAAACAACAAAAAAGTACTTTATATAAAGCAGTTCCTGGCTTGTGTTTGACAAAGTACACCCTAATCCTCAGTTTATTAGGTTAATACTCTGACCTCTTTCCTTTAAAGTGAAAATCCATCTTGTGTTGAGAAATAGGCAATCCTTTCAGTTCAGCTTGGCAGTTTTTTGTTTTGATGTCGCAGGTCATACGGCTAACCTTTTATTCCGATCATACAATCTCCCAGCTCCTCCATTATCGTGCTAAATGTTCCCACTAATATTACAATTTTCAGTGAAGAATCCAGGGCTGTGGAGTTGGAGTCAGAGTCGAGGAGTTGGATCAATTTTTGGGTACCTGGAGTCTGAGTCCTAAAAAATAAAATCATAAAGTGAGGAGTCTGAGTTGGGGTCAGTTGATGAATGCAATATGATTGGCAATAAATAAACCTCATTGATGTCCCAAATCGACTGTGAATTATTGTAATGGCGATTGTTTGATGACCATTTAGTAGATCAGAAAAACAGGGGTTTTTTTTGTTTTTGCTTTTTTAATGATCAGACAGGAAGTATAGGAAGCTTATCAAGGCAAGCGTGGACAGTTCTTCTCTGTCCACACGCACAGTTACTGTCGCCCTCAGATATTTGGACTTGGTCCCTCTGGGGGCAGTTTTGGGCTGAGTTTTGTACAGAAACATTGCTAGCTTATAGGCTAGAGATGCATCTGTTACTATAGTGCAGGGAGGAGTGAAGTTGTTGTGCAATGCAAGACAGAGGGTGGGGTAAATAGAGGAGCAATAGAGTTGGCCTGAACTTGGGTGAGAAGATTCACCATTCTTGAACTCTCGTCATCACATTAAAGGGAACTGACCACATTCTCTTTCACTGAAATCCCTCCTGACATAGAAGCTGCCATGTTCCCCCCTCCCCTTCTCACATTCCTTATTTACAGAAGTCAGAGATGCTATCTTGACACATTGACACACACCCTGGCTTTGAAGACACATTCCTAATTATTCACCCCCTTTGCTGATGAAAGGCATTGTTTACCTCTTGGTAATTAGCTCAATAAAACAATTAGAGGTTTCTGAACTCTCTGCGGATGGGGACGGTCGGCAGGCCTGCTCAAACAGGCCAACTTAACAACTTTGAATGTAAAATACAAGGTAAAATTAAAGTTTATTTTAATAATGAAACAGATAGTCGGCATACATTTTTCATGTGCTATAGAAATGTCCTGAGTGAAAAAAAGGTGCTCGGTTCACTTTAAAGGACAACCGAGGTGACATGGGGATATAAACATGTGTATGTACTGTGCCAAGCACACAAATGACTAGGCTGTGTTCCTTTTTTTTATTGTCTCTGCCTGAAAAAGTTAAACATCAGGTATGCGAGTGACGGCTTCTGCCCGGGATGAGACTGAGTCAAACCAAAGCATAACCCTCACTGATAAGTAATTAGAGCCATAAAACACTATCCTGTCAGTAATTGGCTTCTGAGAACAGGAAAGAGATAAAAAGCATCAATAATTCATAGATTTGAGCTCTGGCATACTTCAATGAAGGGGTCATTGAGCAGAGACCATGAAACAGTAAAAACTTAAAAACTAGATTTAAAAATAAAATAAAACAGTGGGATATCTAAAAAGGAATTTTATGGAGAATGAGGATAGATACAACAGTTTTTTCTCTTTAGTTTATTTTCCCCTTTGGATGTCCTTTAAGGCTAGATTTTCATCTCCAACTGGCTGCCTTGGCCGAAAACCATCTCATGAATCTACAAGGCTTTACTTCTGGGCATGTAGTCTGATTCTATGTATGTATATAAGCTGATTTTGGCCTTGTGTTCCCATTCTTGCTTCGGAGGAGGGCGAAGCTGTGTGCAGATACTTCTGACTTAGGCGGTAAATAATACTGATTGGGGAAGGTTTTTCAACTCGCTTGATTGCTTCAAACTCGAGTGTACTGAGCTAGCACTGTCTGAATTGCAAAAAGTGCCATTCCAAACAGACTGTAAAGGTGGCCATACACTGGTCGATTTGCCATCAGATTCGACCAACAGATAGATCCCTCTCTGATCGAATCTGATCAGAGAGGGATCGTATGGCTACCTTTACAGCAAACAGATTGTGAACCGATTTCAGCCTGAAACCGTTCACAATCTGTTGTGGTGGTGGTGCTGCTGCTGCCCCCGCCCAGCCCGCATACATTACCTGCTCCGCCGGCGCGACTGCAGTCTCCCGGTCACCGCTGCTCTGTCTGCGCTCTGGTCTCCAGGTCCGGCATGCCTCACTTCTTCTAGCCCGGCAGGAAGTTTAAACAGTAGAGGGCGCTCTACTGTTTAAACTTCCTGCCGGGCTAGAAGAAGTGAGGCATGCCGGACCTGGAGACCAGAGCGCAGACGGAGCAGCGGTGACCGGGAGACTGCAGTTGCGCCGGCGGAGCAGGTAATGTATGCGGGCTCTATTGCGTCGGTCGTCGGGCACTCGAACGCCGCTAGCGATGCGCTCTTTACCCGCGGGCGATCGACGGTTATTTTCCGCACGGCACGATCGACGGGATCGGACGAAATGGATCGAAATTCGGCGTGTAGCATGAACGATTGGCAGCAGATTCGATCCCAGTGATCGAATCTGCTGTCGAAACGGGCGCAAATCGGGCCAGTGTATGGCCTGCTTAAGGGCTGGTTCACACTAACTTAAAAAAAACTTACCTGTTCGGGATGTTTTTTAAGCTCCGCTTAGCCCAGGAAGTGGATCCTAATGTTAAAAATAGGATCCGCCTCCACTTGTTAAAAAAAAAAAAATCCATTTGCAGAGTTGTGCTAAATCTTAACTTGCCACGTTTTCCTGGAAAAATGTATGTAATTTAAGCCTATGGGAATGGACACTGTCCATTCTCACCAGGCTAGGTCCCGCGTCAGCATCGCTCGTTTTGATCACCACTGTGAATTAATACTTGCGTGTCTTGCCACCACTTGGTCCCTCGTACACAGCCCAGTGGCATTGAGCTAGGAAAAAACAATAGGAATCCTCAGCAACAGGTAGAATTTTAATTGGTTCACGGTGGACCAATGAAAATTCTCCCAGTTGCTCAGGAGAATTGGCCTAATGTAACCTGTGGATAGCCCCATGCTCCTGCCGGCCTCCGGGCTGAATGTAGATGGACCGAGTGGTGGTGGGATAGGTGAGCGGCAATGCGGTCGTGATAGACATAGGACACGTGATCAAAGCGGACATGTGGACAAGCAGATGTCGAGATTGTTGCAATCGTATGCAAAATGGACGGAATGCATCCGCTGTAGTGTGAACCCGCCCCAACTGGTTACAACTGGTTACAAGACTGAGCAGTAGAAACTTGGTAGTTATCTACAATCAAAACTTTGTGTCAAACTGATCAGTAATTCCACAAATTCGTACTTCTGAAATCCAAGGCACAGTGATACTTCAGTGAGTTGTTACTAAGATACTAAGATTCCATCGCATCGCACTGAAAAAACAAACACAGCTGGGGGGGAGGAATGTGCAGACAAAGCTGGACCTTCACAGGGAAATTGTAGTTTGCTGCTAGTCTACTGTACTGTAGTTACCCTCTGATTATGTACTCTTCAGGATATTCTCGGTTTCTCGGTTTCTGTTATCCACACCTGTGACTGTTTTGCTGTAAGCAATTAGATGTTTTCGAGATAGCGTGTTCTTTTAATCATGCCTATTTGTGATCACAGAAAGTGGGTGATGATGCGTACGTTTCTATGTGGTTTCATTATCTGAGTTATGATGTGGCAGGAACTCTCTCCAGCAATTCATTCTTGTGACTCACTTTGAACTTTGCCCGAAAAGCTGATGTGGCAATTTCCCCCTTTTCTCCATCTCTTTCACTTCATTCCAGTTGCTGCCACCCACTCCTTGCCTGCCGCTATACGTTTTCTGCAGGTTCCATTATTTTCAATTCATTTCTTTTCCTACACATCGTAGTTTCCAATGCTACAGCAGGCATTGTATTATCCCGTCTTCCTGATCAAGTGGCTTCACGTCAGGATTCCATCCTCTTGTCTGTCTTTGTAGAGTTGCCTTGTAAAAGCTGAACAGTCAGTGTTTACTGAGACTTTTCTAGACTGTTTCCGTTGTTAATCTTCGTGTTTGGTAAATCTAGGACATGATCACAGAGGACAGCCTAGTGCTGTCTGTTCAGCCCTTATATTTTCTTTTCCTTTGTTTGTACTTTTTCTGTTTGTTATACTAGGTGCATCGCCACCATATCGGAACTTTCCAAGCTTGTTCCTTTCCTTTCATTTTCAAAGTACCTGAGAAAAATTGTTTATGCGTTTGTGCTACATTTTTGCATTCTCTTATAATTAATCTGTTTTATTACGTCAAGCAGTTTACATCATAAACTGTCCTAAAAGAACACTCGCAATCTAATGTGAGTTTGGGACATTGTAGAACAGATGTAATTTTGCCTTCTTAAATTAGAAGGTATTTGCGATAATTCAGCTTTAATTGCGCGACTGAGGTCTCCCACAATGCACCACTGCTGAATATGCCAATTATCTCTATGCCCCTGAAGCCAGGCTTACATCCAGAACCGCTATTGTATAGTAAGCCTATAGCTTATAAAATTTACAGAGCAACATCAACCCAACATGCAGCCTGTATCAGACTGTTAGTCCTTTCTCAACCTCCCTAGCGTTCTGATTCCCGCAGCCGCAGGAGTTTTTTTTTACCCTAATTTTTTTTCTATCATGTAGCTAGCCTAGCACTATCTACATGATTCCCCCCTCCCTGCGGCGTCCCCCCAGCGTCGCTAATCGCCGCCAGCGCCCATGTACAACAGGAAATCCCGTTCTGAACGGGATTTCCTGTATGGGCTTCCCCGTCGCCATGGCGACGATCGAAATGACGTCATTGACGTCAGGGGGAGTCCCGATCCACCCCACAGCGCAGCCTGGCGGTGATTGGCCAGGCTGCGCACGGGGTCTGCGTCAGGGGCCCTCTTTCGCGGCGGGTAGCGGCGCATCGGCGGCAATCAGAACAAACACGCAGCTAGCAGCTGTCAGCAGTTGGAAACCACAGTAGTGGCAAATTGTTTGACTGCCTTTTGGGAGGAGGAGGGAGATAAAAATATATTTTTTTTTTATTATTTATGTATTTTTGTATCTGTGGTGAGCCCTGCTAATAATGTTGAAATTACTTTGTGTGACCCGGTACTCCGATACTGGATTGTTTATGAATGTACTGAAAATTTCACACATTTTATATATATATATATATATATATCACTATCATTCCAGGATGTGAAGATCTTTCGAATCTTGATATTAGGGGAGCTGGAGAGAGGACAGAGCCAGTTTCAGGGTCTCTGCTTTATTACACAATTACAAAGCAATGAGATCATCCCCAGCGAGTCTATGGCCAAGCTGCGACAGGTAAGAAGACATTTATTATATAAAGCAAGAATGCAGATTGACTTGTCACTTCTTTTGGTAAATTGACCTCACGTTCCATGCAGGGCTGGAGCTACCATAGGAAAAATTAGGCAATTGCCCCAGAGCCTGTAGGGGCCCCCAAGGTGTCCCTCCCCCATCTTAACGGCGCCTCTGCACAGTCTTTGGCAGAGTAGCATCTCATCTGTGCTGGCGGGGAGGTGTGGCACTACACTGACATAGACTCTGCAGGGCCCCAGGGACCACAGTTAAGTTGGGAGGTGATTGGGGGAGGGTCAGCAGCCAGCTCAGGGGCCCAGGAGGGAAATCTGGCTAATGACGCTTTTTGGTCGGGGGGGGGCAGGCTAATTTTGCCCTAGATCCCAATTGTTACTTGAACCGGCCCTGGTTCCATGAACACAGCCTATCCTTCATAAGGTATGTCAGGCTCTCCTGACCAGTGACAGTAAATTTTGGTGCCACAGATGTTTGGGCATCCCATATGGTATCTGCAATTAAGGGAAATTTGGGTGCTTGATAAAATAGCAGGCATCGGGGTCTCCCACTAAACAGTGGCAACAAATAGTGGGTGTAAAGCCGATCTTAATATGGGGCACTCAAGCTTCCAGGCATGCATGCAACCAGGGAGGTAAGTTATGGCTAGGCATCGGGGGTTAGGTGTTGGTAAGGGGTAGAGTTGAATAGGATTAGGCATCGGTGCTGGTAGGAGAGGGAGGGGTTGGTTAGGCATCATGGGGTGGGGGCCTATATGAGAATAGATTTAGCAATAGCAAGATATCAGTAACATTTACCAACATTTTACTATCAAAATTGCCATGGCCCAATAGAAGAACATCTGTAATTTTAACGGCTATTTCCATGGCACCCACTTTGCATGCAACCTCCTGACCTGTGTTCCATGTTAAAGTGCTGCAAATTTAGGGATATGTGTATCTAAAAGATTTTTTTTTTTCAATTGTTTGTGTTTGTGTATTATCCAGTGTTGAAAACGACCCATATTGTTTTTGACCACAAGGTCTAATTAGTGCTGCTTTCCCGAGTCTTTGTTTTGCCTTGATTATACAGTATCACAAAGAGATGACTGTTCTACGTGCTCAGGAAGCCTTAGAAGCAGATGATTGGTTCAGCAGCTGGAAGTTAGTAGTATTTAGAAAGTACTCAACTGCGGCATTGTCCATATTTTTCGCTTCGGAGCGAAGAATAGTTCTTTTTAACATTTCAACAAAAAGTTTAAAGAAACTTTGCCAAAGACAATCAAGCCTAAATGTAACCGCTGAAACTTGATTGGTTGCACGGAGTAACTTCTCCACTTTGGCTTTGCATGTTTGCACATTTTTGATGAACCAATTGCACGATTTGCAGTCTCCTCTAATTATCAGTAGAAAAGAAGATCTTACAAACTCGGCAGTGCAAACATGCAGTAAAGGTGCATAATAACGCATACAGAGTGTCCCCTTCAGAAACTGGGACTCAGTCTCTCGGGACATGTCACTAGGCTTCAGCCTCACTACGCATTCTGTTGCCATGGAAGTAGGAAGAGGGTCGACCGAGCGGCTTACAGTGAGCGCGGTATTTTGGTGATGCATTGGGCTGGCTGTACGTATGCTAGATTCTCAGCAGAGGCTGCCCCATCTGGCCACTTATGCTTGTGTACCAGCCTGAAGATAGAAATAGGTCTTCACTATTCCAGGATTTACCCAAAATAATTTTAGATAAAACCCTTGTAGCTTACCTGAGGTGACAGGGATAAGGAGGCTGAAATATTTATTTCCAATTCACATTACCTGACTGTCCTGCTGATCTGCTGCCTCGAATACTATTAGCCATAGACCCCGTAAAAAGCATGCCGGTCAGATATTTTTGACTGAGTTCTGACTGGATTAGCCACATGCTTGTTTCAGGTGTGTGATTCAGACACTGCCGATCCATGAAAGAGAAGCAGAATGGCAGGAAACTGGTATTGTTTAACTACCTTAAGACCGCCTCACGCCAATGGGCGTGACGGGTGGCAGCCCCAGGACTGCCTAAAGCCAATTGGCATCAAGTCCTGGGGCAGGCTGCGCACACATCTCCTGCTCGGAAGGCGGAGCTCCACCCCGCCTTCAGTCTCCAAGCGGCAATCGCCACTCGGAGACTGTTAGACGCCGTCTTTTCACTTAGTACAGCACTGCGATCCGCAGCATTGCTATACTGGGGACAGCTGTGTGTCACAGCTGTCCCCTCCATTGCCTCAGGAGTGATCAGCTGTCATAGGCCGAAGCCTATGACAACCGATCACAGTTATTGGCTGGCGGGGGGAGGGAGGGCGGGGTTTGAAAAAAAAAAAGCATAAACAGTGAAATTTATTATAAAAATAATGTAATAAATATTTACAAAAAAAAAAAATCTGAAGGGCGACCAGACCCCACCAACAGAGAGCTCTGTTGGTGGAGAGTAAAGGGGGGGGGGGGTCACTTGTGTGCGGAGTTGTGCGGCCCTGCAGCGAGGCCTTAATTTAAAGCTACAGTGGCCCATTTGTGGAAAAATGGCCTGGTCTTTAGGGGGGTTTAACACTGCGGTCCTCAAGTGGTTAAAAGAAAATAAATACGGCAGCCTCCAAATCGCTCTCACTTCAGGTGTGCTTTAAAGCAGCAATAAAAATGTTCATGGGCTCGACTGACTCAAAGCAATATTGAACTATTAAAGCTTATATAGTGATTCCAACATTAACATCAGTGTCACACAGAGCGTAGTTTTGGGGTGTCCCCGCTTCCTCAGGTGCTCCACCTCGGAAGTAACATCCCACCATACCACGCTGTGTGTACTCTTGGTGCTTTAAAGAGGAACTGTAGTGAAAATAACAGATGGGATAAAATTGCTTATTTTTTACAATATTCCTTTATAGATTATATAGTCAGTGTTTGCCCATTGCAAAATGTTTCCTCTCCCTGATTTACATTTGGAAATGTATCACTGGTGGTGACCTCTTCAGTTCTGCCAGGTGATCCATGTGGAATGTTTGTTTACTGAGCGTTCTGTGCACAGAGCGAGATATGACTTGCCTGACAGTTGGAAAAAGCTGTCATTTCCCACAGTGCAACAGGGTTCGCAGAAAGCAAACTGTCAGGACCATGGTCATGACATCACACTGTGGGAGGGGTTTCACCACAATATCAGCCATGCAGATGTCCTTGATGATCTGTTTGAGAAAATGTAAAGCTATCACATGGGAAAGAAGTATCGGCTACTGATTGGAATGTAGTTCAATCCTGGGTTACCAAAGTTCCTCTTTACAGCAGCCCAGCACTAAACTGATTGAGCACATATTGGAGTCCCTTGTTTGCACTAACATTATAACTGCAATTAGCCACTTGAGTTTATAGCTCCATGTTATAAAATCATATTCTGCAGACTGCCAGGATCCTGACTGTATGATTGTGCTTCTCTCTTTCTGATGCGTGCTTGGAGACCTGCATCAGTAGACAATGGTAAATAGTTGTAAGAGGCGTCAGTGTGATGATAAAAGAATTAAAAAACAGTTAAAGGGGCACTATGGCGAAAAAAATGTAAAATTTAAAATATGTGCAAACATAGACAAATAAGAAGTACGTTTTTTCCAGAGTTAAATGAGCCATAAATTATTTTTCTCCTATGTTGCTGTCACAGTAGGTAGTAGAAATCTGACAGATGCGACAGGTTTTGGACTAGTCCATCTCTTCATGGGGAATTTTCAGAGATTTATTTATTTTCAAAAGCACTTAGTGAATGGCAGTTGCTACGTCCAACTGCCAAAAAAAATGTGTAGTGAGCAGGGAGGCTGGCCAGCATCATTGTTTAAATTCTTTTTAGGGAATATCTTTACAAAAAATAGTCTTGCTGAGAATCCCCTATGAAGAGATGGACTAGTCCAAAACCTGTCGCTTCTATCAGATTTCTACTACCTACTGTAAGTAACAGCAACATAGGAGAAAAGTAATTTATGGCTCATTTTAATCTGGAAAAAACGTACTTCCTATTTGTCTATGTTTGCACATATTTTAAATTTTAAATTTTTTCACCATAGTGCCTCTTTAAAGGACACCTGAAGTGAGAGCAGATACAATCAGATGGATTGGGCATCTCCACCGACGACCAATCGTTTCCCTGATCCATCTGACCGAATGTGCAAGCATCATTTGTGGCGTCGGTAATGAACACAATCACGGCAAAACCTGCGCAAGTCAGTGAGGATGGAACGACTCAGACATGTTGGTCATTCAAAAAGAACAATTGCCACGGGTGGTGTGCGTCTTTAAACATGGTTTAACACATTTTCATTAAAAGATGTTGTGTGATATAGCAGGAAAAATCATTTGCTGCGCAAAATAACTTAGGAAAATTGCTTAATACTTTTAGCCAGAGTCCCCTCACTTTAGTTGCCCTTTAAAAGGAGGTGATCACACAAATGGTCACAATTTATTGAACTCCAAGACAATGTGTTTTGTCAATAGTAGGCCTTTCTACCTTAGGACAGATTAAGTGGCTGTAGACCAGAGGTACTCACAATCTGAACAGGATAGTTGAAAAATTACAAGATTGAATAGATTTATAGGTAACCCTGGGACGGAAGTAATAGTCCTACACATCAAGTGCTTGGAAAAGCTGGTTCGGTAAGCCCTTTGTAAAGATCTCTCATGGAACATACAAATGGAAGAAACCATTTACACTTTGACAAAAGGGACTTACAAGTATGTGGGACTTAAAGGGAACCTTAAGCTTCACTTACCTGGGGCATCTACCTCACGGGCTCCTCCGGTTTCCCACCGCCAGCTAGTTTCGTTTTTGCCGACTCCGAGTTGGCGGGCCGCCATGTGTACCTCTGCACGCGTTCCCACTGGTGCAGGAAGCTATTACGGACGTTAACACGTATATTTTTACGTGTTACAGGTGTTAACGTCCGCGATAGCTTCCTGCACCAGAGGGAACACGTGCAAAGGTATGCATGGCGGCCCGCCGACTCTAAGTCGGCAAAAACGAAACTAGCTGGCGGCGGGGGACCGGAGGAGCCTTGAGTGACTGCGAGGGCACAGGATGGCTGCAGGGGGCTGGTAGATGCCTCAGGTAAGTGAAACTTTTTTTTTGGGGGGGGGGGGGGGGTTAAGGTTCCCAATTTGAAGACATGTTCTATCACCCAGTTGGAAAGGAATACTCAGGTGGACACAAAACTATTCCACATGTCCATTTCATAGTGAATGAGAACCTGCAATGCCCCAAGGCTTGAAAAATAATTAAATGCTAAATATGTTCACTTCATGCATGTTTGGCTGAAACAACTGGGAACCATTGTTTTAGGTGAAAAAAAGTATAAAGTGTAGAGCTTGGGGCAGCTTTAAGCAGTAATCAGAATGCTTGTAGTGCAGACAGGCCTGATTTCTCCCAGAAGCTCAGTTTATAGATGTACCTGCTTGGGTTGGATATACAGGACACTGCATTATATGTATAATTTCAAACAATAAGACTCTTCCATTCAGAGGCTTTTGTTTTGCTACCAGTGTCTTTATGAAATATTATGCATTCTTATGAAATTGTGTGACTTAACTGAGGATTTTCAAGAGCACTGCAAAACTGGAACATTCTCAAGCTGATAAAAGAATTACAGGCATTTCCTGTCTCAGCAGAAGATAACCCTTCACCGTGTTAATTTAGGGAAAAATAAAAATGGTGGAATTTGTTTGTATATATGCAAACGGCTGAAGTCAGTAAAGTTGCTCTTAGCAGCCTTCAACTCTGTCATAAGTGATCTACATACCAACCTAAAGTAAACCTGAACTAAACTTTGATCATCTGATCCACTCTCTGCCATGTTCAACACCACTAAATAGCATTGCTTTACAAATGTGCATTGTGATCTAAAGTGGCTGGTAGGGATGATCAATGAGATGCAAATACTGCCGAAATTATGCAATTTTGTATGCAAATATATGCAGTTTGAAAAAGGGCCAATCAGTTTAAACCTGGGTTTAAATTGCTTGGTCCGTTTTCAAACGACATGCATTTGCATAAAAATGTGCATATTTTTGCATAAACTCTGAAGAATTCGCATATCTTTGATCAATCGCTACTGGCTCGACGTAGCTGCAGAATGAGCTGTCTCTGTTGCATTTTAGGGACCATCTTTGTTTCACTACATTCTGAAAAATCGTTACGTACATCTGCATCTGATAAGTTAACTTCTGCTTCTGATGTTTTCACATTAACCCTTTAGCAGACAATTTATTTAGAGGCTTGCAAGTGCTCCAGACCAATTTTATTTTAGCATATGTGTTCTTATTTGTTACACTTCCGTGCAGTAATTAGTACTGCTGTAATGTGTATTTATGGCCACTTGTCACTAGGGGGCAGTGTGAGACAATAACAAAGGACTTATGCTTTCAATTTCTATATTTTCTGCTCAATAGAGAGATCAAAGCATTCATAGAATTTACAGCACGACGAGTTCTGCCAACTGCAGTCAGAAACAGTGCACTTATTTAAAATGAGATAACTCTATTGAAGTTACTAAGGTAAAAACTGTTACAGCAAATGTTTTCTCTAATCTTATTAGACTTGCACCAGACAAATGAGTGTCTTCCAGCTACAAGCAAGCACATTGTGCTGGGCATGCGCAATCAAGGTCTGCGCATGCCCAGAAGCGGTTTGTGCATGGCTTTATTCCTCTATGCATGAGGGTTTCTTTCTAATGGGCATGTAAGTTTCCTGTTAGCTTCCAGAAGTTCAACTTCCAAATCTGCCTGTATTTGATCTCATTCCCGGCTTCTGCTGGTCTCTGAGCTCCAATCTGCACAAGTTATTCTTTAGATTCCATCTTCCAAGGTAAACATGATTGACAACTTTGTGCTTGTATCCCTCTGATCTATAGAAAAGTGTATGCAGAGCAGATAAACCGATGCAAGTGCGTGCTTACAGACGGAAACAAGAAACAGGAACACTTTATAGTTCGTGTTTTTTAAAACTGATTGTTTCCAAAACTATTTGTGAGCTGTCTCTTGAAAGACTGCAGTAATTGTGATTGATCTTTCCTTAACTGATTCCCGCTATATTCATGTGCTGTCTCTGCATACCCATCAAGTGTAATGGACTTTGCATTCAATATTAGCCTTGTCCTTTGATTAGGGAAATAAATGACTGTGGTTTTCTCGGTTTAAAATGCTGGTTAAAAAACCTACAGGCAATTTCAAGTTTGTAAACTTTTTTTTTTTTTTAAGGTGGTGGTTTCGGGGCAAGCTCAAACAGTTAAATAACAAAGTTGTATAGATGATAATTGCTGCCAGTGCTGAACCCTAACTTAAAGGAGAATTGAAGTGAGATGGATATGGAGGCTGCCATATTTATTTCCTTTTAAACTATTTCAGTTGCGTGGCAGCCCTGCTGATCTATTTGACTGCAGTAGTGTCTGAATAACACCAGAAACGCGCATGCCACTAATCTTGGCAGATCTGACAATAATGTCAGAAACACCTGATCTGCTGCAGGGTCTATGGCTAAAAGGCAGAGGATCCGCAGGATAGCCAGGCAACTGTCATTTGCTTTAAAAGGTAATAAATATGGCAGCCTCCATATCCCTCACTCTTCAGTTGTCTTTAAAATTTCCACACTGTTCTATCTACCCCTACTTTTCACTCTTGATGTTTCCCAGCACTTTTTCCTGCCTTGAACCTTAAACCTTCAGGGCCCATTTCCACTAGCAAAAGGATGCAATGCAATCGTCTCATTGGATCGAGCCGCAGGCATTTCCAGTTTACTTCCGGAAGTCCGGATGCTGCTGCCTGTAATTGCCTATCGGAATCAAATGCATGCTGCAATAATCTGCAACAAGCATCCGATTCTATTCCTGGGTCGCATCGCATCAGATCACATTGTAAAACTAGCAAGCCAATGGAAATTGCTCCTTTGGCTTGCATTTGTTTCAGGTCGGCTGCTCTCTGATGTGATGTGATGATCGCATCGGATCACGCTAATGGAAATCAGCCTTAAACCGTACTGCAGTCTTAACCTTTTTACCCCCCTATGGAGTTACATCTAAACACGGTGGTTGCCATACTAGGATGTGACATTTTGTAGGGTTTTTTGCCATCGGGTAACACTACAAACAATCATTAACCCTCTGAACTCATGACATTCACATCAAACTGGAACACTAGAAGCATTAAAATTAATTGGGTTGCAAGAGAAGTAGTGCAGTTTCTTTGAACTGCCCTTCAGGTGATGCCACTCTCAGTGGTAAGAGCTGGATTCTGGGCAGTACGTAGTTTATGGAGTTTCTGTCAGTGACAGTGTGCTGATGTGTCTTCTGAAGGTTTTCACCAGGGTGAGCCAGGAACATTTTATTAGACAAGACATCCAACATTTACCTTGCGCTTTTCTCCTGACTAACTAAAAGCGCTCCAGGGCACGCTCCACGGGCGCCCTGGGTCATTAAAAAACCTTGCCAAAGACAACTTACCTGCTTGAGCAGGGATTTGAAACCTCCTCAAAGACACAAACCCTACATGAAAGGCAATAGCCTTTACCACTATGCTATTCAGCTGACGGTAATGGGCTAGTGCACAGGAATTTCACTACTTCTCACAGTGGCCACTAGATGGTACACTAGAATTCCCATTGGTTACTTTGGGGGGTGGGGGACCGGGGAGGGGCCTTTCCTCAAAAGCAGCACAAGCTCCTTCACTGTGTGAAAACTGTGGCACTGTAAACCTGTACACAGAGGCACAATGGAAGCCCTAACTGCTGCCTGATTCCATTTTCAAGTTAGATTATTTGTGGAATGTTTAAGAGGCCATGTATCATGCACTTGGAGCAATAAGTTTAATTGGAAACTCATTAACCACTTCTCTACCACAGGTTTTTTCCCCTTCAAAAGCTCTTCCCATTCATTCGGTAATAACTATCACTAATTATAACACTGAAATGATCTATACATTATTTTTTACAGGAAAAACTAGGCTTTCTTTGGGCAGTACTTTATGCTAAGAATTATATTATTTTATACTGATTTGACAGGGAAGAAGAAGAAAAAAATGAAAAAAATCACCATTTCTCAGCTTTCAGCCATTGTAGTTTAAAAATAAATTGTGCTATTGTAGATAAAACAGACACATTTTATTTGCCAATTTGTCCCGGTTTTTACAATGTTTAAATTGTGTCCCTAGTACAAAGTATGGCGATAATATTTTATTTTGGGTTAGGGGTGAAGGAGTTTCAAAAATAATGAAAATGTGCTTCATGTTCCTATGGTAAGTGAATAATGGTGTATTTGGAAGTAGTTTTACTTTTTGGCCACAAGATGGTGCTATACGTACTCAGTTTTCTAAAAATAGAAAACAGAACCAACTATTTATATGTGTTTATAGGTGTTTGTAAATAAGGACGTAGAAAAGCGTGGCAGAAGTTGCTAAGTGGTTAAAAGTAAGAAGTCTATAATCGGAAAATAATGAATTGGTAATAGAATAAGATACTGCAGATATTTGTGGATGCCTCAGACCTTCTGCTTCATAACCTTATAAATGCTTTTTTTCCCACACAGAAAAATCCTAACACAATACGTCAAGCAGAAGAGATGAGAGGTACAGAGAATTTGCAGATGGAGGTTGCGGTAAATTTTACTAAAGGTATCCAGCTGAGTTCCCACCTCCACAACATCTGCTCCGAAGCCAGAGAAGCAATCTATACACAGCAGGAAGACGTGCAAGCCTGGCTAAAGAAAGGTAAACCTGAACTCATCATGACACTGTGTTATTGAGAAAATATCCTCCTTATTTCACCACATGGTTGTATTACTAAAACTGTCAGAATAACTCCATCAATTCAGAATTCCATGAAACGGAGTGTGTGATATGTGTAATGATCTCATTTAAACTTCTGCCTTCACCGCAACCATCTGTGAATTAGACTACATCCAGGTTGGAGGTGGTTTTATCGTAAAATCCCTCTTTCCCAATATTAAAGTTTGACCCTACTAAAGTTACAGCGTACCCAGCAAGCTCACGGTGATCGAGAACTCCTAGTGCATCACAGGTGGCCAGCTCCTCATTGCCTACAGCAGGCAACCTCCTTGCACCCCACTTCCTACCACTCCTGGCCAAGTAATGATTTGGAGCTCAGTGGCATACCTAGGGACTTTGACACCCGGTGCCGATTATTAACAAATTCCCTCCCCCCCTCCCCAAAAAAAAAAATAATAGGTGTGTTTATGGGTGGGGGCACTAAATGTGTCCCAGCTGCAGCACAGCAATCGTTCTCTCTACTCAACCTGCTGCTGTACACATTCACTCACTGCAGGCTGTGTGTAGAGAGCGAGGAGACACATTGCCCACAGGACAGGAAGGGGGTGAGGTGCTAGTGCAGGAATTAGTACAGTCCCCTGCACTGCCTGCTGCTATTTTACCAAATGTTGCCCAAAACTATGAGAAAATGTCCCAGGTGGAAGAACACAGTGGCTGAGCACCACAGTGGCACCCCTAGCCATGACTGAGAACCTGCAGCCCTATGGTAGGTATGCCACTTGTGGAGCTTATGGGATGGGTCAGACTGATCCACGTTCCAGCCATGCCTTACTAGTGACTGACAGCCAATAGATGACCAGGGAGGTATGGGAATCCACCTCAATGTGGATCTCATGGGATTGGGATTTGTCTGGAAAGGATGTGTGGAAATAAAAGAACAGGAGGAGGAGAAAGCTGCATGCTGTTAATAATGACAGTTTGGGGACCTGTTAGCCATTGCAGCTGTAAGTATACACTTTAATATGGTAAAATGGCCCAGTTTTGCAAATCCTTTTTTTTTCTGTATGCACATTTTTCAAATGGTTGCATTTCTATGAAAAACCTCAGAAAGGGGGAAGCCTCTGGATCCTAATGAGTCTTCCCCCATCCTTCTCCATTCCAGCGCTGTCGGCCACCAAAGATCCTCCGGGGATCCAGGAAAATAGCAAACCTGTGTGAGCCATGTGCTGGCATAGTAGTGGTTTTCCTTCAGGCCCAGGTGGAAAGCCCGATCGTATCCACTGTACTGCAGGCGCAGACACCACGGGCTTGCGCAGTAGAGCGGATTCGTGGTGCTTTGCTCCAGAATCATAACGGTCCTGTGTGAGCTTCCTGCAGGTGCAGTAGAGGTTTTTCTTCAGGCTCAGGTGGACATAGCCAAGCCTGATCGGATCCCATCAACTCAACTGCACCAGCACAAGGCTCACACAGGATTGTTATGATTCTGAAGCCCCGGGGGATCTTTAGTGGCTGACAGCGCTGGAATGCAGGAAGACCGGGGAAGACTCATTAGAATCTAGAGGCTTCCCCCTCCCAAGGTAATTACCTCATAGGAGCACTTTTTTATCTTACAGAACACGTTTAGAGCTTGATAAAATGTTAAAGCAATAGTAAATGTGTGGAAATCATTTTGAAACCATGTATCATGTAGTGTACTATTAAAATGAATGTGTACCGCTTTAAAAATAAAAAAGTCAGATACTCACCTAAGGATAGGGAAGGCTCGGTCCTAATGAGCCTTCCCTCTCCTCTCCCGGTGCCCGGTCCCGCGCAAGATCCCCCGTAGCAGTATTCGACCAGTTCGGTCAAATACTGCCACTTCCGCTGCCGAAGGGATGTTTCGGAAGCCTTCGGGAGTACTCGGACTCCCGAACACGGGCCGCTCCATAGTACGCATGCGCGAGCGCCCTCTATGATGCAATCACGCGTGAGTAGTATGGAGCGGCCCGTCTTCGGAAGCCCGAGTGCTCCCGAAGACCTCCGAAGTCCCTGCGGTGGCGGACGCGAACGGGGGAGCCAGCGCAGCACCGAGGGCACCGGGAGAGGAGAGGGAAGGCTCATTAGGACCGAGCCTTCCCTCTCCTTAGGTGAGTATCTGACTTTTTTATTTTTACAGCGGTACCCATTGGCTTTAAATATTTCTGTGTCAGGGGGTACTTGAGATAAACTTTACCATATCAGTACGGGGTTACCATATCAGGTGGTACAACCATATCAGTACAGAGTTGCCATATAAGGTGGTACAACCATATCAGTACAGAGTTACCATATAAGGTGGTACAACCATATCAGTACGGGGTTACCATATAAGGTGGTACAACCATATCAGTACAGAGTTGCCATATAAGGTGGTACAACCATATCAGTACAGAGTTACCATATACGGTGCTACAACCATATCAGTACAGAGTTACCATATAAGGTGGTACAACCATATCAGTACGGGGTTACCATA
Source organism: Hyperolius riggenbachi (assembly GCF_040937935.1). Classification (NCBI taxonomy): domain Eukaryota; kingdom Metazoa; phylum Chordata; class Amphibia; order Anura; family Hyperoliidae; genus Hyperolius; species Hyperolius riggenbachi. Next base: position 287,836,501 of record NC_090651.1, read on the forward strand.
TAAGGTGGTACAACCATATCAGTACAGAGTTGCCATATAAGGTGGTACAACCATATCAGTACAGAGTTACCATATAAGGTGGTACAACCATATCAGTACGGGGTTACCATATAAGGTGGTACAACCATATCCGTACAGAGTTACCATATCAGGTGGTACAACCATATCAGTACATAGTTGCCATATAAGGTGGTACAACCATATCAGTACAGAGTTACCATATCAGGTGGTACAACCATACCAGTACAGAGTTACCATATCAGGTGGTACAACCATATCAGTACAGAGTTACCATATATGGTGGTACAACCATATCAGTACAGAGGTACCATATAAGGTGGTACAGCCATATCAGTACAGGGGTTACCATATCAGGTGGTACAACCATATCAGTACAGAGTTGCCATATCAGGTGGTACAACCATATCAGTACAGAGTTACCATATACGGTGGTATAACCATATCAGTACAGAGTTACCATATAAGGTGGTACAACCATATCAGTACAGAGTTACCATATCAGGTGGTACAACTATATCAGTACAGAGTTACCATATCAGGTGGTACAACCATATCAGTACAGAGTTACCATATCAGGTGGTACAACCATATCAGTACAGAGTTACCATATCAGGTGGTACAACCATATCAGTACAGAGTTACCATATATGGTGGTACAACCATATCAGTACAGAGTTACCATATAAGGTGGTACAGCCATATCAGTACAGGGGTTACCATATCAGGTGGTACAACCAGATCAGTACAGAGTTACTATATAAGGTTGTACAACCATATCAGTACAGAGTTACCATATCAGGTGGTACAACCATATCAGTACAGAGTTACCATATAAGGTGGTACAGCCATATCAGTACAGGGGTTACCATATCAGGTGGTACAACCATATCAGTACAGAGTTACCATATCAGGTGGTACAGCCATATCAGTACAGGGGTTACCATATAAGGTGGTACAACCATGTCAGTACAGAGTTACCATATCAGGTGGTACAACCATATCAGTACAGAGTTACCATATAAGGTGGTACAACCATATCAGTACAGAGTTACCATATCAGGTGGTACAACCATATCAGTACAGAGTTACCATATCAGGTGGTACAACCATATCCGTACAGAGTTACCATATCAGGTGGTACAACCATATCAGTACAGAGTTACCATATATGGTGGTACAACCGTATCAGTACAGAGTTACCATATAAGGTGGTACAGCCATATCAGTACAGGGGTTACCATATCAGGTGGTACAACCATATCAGTACAGAGTTACCATATCAGATGGTACAACCATATCAGTACAGAGTTACCATATCAGGTGGTACAACCATATCAGTACAGAGTTACAATATCAGGTGGTACAACCATATCCGTACAGAGTTACCATATCAGGTGGTACAATCATATCAGTACAAAGTTACCATATCAGGTGGTACAACCATATCAGTACAGAGTTACCATATCAGGTGGTACAACCATATCAGTACAGAGTTACCATATCAGGTGGTACAACTATATCAGTACAGAGTTACCATATCAGGTGGTACAACCATATCAGTACAGAGTTACCATATAAGGTGGTACAACCATATCAGTACAGAGTTACCATATAAGGTGGTACAACCATATCAGTACGGGGTTACCATATAAGGTGGTACAACCATATCAGTACAGAGTTGCCATATAAGGTGGTACAACCATATCAGTACAGAGTTACCATATACGGTGCTACAACCATATCAGTACAGAGTTACCATATAAGGTGGTACAACCATATCAGTACGGGGTTACCATATAAGGTGGTACAACCATATCAGTACAGAGTTGCCATATAAGGTGGTACAACCATATCAGTACAGAGTTACCATATAAGGTGGTACAACCATATCAGTACGGGGTTACCATATAAGGTGGTACAACCATATCCGTACAGAGTTACCATATCTGGTGGTACAACCATATCAGTACATAGTTGCCATATAAGGTGGTACAACCATATCAGTACAGAGTTACCATATCAGGTGGTACAACCATACCAGTACAGAGTTACCATATCAGGTGGTACAACCATATCAGTACAGAGTTACCATATATGGTGGTACAACCATATCAGTACAGAGTTACCATATAAGGTGGTACAGCCATATCAGTACAGGGGTTACCATATCAGGTGGTACAACCATATCAGTACAGAGTTACCATATCAGGTGGTACAACCATATCAGTACAGAGTTGCCATATCAGGTGGTACAACCATATCAGTACAGAGTTACCATATACGGTGGTATAACCATATCAGTACAGAGTTACCATATCAGGTGGTACAACTATATCAGTACAGAGTTACCATATCAGGTGGTACAACCATATCAGTACAGAGTTACCATATCAGGTGGTACAACCATATCAGTACAGAGTTACCATATCAGGTGGTACAACCATATCAGTACAGAGTTACCATATATGGTGGTACAACCATATCAGTACAGAGTTACCATATAAGGTGGTACAGCCATATCCAGTACAGGGGTTACCATATCAGGTGGTACAACCAGATCAGTACAGAGTTACTATATAAGGTGGTACAACCATATCAGTACAGAGTTACCATATCAGGTGGTACAACCATATCAGTACAGAGTTACCATATAAGGTGGTACAGCCATATCAGTACAGGGGTTACCATATCAGGTGGTACAACCATATCAGTACAGAGTTACCATATCAGGTGGTACAACCATATCAGTACAGAGTTACCATATCAGGTGGTACAACCATATCAGTACAGAGTTACCATATATGGTGGTACAACCATATCAGTACAGAGTTACCATATAAGGTGGTACAGCCATATCAGTACAGGGGTTACCATATCAGGTGGTACAACCATATCAGTACAGAGTTACCATATCAGGTGGTACAACCATATCAGTACAGAGTTGCCATATCAGGTGGTACAACCATATCAGTACAGAGTTACCATATACGGTGGTACAACCATATCAGTACAGAGTTACCATATCAGGTGGTACAACTATATCAGTACAGAGTTACCATATCAGGTGGTACAACCATATCAGTACAGAGTTACCATATCAGGTGGTACAACCATATCAGTACAGAGTTACCATATCAGGTGGTACAACCATATCAGTACAGAGTTACCATATATGGTGGTACAACCATATCAGTACAGAGTTACCATATAAGGTGGTACAGCCATATCAGTACAGGGGTTACCATATCAGGTGGTACAACCAGATCAGTACAGAGTTACTATATAAGGTGGTACAACCATATCAGTACAGAGTTACCATATCAGGTGGTACAACCATATCAGTACAGAGTTACCATATAAGGTGGTACAGCCATATCAGTACAGGGGTTACCATATCAGGTGGTACAACCATATCAGTACAGAGTTACCATATCAGGTGGTACAGCCATATCAGTACAGGGGTTACCATATAAGGTGGTACAACCATGTCAGTACAGAGTTACCATATCAGGTGGTACAACCATATCAGTACAGAGTTACCATATAAGGTGGTACAACCATATCAGTACAGAGTTACCATATCAGGTGGTACAACCATATCAGTACAGAGTTACCATATCAGGTGGTACAACCATATCCGTACAGAGTTACCATATCAGGTGGTACAACCATATCAGTACAGAGTTACCATATATGGTGGTACAACCGTATCAGTACAGAGTTACCATATAAGGTGGTACAGCCATATCAGTACAGGGGTTACCATATCAGGTGGTACAACCATATCAGTACAGAGTTACCATATCAGATGGTACAACCATATCAGTACAGAGTTACCATATCAGGTGGTACAACCATATCAGTACAGAGTTACAATATCAGGTGGTACAACCATATCCGTACAGAGTTACCATATCAGGTGGTACAATCATATCAGTACAAAGTTACCATATAAGGTGGTACAACCATATCAGTACAGAGTTACCATATCAGGTGGTACAACCATATCAGTACAGAGTTACCATATCAGGTGGTACAACTATATCAGTACAGAGTTACCATATCAGGTGGTACAACCATATCAGTACAGAGTTACCATATAAGGTGGTACAACCATATCAGTACAGACTTACCATATCAGGTGGTATATGGTGACCACAGGCTATCAAAAAGGGTACATACCAATGACTTGTTAAGAAACACAGATCTAGGACCATAGAAACTATGCCACTGGAAATGCAATTTTATAAATAAATCTCATTAGATCTCAATAGACAATTGGAGATACATGTCCTGTGAAATCACAGCTTTATCAATCTACCCACAAAATAAAACTTCAGGCTAGGTGCACAGTGGTCAGTTGCATAACTTACACGTTGTGACTGTGAACTGCAATGGAGACTGGCCATAGACTTTATTCTAGCTGGCTGCATGCAGACTTTGTATTAATGTGATCAGTTACAATGCAGTACTGTGAACATGCCCATAAAATTGTATGGGCAGGGAGCTGACCTGCAGAATTTTTCTGAAACTCAACTGACCATTGTGAACAGGGCCTCAAACACATATGTGGGTCCGGTGTCTTCACAGTTTACTGAATAAGTGTTCCAGTAGCAGATACGGCTCCAAATACTGCATCCCAGATATAGAGGCAGCTCTGCTGGGAATATAAATCCCATCTGGAATGAGTACGTACATGTCAGCAGCACAATAGTGCATTATTGCTTGTGTAAACAAGCTATTTCTAATTGCCATTAGCAACAAATCCTGTCCCCCATTGCTTTCATGTGGCTTCCTTTTGTGTCTAGTCACTGCCAGAGTTTTGGTGGACATTACATTATTGTATGCTTTAGATGGGACGTGTAATTTCTAATCAGCCAGGTCATGACATGCTGAAGCCAGAATTTGGATAGTCCCTTGTTTTCAATAAATGGTCTCCTCAGTAGATATAACGAGCAGTAAAGCTAAATTTTGATAGAAGCTATAATGAGCTGTACACACTCGGAAAAAAATCAAAATGTAAAGAATAGTGTGCTACAGTTTCTGAGCAGGGATCTCAGCTTATAGGAAGAGTCTTATAAGTCTAAGAGCACTTAGTGCTGTTAAAGAGGAACTTTAACCAAGGACTGAACTTCATTCCAATTAGTAGCCCCCTTCCCATAAGGAATCGTTACCTTTTCTCGAATAGATCATCAGGGGAGGGTCTGTATGGCTGACATTGTGGTGAGCCACCTCCCACAGTGTGATGTCATGACCATGGTCCTGACAGATTGCTGTCTGTGAACCTCATTGCATTGTGGGAAATAACTGTTTGTTTTTTTCCAACTGCCAAGCAAGCATTATCTCCCTCTGTGCATAGAACTCTCAGTAACAAACATTCTGATGTCACCACCTGTAATAAATGTCAGAATGTAAATCAGGGAAAGGAAAGATTTTACAATGGGCAAACACTGACTAAATAATTTATAAATAAATATTGTAAAAAAAAAAAAAAAAAGCAATTTTATTTGTTATTTTTACTACAGGTCCTCTTTAAATTTAAGAGGGTTTATACTTTTTCCACATGTAATAAGGTAGCTCAAAAAATATGAAAATAAATTACATAATAATGTGAAAACTGTACAACGTATGTACTTTGGTTCTGTTTGTTTAGTATTACACTTTGTTTAAAGTGTTAGCGTACTTCAACCTAAGTGTACTTCCAGTAGCATAAAATGAGCTTCCGATCAATAATGCAATATACTTCTATTATTGATTTAACTCTCATTTGCCATTGTTTACATTGCTCACATGACTCCAGTCACCTGTGTATGTGTGTTTGCTGAAGAGCTGGGGAGAGCTGGAAAGTGGTGTACAGAAGATAGATTATGCACAAAGGGAGCAGCAGTCTGAACAGTTAAATACAAAGGTGGGAAGAGGAGCTAAATGATAGATAAAACAATGTTAACAGCTAAAATATTAAAGGGATATGCGACTTACCTCAATGACACATTCATACACATATGAAGTGTAATTACGTACAGGCAACGCATTTTGTGGGTCCAACACCCCCTTCCTCAGGCCAAATACAGTGCCAGAAATGTATCTAGAGCCAAGAACAGAGCACCTCAACATTTGGTCCCCCGTTGTTTCTGTGTTCTTCTTTTTATGGTGTTAACAGTTAACAGTTAAATGTGCATTTTCCACAGCTTATTACATTTGCAACCCTATTCCGATGTTTTTTTTTCTATTTACAGTTCAGCATTTTTTGTATGCATTCTTTTTGGCGTGATTTTCATGTGATCATTGGTTTTCACAGAGTGATTGCATTTGCATTTTTTCCAATTATTCATTAAAAAAAAAAAAAGATAATCGCATAGCATCGCATTAGGTTTGCGGTTTTCTTTCGCTCCCATAGACTCCAACCAAAACACAGGAAAATGCAGCGGGCACAACATTTGCATTTGGGGTCAAATTGAATTTCATCAATGGAAACCGAGCATTATGATTTTAATGATAACTATGGTGCCCTAACATTTTGTGAATCGCAAACAAGCTGTAAAATGCAGCAAATTGCACACAGTGGAAAGCGATCCTTACATTACCTTTTTGTAGAATGGATCAGCACACTTGTAGTTTGTTGTTTTTTTAGTATAGACACAGAGTATTTCAGCTTATTCTATACATATAGGGGGGGACATGTCAGGGGGGTAAAATGAATGATGTAAGAATACTTCATTGAGGATCGCTATGCCATTTTAAGACATTTCAAGCACATTTAAAATGGTATGAAACTAAATTTTTTGCTCTAAAACATTGACGGAAAAAATTATTATAAAACATACAAAGTGTGATCTAATGTCATTTGAAAGCATATTTACACTTCACTGAAGCTAATTGATAACCTTTCCAGCTCCATGACAAATGATCAGATTATCTTGTAATTAAGTGATTTCTGTGCAAACAAAGTAAAGAAAGTTCACTGCCTCCCTCCTGGATACGACAGAAGATTTGTCTGAATTTTTTTACATAGCTCCGTACAGTTCAAGTACAGCTAAAGTATAATTTTGGATGTGAAAGTCAGTTTTATCAATTAGCTAATGAGTGAAGTACAGGTATGAGTATTAACACTTCTAGTAACTTCAAAACTATCTTTTTTTTTTTTTCCAATTTTGTTGGTGTTTAATGCCTTAGACCAGGGCATCCCAACCCCGTCCTCAAGTACCACCAACAGTGCATGTTTTGTGGACATCCACAAAGCTAGTTAAAGGCATCATCAGGGAAGAATCAAAAATCAGCGTTACACACCTGGGGCTTTCTCCAGCCCCTTGCAGCCGCCTGTCCCATGCTGACTGCTCCATTCCCTGCCACCGACCCGGGCTCCCCGCACTCTGTTCAAGGTCGGCCTTACTGCGCCTGCGTGAAGTGCCGCGGTCAATCATGGCCACGTTGTCCGCGGCGCTTCACGCAGGCGCAGTAAGGACGACCTCGAGGTTGGCCTGAACAGCCTGCAGGGAGCCCGGGATGGCGGCGGAGAGTGGAGCGGTTAGCGTGGGACAGTCGTCTGCAAGGGGCTGGAGAAAGCCCTAGGTGAGTAACGCTGATTTTTTTTTTTTTTTCTCCCGGATGATTCCTTTAATCAGTTTTACTGAGACACAAATTACTTCACGAATTACCTTGTGGTTTTCTGCAAAACAAGTACTTTGGCGGTAGTTGAGGACAGGGTTGGGAAGCCCTGCCTTAAGGTGCGTACACACATGCGACTATAGTCGTTTGTAATGATCGTTCCCCGATCTTGACCGACGATCGTTAAAAAAAATGAACCACCGACTATTAAGGCAAACGACGAACGAGCCAAATCGCTACAAAAGAAAGTTCTGTCTCGGCGGATTTTAACCAACGACGATCGTTTGCAAAAGTAGTACATCGTTGGAAACGGTCGTTCGTACTAGGCTTGACATGCGCATTTCACTATTTCTCTGTAAAATTTTTCATTTTTATGCGCAGGCGCAATAGTTGCTTTACGTGATGTAACGTTCGTTCTAACGATCAGATCGTTACACACCTTTTAAAACTATCTTTACTTAGGTCGTTCTTTCACCAATTAAAAGTTCGTTCGTCGTTCTCAACGAACGATCGTTGTCGCATGTGTGTACGTAGCATTAGACCATAGATGAATTTGTAGCTTTATCCTACTTTAAAGCAGACCTAAATTCTTCCACGGGAAAGGAGGAAAGCACTGAAAAGTCCCACCCTGTGTGTATTTAGAGATAAACGCCTGTCTAATTCTCCCTCATCTGCTTATAATGAGCCACTGTAATTTGAGCTGTCAGCTCTGTCTGATATGTGCCAAGGGTGCTGTGCTGTATATAAATACAGGAGATTAACGGTTTCTCTCCTCCCATGAAACCAGGAAGTAACCACTCTGCAAAATCTCAGGAGTTCGGTTTGCTGCAAAAGAAAAAGTTTTTTTTTTTCTCGTCCAGAAAGGCCGAACTGGTTAAAGATTATGCTATTGCTTATCTTTCAGAGCAGACAGGAAATTCTGTGTTTAGAGCCGCTCTAAAGTGGCCCTGAACTCTTGCAAAGTACAGAAGAAAAACAGAGAGAAATGCACCATGTGTATTTAGATAGTTTAGCCTGTCTAATTCCTCCTTATCTATGACTTATCAGAAGTTGTAACTTCACTGTTCTCCCCAGGCTCTTTTAGCCGGGTGCTACACCCGGCTAGTTTTGGCGAGCACCCGGCTGTCATCGGCTCACCTCCTACTCTGCTGTAAGCAAAGTTATGCAGAGAAGTGCCGGCCCTGCATTTTCTCATCTCGCCGCACCCGGCTACTTTTTCATGCCACTTGGCTGGAACAAATTTCTGGGGAGAACACTGAACTTTACTCCTTTTACTATGTCACCTGACTGCCTCAGCAGAGATCTCATTTGGAAACAAAGAATTTTAACTAAAGGAATCTGCTTCCATGAAAGCAGGAAGTAGAAGCCCTGTTTAACCACTCCCCCTCCACTGGGGTGAGTAACTACATCCCTGCAAATTCACATAACTTCTTGCAGAGGCGTAGCTACTACGTCCCTCCCTGCCGTGCACTCCCGCTCGCTCCCCCCCCCCCCCCCCTCCTTACTACCACCGATCGTTTGCCGGGAGAACCTTGCCCCGTGTGAATGAACGCCACAGTCTATTACTTACACATCCATGCATAACTTCCTCTTTGTGTAGTAATACTGCGCATAGGCAAGCTATGTGCGAGGGCATCTTGGGGAAATATTTTAAATGTTGCAATAACCAGTACAACTGGGCAAATAAAATGTGTGGGTTTTAATTAAGGTAGCATGTATTATTTTAAAGCTAATGATAAATGAAGCAAAATTAGCAAAAAGTATCCCCTCCCCCAAAGAAAGCCTAATTGGTGGCAAAAAGAAACCACCAAGATATAGATTTTGTTGTGATAAGTAGTAATTAAAAAGTTATAGGCGAGTGAATGGAAGGAGCAATGACAGGTGAAAATTGCTCTGGTTTTTAGGGGAAAAAACCTTGGAGGGGAAGTGGTTAAAGGTTATTATGCTGTTGTGTATCTTTTAGATCAGAGAGGAAGTTCTGGGTTTATGTCCGCTTTAAATAGAAGTACACAATTTAGAGAACAGACACTACGGAGGGATTAAAAAATAGTAAAATACAATATAAAGAAATGGGGAATACAAGCTAGGGGATATATGAATTCATAGCATTGTAGTGGTTTTTGTTGTAGTTATAAGGGGAGATAGCCCTGCCCAAAATGAGCTTACAGTCTAAGGGTAACTTAAAGGGGAACTGAAGTAAGAGGTATACGGAGACTGCCATATTTATTTCCTTTTAATCAATACCCGTTGCCTGGCAGCCCTGCTGATCCTCTGCCTCTAATACTATTAGCCATAGCCCCTGAACAAGCATGCAGCAGATCAGGTGTTTCTGACTTTAAAGTCAGATCTAACAAGACTAGCTGCATGCTTGTTTCTGGTGTTATTCAGATACTGCTGCAGAGAAATAGACCAGCAGGGCTGCCAGGCAACCGGTATTCATTAAAAGGAAATAAATATGGCAGCCTCCATATACCTCTTACTTCAGTTCCCCTTTAAGAGCCTGATAACCGAAAACCAAATGATGTGTCTGCTTTGCACTCATCCTGCACCCTGTTCTAATATCGTCTGTTGGATGTAATGGTGAGTATTGCTGAAACCTCCATCCCTGCCTGACAGTGTTGCTAACAGTAGTAGATTGGACAGAAATATGTGTTTTATTGCATCACACAACCATCTCACATAGCCTCAGCATTACCATGTTAGGATCCATGGACACAGCTGGGTTTCGTTTTGGTTTTACAGCTCAGTTTGTCATTGCTTTTCTCAGCACAGGTAGCTGCTGGAACTAGAGAAGTCTAATAGGAGAAACCAGTTCATGTGCAAAGATCCTTAGAGCAGCATATGGTGATGTACCGGCTTGAGAAAGGAAAACAAATAAAGGAAGCAGATGAATTCTGCAGTTTTGTTGTACAGCGTGTATAAGCAGACTAAACACAACATGTCCCTTTACACGGTGTTTAGACTTTGCAGCATTTGTCAAATACTGATTTTACTGTGGTCTCCAGATGTCTGGAGAAGATTACTTGTCTTTGCCAATATTGCTAATTTTTTTTCCCCTATTAGGGCTGGAATTTGGATTTATGACTTTTCAGCATCCACTTTCTCGGTAGTTATAGGTCATTGTCAGGCACGCAGGCACAAACCTTTTCCTAGACTTGTGTAGACCAGGGGTGTCGCACTCAATCACATAAAGGGCCAAAATCTAAAACGTAGTCTAAGTTGTAGGCCAAATTGTTAATCAAGATTTAACCTTTATTAAGCAGTCTCGAGCTAAGTGGCGCATCTATGATGACGGTTGGGGGCCTGATTCTCCCCCTTCTACAGAGTAGCGCAGTGTAGCAGTTTGCTACATATGTGCCTCCAGTGTTGCTTCGGGTCTCCTCTGATCTCCCTGACAGCCATATGTGCTAAGCTGCATATCTCTGGCTCCAAATACATGTCCCGAGATATGGTAGTAGAACTGAGACCCGACACATTGCTGGAGCAGGTAGATGTTACACCCATCTGCTGCGCTACTCTATAATGTGGGGAGAGGGTGGAAGGGAGAGGAGGTGTGTGTTTTTTCAGCCACATGAGGAGGTTTGGATCCCAGGAGGGGGCCCCATGCAAATATTGCTGTGGGGTCCTCTGGGTTGTTGCTGCACCCCGGCTCAAACTGACAGTTTTAACCTGAAACTGTCACAGACCTACTCCTCTGGGTGGGAAGGCAGTGTGCTGTTCTTTCACTGCTTACAATGATGCACATTTGAAGCTCTCAAGGGCCACGTAAAATGGCTAGCGGGGCTGCATTCGGCCCGCAGGCCTTTAGTTTTACACCTGTGATGTAGACCCTCAGGTGTAAAGCTTGCTTTCCTCTCTGTGCAAGCTCCTTGATGAGTCCGTGTCAAATTATTATAAGTGCCTGGTCAAGTTCCCCATTCATTAGGCGCTCCTGTTCCATAGACTTCCACAGATATACACTGTAATCTTAATGCTTCAGCCTGTGCTGTATACTCTTGTGCCCTGAACAGAAACTGCTACAACTTAGCTTGAATCCACTGCCAGCTATATCCGCTGAACAACTTCAGATCACATGACTAGAGGTGAGCAGCTGGTTCTTTTACAAAATTAATCATGAAACAGAATATCTGTTTCCATCTTGGTGAGATTTCTACAGATGTTCCTTTTTTAAAAAATTCATAATTCTGTCCCAAATACTACTGCAGTGACATCCTGTCAACTGAATTTTTCCAGGCATTGCTTCCTCTCCTTTCAAATCCCATCCTATTCATACCTAGACCTCTGGCAGTTGTGCCACCTGAGTTTTCAGAAACGGAAGGATAGTTTGTGCATGTGTAGTTGTCTTGTACGATATCGGGGTGTACTCCTTTCACCCCTGAGGCGGGCACCTTGTGCAGAGGAGCTACACCGCTTTCAAACCATGGCAAGGCCCTTTGTCCAAGTGGTGGGTACAACAAGCCTCTTCTCCACCTCCAATGCCCAGGAGGAGGTGGAGTTCTTTACCGACACGTCACTAGCCTGCAGGCTAATATTGCTCTCTGTTAATATGAAGGTGGCCAGAGGGACAATGCTGTGCACCATAAAGGGTGAGAACAATAGTGTTGGGCCATGCTCTGATGAGATTATCTGATAGGCCGAATCTCGCTGTCTCATTGAGGGTCAGGGGCCGCTGTATACATGCTGGATTCTCGGAAGAGTTGACCCCGAATGTCCGCCTTGCCCAAGAACAGTCATAAGGCTCGTACACACGTCTGACGGTAGACAACAACAGGTCCGTCGGCACCTCCCGCTGGGCGGGTTTTCAGCAGACTGTACAGCGTGTGTACAGTCTGTCGGCGGACTGATAAGGCTGTTTCTGAGCGATCCGCCCGGCGGACCGGTCGTTGCCTTCCGTCAGACGTGTGTATGAGCCTTAAGACGCATACAAGGCTTTACTTGTATTACAAATTAAAAAAGACCTATTACAATTTTAAAATCAAACTAAGTTGCTGAGAATTCCCCCAGCTGTGCAGCTATTGCCAGAGCTGTGGAGTCGGAGTCGGGGCAATTTTGGGCACCCGGAGTCGGAGTCGTTGATTTCATAAACTGAGGAGTTGGAGTCGGATGATTTTGCACAAAATCCAAAGCCCAGTTAAGTGTTAGACTAAGGAGTCGAGGAGTCTGGGCCATTTTGGGTACCCGGAGCCGGAGTCTGAGTCGTGGTTTCATAAACTGAGGAGTTGGAAGATTTTTGTACCGACTCCACAGCCCTGGCTATTACAACTCCGGCCTGTCTGATCATTTGTATGCATATATGTTTTATAAATTTGTGACATATTTAACTATATGCCTTATTGTCTTACTTGCCATAAGAATTGTGTAATATCAGAGCATCCATAAAACAAACACTAGTTTTGTGGCATAATCACGTATACATTCTATAAAGCAACAGATAAATAACAATCTTCTTTCTTTCTTTCCTTTGTAAGGTGTTGATGGATCCATGTTTGAGATTCTTCCTCAGACTAACTCTGTGCCTGCCCTGCACCCCTGCAAGTATTGCTCCCATGATTGGAAACCCTGCATTTGCTCGTATCACTTAAGTTTGGAATGGGTACCATGCAGTTTAAAATATTGCAAAAGCCGGGACTCATCAGGCAAGACCACATCTTACAAATGTGGCATTCGCAGCTGCCAAAAGGGTTACAGTTTCCACTTCTACGTGCCTCAAAAACAGCTATGCCTTTGGGACGAGGAGACCTAGTAATCTGCCTTTTTGGTTAGACCTACACCAGTGTGCCTGTTTAGTAAAGAGGACCACAACTTCTTGAGATCCAACAAATTCATATGCCTTACAATGACTTCTGTACTGTGAAACCTTAGGATCATGTAAGAAGTAGACTTTGCACATTTACATTGCCTTTACATTTTAGTAACTGTTGAGAAGAAAGCGGTTTATCCTTTTTTAATTGCACAATGACTGAACCTTCTCAGCATCTTCATGTGCCTTACCAGGAGTATGAATTTTCTTAAGCCCCAGTAAGTATTTAATTGTATCACAAGTAGGTACCAACCTCTGTTAGGACTGTACTGAAACAACCAGTATTATTTAAACAAAAATGAAAAGAAAAAAGAAAAGAAAAAAAATGGGGGAAAAAAACTGTGAACGTGTTGGAATGAAGCCTTCCCTTGACAACAGGGCCAGTACTACAATACACTTAATGCCTTTTCCTGGTTCCTCTGGCAACAGTGGTTAATTGTCACATATGATCCCTTTGCCGTCATTCTATTTGATGTCTTTTGATATAGTACAGATATTTTTTTAATGAAGAAGCATTTTTGTATAAAGACATGGTAAAAAGAAACCTTTGAACAAACTATTTATCATTTGTAAAATAAATGATTTTAAAGCAGATTATGTGTACTTCTTGTCCTCTAAGCTTGTTCCTCTGCAGCAGGCTCGGAGTTTTCAAAGATCGACCTGCCACACTATTACAGAAGATAAGGGTCTTAGAACACATCCTTGTGTTACAACATGGCATTGCTAAAGGACAACTCCAGGAGGTGTTGAAGTTCAACTAAACTCAAAATAGATCAAGGCAAGTTCTAAAAGCTCATTTTATTTCCTTTCTAGAGTCAGCCGTGGGTGGGTCAGTCAGGTGTGACACCCAAAGTAGGAATAGCAATAGATGCAAGGCTACGTTTCTCAGCACCCTCTTATTTCAGTACACATGGGGATATTCTAGTGTAATGGGGAGAAATAGTAAATACAAGACCAGCAATCATATATTTTCTAATCAAAACATGCCTGCATACCATAATGGCCATGCATCCAATTACTAAGCGGGTCCCAGACATCAGCCATAGTGGCACTGTTTGTTTGTTAACTTCTTTGTCCTTGTTCTATAATATACAAAAGATGCTTTTCCTCATCTCTGGTGTCCAGGAGGAGGTGAGGGTTATTTTATGGTAGAACTGAGTAGACAACTTCAATAATAAGCCCACTTGTAAGTGGTGGCATTCATTCATTCATTTTTTATTTTTTTTAAAGCTGTGCATATTTGCAATAAAATGTGTTTATTCTGCATCAACTCATAATTCTTTGCATCACATTGACTCTCCCTACGGGGAGGAAAACGGAGGGAAAATTTCAGGGCTAGGAATGTAAATGTTAGAATAGATCAAGGTTGGATGGTTATTGTCAAGGCTTTGTTTGGGTTAGGCTAGGTTTCTTGATTAGGATTAAGGAAGAGAAGCAGTTTATGATATAATTAATATTAGCATGGGCTGTAGGTTAAAAAGGTTAGGGTTAGGCATCATTTGAAAGGTGGTGGTTAAGGTAAGGCGCAGTTTGAAAGGGAATGCTAAGAATTAAAGTTAGATATCAGTTACAGTTAACAATATTGTAAAATAGGACACGATTTTATAGCTTTTTTTCAGGAGATGATTCCTCTTTCACTGTCATCTCTTAGTGTAATTTGCCTTCTTAAAACAGAAGGTACAGTATTTGCTATTGGTATTTAGCAGGGATTGATATGGCTCTATTGGGGTAGTACTTGGACCAGACTAAAAGAATACCCAAGCAGCTCAGGGTGACCCAGGATCAGTAGGAAAATATAGGGGACTAAAAGAGACCAAAAAGCCCTCCTACTAAAAAGCAACTCTCAGGCCCCTTTTACACTTGCATTTCAAACCTGCATTGTGTTACTCTATTTTGGCGCAAGGGGCTGCAAAAGCAATGGAAGTCTATGGAAACTGTCACATTTATTGTGGTCCGTTGCGCCGGAATTGACCGATCCGACGCAAGGGCAGCAGCAGACTACCGCAAGCACTGCACTTAAAGCGGAATATAACCCTGCATTTCATCTTTGCTCTAAAACATTATTTACAGCATATTATATGCAACCAGCCTTTTTTTTTTTTTTTTTGTGCTAGACCAGCATTCGAAGGGTTACACACAGAGCTTGAAAGTTCAGTGCAGTGAAATGTGGACGCATCCGAAGTTGTAGATTATCTTGTTTTTACTTAAATGTATCAAGTGAGGAATGTGACACATTCTCTGACCGTGGAGAAGCAGCTCGACACAGAGATTCAAAGCATGTCTGCCTGAATGAATGAATAAAAAACAGTTATTAATAAAATGCAAAGTCAGCTCACAAAGCAAAAAAACTATATACTTTTGGGAACCTATAATTTCTAAATGAATAATAATACCTATGCACAAATGCAAATATGATAACCATATGGCATATAAAAAGTAGGAAAACATGTTTATTGAATTTTATGTCAAGGTTTTAAACCACTTTAATACACAGAGCTTAGGGCAATGCAAGTCTATGGGCAAAGTAAACAACAGAACTTGGTGCGTTGCATGCCGCAGATGCGCAGACCAACGGGGATCCCAGTGACAGGAAGTACATAACTGAACAGGGGTATTGCTATGCATATGACCCTGTTGGCATACTCTGCTGCAGGGTCATATGATTAAAAATGTTTGCAATGCGGCATCTACTTATAAGGTAAACAAGGTTACTCATGGACGGTTAAACTGCCATTCAGTAAGATGGTGCCTTAAAGTAAACCAGAGCTGACTTAATAGGAAGAATTGATACTTACCCTTGATTCTTCCTCCAGCCCCATAAGCTCTTAAGTTCTACTTACTAACTTGCTTTGTAAATACATGTTAGCCCAGCAGAGATCATATTTCAGCAGCTTCTCCATTCTCAGTGTAACAATCTTGCCTTCCAGCAGCGGCTCCCGTGGCATCTCCGGCGGTACTCGTACGCATGGTGGGACTTCCGCTCTGCCGTCTTCTGATGGCGTCCCCGGCATCCCTGCGGTGGTGGATCAGCAGGCATGCATGCGCAGTCCTTCCAGTCGGACACACGCGGAGCAGAGCCGCCTTTATAGGCTGAGGAGGCGTGTCTGACAGGAGGTGCTGTCATCCTGGGGGCGGGCTTTTGCTCTGCCTCTTGGGTATTTTAGGCCAAGTGAGTCATTTGCTCACTGGCCTTGATACTAATCAGTTCGCTGGTTCTTGGCCCTTAGCTAGTGAGAGAATTGAGAGCTACATTCCATATATTGTGCATCAGCACGACATATATGTAATCTAGTCGGTCAGTAATTGTTTTATTGTAATATTGTTTTGTGTTCCGACCTTTGCCTGCCTCTTGACTACGAATTTGCCTAGCCCCTCTGTACTACTGCCATCTGATCTCTGTGTATGACTCGGCCTGTCCCTGACTTTGCTTCTGTTTGCTCCTTCCAAGACATCTGACTTATGTGTTTGACTCTGCCTGTTTGACTACGATTTTGCCTGACCCTTCTGTACTACAGCCATCTGCTCACGTGTATGACCTCGGCTTGTCTCTGACTACGCTTTTTTCACCAGTCCTCTGTCTTGCACTTGTTACGCAAACCCTCTTCAAGTATCAGCGTGATACTCAGTCTTATGTTACACTGAACTGCCCTCAGCCAATCAGTGAGGAGCAGGAATGTGGGAGGGGAGATAACAAGCTTCCTTCTAGTCAGCAATGTATCAAATAGAGCCAGGCTGACTGAAATAAGATTTATTACACCAGAAACATTTATGATTATATTGGAATGCTTGCAATGCAGGGTCAGGTTTTAGACTGCATAATAAACATATAGCAGTGGATAAATGGAATTTGATTTTATGGCTGACAATCCCACTTTAACATTGGAATTACATTCAGATAAATAACTTAGACATGCTGTAAGAGGACCAAATGTATATCCAAGCTCCTAAGCCAGGTCTTCACATATTCAAAATGTTGACTTTTAGCGTGCTTTTAGGCCAAGTTAAGGGGGAGGGGATTTGTTCACACCACTCTAATTACTTCTTGCAATTTGCTATGAACAAGGCATGTGCAGATCAGGATCAGCACTTAGAAGATGCAGCTCTATGGACTAAGAACAGATAGAGTGATTAATTTCACTGCAGTCTCCAGCATTCAGAAGATTTCTTCTTACAGAGCTTGTTTTTTCCCTGTGTATTTCTGGTATGTTTCTGGGAATGCTGTAGTTGTTATGGCAGTAAACGGCATTATGTACATTTCCAAACTGTTGTTCCCTTGAAGCAATTTGGACATTCATTAGAGGGGAAATGCCTGCATTTCCCATATCGACCTGCACTTTCTTATTTTTAAACCTGCACTTAAAACACTGAGCAATTTATTGATGATTTATTTTTTTATCGTTTTTATAGAAACAAAACAATATACATTGTTTTATATATTGCCATATGCACACATATACAGCCATTCACGTCTATAGTGGCTACATGAGTCCCCAACAAGTAAAGTGCAGGTCACCAGAGTGCTGTTATGTACCCAAAGTGAGATACATTACTGAGTGTCTCTGTACTATTAAAGTGATATGCATTGCCGAACACAGGACCTGTAAAACCGTTCCTAAGTTCAGCCCTTCTCTGTATGGTATTGTGGTACCTAAAACTTAACTTTTAACAAATATTGATACAATGAAACGGGCCACAAACATAAACCATCGCCATACATAAACACACAATCTTCAGGGGGAGGCATGAATGACCATCTAACCCTGGAGCAAAAAACCTGGTATAATGCTGGGCATACACGGCTCGATATTGCCAAGAGCATGTTGGATTAAAGAATTCTGGAGGTCCCAGAGGCTTCCGTCTACTAAGGTAAGTATCTATCTTTTTGTGTTTTTAAAAGTCACATGTTTGCTTTAACCAGTTCCCTACCACTGGTACATATCTATGGCCCTGGAAACTTCACTTAAAGGGGCACTACAGCAAAAAAAACTGTAAAATTTAAAATATGTGCAAACATAGACAAATAAGAAGTACATTTTTTTCCAGAGTAAAATGAGCCATACATTACTTTTCTCCTATGTTGCTGTCACACACAGTAGGTTATAGAAATCTGACAGAAGTGACAGGTTTTGGACTAATCCATCTCTTTATAGGACTCTTTATAGGCATATAAAATAAAATAATTCTTACCAAAAAGTACCACCCAAAGCCTAATTTGTGGCAAATAAAACAAGATATACATCATTTCAAAGTGATAAGTAATGATAAAATTATTGGCAAATGAATGTGAGAAGCGTGATGTGAAAATTGCACTAGTTTTGAAGTAAACCGAGCACTATTTTTAGCACCCAGGGCATCTCAATGGCACATTAAAAATGCATGCCAACAATTTGTCTCATTATAAAAAAAAACTTAAATTTTACCCTTTTTTTTTTTTTTTTTTTTTTTTGCATTTAAAGTTTAGCACACGTTTTATTAGCCTACTTCAGCAGGCCTGCTAGTCCCTTTTGTCTGCAGAGATTTTCATGACTTAAAGGGAACCTTAACTGAACGGGGGGTAAAGAGTTTCACTTACCTGGGGCTATTACCAGCCCCCTGCAGCAGTCCTGTGCCCTCAGAGCCGCTCTGGAATCCTCTAGTCCCCCGCTGTCACTTAGTTTCGTTTTTGACGACTCACCAGTCGGCCGGGTGCCATGCGTATTATTGGACGCATTGCCTACTGCAATTAGTGCTGTTGCGGACCGCAACGCGTACAAAAATACGCGTTGCCGCATTCCGCACGCGTAGATATTTTTTGTTTTGTGTTTTTACTATACGTCTTTTTTTTTTCTAAACTCCTCTCTCCCCCCTCAGCCAGCCAATCCTGGCGATCGGCTGTCATAGGCTTCTGCCTATGAGAGCTGATCGCTCTCTTGTCCCCCAGGGGGACAGCCGTGTCACACGGCTGTCCCCAGTACAGTGCTGATGCTGATCGCAGCGCTGTACTAACTGTAAAGACTGCAATTGCCGCTCGGAGACTGAAGGCGGGGCGGAGCTCCAACCCCCTGAGCAGGAGATGTGCACGCAGCCTACGCGCGATCGCCTGCAAAATGCAGCCCCAGGACTTGACGCTAATTGGCATTAGGCGGTCCTGGGGCTGCCGCTGCGATCACGCCCATGGGCGTGGAGTGGTCTTCAGGTAGTTAAACATATTATTTAATACTGTGGATGAATATATACAAATGCACGGAAATGCACAGTAAAATGCATAAAGACCAAAAGCCAGGGGAATATTGGTCTTTATTAGTGCTTAAATGTGAAAGGGCCACAGCTGTGGCAAAATCATGTTTTAATTGTATACTAGTAGACCCAGCCCGTTTAAAAACGGGCTCTAGGTCTACAGCCGCCGCCAGTGCGCATGCGCATGCACCCGCCCACCTCGCTTGCCCGCACTCGCCTTCCTCGCTCCCTGGTCCCAGCTGTCTGTTACTGTGCACATGCGCAGTGACAAAAATCCTGGGACACAGGGACAAAACTGCTGGACGCAGCGACACTTAGCTTTTATTGGGTAGGATAGGTGATTTCAAGCAGAAAACACTGATTTCTAGGTGTCTAATGCCCATAAAAACTCAGCAAGCACTTTATTGGGAAAATCTTTACACCTGCTTATTCATGTAATTATCTAATCATCCGGCAGCAGTGCAATGCAGACAGTCATGTAGAAACAAGTGAGGCGCTTCAGTTAATGTTTCCATCACACACCAGAATGGGGGGAAATATGTGACGTCTGTGATTTGGACTGCAGCATAGTTGTTGGTGCCAAACAGTCTGGTCTGAGTATTACCCTTATTGCATATATCTGGAGATTCTTACAAACACTCTCTAGAAATAAAGAAGGACACCGAGAGATTGTTGATGATCGTAATTACAGTTGCTTGAAATTTAATGTAAATTTTTGCAATTACGCCTATATGTAATTACAAATTGTTAATTCAATAAATGTTTTATAATCATTCGTAGTTTTGCATACATTTTCATAAATTTTGCATAATTTTGTGCCATCTTTGGCGGTGAATAGCACAGCCCACATACTGTACATGCTATTGTCACCAATATTGCCACATATTTTAAGAATAAGAAAAATAATTTTTAAACTCAGAAAAATGAGTTAAAAAAACATTTTTCTTTGCATATTTAAAATCCATGTCTCAAAAACTATTCTCTTTAACATATGTAGCAATTTTGGTAGCAGTAGCATGTATGGGGAATTGGCTATTCACAGCTAAAACCTAAAGTCGGCACAAAATTATGCGAAAATTACGCAAAATGACAGATGATTACAATTACATATCAACTTAATTTCCGATGCGTAATTACACATAGGTGTAATTTCTGCTCATCAATATTTCTGATCTACGGTTAGCTCTATCTTCTCCCCAACCAATAAAGATAGCCTATAACCTACAAATGTCTACAGTTTTGATACTTACCTGTTGGCATGGAGACTGCTAGTACATGTGGCTCCCAGCACTAGTATCCATATGACTCAGTTCCAAGAAGCACTGCTACAGTTCCTGTCCATGGGTTCAGTGTTTTGTACTAATAAGGAACAGTCTAACTCCTTATCAGGTCACTGCAATGCTCCACCATTCCACGCTTAATGAACTCCTAAGGATGAAAGCTTCTGTTTTGTAAAGCCTAATAAAATGATTTTACTTTCTGAATAGAAGATTAAAAGTATTTTGATCTAATTCATTAGGACATGCCTCTGCTTGGACTCAGGATATATTGGATCAAAGGATGATGAAAACCTTGAGTGTGATATGAGATTATACAAGTTCACTAGGTATATGAAAAATGAATGTGTTCAAATCCTTGCTTATCTCATTTTTTTAGTAATATAGAACATTGAGTTCAAAAGAAGACCTTACTCCACAAAATGCATATTAATAATATTGCATTCCATCTTTTAGACTTTAACCACTTTAACCCTGGGGTTTTCTCCCTTAAAAACCAGATCAATTTTCTACATTTCACACTCCTCTAATTCATTAGCCAATAACTTTATCACTACATATCGCACATAAATGATCTATACCTTGTTTTTTTTCACCACAAATTATGCTTTCTTTGGGTGGTACTTTTTTCTAAGAATTATATTATTTTGTATGCAATTTAAAGGTAATAAGCAGTAAAAAAAAAAAAAAAAGACAATTTCTCAGTTTTCAGCCATTCTAGTTTAAAAATAAAAGGTTTTACTGTAAATTAAACCCACATTTTATTTGCACATTTGTCCTGGTTATTACAACATTTAAATTACGATCCTGGTACAATGTATGGGGACAATAAATTATTTTAAATAAAGGTGCTTTTTTCATTTTTTGTCCAATTTTTCTCCCCTTTGCATTACCCCCCACCCCCACCCCAGTTAGCCATATGTGACCCTAAATATTACCCCCCTCCCCCATAGTTGGTCAGATGTGCCTCTGTAACTCCCCCCAGCCAGCCAGATGTGCCTCTTTATCTCCCCCCCCCCCCTCCTCCAAAGTTGGCTATGTGTGGCTCCGTAGCCCATTCCCATGGATAGCCAGGTTTGTGGATAACCAGTGTGTGCTGCTGCTGCTGCTCCCTGCCCATCCCCCCCCCCAATAGATCGCTAGGTGTTCTTGCTCCCCCACCTTTCACTGCAGAGATGGGCACAGGGAAGCATTGTAAAGAGAACTCTCACCCGATCTTGCTGCGGCGGCAATCGGGCTCCCATCCATTCAGTACCGCTGTCTGTCTCATTATGCCGAATGGATCGGGTCCCGGCTTGATGATGTCAAGCCGGGACCCGATCCATTCTGCACATAGAGGCTGTCAGTGGTACTGAATGGAGGGAAGTCCGATCACTGCCGCAGGAACATGATTAGGTAAGAGATCTACTTTGTAATCCTCCATGCTGCCCGATCGCAGCTTGGAGGGGGCGGTAATTACAGGGGATCGAGTAGGGGGATCGGACACCTGGGAGGGGATCCCTCAGTAGTGTAGTTAGAGGGACGGGGTTGATGAGCCCAGGCGTGTGCTGTGCTCATTTAAAGGGGGAAACTTATATTCACGTCATGTGGCTTTCAGGAGCCACTTGCAACAACGTGATAATACTGTAGGTAGGATGGCAAGTGGTTAAAGGACAACTGAAGAGAGAGGGATGTATGGAGGCTACCATATTACACAATACACATTGCCTGGATGTCCTGCTTATTCTCTGCCACTAATACTTTCAGCCAGACCATGAACAAGCATGCAGATGTTTGATTTGAGTTCGACTGCTTTTGCCACATGCTTGTTTCAGGTGATTCGATTAGAAGGGTTTACATTTTTTTTACATTTTATCAGGTGTGTGAAAGCCAGTAATAGCATAAGCCTCTTGATTAAAAAAATACCTTTTTTTGTTAGGTTTTTGTGTTTTACGTATGTTTGCCTTATTTATTTTCTTTTAAACAATACCAGTTGCATGGCATCTTGCTGATCTTTCATGCATCAGTAGTGTCTGAATCACCCACCTGAAACAAGCTTGCGGCAAATGCAGTCAAACATAAGTCAAACGTATGATCTGCTCTGCATGCTTGTTCAGGGTTTATGACTAAAACTATACGCCTCCTTCTACAATGTTGCAATGCAGTTGCCGTATGATCACACCGCAACGGTCCCCACAAATCGCACCACAGCAGTAATGTTGCTTCATTTCCGGGTACTCCGTGCACAACGCTCTGTTATTCTTGTGATGTTATGACGGGAACCGGCACACTATATAACTATCACTGCTTCTGCGACAGGATGCAACGTTTTTGTGCAACACGCAGTGACGCACTAAGTTTGAATAGACCTTTAGAGGCAGAGGCTCAGCAGGACAGCTTGGCAATTTGCATTGTTAAAAAGGAAATAAATATGGCAGCCTTCAAATCCCTCTCAGTTCAGTTGTCCTTTAACCTCCTGCGGTGGCTCGGAACAGAAATCGGCAGCTTAGAGTGGTAATCACGAGCCTGACTCGGGATAGCTGCCGGGAGGAATATGCAGAGCCTGCATGTAGTGGGCATTTGTAACTCGCCTCCCCCAGGAGTCAGACGCTGGTAGCCATTATTCTTCTGGTCACAGGCTCCCAATCCCTCTGGTGAGATCGCTGTCTTTTGTCATGATTTCACTATAGGGTTAGAGCACCACCTGGTGGACAGAGGTAGAATTTCAGTGCTGAATCCAGGGGTGGTGAGAAATGTTTAGGGCTGAACTTTCCTCACCTAGTGGCATGATTATTTCCTGCTTTTAGGCCTCTTTTCCACGAACTGTTGAGCTGTGTGCTCAGCAAGCAGTTACCAGGCAGCAGTAAGCAGTTATCATGCAGGAACAAGCAGTCACCTGGCAGCAGTTGTGAGAGTTTGAGAGGCATTTCACTGCCTAACAACAGTTCGTGGAAAAGAGGCCTAAGTGTCTAAAAACTTGTGAAAAAAATTACACCTCTCTTAGGCCTCTTTTCCACAAACTGTTGAGCTGTGTGCTCAGCAAGCAGTTGCCAGGAGGCAGTGAGCAGTTACCAGGCAGCGACAAGTAGGGTTGCCAGGTCGGCTGATGGAGAAAACCGGACAGGGGGTGGAGTTAGGGGTGGAGTTAGGGGCGGAGTCAGAAGCACACTTTTATGTAGAGTGGGGCTAAGCAATGGGCTTTTTAAAAAATGTTTTTTGCAGTATTTATATCGCACTGACATCTTCTGCAGCACATTACAGAGTACATAGCCATGTCACTAACTGTCCTCACCAGTACATGCACATAAGAGACCACTTTTCACCAGTAAATGCACATAATAAGAGACCGCTTTTCACCAGTAAATGCACATAATAAGAGACAGCTTTTTCCCAGTAAATGCACAAGAGACAGCTTTTCACCAGTAAATGCACATAATAAGACACAGCTTTTCACCAGTAAATGCACATAATAAGAGACAGCTTTTCACCAGTAAATGCACAAAAGAGACAGCTTTTCACCAGTAAATGCACAAAAGAGACAGCTTTTCACCACTAAATGCACATAATGACAAACAGCCAGTGTTCCCAGTATATGTAGCCAGGGATATATGTGCCCAGTATATGTAGCCAGGGGGTATATATGTCCCAGTATATGTAGGCAGGGGTGTAAATGTCCCAGTATACGTAGGCAGGGGTATATATGTCCCAGTATATGTAGCCAGGGGGTATATGTGCCCAGAATTGGTAGCCAGGAGCTATATGTGCCCAGAATAGGTAGCCAGGGGGTATATGTGCCCAGAATAGGTAGCCAGGGGCTATATGTGCCCAGAATAGGTAGCCAGGAGCTATATGTGCCCAGAATAGGTAGCCAGGGGCTATATGTGCCCAGAATAGGTAGCCAGGGGCTATATGTGCCCGGAATAGGTAGCCAGGGGCTATATGTGCCCAGAATAGGTAGCCAGGGGTATATGTGCCCAGAATAGGTAGCCAGGGGGTATATGTGCCCAGAATAGGTAGCCAGGGGCTATATGTGCCCGGAATAGGTAGCCAGGGGGTATATGTGCCCGGAATAGGTAGCCAGGGGCTATATGTGCCCGGAATAGGTAGCCAGGGGCTATATGTGCCCAGAATAGGTAGCCAGGGGCTATATGTGCCCAGAATAGGTAGCCAGGGGCTATATGTGCCCAGAATCCAGAATAGGTAGCCAGGGGGTAATGGTATATGTGCCCGGAATAGGTAGCCACTAGCCAGGGGCTATATGTGCCCAGAATAGGTAGCCAGGTGCCGCCCCCCCCCCCCCCCCGCAGGAGGAGAACAGCGCAGCAGAGAGAGAGCTGGGAGCAGCGGTGGAGAAGGGGGGCAATCTCCCCCCCTTGCCTTCCCTCACCTTAGGGTGCTCTCTCTCCCCCGCTGTCTCCTCCAATATGATGTGCAGGCTGGCGGGTGGCTGGCTGGCTGAGGGGGGAACTTACCTCTGTGTCGGCGTGTCGCAGGCGCCGGAAGTTCGGGTCCCGCAGCCGCTGAGCCTGAGATTCGACTCAAAAAAGATCTGGATCAAAGATCCGAATCATTCATGAGCCGGACAACACTATTCAGACTGATTAGTGTTGTCCGGCTCATGAATGAGATTCTCAGCGGCTGCGGGACCCGAACTTCCGGCGCTGGAGCGACACAGAGGTAAGTTCCGCCTGCAGCCACTCGCCAGCCTGCACATCATCCTGGAGGAGACAGCGGGGGAGAGAGAGCACCCTAAGGTGAGGGATGGGGCAGGAGATTGCCCCCCTTCTCCACCGCTGCTCCCAGCTCTCTCTCTGCTGCGCTGTTCTCCTCCTGCGCTGCGGGGGGGGGCTCTAAAAAAACCGGACAACTTAATTGTCCGGTTTAGCATGCCTTTTTCAACCGGACACAGAGCACAAAAACCGGACTGTCCGGTGTAAAACCGGACACCTGGCAACCCTAGCGACAAGCAGTTAACAGGCAGCAGTGAGCAGTTGTGAGAGTTTGAGAGGCATTTCACTGCCTAGAAACAGTCCGTAGAAAAGAGGCCTTAGACCCTAAATGGTCTCCTCATTCAAAGAACTGCAACTATATACCCACACTTTTTCTAAGGCTTCTTTTCCACGGATGGTTAAACTGTATGCTCAGCAAGCAGTTACCAGGCAGCAGTGAGCAGTTACCAGGCAGCAGCAAGCAGTTGTGAGAGTTTCAGAGGCATTTCACTGCCTATCGACTCCGTGGAGAGACCTTAGGCTAGGTTCACAGTGGAATGTTGCATTGTGATGCAACGTTAAAGTCACAACGCAACATTAAAACGCAACGCAAAAACTTTGTAAGGCGCATTAATGCTGCATTACCATCACATGCGGTCAGTACAGTAAAGCATACAGGCAATAAAAAGTGTGCTTTCCTGTACCCGGTAACGTGTGTTTAGACGTACTGCACTGCAAGCAGTGAGTTACCATAACGCTACACGTTACAATGTGGCGCTAACGTCGCACTGTGAACGGTCCAAAGGATTATCACTGCAGTGCAGTAAGCTGCGTTATAAGACTTTATAACGCAGTTCCGCAACGTCCCATTGTGAACGTAACCTGAAGGTTCATAGAAGCGATATGGTATGATTTATTACAATGGTTATATGGCTTCATGGTGTATTTATATACTGTAGCATTACTGGGGCTCATTTATCAAAACTGATACACAAGAATCAAGTCAAAACTGCTAAATGTGGCTGCTCACCATACAATTTTTTAAATTTCTTTTTAATCCAAGAATTACAATCTGTTTTCCTGTTTGATTGTAATGTGAAAAAAAAATTCACCAATGTACCACACACGTGTGCTCAATTTTTCCACAATTTGGAATGAAAAATGATTTAAAACTCTAAAAAAAAATTGCTTGGGTCCATACATTAAGACACGGACCCTACTCTACCCTACACTATTCAATTGTGATAAAAATTGATCAGAAAAATCCTCTGCTCTTGATTGGCTTGTATAGAAAATAAAAATAAAACAAAAAAATTCAGATTTTTCTGTACAACCGATTGTTTTTATCGAATTGCTGTAAAATCAGATCATTTTATTGTATTGCCTGGCCACCTGTAAAGCTGCCAATCAGATTCCTGATTTCAGCTTACAGCTGAAACATAATTAATTGCTCTGGGCATCTACTCCACTTTTAGGCCTTTCACAGTAGGACGTTGCATTTTGATGCAACGTTAAAGCCGCAACACAAAATACAACGCAATGCCCCCAAAAAGTCGCAACGCAACTTAATGCCCCATTAAGGTCGCATACAGTAGAGCATACAGGCAATGAAAAGTATGTTTCCAAGTCATTACAGAGCATGTGCAAACAGTCCAGCGCAGCAAATAACGTGTATAACGCACTGCATGCAGTACTTTCACTTAACGTGCAGTGTTGGTCACCAACGCAACGTGTGCACTGTGAACGAGGCATTGATTTTTCATTGCAGTAAGTTATTCTGCGGGGTAAATGTTGTTCTAAAGTGCGACTTTAACGTCGCACTGTGAAAGAGGCCCTAGGCCTATTTTCCACGGACTGTGGAGGCAGTGAAATGCCTCAAACTCTCACAACTAATCACTACTGCCTGGCAACTGCTTGCTGAGCACACAGTTCAACAGTCTGTGGAAAAGAGGCCTATTACTTCAGTTTTCTTTCCACTTTTCTCAATAAATAATTTTCCCTGTATTTATTTTGGAGTTGTGGTATTTGTACTGAGGTCCTGTGCGAGCTTGTGTACTGTAGAGAGTCACAGCAATGCTAATCAGTCAGTCCTCTTAGGCCTCTTTTCCATGGACTGTTGAGCTATGTGCTCAGGCAGCAGTGAGCAGATACTAGGCAGCAGTGTGCAGTTACCAGGCAGTTGTGAGAGTTTGAGAGGCATTTCACTGCCTATCAACAGTCCCTGGAAAGGAGGCCTTAGCAATCACAACTTCACACTGTGGCATTGTGTTCCCTTTATAAACAGTATCGCAAAGCAACTGAGGTGAAAGTTACATTGTGCGTTATGCGTGCGGTGCAACACATACCATGAAGCATACAGTACATACAAAGTATGCTTCATTGCAACTGTTAACATGCACGTTATGCGGTACTGCACTGTGTATCCCATTATGCCAATAGATTCTGTTGCACTGTGCTGCCAACGCATCAATGTGAGGGTACCATTACAATATAATTGCATCGGTTTAGCAATGCGCTCATATTGTCCGATGCAATGCACATCAGAAAGTAGCTTAAAGCCTGGTACACACTTTCAGGGCTCAAACCCACTAGAGCGATTTTCTGAGCGTTTAGGGAGCAATTCAAACCGCTAGCGATTTACCTAAATGCTCAGCTAATGACAATGAATGGGCTAAATTCCACTGGAGCGATTGCGATTACCAAATTGCAAAACGCAGGACATGCAGCATGTTTAGTGTTAGCGTTTTTGCTTTATAAAGTATATAAACGCTGGAATAATCGCTCATCAAAACCTGCACAGAGTGATTTTGCTAGCGTTTTTAAGTTACTGCACACTGTAACAAAATTAAAATTAATTGAAAGGACCAATCAGAATTAAAAATGCTAATCGCTAATCACTACACAATTGCTGGCAAATTGAATACACTTTTTAAAATCGCTACTGAAAACGCTCATGAAATCTCTTGCAAACCGCTCATACAAAACGCTAGAGATTGCGATTAGCGATAGCGTTTTGTAGTGGATTCCAGGCCTCAATTATGATTGGCCAATCACTGACCAATATTACCGCCTCCATGTAGTATGGATGCACAATAAATTATTTTTCTCCTATGTTGCTTACAGTAGGCAGTAAAACAGATCTGACAAGTTTTGGACTAGTCTATCTCCTCATAGGAGATTCTCAGTATCTCCTTTTTCCCTGGCATCTCCATGGCAGCATGACATATGGGCAGTTCTCCGCCTCCAACTGCCAGATAGGACCCACCCTCAATATAAATTGAACTCCACCCAAACACCAGCATTCCTTTTTTTATCCTCGCCCCCAGATCATGTGGACCAGGTTGTTCTTATTTTTCGTTACTGTGAGAGATTCTCCTTTAAAAATGTTTCTATATACCATTGTATATGCTACATGTATTCCCTAACTCCGCGATCTTGCGGTTCTAGGCAGTGTGGGCCCCTTCTGCCTGTTGTCCTGATGCCTAGGTCTCTAAATGAACCGACAGGGTCAGATGTTGTATGCTGGTTTGGTCTCCAGCGATTGCCTTACTGATAACTAAAAGGTATTGCTGGCTTCCCTGCAGTTTCCCCTTCCGCACTAGGCTGCCGCTGTTTAGCGCTGTGCCTCTCGCTCTGCTCAGCCCCGTCACTTCTGGTTCGTCGGCCATATTGGGTTTGGCTCAGAGCCAAAACAGGAAGTGCGTCAGCGGCCATTTTGGTTTCTGGCACAGTGCGCCCGAATAAAGGAAGTACTGTCTTTCCTTCCGGCATCCATATTGCAGTGGATGCGGCCGGAGCTGGGAGCTATACCTTGCGGGGACTCCTCTATAATACCCTGAAAGATGGGTTATTTTTTCACTTGTGGCAAAGCGATCTCATGCTCATATTTGCAATTTGTATGCTGGCAGATGGATACTGAGATGCATAATATGCTCTCTTTCAGCCTCATTCTATTGCGCAGGATGGGAAAATCATCTAAAAAAGACCGCTCTAGGAGCAGTAGGTAAGGAGGGTGAGTAACTTAAAGGGGCCCTATCACTCTCTGGTTAGAGAGTGCTGATCTTGGTTATTTTTTCTCTTTCTCTTATTTTAGACATAAAGATGTGCATGCTCATACTAAACCATCGGGCTCTACTTCTGGCCCTTCACTACAAAGGAAGACGAAGTCCAGAGATAAATTGCCAAAACAGCGAAGTGATTCTCCTGCCATTACTGACAAAAAAAGGACTGGTTCCAAAAGGATTGCATCAAGTTCATCAGACACAGATCAAAGACACAACTCCCTGCCAAAAAAGTGCACAAAAAAAACAGACAGACTCACAGAAGACCAATGTTGGTTGTGTGGTGGCCCTCGTTTACCAAACAAATTAGTTTGTGGGGCATGTTTTGGTGAAATAGCGGGAGAGAATCGTGATTTAACTGAAGTAATAAAGCAAACTGTAAGAGACACACTTCAAGACCTGCACAAAGTTAAAAGTCCAACACCGGCTTCTCCTTCCGGTACTAAACAGTAGGCATCAAATGAAAAGTCA
Organism: Hyperolius riggenbachi; assembly: GCF_040937935.1. Classification (NCBI taxonomy): domain Eukaryota; kingdom Metazoa; phylum Chordata; class Amphibia; order Anura; family Hyperoliidae; genus Hyperolius; species Hyperolius riggenbachi. The sequence continues at coordinate 287,866,640 of NC_090651.1, forward strand.
GACTCGGAATCAGATTCATCTGAAGACTGGGACTCAATAATAGATTTTTCATCAATTCCGGCATTCATTATGCAAGTGAAAGGGTTGATTGCCTGGGAGGAGTCTGACTCTGATAAAAAGAAAAAGAAAGTATTTCAAGCTACTGGATAAATCTTGTGAATCGTTTCCCTTGATGGATGAAGTTAGGGACATTTTTCTTGATGAATGGAACAAAACTGTTAAAAAGCCGCCCGCAAAAGATAGATTAAGGAAGCTATATCCTCTTCCTGAGAAGGGGGATTCCCTGGTAGACAATTTTCCAGTAGTGGATGCTTCTGTAGCTAGGCTAGCTAAAAACTCTACACTTCCTATGGAAGATGCTACCTCATTTAAAGATCCTTTGGAAAGTCAGATGGATCTGGATATGAAGAGAGCATATTTATCAGCTGGTAAAGCGCCTGCAGTGGCGTTAACATCTGTTTCCAAAGCCATGAAGTCATGTATCGGTTGTCTTATGGAAGCTATTGACAGAGGAGAGGATAAATAAATCTTACGTGCATGGGTTAATGACCTGAAATTCGCCTCGGATTTCGTAGGAGAGGTGGCCCTAGATGTGATTAAGGGTACGAGCAAATCAATGCTTTTCTCGATCATGGCGAAACGTGCCTTATGGCTTAGGCCTTGGGTTGCAGACCCCTCTTCAAAGTCTACATGGACAAAAATTCCGTATGACGGTAAAAATCTATTTGGGCCTAAAATGGACTCGGCAATAGCCCGTGTGACAGGAGGAAAATCAGGGCTTTTACCTCAAGACAGAAAGTTCAGGAGATTAAATCAGAGATTTAAAGATTCTAGGGCCAATAGGCTTAACAGAAAATGTGATAATACTTGGAAGTCCTCTCAGCCGTCTTTCTTTAGAGACACAAAAAGCAAAGCCTCTACCCCTACTTCCTCTAATGCTAGGAAATCATTTTGATATCAGACCCATCCAGATGGAGATAGTGGGGGCAATACTTGCTCGCTATATTTCTATTTGGGCGGAAAAAGTGTCGGACCCGTGGGTCAATCAGGTGGTGTCAGTTGGACACAAGTGGACCTTTCTCAAGATGCCAATTCTTCCTCGAATAGTAGAAACTTCTGTTCCAAGCAACTTGGACAAGAGGAAAATTCTTCTCGATTATGTCAATTCTCTCACAATGCAAGGAGCCGCAATTCCAGTTCCAAGTAGAGAAAGATTTTCAGGCTTCTACTCCCCCATATTCTTAGTGAGGAAAAAAACTGGAGAATGGAGACCAGTGTTGGATCTGAAGACTTTGAACAAATTCATCAAGATTCCAAAGTTCAAGATGGAGTCGTTGCAGACAGTCATAAGAGCAGTCAGAGCTGGGGATTGGATGGCCTCCCTCGATTTGAAGGATGCTTATTTTCACGTCCCCATAGATCCTTCCTATCAAAAGTATTTACATTTTCTCGTGGGAGGTGTCCATCTCCAGTTCTGTTGTCTGCCCTTCGCGCTGTCTACTTCCCCAAGAACCTTCACAAAAGTCCTTCTGTCTATAATGGCCATTCTCAGGCATCAAGGCATAAGGCTTCTTCACTATCTAGACGATGTTCTAATCTTGGCAGACTCAATGGAGGGACTAATATTACATCGAGATGTGGTGATACAAACCTTCAAGGACTTCGGGTGGCTGCTGAATCTCAAAAAAAGCAATCTGGTACCCTCCCAGAATCTAGTCTTTTTAGGAGCCATGTTCTCCACAGAGAAGGACACTATCTCTCTTCCTCTAGAAAAAGGAGAGTTGATCATTCAGAAGATAAGCACCATCAAGCCCAATTCAGTAATGACAGCAAGGCAGTGCATGAGAGTACTAGGCTTGATGTCCTCAACAATACCACTTGTAAATTGGGCGCATTGAAACCTACGACTGTTTCAGATGAACTTTCTAAATCAGTGGAGTGGGGGGCAGGTTAGGGGCTGATTGATGGGTGGCAGTGACAGGGGGTGATTGATGGGTGATTGACGGGTGATCAGTGGATTATTACAGGGGGGATAGATGCATACAGTACACAGGTGGGGGGGGGGTCTGGGGAGAATCTGAGGGGTGGGGGGTGATTAGGAGCCCCCAGGGGGCAGTTAGGACCTAAAATAAAAAAAATAGCGTTGACAGTGACAGGGAGTGATTGATTGGTGATTAGGGGAGTGATTGGGTGCAAACAGTGGTCTGGGGGGTGGGCAGGGGGGGGGGGTCTGAGGGATGCTGTGGGCGATCAGGGGGCAGGGGGGGGATCAGTGTGCTTGGGTGCAGACTAGGGTGGCTGCAGCCTGCCCTGGTGGTCCCTCGGACACTGGGACCACCAGGGCAGGAGGCAGCCTGTATAATACACTTTGTATACATTACAAAGTGTATTATGCACTTTGTAGCGGCGATCGTGGGGTTAACAATCCGCCGGTGCTTTCGAACGGCCAGCGGGTTGTCGTCGCGGGTGGGCGGAGCCAGTTGCCGGGGGAAGCGCGCGTCACCAGTGACGCGATCGCTCCCCCGGCATGCCAAAAGGACGCAACACCCATGGGCGTATTGCGGTCCTTTCGGCGTCCACCTTGCCGTCGCCCATCGGCTGTGGGCGGTCGGCAAGTGGTTAAACCTGTCTCTCTCCCTCCCTCCACCAGCCAATCAGCGTGATCAGCCTATGACAGCGGATCACAATTATGCCTTCCCGGGGGACAGCGCTGCCTTAGATCGCAGCGCTGTACTAAGTTATTAGATGGCGGTTTCGCCGTCCGAGCGGTGATTGCCAATGGGAGAATGAAGGCGGGTTGGAGCTTCGTCATCAGAGCGGAGATGCGCATGCTTCAGCACCCACACTCTCCTGCAAAGCCCATTCCCAGCCGTTCACGCCAGTCGGCATGGAGCGGTCCTGGGGCTGCCGCACTACTTACGCCAATTGGCATGGAACAGTCGGCAAGAGGTTAAACTGTTGTGTATGTGGCGACCATACACGAGTATTCAACTGCCAGTTTTGATCTCAACACTAAGGCTGGTTTCACAGTGGGACGTTACAGGCGCACGTTAGAGCAGCCTGTAACGCACCCCACCGCACAGCAATGAAAAATCAATGGGCTGTTCACAGTGCCCACGTTGCGTTACAGTGTAACGCTGCGCCATAATATAACGTGCTGCATGCAGTACTTTGTAAGCGGCAGAGCCGCGTTAGACTGTTTGCACATGCTCAGTAACGTTGGGGAGGAGCGGAGAGCAGCCAGGCACATGGCTAATTAATATTCACTGCACTCAGTGACGTGCAGTGTTTACTTCCTGGAGCGGCCGCTCTGTGCGGCGATTGGCCGGCGGGACTACGTGATGCCGCATGCGTCCAAGAGTGCGCATCACAGCATCACGGATGCCAGAGTGAGCTGCACAACGCGGCTCACTCTGACGTCCAAAGCAGAGAGCACCAGGCGTTGCGTTAGGGGCACGTTGTGCGACCATTACGTCCCCTAAAACGCAACGTCCTGGTGTGAAACCAGCCTAAACAAAGAGCTCCTATATTTGAAATAAAAAAAAAAAAAAACTATAATCCCCAGGCCTTTATAGCAAAGCACAAAACTACACCGTTTTACAAGTTAAAACATTGGTTTATAAATCAAAATGTGTAAAGGTAGCCACACGCCATACAATTTTTTAAATATCTGTTCATTTTAAGAATTGCAATTAATTTTTCTGACTGATTGTAACATTTCAAAAATATGACCATGGCAATGTACCACACATGTATGTTAAATTTTGTCCCCAATTATGATAAAAATGATTGGAAACTCTGAGAAAATTGCTTGGGTGTGTATATCAATAAATTGACAATCTAACACACACCATACAATCTTTAGAGAAATTGAAGAAAAATATCTGGCATTCCGAATAGATAAAAATCGAAAAAAACGGGAAATCCGATTGGATTTTTCAGTCGAATGAAAAAAAAGCTTTCGATTTTTTCGGGAGATCCGATCGGTTTTATCGAATTGCCGTAAAATTGAATCATTTTATTGTATCATGTGTGGCCACCGTTTACACTTAGTCGGTTGCTCTCAGTTATAACTGAAAGAAAATGGATTTTCAAAGTAATGCCCATGTTTTCCTATGGCACCTTTCACACTAACGTGTTTTAACTGAAATCTTTTTCACAATGCACTGCTATGGAAAAAACGCATACCAACGCCTACTAACGCACACCAACTGATTAAGTGTAAATGTCCCTAAGGGCCCATTTCCACTAGCAATCACTAGCGTTCGCGCTGAACGCTAGTGATTGCGATTCAGCAAATGCACAAAATTTTGCGGCGATTTTCCGACGTTTGCAGCGATTTTGCTATGCTATGCACTGCATAGCAAAATCGCGGCAATAATCGCTCCTCGTCGCGATCAGGTAAAAAAACGAATCGCGACAGTGTAAATGACCTACCGCGATTCCTATGTTATAAGGAAACTGTAGCGATTTGAAAAATCACTAGCGGTTTGCGATTCAGCCATCGCAAACGCCGTAGTGGAAAAGGGCCCTTAGATGCTTCCATATCCTCCACCAGTCACACAGATTTTTACCTTTTGGAAAACATATTTTGCAACTGGTGAAATAAAGACACCATTTGTGCTAACCACACAAAAATAAATGTGATTTCTACTTCAAATGAATTACCACCACATAAATGCAGATGAGTGGAAAATTCAAGTAGCACTTTAGGGCCTTTTTTCTGTTGGTACTTTGCTGCCATCTTTTGGGCGTTTATTGCTAGTGCTATTCTTCCCTAAGAAGTAATTTCTATAGAAATATACATTCTATATTCAGATATACACATCAGAGGGATTTGTATACACTATTTAAAATCTGTAACCTTGGTTGAATATGAAGAGACTCCCACAGGCATAGCTCAGCATACCTGCAAGTAAAATGAGTACTAGATGTCAGTTTATCTGATTGATAGATAGACAAATTTGTGCTTCTCCAGAGCTGCAAAGCAATCTGTTCTAAAAATGTTCTCTGACATGTTAATGATTTCAAGCAGATACAAATTTAGTTTAAAGGGGAACTTCAGCCTAAACAGACATACTGTCATTAAGTTACATTAGTTATGTTAATTAAAATAGATAGGTAATATAATCTCTTAACCACCCTGTTTTAAAAAGAACAGGCATGTTTGTGATTTCATGGGGGCAGCCATCTTTTTCATGGGGGTAGCCATCTTTTTGGTGAAAGGGAGCATGAGACACAGTTCCAACTGTCCTGTGTGCTTATCACATCTCCCAGCTGCGTGCCCTAGGCTTCAAATTTCAAATTCAAAATTTTAAAATAAAACAGCAGAAGGAGAACAACAACATCAGAAATCCCATCATGCTTTGCACAGCATCAGAGGGAGAATGCAATGCAATGCAATTTTCTTCTGTGCAGCTAAAAATGAGGCTTGGGTAAGAAAAACAAAGTTCTGATGCTGTGAAACTGTTAAAGAAACACCAAGCCTTTTCAGTGCTGCTGAGTAGATTTTTAGTCTGGAGGTTCACAGTGAAACTGAAACGAAATAAAAAAAAAGTCAGATACTTACCTATGGCGAGGGAAGGTTCTGGATCCTATAGAGCCTTCCCATTCCTCTCACTGGGGAACATTTATCTAGAGAATCTAAGACTAAATATTAGTAGGTTTTTGAAATCCATGCAGAACTGTCTCAGACATCCTAAGAAATCACTAAATAGTGCAGGATCCTTCTTAAACTGTTAGGAATGGGAGGAGTTAGGAAGGACTCTCAGACAGGACCACTATTGCGAAATAAAGTAGGCAGTTAAAATCTGACAGAACCGACAGGTTTCGGGCCAGTCCATATCCTCATGGGGGATTCTTTTTTTTAACAGCATTTGCTGAACAGCTGTCAGAATCCGCTCTGTTGGCCTTGATTCCCTGGACTGCTTTGTTTCCTATGCAGCTTGCATAGTTCAGTGCAGGGAAAATAGGCCTTTCTGTCAGTTTGCAAGGCTGACTGATTTGCATCCACTTGTCATGCAAATTGCTTGTCTGCTTCCTTTGAAGGTTTCTAGTATAAATGTAATTTCCTCCCAGAATTCCCCGCTCGACATAGTTCCTCATTAGGGAAACTTACCTTAGACTTAGAGCCTCAGCATCTTGTTACTATATTATAGTGTAGTTACTTCTTGGGGAGTGCTCCTTGCATTCCTATTAGTGCAGTCAGGTTGTGAATAACTTGTACTGCCTATTCTGTCTTTTCTTGTCTGTGCGATTGTACTATTGCCAGCGGTGGCTGTTAGTAAATCGTTCTGTCCTGTTCTTAGATCGCATTCGCCCTAGCGTTAGAGGCAGTGGAACTTTCTTGTCTGTACCTTGGAGTATAACCTTAGCTGCGGTTGCTACTGGTTACTCCTTCTGTCTGTCTTGTCTGGAACGAACGTTTGCTGTTGTCTGGTGTGAGGCAACCGATTACCAAGCGTTCCTCTCTTGTCTAAACCTTGGAGTACCGTATATACTCGCATACAAGCCGAATTTTTGACCCCCAAAAAGGGGGCCAAAAGTTGGGGGGTTGGCTGGTATGCGAGTCGTGAGTGATGGTAAACCCCCCCCCCCCCCCCGCCCACTCCCTCCCTCCGCGGCCGCCGCTGCTATTACCTGCTTTAGGCAGCGCCCGCTTCCTAATCCGGGTTCCCCTCTTCATTATGCGTACACCGTAAGTGTATTACAGCAGCGCGCCCGGCGCTGCTGCTGTGATGATGCAGGGGGCAGGAAAGAGCAGGAAAGAGCGGTTCCCCTGGTAACGGTGATACACATCGCCGTTACAGGAAGCAGCGCTCTTTCCTGCCCCCTGCATCGTCACAGCAGCAGCGCCGGGCGCGCTGCTGTGATACACTTACTGTACACTTCAGGTAAAAGTTGGGGGGTCGGCTTATATGCGGGTTCGCTTATATGCGAGTATATACGGTATAACCTTAGCTGCGGTTGCTACTGGTTACTCCTTCTGTCTGTCTTGTCTGGAACGAACACTTGCTGTTGTCTGGTGTGAGGCAACCGATAAGCAAGCGTTCCTCTCTTGTCTGAACCTTGGAGTATAACCTTAGCTGCAGTTGCTACTGGTTACTCCTTCTGTCTGTCTTGTCTGGAACGAATGCTTGCTGTTGTCTGGTGTGAGGCAACCGATTAGCAAGCGTTCGCGTTATCTGTTTGTTTTCATTCTCTGTGTTCATTAGTTAATCAGGGTTGGTACGTTTTGCCACTGTTGCACTTAACGCGCGGTGGCCGTATCGTTAACGCGCTTGTCTCTGTTGCGCATATTGTGCGGGGTCCGCGTTTAGCTAGTTCATTTGTTATTTTCCTTGGCGTTTAGGTTGTGGTTATTTGCTGTGCCTTCCTTACTCAATTCATGCTCTGTCTTTGCTCTATCTTGTGTTGCTGATAGCAATCACCTCTCTTGCGATTAGCTTTCTTACTCTGGTCTGTTCTGATGTGATATGTCTACCGTCACTGGGTGGCGACTAGATTGGTAGACATTCACATAGTCTGTCTCTGTTCTTGCTTTCTTCTGAGTTGCTACCTTGTTGCCCAGTCTTGTTCACTCGTACAATTTCAATCTGGCATCTGTGGCTGTACAGAGGACTTATCCCTCTGTACTCCACAGCTCCATCTGCTGGTTGGAATTCACCTCTACAAATCTATACTGGGTACTTTGCTTCTGTGACTGTGGCGATTCCCTTCTGCTTCGGCGCACGTGGTGTGCGCTGACTTTGGAAATCGCCCGCAGATCATTACAACAGCAGTTACAAAGTCTAACTGACAAAATAGTGTGCAAGTGAGTAGGGAAGCTGCAGGTATCTTAAAGAGAAACTCCGACCAAGAATTGAACTTTATCCCAATCAGTAGCTGATACCCCCTTTTACATGACAAATGTATTGTATTTCACAAACAGACCATCAGTGGGCGTTGTATGACTGATTTTGTGATGAAACCCCTCCCACAAGAAACTCTGGTACCGGGGTACTCTGGGCAAACTGCCACAATGTAACAATGTTCACAGACAGGAAATGGCTGTTTACAGCTGTCTGTAACAGCCAAAACAGCTAGGAGCAGCTACATAACCTGCCCACAGTAAAAATGTCACCATGTGATAAATGTCAGAATGTAAATCTGGGAGAGGAAAGATTTTACAATGAGCAAACACTGACTAAATCATTTATACATAATTATTGTAAAAATGCAGCACTTATTTTATTACATTATTTTCACTGGAGTTCCTCTTTAAAGGGAAGGTCCAAGCAAAAAAAAAAAAATGAGATTCACTTACCTGGGGCTTCTACCAGCCCCATGCAGCCATCCTGTGCCGTCGTAGTCACTCACTGCTGCTCCAGTCCCCCGCTGGCAGCTTTCTGACCTCGGAGGTCAGGGCCAAATTGCGTACATTTTTACACATTCCCGCTAGTGCAGGAACATTAACACATACATTTTTACGCGTTAGTGGTGAAACGCGTAAATTTTTGTTCCTGCACTAGCTGGAATGCGTAAAAATGTATGCAATGTGGCCCTGACCTCCGAGGTCAGAAAGCTGCCAGCGGGGAACTGGAGCAGCAGTGAGTGACTACGAGGGCACAGGATGGCTACATGGGGCTGGTAGAAGCCCCAGGTAAGTGAATCTCATTTTTTTTTTTTTGCTTGAACCTTCCCTTTAAGGCCTGTTTCCACTAAGAAGAAATGTGAGTGTGGCTACCTAGCCGCATCGCATCACTTCCGCTGCTGGCCGCGTCACTTCCGCATCCGGAGATGCGGGAGTGTATGATGGGGACCGCGTGCATGCTTCAGATTCTCAGATCGCTCTGCACTGCTCCGCGTACAATGCACAGAATGGAAACACTTCCATTGCCATGCATTGGGTTCAGGACACCCGCGGTGCGATGAGCACCGCTTCTAATGAAACCGGGCTCTTACTATTTTGGCACTTAAACTGCTGTTCAGGAAATGCTTTTGAAAACAAAGAAAACCCTGAGAATCGCTAATGAGGAGATGGACTGGCCCAAAACCTGTCAGTTCTGACAGATTTTAACTGTTTCCTTTTTTCACGATAGTGGTCCTTTAAGCACAGAACAGCTTCACAGGACACCTGACAGCAGGGGGAGGAGCCCTTTACAAATCATATCTAGCCTACACTGCTGCACTGTTTGTAGAACTTTTATTAAGCACTTCTTAATCTGAGACAGTTTAAGGATTGATTTGCACTTTTCTAAACCACTTGCCGACCAGGGGATTTTTCAATGATCGGTGCTGCGTGGGTTCTACAGCCCGCAGCACCGATCAGGAGTGCAGCAGGGCGATCAGACTACCCCCCTTTTTTCCCCACTAGGGGGATGTCCTGCTGGGGGGGTCTGATCGCCGACGGCTGCATTTGCTTGGCGGGGGGGGGGCTCTTCAAAGCCCCCCTCCGCATCGTTCTCCGCCGTCTCTCACGCTCCCTCCCTCTCCCTCCCCCTGTGAGCTGCGCAGGACGGATTTCCGCCCTGCGCATTGAAGGATAGGCTTCAGCCTATCATATGCCGGCGATCCCCGGCCAATCAGAGGCCGGGGATCGCCGATCTGCCTTACGGCGCTGCTGCGCAGCAGCGCCGTATGATGTAAGCAGCGGGGATTTCTTCCCCGCCTGTTTACATTTTGCCGGCGAGCCGCGATCGGCGGCTCTCCGGCTGTTCATGGAAACACCCTCCGTGAACTGACATGGAAAGGCCGCTCTATCGAGCGGCCGTTTCCATGGTAACCCGCAGACGACCAGTTTACGCCAATCGGCGTTAGCTGGTCGTCAAGAGGTTAAAGAGAAACTCCAACCTAGAATTGAACTTTATCCCAATCAGTAGCTGATACCCCCTTTTACATGAGAAATAGAATGCTTTTCACAAACAGACCATCAGGGGGCGCTGTATGACTGATTTTGAGCTGAAACCCCTCCCACAAAAGCTCTGAGTACCGGGGTACTCTGGGCAAACTGCCACAATGTAACAAGGTTCACAGACAGGAATTAGCTGTTTACAGCTGTCTCTAACAGCCAAAACAGCTAGCAGCAGCTACATAACCTGCCCACAGTAATAATGTCACCATGTAATAAATGTCAGAATGTAAATTGGGGAGAGGAAAGATTTTACAATGAGCAAACACTGACTAAATCATTTATACATAATTATGGTAAAAAATGAAGCATTTTTTTTACTACATTATTTTCATTGGAGTTCCTCTTTAACCAGCTGCCGCCTGCGTCACGCCAGTAGGCGTGGCTGCGGCGGCAGCCCCAGGACCGCCTAACGCCGATTGGCGGAAGGTCCTGTCAAACAGAAATGCGGGCGATCGCGCACGCATGCGCGCGCACATCGCCCGGCATGACTTGCGGCCCCCCTGTGTCATCAGCCCGCCGGCCAATTAGCAGCGCCGGCGGGCTGCGATCTTTCAAATAGGCCTATCCCAAGTGTATAATACACGTTGTTATGTAAACAACGTGTATTATACTGGCTGCCTCCTCCTCTCCTGGTCACAGCGCGCCCGGACCACCAGGAGAGAGGACGGCAGTCCTGCTCAGTAAGCCACACACGTTTCCCTGCTCGATCCCCCACCCGATCGCCGCTGATCACCCCCACTACCCCCCTCACTGGCCCTGCCAAGGCGTCTGACTGAGGTCTGAGTGTCATCTGGTCGCCTGTCACAGCTCTGATCGAGGTCTGTGTGACATGTGAGTGGCATGTGAGTGACATCGTTGCCTGTGCACAGTTTTTTGACTTCTGATTGATTGATTGATTGCGTTGTGATTATTGATCATCTGTGATTGCCCTGTGTTTTCAATTGCTGTATACATTGGTTGGCATCTGACAGCGGCACTGTGATTGATATCTGGTCGCCTGTCACAGCTCTGATCGAGGTCTGAGTGAGATCTATTGTCTGTGCACTGATTTTTGACATCTGATTGATTGATTGATTAGTGATTGGTATTTGATCATCTGTGATTGCCTGAGATTTCAATTGTTGTTTACATTGGTTGGCATCTGACAGCGGTGCTGTGATTGATATCTGGTCGCCTGTCACAGCTCTGATCGAGGTCTGAGTGACATCTATTGTCTGTGCACTGATTTTTGACGATTGATTGATTGATTGATTGATTAGTGATTGGTATTTGATCATCTGATTGCCTGAGATTTCAATTGCCGTTTACATTGGTTGGCATCTGACAGTGGCACTGTGATTGATATCTGGTCGCCTGTCACAGCTCTGATCGAGGTCTGAGTGAGATCTGAGTGACATCTATTGTCTGTGTACTGATTTTTGACATCTGATTGATTGATTAGTGATTGGTTTTTGATCATCTGTGATTTCCCTGTGATTCCAATTGCTGTTTACATTTGTTGGAATCTGACAGCGGCACTGTGATTGATATCTGGTCGCCTGTCACAGCTCTGATCGAGGTCTGAGTGACATCTATTGCCTGTGCACTGTTTTTTTGGCCAGTGAGTTAGCTAGGCCCCTTTTGTTAGGTAGTTAGCGCCCAGCCCACTACACCGCAATCACTATAAGTCGCTGATTAGCGTCATCACTGTCGCTAATCTGCATTGGTACTATATAGTATCTGTAAGTGATCAGTACTGATCACAGTCAGATCTATACAAGTACGTTAGGGTCACCTTAGAGTAGGCTCCACTAAAAACGCAGTGTTTGCCCGATCAGGCCTGATCGTTCTGCCGCACTTGCGTTCAGCCCTCCCCACCAAGTGAAAGAAATTTTTGTTTTCTGATCACTGCAAAAAAACACAATAGCTGCGACGCTATAAAGATCAGTTTTGATTTTTTTTTTTAAATCAAAACTGAGCGATCGCAGCTCTTTACTTAACAAATACTCCCATTTGCTAGACAGGTGCATTTTTTCCTGGGTGGTCTCAGAGGAATACCCCCTAAATTTAGCAGCCCAAAATGGCAAAAAAGATGTATTCCCTGCAAGAGGCCTACAGTATTATGGCCGAGTCGGGTGAGAGTGATTGGGACTTCTCATCCGATGAATCCGGCTCAGAATATGAACCTGTAGAGGACAGTGACTCTCTGACCGATAGTTCTGATGACGAGGTTGTGGTCCCTGCTAGCGCCAGGCGTTCCCGACCCCATGTCAGTGGACCACAGGTTGCGTAGGATCAACCTCAAGGCCAGCAGAGTGGTGCTAGCGCTGATCCAGATTTTGATGGTGAGGCATGCACCAACAGCGCAGCACATCCTGGACTTGAAACCAGTACTGCCGTAGACCCTGGTGAAGTGGCGAGCACCAGCATGGCAGTTGAAACTGGTTCGGTGGTACGTGCAGTAAGACCCCAGTCGCAGCCACCAGAAGCACGGGCCCGTAGTACCCCTAGGCTCCCAGAGGTGCTGGCAAACCCTCATTGGAAGTTCCCTAATTCCGCCGCACCCGTAGTGCCCCCTTTCACCGCCCAGTCTGGAGTCCAGGTGGAGACAAATCATCTAGGATCGGCCCTAGACGCTTTTCATCTGATCTTCACCGAGGATCTCTACGACTTAGTCGTGGCAGAGACCAACCGTAAGGCCACACAATTTATCACCGCCAATCCGAACAGCTCCCATGCCCAGCCTTTTCGGTGGAAACAGGTCACAGTTTTCGAATTTAAAATCTTTTTGGGCCTTCTCCTTAACATGGGTCTAACTAAAAAAAATGTATTGCGGTCCTATTGGTCTACGCACCCAATACATCACATGCCCATGTACTCTGCTGCCATGTCCAGGTCACGTTTTGAGGACATCCTGCGCTTCCTGGACTTTAATGATGATACAACCTGTCATGAAAGAGGCCACGCTGACTATGACCGGCTCCACAAATTTCGGCCCCTCATAGACCACCTGTCATCCAAATTTGCAGATGCTTACACCCCTGAACAGAACATCTGTATAGACGAGTCCCTCGTACATTTTACCGGGTGCCTTGGCATTAAGCAGTACATCCCAACCAAGCGCGCCCGGTATGAGGTCAAGCTGTATAAGCTCTGTGAAAGGGCCACAGGCTATACTTATCGCTTTAGGGTCTATGAGGGCAAAGACACAAAATTGGAGCCGGTCGGATGCCCTGACTACCTGGGGTGCAGTGGCAAGATTGTGTGGGACTTGGTGTCACCCTTATTCCACAAGGGGTACCATCTCTATGTGGACAACTACTACACAAGTGTGGCCCTCTATCAGCATTTGAAGATACTCTGAATTCCTTGCTGTGGCACCGTGCGGCCTAGTCGCCGGGGCTTCCCCCAATATCTCACTGCTACCCGACTTGCACGGGGGGAGAGGGCTGCCTTGTGTAATGACGACCTTCTTGCAGTGAAATGGAAGGACAAGAGGGACGTTTACCTTCTGTCGACCATTCACGGAGACACGACAGTCCAAATTCAGCGAGCAACTGAGGTTGTTGAGAAACCCCTCGCCGTCCACGACTATAATTTAAACATGGAAGGGGTGGACTTCAATGACCAAATGTTGGCTCCCTATTTAGTTTCCCGAAGGACCAGCCGCTGGTATAAGAAAGTGGCTATTTACTTGATTCAATTGGCAATGTACAACAGCTTTGTTCTCTACAGTAAGGCTGGGAGAACAGGATCCTTCCTTAAATTTCAGGAAGAGATCATTTCGGAACTCCTGTATCCAGGAGGGGCCGTGGCCAATCCCCCTGATGTAGTTAGCCGGCTACATGAAAGACACTATGCTTATGTCTTTCCGAGTACCCCAGGTCAACGCACCCCAAGAAAACATTGTCGTGTCTGTAAGAGGGATGGAATGAGGCGTGACACCACTTTTTATTGTCCCTACTGTCCTGACCAGCCTGCCCTATGCATAGGGGAGTGTTTTGAAAAGTTCCACGAACACATTCGCTATTGGAGTAGGGAACGTGAGACACAGTAGTAGTCTCTCAAGGCTCTTTCACACTGGAGCGATGTGTTGCAGCATATTGCCTAGCGAAAGTCCCACTTTGCGGTCCCCCCTTACGCCGGAAGTGGTTGACTTAAAGCTAGTGCATACCTACGCTACTGCGCGGCTCCTGTGTGTGAAACCAGACATCTGCTTTTGAGAGACCCAAATACACAGGGCTGCCAGAAACCTCTCCTTTCACTTGGGACAAAGTGCATAGTGTACTTCGCTACATCTCTGTGCGATTTTCGCTTTGCACACTGTCCCATGGGGAAGGAGAAGTTTGTCCTCGGAAGGTAAGTTAAAAACAAACAAAAAAAAAAAACAGGTAAGCAAAAGTTCCAAATGTTATTGTTTGGTTAAAAAGGTATAATAAAGTTTACGAATGTTAATGTTAATGAATTTCTTGCATTGCTGCTTGCTTGTTTTTTTTTTGTATGTTTTTTTCTCTCTCTTTTTCCATCCTTTACCCTTCCAGGTGGACCGAGCGAACGACTGATCGACCAACCAGCTGCAGCACTGATGGTGCATCCTGACAGAAGCATTGCGCGTCTGTCAGATTACACACAAGTCGGTGCATGCAGCGCTGCAGGACGAGATTTCTCCTCCGCAGTAAGATACGTTTGTCAAGGCATATAAGCTGAGGGGTGGTGTTGGAGCTCCTATGCTTTGGCAAGCACTTTGTATCAAAACTGGCAAAGGTTTTTTTCATCCACATCGATCGATGTGAATGGATTAATCTGGTTTGCCAGGGCATAGGAGCAAAGTGGGTTTGGAAAATTTTGTGGGTGGTGCTCCTATGTCCTGGCAAACGCCATGCCCCCCTCTTTTTTCACATATTTCGGCAGATATTTTTTCATCCACATTGATCAATGCGAATGTGAGAATCTTTGCCGTTCATTTTTCCTTTTATGGAGAAAAAAGTGCATCACCCGTATGCCCAATATAAGGAGTGTAGCAGAAACTCCTAATACTGGCCATACATGTAATGATTGTGGAGACGCTAAAATGCCAGGACAGACCCCCACAAGTGACCCCATTTTAGAAAGAAGACACCCCAAGGTATTCGCTGAGGGGCATGGTGAGTTCATAGAAGATTTTATTTTTTGTCATAAGTTAGCAGAAATGGATTTTTTTATTTTTTTTCCCACAAAGTGTCATTTTCCGCTAACTTATGACAAAAAATAAAATTTTATATGAACTCAGTATGCCCCTCGTGGAATACCTTGGGGTCTCTACTTTCCAAAATGGGGTCATTTCTGGGGTGTTTTACTGTCCTGGAATTGTTTGGTGGGGGCCTAAATTGTGAGCACCCTTGTAAAGCCTAAAGGTGCTCATTGGACTTTGGGCAAGTTTGCGCAGCTAGCCTGCAAAAAAAGTGTCACATATGTGGTATTGCCATTCTCATGAGTAGTAGTATAATGTGTTTTGGGGTGTCTTTCCACACATACCCATGCTGGGTGGGAGAAATATCTCTCTAAATGACAATTTAGTGTAAAAAAATGGAAAAAATTGTCATTTACAGAGATATTTCTCACACACAGGATTGGTTATGTGTGAAATACACCCCAAAACACATTATACTATTATTCCTGAGTACAGCGATACCACACGTGTGACACTTTTTTGCAGCCTAGCTGTGCAAAGGGGCCCAAAGTCCAGTGAGTACCTTTAGGATTTCACAGGTCAATTTTAATTATTTGGTTTCCAGACTACTCCTCACAATTTAGGGCCCCTAAAATGCCAAGGCAGTATAGGAACCCCACAAGTGACCCCATTTTGGAAAGAAGACACCCCAAGTTATTCCATGAGGGGTATGGTGAGTTCATAGAAGATTTTATTTTTTGTCACAAGTTAGTGGAAAATGACACTTTGTGAGAAAAAAACCTAAAAAATCCATTTCCACTAACTTGTGTCAAAAAATAAAATATTCTATGAACTCATCATACCCCTCATGGAATACCTTGGGGTGTCTTCTTTCCAAAATGGGATCACTTGTGGGGTTCCTATACTTCCCTGGCATTTTAGGGGCCCAAAACCGTGAGGTGTAGTCTGGAAAACAAATGAGGAAATATTGACCTGTGAAACTCATTAGACTGTGGGCCCCTTTGCACAGCTAGGCTGCAAGAAGGTGTCACACATGTGGTATCCCCGTACTCAGGAGAAGTAGTATAATGTGTTTTGGGGTGTCTTTTCACACATACCTATGCTGGGTGGGAGAAATATCTCTGTAAATGACAACTTTTTCCATTTTTTACACACAATTGTCCATTTACAGAGATATTTCTCCCACCCAGCATGGGTATGTGTAAAAATACACCGCAAAACACATTATACTACTTCTCCTGAGTATGGGGATACCACATGTGTGGCACTTTTTTGCACCCTAACTGCGCTAAAGGGCCCAAAGTCCAATGAGTACCTTTAGGATTTCACAGGTCATTTTGAGAAATTTGGTTTCAAGACTACTCCTCACGGTTAAGGCCCCTAAAATGCCAGGACAGTATAGGAACCCCACAAATTACCCCATTTTAGGCAGAAGACACCCCAAGGTATTCAGTTAGGAGTATGGTGAGTTCATAGAAGATTTTATTTTTTTGTCACAAGTTAGCGGAAATTGATTTTTATTGTTTTTTTCACAAAGTGTCATTTTCCTCTAACTAGTGACAAAAAATAAAATCTTCTATGAACTCACCATACTCCTAACTGAATACCTTGGGGTGTCTTCTTTCTAAAATGTGGTCATTTGTGGGATTCCTATACTGTCCTGGCATTTTAGGGGCCCTAAACCGTGAGGAGTAGTCATGAAACGAAATTTCTCAAAATGACCTGTGAAATCATAAAGGTACTCATTGGACTTTGGGCCCTTTAGCGCAGTTAGGGTGCAAAAAAGTGCCACACATGTGGTATCGCCATACTCAGGAGAAGTAGTATAATGTGTTTTGTGGTGTATTTTTACACATACCCATGCTGGGTGGGAGAAATATCTCTGTAAATGGACAATTGTGTGTAAAAAAATCAAAATATTGTCATTTACAGAGATATTTCTCCCACCCAGCATAGGTATGTGTAAAAATACACCCCAAAACACATTATACTACTTCTCCCGAGTACGGCGATACCACATGTGTGGCACTTTTTTGCACCCTAACTGCGCTAAGGGGCCCAAAGTCCAATGAGTACCTTTAGGATTTCACAGGTCATTTTGAGACATTTGGTTTCAAGACTACTCCTCACGGTTTAGGGCGCCTAAAATGCCAGGGCAGTATAGGAACACCACAAATGACCCCATTGTAGAAAGAAGACACCCCAAGGTATTCCGTTAGGAGTATGGTGAGTTCATAGAAGCTTTTATTTTTTTTGGCACAAGTTAGCGGAAATTGATTTTTAATGTTTTTTTCACAAAGTGTCATTTTCCGCTAACTTGTGACAAAAAGTTAAATCTTCTATGAACTCACCATACTCCTAACGGAATACCTTGGGGTGTCTTCTTTCTATAATGGGGTCATTTGTGGTGTTCCTATACTGCCCTGGCATTTTAGGGGTCCTAAACCGTGAGGAGTAGTCTTGAAACCAAATGTCTCAAAATGACCTGTGAAATCCTAAAGGTACTCATTGGACTTTGGGCCCCTTAGCGCAGTTAGGGTGCAAAAAAGTGCCACACATGTGGTATCGCTGTACTCGGGAGAAGTAGTACAATGTGTTTTGGGGTGTATTTTTACACATACCTATGCTGGGTGGGAGAAATATCTTTGTAAATGGACAGTTGTGTGTAAAAAAAATCTAAAAAATCTCATTTACAGAGATATTTCTCCCACCCAGCATGAGTATGTGTAAAAATACACCCCAAAACACATTATACTATTTCTCCTGAGTACGGCGGTACCACATGTGTGACACTTTTTTGCAGCCTAGGTGCGCTAAGGGGCCCAAAGTCCTATGAGCACCTTTAGGCTTTACAGGGGTGCTTACAATTTAGCACCCCCAAAATGCCAGGACAGTAAACACACCCCACAAATGACCCCATTTTGGAAAGTAGACATCCCAAAGTATTCAGAGAGGGGCATGGTGAGTCTGTGGCAGATTTCATTTTTTTTTGTCACAAGTTAGCAGAAATGGAAACTTTTTATTATTATTTTTTTTGTCACAAAGTGTCATTTTCCGCTAACTTGTGACAAAAAATAAAATCTTCTATGAACTCACCATGCCTCTCAGTGAATACTTTGGGATGTCTTCTTTCCAAAATGGGGTCATTTGGGGGGTATTTATACTATCCTGGAATTCTAGCCCCTCATGAAACATGACAGGTGGTCAGAAAAATCAGAGATGCTGGAAAATGGGAAAATTCACTTTTTGCACCATAGTTTGTAAACGCTATAACTTTTACCCAAACCAATCAATATAGGCTGAATGGGTTTTTTTTAATCAAAAACATGTTTGTCCACATTTTTCGCGCTGCATGTATACAGAAATTTTACTTTATTTGAAAAATGTCAGCACAGAAAGTTAAAAAAATCATTTTTTTGACAAAATTCATGTCTTTTTTGATGAATATAATAAAAAGTACAAATCGCAGCAGCAATTAAATAGCACCAAAAGAAAGCTGTATTAGTGACAAGAAAAGGAGGTAAAATTTGTTTGGGTGGTAAGTTGTATAACCGAGCAATAAACAGTTATAACTGCAGTGGTCTGAATTGTGAAAAATGGCCTGGTCTTTAGGGGGGTTTAGCACTGCAGTCTTCAAGTGGTTAACTGTAGTGCAGCTCTAGAAAGCCAACGCTAAACTGCCGCAATTAGGTAGGATTTGAGAAGTTTCTTATTATTATGCAGAATAGTTCCTCTGCTGGTTAGAACAGTTTAAGAAGAAAAAACTGTAATGCTTTGATAAATCTGTCCCACAGTCCTCTCATTTCAGTGCTGCCACCCCCATTGCACCCAGAGAAGGATTAATCACCAGGCAACCTAGGCAGGTGCTTGGGGCCTTCTGGGTGTCAAGGGGCCCACCTGCCACCTTTGACCTCTCTCCACTTCAGCTTACCACACACAAAACTTCAAGCTGTGTTAGTTGCATGTAGCACATAACAACCAAACAGACTTTCGCATAACAACAAAATAGCCTTACAAATAACCAAGCAAATTTAAAACTGACATTACATGAACCATTCTCAGATAGACATTGTAGGTTTAGTTTATAACCATTTGTATATGCAATGTGTTTTGGAAAAAAACACTTTCTGTCGACTCGCATTAGACAGCCCCTCTACCGCATAATTAATTTCCATTCATTTTTAACATAATCGTAAATGGCAATTGTTCATTCAGGTTCCGCCGTTTTCACGTGAGAAATGTTCACCTCCCATTCATTAGCCTCTAACTTTATCACTACTTATCACAATGCAGTGATCTATATCTTGTTTTTTCCGCCACCAATTAGGCTTTCTTTGGGGGGTACATTTTGCTAAGAGCCACTTTACTGTAAATGCATTTTAACAGGAAGAATAAGAAAAAAATTGAAAAATTCATTATTTCTCAGTTTTCAGCCATTATAGTTTTAAAATAATACATGCCTCCATAATTAAAACTCATGTATTGTATATGCCCATATGTCCCGGTTATTACACCGTTAAAATTATGTCCCTATCACAATGTATGGCGACAATATTTTATTTGGAAATAAAGGTGCATTTTTTCCATTTTGCATCTATCACTATTTACAAGTTTAAAATAAAAAAAAATATAGAAATATTTCATCTTTACATTGATATTTAAAAAGTTTAGACCCTTAGGTAAATATTTACATGTTTTTTTTTTTTTAATTGTAATGGTTTTTTTTTTTTTATACTAAAAATTTTATTAGGGTACTTTTGGGAGGGTGGGAGGTAAACAATAGATTTATAATGTAATTGTGTGTTAATTCTGTTTTTTTTTTTCAGGTGTAGTATTACTTTTTGGCCACTAGATGGCGGCCATGAGTTTGTTTACATGACGTCACTCTAAGCGTAGCACGCGCTTAGAGTGACGCATCAGGAAGAAGACGGCCAGAAAAAGCTCAGCTTCCGAGAGAAGCTGTCGCTTTTTCAGCGGGGGAGAGGAATCAATGATCGGGCTCCGTAGCCCGATACATTGATTCCTTGGCTACCGAATCCGCGGCCGGGAGTGCGCGTGCACGCGCACGATCGGCCGCGGGGGCGCGCGGTAGCGCGCATGGTTCCTGGACGTAGAAACTACGTCCAGGAACCAAAATAGGTTAAAGTGTACCCGAGGCAACATGTGACATAATGAGATAAACTAGTGTACGTACAGTACTAAACATATTAATAACCACGCTGTTTTACTTGTTTTATTTTGCTGCCTGAAAGAGTTAATTTTTAAGGAAGGAAGTGACAGCTTCTGTCTTGTCAGAACCTTGTCAGGAATATAGTAAACATCACTGATAAGCAATTTACAGCCATAAAATCTTTCCTGGCAGAATACATTTTTATATATATTTCTGAGAGCAGAGGGACAGAGAAAAGGGTCAATATAGTTAATGTATTTTCATTTAGGGACACTTAAAGAGACTCTGAAGTCTCCAGAAAATGAGGTTTTTACTTTAAAAACCTCATTAACATAATTGCCCCTTGTACTGATAGACGCACATAGAGGCGGCAGCAAAATCCACGACCAAGAAAGTCATGGATTTTGCCTGCCGTGTACCCCCGTGAGTTTGTGGTGATCGAGGGGGTTTTCAGCCATGGTTCTGCTGCATTTTAAGAGGGACAATAATGTTAATGAGGTTTTTAAAGTAAAAACAACTCATTTTCGGGAGACTTCAGAGTCTCTTTAATAGATTGAAACTGAGCGGTAGAGGTGGGCCGAACGGTTCGCCGGCGAACGGTTCCAGGCGAACTTCGGGTGGTTCGCCTAGATCGTGTTATGATCATGTCTGCAGCGTTTACTGCTGGCTGCAGTGGTATTGTAACCCAAGTAGTTCTGATGTCATTACATGCATTTTCTTGCATAGTTTGGTTTGCACTTAAACTAGTTGCTGATTCCATCTGCAGTCGCTCTGAAGTTAATGACAGTTTAATATGCTTTTGTGTAAACAAACATTGTCTGCTGCAATGGAGGGGCAATCCCTTTCCTGCAGGCTGCATATCATTGTCTGCCTTTTCCTGCTGTCAGCCTGTGATTAATTACCATTCACTTGTGTGGGAATCTGCAGGTCTGCTCCCATTGGATGACCTCAGTATAAAGAACTGCTTCCTGCAATGCTTGATGGGCTACCATAGTCTCAGATTCTGTCTGTTACTCTGCTCGTGCCCCACCTCGTTCCTGGTCCGTGTGGACTGCGCTGACTCCTGCGAAGGGGTCAGCGAGTCCTCCTAGTTCTGCTCTTGTTCTAGAAGTTGTTACTTGCTTGTCTTGTGTCATATATTGGTTCATCGCCAATATATACGCATACTTGCGCATTTTGTTATTTTCCTTGTATTCGTGTTACGTTGATACATCAGTGTCGCTGATATATACGTACACGAACTGTTTATTTCCTGTGTTCAGTTAGTCAGCCTTCCAGCACGTTTTGGTAGTTTGCGCGTATCGTGAGCACCCGTGCTGAGCTAGTATCCTGCTCCTGGTCCTGTTTGTGGATTGCGTTCATCTCTGCGAGGAGATAACGAATCCTTCTGAATCCTGTCCTGTTACCGTTTGTGGATTGCGTTCATCTCTGCGAAGAGATAGCGAATCCTTCTGAGCCCTGTTCCCTGTATTGCTCCAGTGCTAGTCAGTGTTCCTGCTTATGTCATATATCGGTTCATTGCCGATATACACATATGTTAGTCAGACGTTACAAATAGTTTCATTGATAGCTGTAATTGTAATACGCTAGGAAAACATACTTATTGTATATTTGTCTGTGTTACGTTCATCTATCTTGATCCTGCTATTTCCTGACTATCTTGTCCTGTTTTTGTGAGGCACGCCATCGCTGCAGACGCATTGGCTGCCTCATTCCAGTCTGTCTTATTGTGGACGCTTGCTGTCACTAAGTAGTGGCTAGTTAAGCAGGCGTTCATTCTGTCTACCTGTCCTGATCTCCTCAGTCCTGGTTTGTGCGCTCAGCGCTACTTTGCGCTGAGACGTTATTACGAAAGTGTTGTTTGTGGCTGTTCGGATCTGCACCGGCTCTGTGCACCACAATCTCCTATTGGAGTCAGTCCTCTCCTCCACTAAACTGGGGATATCCTGATCCCTTGTGCTGGTGTGTGTACCTCCTTCACGTCAGCTTATGTGTTGTATGCTGACTGTGGAGATTACACCACCAAGCTTAACAGATCGATTCGCCCCATAATGCTCTATGAGGGTCAACTTTGACCCTCTGCATCACAGTCAGCAGGCGCATTGTAGCCAATCCGGCTATACTAAACCCTGGAGCCCCACCCCCCCTTATATAAGGCAGGCCCCGGCGGCCATTAGCCTCACTCGTGTGCCTGCTAGAGACAGAATAGGGACAGCTGCTGCAGACTTGTTCTCCTAGGGACAGATTAGTCAGGCTCTTGCCTTCTTAGCTTGCTTAGCTGAATCTTATTGCTATAATAGCGCCCCAGAAAAGCTCTTTTCAGAGCTCATCCTGCTGTGATCAATTTTTTTTTTTCTGTGTTTGAAACTGACACTTGTGTTTTTTAGACAGCATTGCTAATCCATACTGTGTGTCCCACTGCCAGCAGCAGCAGCACATTCAGTGACTACTAACTGTGTGTGTGATGCTACGTACACACATGCGACAACGATCGTTCGTTGAGAACAACGAACAAACTTTTAATTGATGAAAGAACGACCTAAGTAAAGATAGTTTTAAAAGGTGTGTAACGATCTGATCGTTAGAATGAACGTTACATCACGTAAAGCAACTATTGCGCCTGCGCATAAAAATGAGAAGTTTCACAGAGAAATAGTGAAATGCGCATGTCAAGCCTAGTACGAACGACCGTTTCCAACGATGTACTACTTTTGCAAACGATCGTCGTTGGTTAAAATCCGCCGAGACAGAACTTTCTTTTGTAGCGATTTGGCTCGTTCGTCGTTTGCCTTAATAGTCGGTGGTTCGTTTATTGTAACGATCGTCGTTGGTAAAGATCGGGGAACGATCGTTACAAACGACTATAGTCGCATGTGTGTACGCACCTTTAGACACTTGTGTTGTTTAAACAGCATTGCTAATTCATACTGTGTGTCCCACTGGCACTGCCAGCACAAATGGCAGACTTGCCCGCCTCCATATGATTCTCGTGAAAGGAATGTGGTGTCATCTTTGCCTGCCATAACTGGTTCTCGTTAAAGAATTTAAAGTACATTCATTTCAAATACACAGCAGGGCCTCGAAAGTCCTCCTCCTGTATTGTTATTTTTGGTCACTACCTCGGGGCGGGCGTGCAGCGTTTCTCAGGCTCCACACCGGATTCCATCCCTCATTCCCCGGCCTTTACCCGGGGTCACAATGTCAGACTTGCCCGCCTCCATAGGATTCTCATTGTAGCGGTACTGAACAAGTACACAGCAAGTAGAAAATGTAATTTTAAAAAAAAAACGTAAGCTTTTTAACAGTGCCATGGAAAGTTGAGAAGGAAGTCATACATTACCTGACATCACTGAGTGAGGAAGAGCAATCTCGCTATGTTGCGCAGTAGTCCAGCATGGCCGTCACTACACAAACAGCTGTTTGCGGTGCGTTTGATGTGTCAGTGTGAAGCAGTACTCTAATTACACTCCCTGATTGATGTATACACATGCAAGATGTTTTAAAGCACGTTAGGCCTGCAATTTAGCATTCAATGTGATTTCTGCCCTTAAAACGCTGCTTTGCGTCACATCAAGATTTTTGCCCGGGACTTTTGGCGTGTATCCCACTCCGCCATGCCCCCCTCCAGGTGTTAGACCCCTTGAAACATCTTTTCCATCACTTTTGTGGCCAGCATAATTTTTTCTATTTTTCAAAGTTCGCCTCCCTATTAAAGTCTATTGCGGTTCGCGAACTTTTCTGCGAACCGAACCTTCCGCAGAAGTTCACGAACCCGGTTCGCGAACCTAAAATCAGAGGTTCGGCCCATTTCTACTGAGCGGAGACAACAAAACATTCCATCTACTTTCTAATTGATTAAATATAAAACAAAACCCTGGGATATCTAAAAAAGTTTTTTTTAGGAGTAGAAGGATAAATACAGTTGTTTATCTCATCAGTTTATTTTCACCTCGGGTTCACGATAACCACTTAGGCCTCTTTCACAGTGGGACGATACGTTTGATGCGACGTTAAGGTCGCATAACGTGCCCCTAATGCAACGTATTGAAAGACTATAACTTGGACGTTATAGTACACGCTTTAGCCCTGCGTTTGGTGCGCCGTTTTCGTCACACAGTGATGGAACGAAAACGGCGCATGCGTTACATTAAAAATAAAAAAAAAACATTACTGAGCATGTGCAACACACACAACGCAGCAGATTTATTGCTAAATTCACTGCATGCAGCATTTTCTAAATATTGCTACACGTTACACACAACGCAACTTGTGCACTGTGAATGTCACACAGGCTTACTATTGCTGTGCCTTAGTCCACGTTAAAACATTTTCTAATATGCGACTTTAACGTCGCACTGTGAAAGAGGCCTTAAGGACTGCAGTCTTAAAACCCCTTAAGGACCAGACACTTTTTTTCCAATCCGACAACTGCAGGTTTAACGGTTTATTGCTCAGTCATACAACCTACTATCTAAATGAATTTTACCTCCTTTTCTTTTCACTAATACAGCTTTCTGATGGGTGATTAGGGGGGTGATTGGTTGCAAACAGTGGTCTGAGGGGGTGATCAGGGGGGGGGGGGGGTCTGAGGGGTGCTGTGGGCGATCAGGGGGCGGGGGGGCAGGATCAGTGTGTGTGTGTTTACTAGAAGAGCTGCCTCCTCCCCTGGTGGTCCCTCGATCACTTGGACCACCAGGGGTGGAGGCAGCCTGTATAATACACTTTGTATACATTACAAAGTGTATTATACACTTTGTATGCGGCAGATCGGGGGTTAACAACTTTCTGAACTGCGTGCATGAGAGAGAGAGAGAGAGAGAGAGAGAGAGCTCAATTTCAAATCAGCTAACAGAGGAGTGTAGACAAAAAATAATGTTATCTCCTCGTTGGATGCGAATCATAAGCTGAAGGGGCTTTCTACTGCAGACCAAAGTGCTGTGCTTAACACTTTTTTTTTTTTGTGATACTAGGTTTCATGCTGTAAGTAAACTTGTAGAGCAAAGAAGAAATGCTGTTTCAGACCACTTTAAAGTGGACCTGAATTCTTGAACAGGACTGGTTGAATAAAAGTGACTTTTTAAGTCGACATTTGCCAGGGGTATGAATAATTGAGGGCAGCACTGTATGTTCAATCATTCCTTAATTATGATAGAAAACTCAGAAAAAATTGCTTGGATTTGTACATCAAGAAATTGATGTAACTTGAAAAAGGGAACCTCGCCTGAAACGTTGTGCTGGTTGTATTATGCTGTAATCACCGATTTATCATTGAAATAAATGGATATCGTTTGGCTAAGAATCCGCTGAGGGTTGAGTTCCTTATGGGACATGTATGGACTGATCTGATTGATATGGAGGATTGGTGACCCTTCCTACCATAGGAACTCCCCGAGATACATTGAGTACCTGAAGCCCGCAGACACTTTTTTGCATTGTGTACGTAAATAAATTGTCAAACTACCACACACCATTCAATTTTCATATAAATTGATCAGAAAAATCCAACACTCCAGAACTTCTTTTAATCGCATAAAAACAGGAAATGTGATCAGATTTCTCGAATGAATGAAAAAAACCTTTCAATTTTCTCTACAACTGATCGTATTTTTCAAATTGGTGTAAAATTGGATCTTATTGGATTGTATGGTGTGTGGCCATCTTTAGAAGAAAATGGTGAGCTTCTGAGAGGAATGAACGGAGAGGCAAGTATGTAATATTCATTTGCAAGTACATCATATGTTTATTTTAAATAAACCCTGCTTTCAGCACTGTTTGACACATCATCTGTTATCAGATTGTTTGTGAGATGAAATAGATTCTGAATGAATCACACACAGTGCTTAAACACGTGGCCTCTAGGTGTCAGTGCTGAGATGAGGATCTCTGGGAATGCTGGCATCTCAGGTGATGGGAGAAGTATGAGGCTGGGCAGGTGTCGATTTAACAAATCTGCTAGTCCCAACTGCCAGCTGCTCCCATCCCTTTTCCTGCTCTCCCAGCCCGCCACTCTATGCAAATAAATGCTTTGCATGGGCTGCTGGCCAAGGGCGCAGGATGTTGGCTTGGGCAGGAGAGGTGTGGTGGCTTCTCCGAACTCGAATTCCATCTGCCTTCCATCTCTGCCTTCACCTCCTCCATGCCGTCCAGCTGCAGCCAACGGCAGCGGGGTGAAGAGCAGATGCCGCTCACCTCTGCAGGATGGTGAATCTGGCAGATTGTCACCCAGGTATGAGAGCTGCAATGCCTGACAGTATCAGAGCAGTGACTAGACAGGTGTACTATGCTGAAATCACTACTATAGGATGAACTCACAGAAGGAATTCCTTGCAGCAGGTTACAATGTGATTAAACCACAGACTGATGTCTCCTGATACCTGCAGCTCAAACACTCCCAGCATTGCCTCTAGCAGACATGACTGTGATGAGCGGAGATAGCCTCCTATCTGACTGACTGCTGTAGACGTTAAAGTGGACCTTAACTCTTGCACAGGACAGGAGAAAAACATAGAGAAATGCACCCTGTATGTATTTAGAGAGTTTAGTCTGTCTAATTCCCCCTCATCTGTGTCTAATCACAAGTTGTAATTTGAACCCTTAGCTGTGTCACCTGACTGCCACTGCAGAGATCTTGCTTGTAAACAAAGGATGTGCTTCCTTGAAAGCAGGAAGTAGAAACACCGCAGATTTATGGCAGGATTTGTATCAGCTGTAACAAAGAAATGTTTTTCTTTAAAGGTTATTATGCTGCTGCTTAGCTTTTAGAGCAGAGAAGAAGTTCTGAGTTCACGTTCGCTTTAAAAAGTGCATGTTTGGGGGAAAGAAATCTGTCCTTACAAAATAAAAAGAGCTTTATTAAGCAGCATGGCACGAACATAAATAATTTTAATGATCTGTTCCTATCCTGAATAGTATGCTGTGCCTTGCCTACCTGTAAGAAATGTTATAGTTCTGAATGTAAAGGACTCTGCTATAACATGCGTGTTTGTATTTTGCAATATAGTTGAAAAGTTGAATAATGTGGGGCGGAACGCAGCGGTGTCATTTATTACAGTAGATCATTCGCAGATAATTATACTTGTGTTGGTTTCTAGAAGGCTGGATACAGGCTGATAGTGTAAAACAAACATCTAACCACTTATATTTAATGTCTGTTTATTTCTCAAGTGACCACCAACGTGCACTGGAACTTCTGCATATTGGTGAAGAAATTTCCCTCATCAGATCTGTGCATTTTTGCCCGGATTACAGATTAAGCCTTGTACACACTTTCAATTATCATTGGCCAATCACTAACCAATTTTACCAGCTCCATGTAGCATGACAGTCAACAGATATTGAATATTATGAGCAGATTGTGTAGTTAAAGGGGAACTGAAGTAAGAGGTATACGGAGGCTGCCATATTTATTTACTTTTAATCAATACCAGTTGCATGGCAGCCCTGCTGGTCTATTTCTCTGCAGTAGTATCTGAATAACTCCAGAAACAAGCATGCAGCTAGACTTGTCAGATCTGACTTTAAAGTCTGAAAAACCTGATCTGCTGCATGCTTGTTTAGGGGCTATGGCTAATAGTATTAGAGGCAGAGGATCAGCAGGGCTGCCAGGCAACTGGTATTGCTTAAAAGGAAATAAACATGACAGCCTCCATATACGTCTCTCCTTAGTTCCCCTTTAAACGCTCATATTACATAGAGGTGGTAAAATTGGTCAGTAATTGGCCAATCATAATTGAAAGTGTGTACCAGGCGCAAAGATGCATAAACACATCCAGTTTTAATTGGCCAATCACTGACCAATGTTACCACCTCCATGAAGAATGAGTGCCAAAAGACTTTGATTGTCTAGGCAAGCTCCCATTTTACATAGAAGTGGTAAAATTGGTCAGTGATTGGCCAATCAAAATTGTATGTGTGTACCAGACTTAACCACTTCACCACTGAGGGGTTTTACCCCCTGACCACCAGAGCAATTTTCACCTTTCAGCGTGCCTTCCATTCATTCGTCTATAACTTTATTATTACTTATCCCAATGAAATGAACTATATCTTGTTTTTTTCGCCACCATTTAGGCTTTCTTTAGGTGGGACATTATGCCAAGAATTATTTTATTCTAAATGTGTTTTAATGGGGAAATAGGAAAAAATGTGGGAAAAAATTATTATTTTTCAGTTTTCGGCCATTATAGTTTTTAAATAAAGCATGCTACTGTAATTAAAACCCATGAAATGTATTAACCCATTTGTCCCGGTTATAAAACCATTTAAATTATGTCCCTATCACAATGTTTGGCGACAATATTTTATTTGGAAATAAAGGGGCATTTTTTTCAGTTTTGCATCCATCCCTAATTACAAGCCCATAGTTTATAAAGTAACAGTGTTATACCCTCTTGACATAAATATTTAAAAAGTTTAGTCCCTAAGGTAACTATTTATGTTTTTTTTTTTATTGTATTTTTTTTTTTTCATTACAAAAAATAAATAAAAATTGGGGAGTGTGGGAGGTAATGAGTTAATTTATTGTGTAAATGTAATGTTTGTATATGTAAAATGCTTTTAGGGTGTAGTTTACTATTTGGCCACAAGATGGCCACAGAGTGTTTGTTTACATGCGACCTGTAAGCGTCCGGAAGGACGCTTACAGGAAGCAGTAGGAGGCTGGCCAAATCACAATGATCTCGCTGTTTCTGAAAGAAGCAGCAGATCATTGCGGGGGCTTAGATCAACGAACGGGAATGGATTTTCCCGTTCATTGATCTCCGGGCGAGCGGGCGGCAGCGTGCACGAGCGGCGGGTGCGCGCGCACGAGCGGCGGGAGCGCGGACAGCGGCGGTAGCGCGGAAGGTACGGATTTCTCCGTCCCTGGTTTTTTAGGAGGGAAAAAAGGGGCGGAGAAATCCGTACGCGTGGGGGTAAAGTGGTTAAATTAATTTCTCATTTTACAGTGGGTAAACAGTTGTGTGTTTGTATAGACAGAATTAAGCTAAGTACACACTTGAGATAAAAGTCTTTGGAAAATGAAAGATGGAAGACCAATTTTACCACCTTCCATTTGGTATGAGAGCTTACAAACACAGTCTATTCTATTAAGCTGAGTACACCCATCAGATTTAAATCTTTGCAAGAGGCTGCACACAGAGATGCTGTACACATGCAAAATATCAGAATCTGCAAAAGATCTGTTCCTGCAAATTGCATTCATAGTCTATGATATCTGCAGATCATCATACACACCTTGTTTAACTGACATTCATCTGCAGATCAGATCCACCAAGATGAATGTCTGATCTGCAGATGATTGTCAGTTAAACAAGGTAAGTTTTTACTAGTTGATTGACCCCTCCAGGACATAAATGTTAGTCCTCTTGGCGGCAATCTTTGTGTAGTGGTGTGTAGTGGCCACCAATGCTTGTGTGCACGTTCGTGGGAGTGCAGACAATCGCGGATTTCCAGCCCCTATGATCAGGGTGAGGTGGTTCAATGACAGTTAAGTGACCATAAAAATACTGATTCTGCACTGAAATCTTATACAGGGGGAAGTAGTGGATACTAGATGCCAGAAGTGGTTCTGGTCACTCAAGTGTTTTTTTTTTATAAACTGAATGTCACTTTACGCAGATCAGGTGACAGATAGGTTTGTTGCTATGTGCAACATTCGACTCAAAATATAGGTCCTGCCAGTGAAGGCTTATGCAAAGCACTAGTGGATACTAGATGCCAGTGGTGGTGGTGAAGGATTATTGGGTTATGGTCAGTGCACTACTAGGACCAGTAGACCTGTTTCCAACAGCTAGCGTGGGCACTGGACAGATAGAACTGCAATATAACAATAGCAAGAAATAGAAAAACAGTTATTTGGGTGAACTAGAGTAGCACTAAGCACTGACTGCACCTGTCTGCAACAGCTAAAGTGCACTGTGTGGACACACTGCACAGCAATATCACAATAACAAAACACAGCCCTTAGAAGGGCTCTTGGGGTTATGCAGATAGTGAATTGGTACTGTAGCAGCAAGAAACTGCACTGGGGACACAGAGCACAGGCCTAAATACCACTTTCTCTAGCAGCAGCACAGCTCTGCCCCTACACTCCTTCAGGGCTTGTTTACACTAGGGGCGTTTTCGGTCTTTTTTCAAGCACAGGTGATTTTTTTAAATCGCCCACAAAACGCTTGTTCAATGAATCTCTATGAGAATGTTCATATTAGTGCGGTTCGTGCACTGTGCATTCAGCAAAGCGGTGCATGTACCATTTTTGGGGCGATTTTGCTATAATGGAAGGTATTGGAAGAGCGCTAAACGCTCACAAAACTGCTTTATGCAGCGACTGTGTTTCGCGGTTTTTGGAATAAATACATTGTATTTATTATTTTCCGGGTCAAAGAGTTCACTTTCTGACTTGCGTCAGGGAGTGAATTACAAAACCGCTCTGGAAAAGTGCTCAGAAAATCACTTTTACCAGAAACACAGCGCACAGTGGAGCGCCTGGAAGGGGGGAAAAAAGCACACAAAACGCTTGTGTTTGCGTATTCAATTTTAGGTGTGAATAAGGCCTCACAGCAGCTACAGACAGAGTGTAAAATGGCTGCCATGCTGGCGTTTTTATAAGGGGGGTGGTCCAGGAGGGAGGGATAGCTGATTGGCTGACATATGTTTGCTGACTCTGGGGTGAGGAGTCAAATTTCGGCTCCATGATGATGTATAGGGGGCAGGTCGAACACGCCATGTGTTCGCCTGCTGATGCGAACACCAGTTGTTCGACCAGAAACAGTTCAAGCCATCTCTACTTGGCACCTGCATTGCTCTCTGTTACAGAGATTACCCCATTCAACTACACTGAATGAGGCAGCTCTGTGCTGTGCTCAAAATGCATGCAGCATTCCATTGTCAGATTGCTCTGGTGTGCAGCACATAAATGTACCCATCAGACACCTGGGGCCAGGTAATGTGGTTGCAGCACATAGCACTCTGTATCACCCAAAACTGTCATTATAGACAGTAAGACAATAGACCGACTGCGCTAAATATATTTAGCGCAGTCGGTCTATTGTTTTACTATTTTCAATTTATTAGGGAATTGGGACATCCCCTGACTAGACTTAGCAGCTATCCATCCAGGCGCATCCTTTTTCCAATTTTTGAATTTTGTCATTATAGACAGCCTTGACATGTTGCTCTGCATATAGCCTGCACTGAGAAGATTCTGGATGGGCCTATCTAGTTCCCCAGCAGGTTTGGGGTACTACTGATGAAATCTGAGGACTGGAACCCAAATTAGCCATGTGTGTATTCTGCTGACTGGCTGGCTGTGGCTCTCTGGGTAGGTCTGCTGGCATCTGCTGACTGTCTATGCCTCCTGGCTCCTGCTGCCTGGCTGTGGCAGCTGCCTTCTCCTGCCTACCTGTGGCAGCTGCCTTCTCCTGCCTAGTTGTGGCTGCTGGCTGGTTAGGTGCCTGTGGTTGCTGGCTTCTCCCGACAGGCTGTAGTTACAGTGGAAGAATGGGAGGAGACCCTGGAAAAAAGCCTGGATCAACCTGGCAAAACCCCTCTATAAAGTCATGTATACTAATTGCAATTACCCAAAAGAAATGTGATAAAGAGTGGTCTCGCTGGGTAGAAGATATGGAGACTCATCTGACGGATCCTGGAGTGAACTAATCCCAGGGCAGACTGGAGGGGTGGGTAGGAAGGACTGGTGGGGGAGGGAGGGGCGGGAGCTGGGGCAGAGGAGGGCCACTTCCTTCTTTTGTCTATGTTGTTTTGTCTTGTGAACATAAGGTGATGAGATAAACAATTGAATCTATCCTCCTACTCCTAATATTACTTTTTTGGAATCCCGGTTTTATTTTCTATGTCTAACATAAAAAAATTTAAAAAAAGTATTTTTCATGTTGTACTGTCTCATATGACTGATACATTCTTTCAGTGTCCCAGAAGCTAAAATCTATGAACTACTGTATTTTATCAGATTTAAATCTTCCTTCTTCCTCCTCCCCTCCTCCTTCTCTTCTTCCTTTTCCTCTTCCTCCTCCTCCTCCTCCTCCTTCTTCTTCTTCTTCTCTCCTCGCTGTATTTCCATTTTTTTTTATCTTTCTGTTGTTTTTGCCCACTGGGCATCTATCAGGTCTTTTAGATAATGATGTGCATAAAAAGAATGATAATACAGAATTCGGTATGGTCTACTCATTTATGCAGATCTGATGATTCAATTAATGCCAATGGGTCATTTTGGGGTTATCAGTGGCATCTGTGTGCTATGGAAGGTTGTATTTGCTGTAGGCTATGTCTGTAATAGTTTTGCACAGTATTGAGCTGTTATGTCCACATTTTCTGCTGATTTCAAGGATTTGTAACAGTTGTAACCATTTTGGAGCCAGGGACTCTTTTCTTGTTATACTTTTTTATAAATCAGAAGATTTAAAAAAAAATTCATTCAACTTACCCCTACGCCCATAAATTAGTGTCTGAACCCCCACCCATGTCGGCAAAACCACTGGGCCTAAAGCTCTGTGGCCACCACCTACTGTGTTGCCTTGGGTGTGGCATCACATCTGGGAGCGGCCACTACCCTGGGGCTGATTCAAAGAAGTTGTAAAGTTCCAGCCACCTAAAGGACAACTGTGGTGAGAAGTATATGGAGGCTGCCATATGTATTTCCTTTTAAACCATACCAGTTGCCTGGCAACCCTGCTGACCTATTTTGCTGGAGTAATGTCTCAAATTAACACCAGAAACAAGCATGCAGCTAATGTAGTCAGATCTGACAAAAAATGTCAGAAACACATGTCCTGCTGCATGCTTGTTCAGGGTCTATGGCTAAAAGCATTAGAGGCAGAGGATTAGCAGGACAGCCAGGCAACTGGTATTGTTCAAAAGGAAATAAATATGGCAGCCACTATATCCCTCTCA
The DNA here is from genome assembly GCF_040937935.1 of Hyperolius riggenbachi. NCBI lineage: Eukaryota > Metazoa > Chordata > Amphibia > Anura > Hyperoliidae > Hyperolius > Hyperolius riggenbachi. Next base: position 287,899,760 of record NC_090651.1, read on the forward strand.
CTTCAGTTGTCCTTTAACTCATTTGCAGGCGAGTAGGTGAGTTGAATGAACTCACTGTTGAATGAACGCCACTGTTCGGGTTCTGCAGAACATCACCCTGTTCGGGTGATGTTCGAGTTCGGCCGAACACCTGATGGTGTGTCTGCTGGTGTCTCTGTGTGTCTGCTGGGAACAGTAGTACACCGCTCACCCTGTATAGCATTGTGCTCTGTGTCGCTGCTGGGAATAGTAGTACACCGCTCAGCCACACTATATAGCATTGTGTTTACTGCCACTCTGTGTGTCTGCTGGGAACGGTAGTACACCGCTCACCCTGTATAGCATTGTGCTCTGTGTCGCTGCTGGGAATAGTAGTACACCGCTCACCCACACTATATAGCATTGTGTTTACTGCCACTCTGTGTCGCTGCTGGGAACAGTAGTACATTGCTCACCCACCACTGTATAGCATTGTGTTTACTGCCACTCTGTGTCTCTGCTGGGAACAGTAGTACACCGCTCACCCACCACTGTATAGCATTGTGCTCTGTGTCGCTGCTGGGAACAGTAGTACACCGCTCAGCCACACTATATAGCATTGTGTTTACTGCCACTCTGTGTCTCTGCTGGGAACAGTAGTACACCACTCACCCACCACTGTATAGCATTGTGCTCTGTGTCGCTGCTGGGAATAGTAGTACACCGCTCACCCACCACTGTATAGCATTGTGCTCTGTGTCGCTGCTGGGAATAGTAGTACACCGCTCACCCACCACTGTATAGCATTGTGCTCTGTGTCGCTGCTGAGAATAGTAGTACACCGCTCACCCACCACTGTATAGCATTGTGCTCTGTGTCGCTGCTGGGAATAGTAGTACACCGCTCACCCGCCACTGTATAGCATTTCTGTACTGCCACTGTACTGCTGCCAGTCAGCGTGTACTTTAAGGATAAGTGAAATGAAGAAGAAATCCTGTGAAAGAGGGAGGGGCAAGGGAAGAGGTGTTCCCCCTGACGGTTCACGTACAGGCCACAGTGGAGCACCGAAGAAAACCCACTCAATACCGCCCATGTTGTCCAGGAAATCAACCCTCACAAATCCAAAAGAACAGGACCAGATAATTAATTGTATGACCTCTCAAGCGTCCAGTGGGTTAAGCAGCACCAGCACATCAGGCACGAGGTCCGAGTCCTCAGCCAGTTACAAGGAGCCAGTGGGCACAAAGCTGACACAACCGGCAGCGACACCACGCACACAACTGCCAAATAACCAGTCCGAAGAATTTCCTCAGGACACAATGGGGTATTCGCAGGAGCTATTCCCAGCCCAACAAACTTCCACCTTTCAAAGGTCAATGGAACAGCCAGAAATTTTGTGCCCGGATTCACAACCATTGACTGTGGGAAATGCACCGCGCACTGAAATGCAAACCCAAATCCCAGAGCAAGTTGGGCAGGAGGGGTTTCAATTGCAGGAGGTCGGGCGAGAAGATCTTGAAGACGACGTTGGAGTGTGCTGCGCAGAGGTTGTTGTGGGGAGCTCTACTCCACGGCGGCGGCCCACAATCACATATGACGAGTTTGAGGAGATGGAAGAGGAGGAGGGTATGGACAATGTTGACAGAGACCCAGATTTTGTATGTGAAGGAGAACATCGCCGTCGTAGCAGCAGCACAGATGAGTCTGTTGAAGAACCACTGCTGCACGAGTTCGCCTTGTGCCACAAGGTAGGCGGCGCAAAATTTCAGGCACCACAAGCGTGGAAGTTCAAGTGAGACGCAAAAGAGGCGCAAACAGAAATCGCCAGCAAGGCAGGTGCTCCAAAGTCTGGCCTTTCTTTGAAGACTGCAGTGAGGATGGTACCATGGTGATTTGCAAGGTGTGCAAGACCCGCCTGAGCAGGGGGAAACATATTAACAACCTCTCCACCACCAGCATGACCCGCCACATGGTATCCAAACATCCCACTCTGTGGCTGCCAGGACAGGGTTCCAGCAGCAACACTGCCTCCCTTGGGGTCACCAGACTCACCACCAGACCCTTCTCAGCAGCAGCAGTAGCCCAGCCATTGCGTGGTTCACAACAACATTCACAAACATCAGATGACGCTGACACTGTCACTTTCTGGAATAGTGCTCTTGAGGTCTCCCAGTCATCAAACACAACAACCAACAGCTGTTCAGTGTGCAGCCCTATGGTTCAGTTGTCTGTCTCGGAGATGCTTGAGCGCAAGAGGAAATTGCCAGCAAATGACCCCTGGGCCGTGGCAGTAACAGCCAGCATAGCCAAGCTTCTGGCCTGCGAAATGCTGCCATATCGAGTGGTGGAGACAAACAGCTTCAAGGGCATGATGTCAGTGGCCATCCCACGTTACGTGGTTCCCAGCCGCTACCACTTTGCGCGCTCTGCAGTGCCTGAGTTGCATGAGCACGTGGTCAGCAAAATAACCCAAAGCTTGAAGAATGCCGTTGCCTGCAAGGTTCACCTCACCACTGACACCTGGACGAGTGCGTTCGGCCAGGGTCGATACATCTCCCTTACCGTGCACTGGGTGAACCTTGTGGAGCCTGGCAGCAATTCCTCACCTGCTACGGCGCGGGTGTTGCCCACGCCGCAAACAACTGCATCGCCATCCCTCCCACTGGATAACAACAGCAGCACCTACCTCTCTGACTCCTTCTCCTCCAACGCATTTCAAAGCTGTACCTCATCCGGAAACGCTAACCCAGCAGCAGTAGGATCGTGGAAGCAGTGCAGCACAGCTGTTGGCATGCGTCAGCAAGCGTTGCTGAAGCTGATCTGCCTTGGGGATAAGCAGCACACAGGGGGAGGAAATTTGGAGGGGAATAAAGGAACAGACGGATTTGTGGCTGGCACCGCTGGACCTGAAACCGGGCATGGTTGTGTGTGATAATGGGAGTAATCTCATTCGCGCTTTAAGGTTGGCTAAGCTGACACACATCCCTTGCCTGGCGCACGTGATGAACCTAGTAGTTCAGCGGTTCCTGAGGACATACCCAGGCGTGGCCGATCTTCTGTTGAAGGTGCGACGAGTGGCCAAACATTGTAGAAGTTCCAGTACTGCTTCGGGGGCACTCGCCAAGATGCAGGAGCGCTTCAATCTCCCCCACCATCGCTTGCTGTGTGATGTCCCTACGCGCTGGAATTCTACGCTGCACATGCTAGCCCGCTTTTGCGAACAGAAGAGTGCAGTGGTCCAGTACATGACGGCGCAGTACCGAGGCGCATCCGGACAGCTGCCAAGCTTCTGTGGATCCGATTGGGCCAACATGTTGGACCTCTGCCAAGTCCTCCAAAATTTTGAGCAATCCACGTTGCTTGTGAGCAGTGGCAACTCTTCAGTCAGCATTACCATACCACTGCTGTGTTTACTGAAGAAGTCAATGTTGAAAATCAAGGAAACAGCTGTCATGATGCAACTGGGGGAATCTGAAGGAGAAAACGATCAGCGTGATGGTACCAACATCAGGCCATCTGCCTCAGGAAACGCTGGCCCCAGCAGCTATGACGAAGAAGAGGAGGAGGAACAGCTGGAGTTGGAGCAGGAATTTCATGCCACCACTGACAAGGGCCAGAGCGGTGCACGTTGGACTTCCACAATTCAGCGCGAATGGTCAGCAGAAGCAGACCAGGAAGAAGGTGACGACTATGATGCATCACAACAACTATCACAATGCTCACAAGAGGATGATGAGGATTCTGGCAGGACTCTGGCACACATGGCTCAATTCATGCTAGACTGCATTGAACGCGACCCATGCATTGTGCGCATTCTGGACAACACCAATTACTGGGTTTATACCCTTCTGGATCCACGGTACAAACACAATGTTCCAAAACTGCTTGAAGAAAGAGTCAGACAGGTCAAAATGGAAGAATACCAGCAGGCCCTTGTGGAGACTTTAGAGAGGAGATTGACATCCTCCCCCTCCTCTAGCCAGTTGTACGCCGACAGACTGACTTCCGCAAACCCAGGACGACCAGGAGGGCAGCAAACAACACAAGCCGCAGCTAGTGCCCAAAAGGGAATGGTATCGGCAGTGTCCTTGGAGTGGGAAAATTTTCTGACACCCATGCAGCAGCCCACAGAACAGCAAGCGTGCAGATCCACCTCCAACACCGATCGCCTGGAGAAGATGGTCAAGGACTACATGTCAGATGGCGTAGCTGTGTTGAACAATCCATCTGCACCCTTCAACTATTGGGTATCGAAGCTAGACACCTGGCACGAACTGGCAATGTACGCAATAGAGGTGCTGGCTTGCCCGGCAGCCAGCGTTATGTCGGAACGCTGTTTCAGTGCTGCTGGAGGCATCGTCACAGATCGGCGTATCCGCCTCTCCACAGAAAATGCAGACCGTCTGACTCAAATTAAAATGAATCAATCCTGGATTGGAAACGACTATGCAACACTCCTGGACCCCAACCAAGTAACATGAACAATGACCATCTGTGATGGGTTAGCGTTTCCGGTCCCTGTTTATTGAACCTCTTATCTGTATTACATTTATGACTGCATGGCGGCAAAAAGCATGCTATCCGCACGCTTCTTGTCCTCATGCAAGGCCTGGGTTGTTGTGTCTCAAAGCGTGGCCTTGCGCCTCCTCCTATTCCATCACGTGTGCTGCTGCTGGGTTAGCATTGCCGGTCCCTGTTTATGGAACCTCTTATCTTTATTACATTTATGACTGCATGGCGGCAAAATGCATGCTATCCGCACGCTTCTTGTCCTCATGCAAGGCCTGGGTTGTTGTGTCTCAAAGCGTGGCCTTGCGCCTCCTCCTGTTCCATCACGTGTGCTGCTGCTGGGTTAGCGTTGCCGGTCCCTGTTTATGGAACCTCTTATCTTTATTACATTTATGACTGCATGGCGGCAAAATGCATGCTATCCGCACGCTTCTTGTCCTCATGCAAGGCCTGGGTTGTTGTGTCTCAAAGCGTGGCCTTCTCCTCCTGCGCCTCCTCCTGTTCCATCACGTGTGCTGCTGCTGGGTTAGCGTTGCCGGTCCCTGTTTATGGAACCTCTTATCTTTATTACATTTATGACTGCATGGCGGCAAAAAGCATGCTATCCGCACGCTTCTTGTCCTCATGCAAGGCCTGGGTTGTTGTGTCTGAAAGCGTGGCCTTCTCCTCCTGCGCCTCCTCCTGTTCCATCACGTGTGCTGCTGCTGGGTTAGCGTTGCCGGTCCCTGTTTATGAAACCTCTTATCTTTATTACATTTATGACTGCATGGCGGCAAAATGCATGCTATCCGCACGCTTCTTGTCCTCATGCAAGGCCTGGGTTGTTGTGTCTCAAAGCGTGGCCTTCTCCTCCTGCGCCTCCTCCTGTTCCATCACGTGTGCTGCTGCTGGGTTAGCGTTGCCGGTCCCTGTTAATGAAACCTCTTATCTTTATTACATTTATGACTGCATGGCGGCAAAAAGCATGCTATCCGCACGCTTCTTGTCCTCATGCAAGGCCTGGGTTGTTGTGTCTCAAAGCGTGGCCTTGCGCCTCCTCCTGTTCCATCACGTGTGCTGCTGCTGGGTTAGCGTTGCCGGTCCCTGTTTATGGAACCTCTTATCTTTATTACATTTATGACTGCATGGCGGCAAAATGCATGCTATCCGCACGCTTCTTGTCCTCATGCAAGGCCTGGGTTGTTGTGTCTCAAAGCGTGGTCTTCTCCTCCTGCGCCTCCTCCTGTTCCATCACGTGTGCTGCTGCTGGGTTAGCGTTGCCGGTCCCTGTTTATGGAACCTCTTATCTTTATTACATTTATGACTGCATGGCGGCAAAAAGCATGCTATCCGCACGCTTCTTGTCCTCATGCAAGGCCTGGGTTGTTGTGTCTGAAAGCGTGGCCTTCTCCTCCTGCGCCTCCTCCTGTTCCATCACGTGTGCTGCTGTTGGGTTAGCGTTGCCGGTCCCTGTTTATGGAACCTCTTATCTTTATTACATTTATGACTGCATGGCGGCAAAATGCATGCTACCTGTGCAAAGAAAACAGACATTTCCCGCATTTTAAAGACAGTTTTCCCTTTGAAACTTTAAAATCGATTTTCTCAAAAACTATAAGCTCTTTTTGCTAAATTTTTTTTCCTCTTGTACCCACTCCCAAGGTGCACATACCCTGTAAATTTGGGGTATGTAGCATGTAAGGAGGCTTTACAAAGCACGAAAGTTCGGGTCCCCATTGACTTCCATTATGTTCGGAGTTCGGCGCGAACACCCGAACATCGCGGCCATGTTCGGCGAACGTTCGCGAACCCGAACATCCAGGTGTTCGCCCAACACTACCCCTCAGGGTGTCCAGCCTTCCCGCAGGGGTCCCCTGCTCTACAGAGGGGACACTGCTCCTTATCAGTCAGGGACTCTCTCTTCAGGTGTCCGTGACTGCAGTAGAGTCTTCTCTACTTATGCTACCCCGGTGGTCCAAAGGTTACTGTTGCACCAAAACACTTACACACTCAGGTGTCTAGAGGTTAGACATATTTGATTATTGGCGATTCTGCAGATCCCCAATAATCAGGTATATCTGTATTCTTGGGGATACTGCAGATCGCCAAGAATCAGATTCTCTCTCTGGTTGCTGACACCTATCATTACACATACAGCTCAGGGACAGACTGACAAAGCAGCAGCAGTATACTGTTTACATACAGCTCAGGGACAGAATGACAAGGCAGCAACAGTATACTGTTTACATACAGCTCAGGGACAGAATGCTGCTTGCATTCCCTCTTTGCAACTATAACACTTTATCCTACTACTGTAACACTAACTTTAGTAACTCACACAGTTCATTTTGCTTACAAATCACAGACCAGCCAATTAGCTTTCCTATCCATGGTATGAGTGAATATTAACATCCTGATTTTTTTAGCACAATGTGGTAAAACAAATGGAACTTTTTCACAGGTTATGTGATCTGTATGTAAGCTGATTTTAGCATACAATTCAAATCCTAGTTTACCCACCTGGATTTTTCAAATTTGATGTAGCTGTTCCAGAGGAATTCTCTTTGGAATGGTGTACATGCAGAATGGGTGCCAGGTAAAAATGTGTGTTTGTGGGAGAAACACTGCCAAACTACATGTGCTTGTGGAGGAAACACTGCCAAACTACATGTGCTCGTGGGAGAAACACTGCCAAACTACGTGTGCTTGTGGATGAAACACTGCCAAACTACGTGTGCTTGTGGAGGAAACACTGCCAAACTACATGTGCTCGTGGGAGAAACACTGCCAAACTACGTGTGCTTGTGGAGGAAACACTGCCAAACTATGGGTGCTTGTTGAGGAAACACTGCCAAACTACGTGTGCTTGTGGAGGAAACACTGCCAAACTATGTGTCCTTCCTTGTGGTGGAAACATTGCCAAACTACATATGCTTGTGGAGGAAACACTGCCAAACTACATATGCTTGTGGAGGAAACACTGCCAAACGACGTGTGCTTGTGGATGAAACACTGCCAAACTACGTGTGCTTGTGGATGAAACACTGCCAAACTACGTGTGCTTGTGGAGGAAACACTGCCAAACTATGTGTGCTTGTGGAGGAAACACTGCCAAACTATGTGTCCTTCCTTGTGGTGGAAACATTGCCAAACTACATATGCTTGTGGAGGAAACACTGCCAAACTACGTGTACTTGGGGGGAAGCTACCAAAGTATGCGTGCTTGTGGGGCATACACTACCATATCATGTGTATTTTTGTGAGGGAAATGCTGCCAAATTATGTTTTTTTTGTGGGGAAACCCTGCCAAATGAATCCTAGGTCGACTCACAACAACACTTTCTTTGGCTACTTGCCTGTGTCCTCAGGTCAATTGAGTCCTCCAGGAGCTTAGTGAAGCACCTTCTCTTGGTGGAAGTTCCCTATCTTTGCTCATATTTTCTTGGAGTGTGACTTCCAGGGTCTCAGCGGGACACCGTGGCTGGGATCGTGACACACCATCCCTTACCTCGAGTGGTGCTCCTCCTGGCTGTCTATTTGAGGGTCTCAGCAAGACACATTGGCCCATATGCAATTAATTTTTTTCTCCCAAGTTTTTTCCTAGGTGAATTTTTTTCAAACTTGACAATAAAATGCCATTTAACCACTTCACTTCTGAGGGGTTTTCCCCTTCTGTACCAGAGCAATCTTCACCTGTCAGCACTCCTCCCTTTCATTTGCCAATAAATTTATCACTATTTATCACAATGAAACGATCTATAGCTTGTTTTTTTTCATCACCAATTAGGCTTTTTTTGAGTGGTACAATTTGCTAAGAATTATTTTACTCTAAATGCATTTTAATTGGAAACATAAATAAATTTATACTGTGGATAAAAGCCGCACATGTATTTGCCCATTTGTCCCAGTTATTGCAACCTTTAAAATAGTTCCCTAGTACAATGTATGGAGCCAATATTTCATTTGGAAATAAAGTTGCATTTTTTCTGTTTTTTGTCCATCACTAATTACAAGCTCATATTTTCAAAAATAATAGTAAGATAACCTCTTGACATACATATTAAAAAAAAGTTTTTAGTTTCTAAGGTAACTATTTATGTAATTTTTTTTAATTGTCTTTTTTTATGCAAATGTTTTATTTGGGTAACTATGGGAGAGTGTGGGAGGTAGGGGTTTAATTTTAAGATATATGTATGTTGTTTATTTAAAAAAAAAAAAAAAAAGTATGGAGGTGTAATTTTACTATTTGGCCACAAGATGTCCCCACACAATTTCTTCCTGCCACGTACTGTTAGTATGCAAACAGGAGGTAATGCGTGTATGTGTTACTTTGTTCGCTACAATGATCATTGACACAGGGGCTTAGATCATCGCAGTTCCCAATTCACTGATCTTCCAACTAACATGCGGTTGTGAGAATGCGCGTGGGAGCGAGCGTGCCATTTGCAGCGGTAGACGAATATCTACATCCCTGGGCAGGAATTGAAGTACTGCAGGACGTAAATATACCATCTTGAAATCTATAACTGGTTAAACCACTAGCAAGCAAGAAAATACTGAGAATAATTTTGATAGTATTTGTTCAGCAGTTTTTTGCTACTTTTTCAATTGCAAAGTGCTGAAAAGTTATTCTAAATAGCATATGAAAAATTATCTCCTAGGAGAAAACTCAGGAGCAAAAGTGAATTGCATATGAGCCATTGGCCCATTTGCAAATAACTTTTTTCCTGTGTTTCTCCTAGGTGATGTTTTCACACCAGCAAGGCAGAAAGTACTCTAAATAATTTTGATAGCACTTTTTCAACTGTTTTTTAGTATTTTTTCAGTTGCTAAGTGATGAAAAGTTATTTTAAGATTATCTCCTAGGAGAAAACTCAGGAGAAAAAGTTAATTGCATATGGGCCATTGGCCCTTATTCAATAAGTTTTCTCCAAGGAGACAATTCTTCACCTCCTGTTAAAAATAACTTTTCATTGCAGCACTCTGCAATTGAATAAGTATTAAAAAGGTGAAAAAGTACTGTCAAAATAATTCTGGGAATGTTCTTGCTTGCTGTTGTTGCTTCTATTGATACGGTGTACAAATATTGCCTAAGAGAAATATTAGGAGAAAAGTGAATTGAATAAGGGATCCCCCAAGTGGAGTAAGGTAGATCAGCGTGTGCAGCCCTATATCTATCAACTAACCCTGTCTTGTGAGAACCCAATCTTAGAGATTTATTCCTTACTCTCCCAATCCTACACAACTATTTTTCCTCCTTACTCTCCATCAACAATACTACACTAGACATAGCTTTTGGCTTCATTTTTTTGTACGCCTTGTCATGGCTGTTCCAGTTCGATATGAATGAGTTTCCATCTTTTCCTTGAGTAGACTAAAGGACCTTGACCTGTAGAGTTAACTCTCCTAGATCAGTCTGTGTGCTTACTTGGTCTCCCCACTGTATAATTCTTGACACCCCCTCAATACAATGGACTGCATAGAGCAAGTTGCTGTGTTGGTGTTTAGGTGTTGGATCCTCGGGATATACAAGTTTCCATCTCAGTGTGCTGCAGGTTTTAAAGAATACAGGGATATGGTGTTTGCTATAAAACCTCCTGGGTTTCTTCGATACTCCAGGTATGTACGACTTCACTATGCTGTTCTGTGATTTCTGATTCTTCCAGGGAAAGAAAAATAAAAACATGAATCAGGAAACTACTAGCCTTATGTTTCAAATGTAACACATGCTGGAAGACAAGTTTTGCACATGGTGGAACATTGTATACCTAAATATCATCTAGGGGAACAGTTAAACCGTCTGGGCATGCCAGGCCAGATCGTTCCTAACGTGAAGGATTTGATGGCAGAATTTAAAGAGGCACTGTAACAACATATAGTAGAATGCATTCAATTATTCAGGACACCTTAAACACTTCCTATAACTATATAAAGCTGTATATTGGTATGTAACCCCGCCTTTCCAGTGATGTCACAGCCTACGCTGATTAGAGCTGCAGAATTATTTTCCCAAGAGCGTTCTTGTGGGCTGTAGGCTAAAGCCTTCTGGCTGTAGGAGCCACGTCCAGCACTAAAGCTACCACTTAGGACGATCCTGCGGATGCACGTGTACGTGCACGTGCATTCCCACCGCACTACCGATTGGGGCAAGGGACCAGGTGGTCCCTCCACCCGATCGGCACCCGCTGAATCTGCAGTGATCGCTATTACAGCATTGTTACAGCGATCATTATAAACTGCTGCATCAGGAAGTAATTACTTCTTTAAAAAAAAAATGCACACGCGCGTGCATGTGACCACGCACGCACATGCACATGACCCCATACCTGCACCACTGATTGGGCAAAGGGATCATGTGATCCATTAACTCTTGTGGCTGCAGTGATTGGTCCAAGGGATTATGTAATCCCTTGGCCAATCAGTTGCCTCCAATCCCTTGGCCCCCCAGCCCTCATTGAACACTGTCTCTGCTACAGACGGTGTTTAATGATTAAAAAAAAAAAGTAGTTAAAAAATAGTAAAATAATAATAAAGTGTTTATGTCCCCTCAAGGCAATGATTGGTGCAAGGGATCATGAGGTCCCTGAAAACCAATCAGTGTGCCTGAAGGTCCGTACACACGATGCAACTTTTTTTGCGGCGGGTGACTTTTTCACAATTAATGATTGTTATTGCGATATCGCATTACCATTTAATGAAAATTAGTTAAACAATGTTTAGCTGCCTGCGGCATTTGCGCCCGTCATGACTGATCACTGAGAGACTGATCGCTCAGATCCCTGTTGCACGCAGTGGTAATTTTATCATGATCAAACGATTGTTTGCGCCTTTGTTACCATGGTGGTTAAGATGGATCGGACAATGAACGCTGTTTGCCGCTGATGCCCTATCCATCTTCACATCTGTAGTTAGTTTAGATTTGAATGACGACTGTTACAGTCAGTGATAACAGTCATCATTCATAAAAACAAGTAACAATGTTAGGTAAATAGTAAATGTTTGTTTGCAAAATCGCACATAATGCTTTTAAATGGCGACGGGCACGTTCATTTTCCGGGCCGCAATTCGCACAAGCAGTTCTCTGTTACCTCACATCAGTGTTCTAATTTTGAATTTGTTCAGAATTTGGGTGCCGGCATGTGTTAAGCATAAACAGGCAATATTTAGTAGATGCTCCTTTTGCAGAAATTACAGCCTCTAAACGCTTCCTGTAGGTTCCAATGAGACCCTGCATTCTGGTTGAAGGTATTTTGGACCATTCCTCTTTACAAAACATCTCTAGTTCATTCAGGTTTGATGGCTTCCGAGCATGGACAGCTCTCTTTAACTCACACCACAGATTTTCAATTATATTCAGGTCTGGGGACTGAGATGGCCATTCTGGAACGTTGTACTTGTTCCTCTGCATGAATGTCTTAGTGGATTTTGAGCAGTGTTTCGGGTCTGGTTAAAAAATCCAGCGCTGGTGCAGCTTCAGCTTTGCCATCGATTCCTGGACATTGGTCTCCAGAATATGCTGATACTGAGTGGAATCGATGCGTCCCTCAACTTTGACAAGATTCCCAGTCCCTGCACTCGCCACACAGCCCCACAGCATTATGGAACCACCACCATATTTAACTGTAGGTATCAGGTATTTTTCTTGGAATGCTGTGTTCCTTTTCCTCCTTGCATAATGCCCCTAGTTATGCCCAAATAACTCAATTTTAGTTTCATCAGTACACAGCACCTTATTCCAAAATGAAGCTGGCTTGTCCAAATGTGTTTTAGCATACTTTAACCACTTCACCCCCCCCCCCCCCCCAGTGCTAAATTTCTCCGTCCCTCTGCGCACCGCTTCACCCCCAGGGACGGAGAAAGGTGCACTTCTTTGTTTACTGGCTGGGAGTGAGTGGGGAACTCTCGCGCACACTCCAGCCAGCCCGTACAGCAGGTGACTAACTGGATGTTAGGAACAAGCATTCCTAAATCCAATTAGCCTCGCCGAATGCGAGTAGAATGAAGACGGCTTCTGTTTGAAGCCGTCTTTATTCAAAACAATCTAAGATAAACAAACGTGCAGCGCGCGATCGCGCGTTCCCGCGCGCACACACACCCTGGCTCTGCAGTACAAGGATTGGTTATGGGGACTCCAGTCCCCAATAACCAATCATAGTACATAAATACTGTAATGGAATCAGCGCTGAAAGGTAAACATCGCGCTGGTGTTTCAGGGGTAAAACCCCTCAGTTGTGAAATGGTTAAGCAAGCAGCTCTGTTTGTGCTGTGGGCGGAGAAAAGGCTTCCTCTGCATCACTCTCGCATACAGCATCTCTTTGTGTAAAGTACGCCGAATGGTTGAACGATGCACAGTGACTCCATCTGCAGCAAGATGATGTTGTAGGTCTTTGTTACTGGTCTTTGGGTTGACTCTGACTGTTCTCACCATTCGCCGCTTTTGTCTATCTGAGATTTTTCTTGGTCTGCCACTTCGAGCCTTAGCTTGAACTGAGCCTGTGGTCTTCCATTTCCTAAATATGTTCCTAACTGTGGAAACAGACAGCTGAAATATCTGAGACAGCTTTCTGTATCCTTCCCCAAAACCATGATGGTGAACATTCTTTGTCTTCAGGTCATTTGAGAGTTGTTTTGAGACTCCCATGTGGCTACTCTTCAGAGAAACTTAATAGAGGATTGAAACTTATAATTGACCCCCTGAAATACTCTTTCTCATAATTGGATTCACCTGTGTATCTAGGTCAGGGGCCACTGAGCTTACCAAGCCAATTTGAGTTCCATTAATTAGTTCTAAAGGTTTTGGAATCAATAAAATGACAACAGTGCCCAAATGTATGCACTTGCCTAATTTTATTTAAACAATTATTGCGCACTTTCTGTAAATCCAATAAACTTCATTTCTCTTCTCAAATATCACTGTGTGTGTCTCCTATGTCAGAGTTCCCCAACCCTGTCCTCAAGGCCCACCAACAGTGCATGTTTTGCAGGAAACCACACACAATCACAGGTGGGGTAATTAGTTTCTCCCTAGAGCTAATTAACTACCTCTGGATTTCTACAAAACCTGCACTGTTGGTGGGCCCTGAGGACAGGGTTGGGGAACACTGTCCTATGTGATATATTTAATTGACATTTTTTATCATAACAACCAACGATGTATACAGAAAAATCATGACAATTAACAAGGTTGCCCAAACTTTCGCATCCCACTGTATATGGGGTAACCTTTTAACTGTGACAAGTTGTAGAATAGATTTTAGGTTTTTTTGAGTTTGAGGTCAAGAAACACAACACAGAAAAAATACACCTTTTTACTCCTAAATAATATATTATCCCCATACATTGCACTAGAACAGAGGCGCCAAAAAGATAAAAGGAAGCTAAATGAGCTTAAAAACCAAATTCTTGGTAAATAGAGGAGGTAGTGGTGGACTTACCTCCTCCAAGTAGACACACAACGACTGTAGTAAAGACAGTCAATATATTTTATTTATGAACTCCAAAAATGCAACGCGTTTTGCAGGTTTGATCCTGCTTCATCAGGTAATAACAATGGAGAAATAGCATATGTGGTCAGTAGAAGAGCCAGGCACCTCAGCCAGGCACCACAGAGGTGCCTGGCTCTTCTACTGACCACATATGATATTTTCACAACTTGTCATAAGATGCCTTTTAAGCCACCAGCAAGCAGGAAAATGCTTAAAATATATTTGATAGTAATTTTTCAACAACTTTTTGGTACCTTTTCAATTGTAATATGCTGAAAAGTTAAAAAAAAATATCTCCAAGGTGAAAAAGTGAATTGCATATTTGCATTGCATTTGCAATTAACTTTTTCCCTGTGTTTCTCCTAGGTGATGTTTTCACACCTTGTCAATAAAATTGCATATGGGCCATTGTCTCTAACCTGTTAGGGGTGCTTTTGGTCTTCATGTTGCTAGCTTCATAGTGTTGTAAAGTCAGGGGCCTTTCAGAAAAGTTCTGTTTATATAGGCAACATGTGTCAGATCATGTGACATTTTGAAAGAACTGAAGTGGACCGTAATCAATTATTTATATAACTTGTCAAGCTGATTGGGTGGCGTACGTTAAAAAAGGGCGCCGGGAAAAAAGGGCGCAGGGTTTTAAAAGATAATCATGAATAACGTTTAAAAAAAATTTGTGTTATATTTCGTTTAAAAATAATGTTTTATAAAGTTATAAATCATTAAATAATGTGTATAAATCGGCAATTTTAAAAACGTTAATCTTCCCTGTTTAAGAATTGAAATTTATAATAACGTTTTATAAAACATTAATAAGAATTTTACTAAAGCTATACCTAACCCTACTCTCACACAGAACCCTCCCTGTACCTATCCCTAACCCCTAGACCCCCCCTGTTGGTGCCTAACCCTAAGACCCCCCTGTTGGTGCCTAAACCTAAGACCCCCCTGTTGGTGCCTAACCCTAAGACCCCCCTGGTGGTGCCTAACCCTAAGACCCCCCTGGTGGTGCCGAAACCTAAGACCCCCCTGTTGGTGCCTAAACCTAAGACCCCCCTGTTGGTGCCTAAACCTAAGACCCCCCTGTTGGTGCCTAACCCTAAGACCCCCTGTTGGTGCCTAAACCTAAGACCCCCCTGGTGGTGCCTAAACCTAAGACCCCCCTGTGATAAGCATTAATAACGTTTTAAAAAAAATATGGTGCGGTTTTTCGTTTAAAAATGTGAAAAAAAAAATGTAAGTACGGTTTTTCGTTTAAAAGTAATGTTTTAAAAAAATTTTGTACTGTTTTTCGTTTAAAAATAATGTTTAAAAAATTATAAATCATTAAATAATGTGTAATCATGAGAAACAGTTATAAAACATTAAAAGTCTCCGGGCGCCGCTTTTAAAACGTTATTTTTCTCCGGCGCCCTTTTTTCCTGTTGGGCGCCGATTAAACGATATTTATTATGGGAGTGAATGGCGGCGCCCTTTTTGTCCACCTGCCTCATGCGCCCAAATTTCCTGCTTCCGATTGGGTGGGCCATATCTTGTTTATGAGTTTCATAGCAAAGGCACACTCACAATTTTTCAGTATTTTCTAAGTCTGTTACTTAGAATCAAAATAAATTCCAAGTAGTAATGTGACAAAACAGAGCAAAAACCAGGATGGATGAATGCTTGCCTTTCACAAGTCATTGTACATTAGCAAGTTAGTTTGACTGGTATGTTTCAGTTTGCATCTTCACTGGATATGTTTTATAGGGTTCTAAGCTATAATACTGAATATTTATGTAAATAACAACAACCTATACACTAATGAAGCGGATGCTGCTTTGCGAAATATGCCAGGCTTGGTTTTGTAATTTGGTGGCTGGATTAGTCATGTCTGCTGAACTTTTAACTGACTGAACCATACTTGCTCCCTGGAATAATATATTGGAGTGCTTATTTAACTACTGTAAAAACTAGATATCACCGTAGAATGCTTTTTCTTATACACTTTTTGTAATGTACTGATTACCATCAAGTTTTGGCTTGCCAAGCTTATTCATCTCATCTCTGAAGAGCTTATTTATCTGTTAGTTTGAATAGCAACCTCTCAGTTCAGCATATCCCCTTCAATGTTAAAACACACCATCCTCATTACTACAGTATTGAAGAAATCTATGGACCCTTCAGCCCTCTAAATTGGAGCACCATATAGCTTAGTCCAGTCTATAGCTCAGTTTCTGGTAATCTCACCCAAGCCTGTCCTTAGGTTTTCCAACACCTGAGTGAAACTTGATTTTTATGCATAACCAATGCTGCATGCGCATGGCAGTTTTACCAATATTTTGTGAATATGACCCATCAAGTTTTTGCTTACCCAGCCCCTGGGAACCACTTGCTTGTGTGGTGTTGTACTACCTCCCTTCAGTACAGGCTGCTTTGATATAACTGAGAAGCTTGTCTGTATAGCAATCGTTCCCCAAACTGTTGCCCTAACAATCAATGCACGATCGTTAAGGGCAACAGTTACTGTGCGTACCTTTAAGGGTTCTGGAGGGAAAGAGTGAGGGCTGATTTACAGGTGCTGTGGAATAAGTGAGAACAAGGGGGTTGCTGAGGTTAGTTTGAGTATAAACCTCTCAGTTCAGCATATCCCCTTCAATGTTAAAACACACCATCCTCATTACTACAGTATTGAATAAATCTATGGACCCTTCAGCCCTCTAAATTGGAGCACCATAGCTTAGTCCAGTCTATAGCTCAGTTTCTGGTAATCTCACCCAAGCCTGTCCTTAGGTTTCCCAACATCCCGAATGAAACTTGATTTTGATACATAACCAATGCTGCATGCGCATGGCAGTTTTACCAATATTTTGTGAATATGACCCATCAAGTGGGGCTATTAAGAATGCAAAGGGGTGGGCAGATAAAGGGGCTTATTGAAAAGACAGAAACAGATGCTATAGAGGATGCTGAGGGTGGCTGGGAAAAGGAACTGGGTTTCCATACATCTCCTCACTAATCTCAAGATATTGTCCTTCCCGCAACCTTTACTCCTCCCAAGAAATTCTCCTGGCCTTTAACCTCTTGACGACCAGCTAACGCCGATTGGCGTAAACTGGTCGTCTGCGGGTTACCATGGAAACGGCCGCTCGATCGAGCTGCCTTTCCATGTCAGTTCACAGAGGGTGTCTCCGTGAACAGCCGGAGAGCCGCCGATCGCGGCTCACCGGCAAAATGTAAACAGGCGGGGAAGAAATCCCCGCTGTTTACATCATACGGCGCTGCTGCGCAGCAGCGCCGTAAGGCAGATCGGCGATCCCTGGCCTCTGGTTGGGGATCGCCGGCATATGATAGGCTGAAGCCTATCCTTCAATGCGCAGGACGGAAATCCGTCCTGCGCAGCTCACAGGGGAAGGGAGAGGGAGGGAGCGGGAGAGACGGCGGAGAACACTGCGGAGGGGGGCTTTGAAGAGCCCCCCCCCGCTAAGCAACTGCAGCCGGCGGCGATCAGACCCCCCCAGCAGGACATCCCCCTAGTGGGGAAAAAAGGGGGGGTAGTCTGATCGCCCTGCTGCACTCCTGATCGGTGCTGCGGGCTGCAGAGCCCACGCAGCACCGATCAGTGAAAAATCCCCTGGTCGGCAAGTGGTTAAGCTGATCACCTCCTTTCATGCTCGCATCCAGGACTTTACACGAGCATCATCTCTTATCTGGAACTCTCTTCCACAGCCTGTACGTCATGCTCCAAACCTGGGCATCTTCAAACGCACTCTTAAAACACACCTCTTTAGTCAAGCTTATAACATTCTATAGCCCTTATTTACTGATCTGACACAATGTAATCAGAGGCGAAGGGTCACTGCCTCCACCCCCTTACCTAGTGTGTTCCCCACTACCTATTAGATTGTAAGCTCGCAAAGGCAGGGTCCTCCTCCTAATGTTTACTGTTTTTTGTAACAATATTTGTGCTGCTTGGAACTCTGCTGTACATTTGTTAGTTGTATCTATGTTCCCCTTGTTGTCTTATTGTGCTTTGTAAAGCGCTGCGGAATATGTTGGCGCTATATAAATAAAAAATAATAATAATAATACTGAAGGTTGGGGAGGAGGGGGGAGGCTACTGAGGATACCGGCGGTAGATGAATAGCTCTGAGGGTAAAGCTGCCAGACTCAGGCACACTGTTGTGATGCAGCATCCAGAAGTGCCCCCCAGTGTTAGAAGTGGCTAGAAAATGGTTGCAAACTGCATGTGGAAAAAAGGCAGACCCTTTTAGCCAAAAACAAATAAAATCAACAACGCAGTAATAATTCCCGTTACCCAAGCATGTTGCCTAAGGATTTATTTGATTCAGCAATCTCTTTCTAACCTCACATTAACATTACATGTAGGATTACATATGTGTAGGTCATTCAAGGGTTATGAGAGTCATAGATTGTAAAAAAAAAAAATTTGCTTGTATCCAGGTGCTAACCGGTTATACCTTTGTTATTGGATTAAGGTTGTTTTAGAGTGAGATCTTATCAAACTACTTTTAATATATGCTATTATGTTATGTTTTATGTATAGGCCTTTGATCTCTGCCTAGTAATTTCTATGTATATTATGTTTTTGCATTGAAGTTAAGTTGTATTTATTTATCTATTTATTGTATTTATAAAGTGCCAACATATTACGCAGCGCTGGACATTAGTTTAGGTTACAGACAATATTTAGGGGTGACATACGGCAATATGACAACAGGAATACAAGAAAACCAGATCACGCAGCACAGTATGAGTACAAGGTAATGCTTAGTCAGTCACGGGATGGAGCATGGAGATTAGGCAAGTTGGGTTCATTCAAATGCATAGTATGGGTGCACAGTAATGGAGGTGCATGATCAGGTAGGACACAAAAGGAGGAGGACCCTGGCTGCCGCATTCATGATCGACTGTAGCGGGGCAATTCGGGTCATAGGGAGACCAGACAGAAGGGCATTGCAGTAGTCAAAGTGGGAAATTATGAGGGCATGGATGAGGAGTTTGGTGGTGGCAGAGGTCAATAAAGGGGCGGATCTTGCAGATTGTGAGGTTTTGTATGTGGGGAGTGAAGGAGAGTGCGGAGTCCAGGGTGTACCCAGACAGCGGGCTTGAGCGGTAGGGCGAATGGAAGTGTGGTTAACAGTGACATGCACATCTGGGAGGTTCAGGGATTGCCAGGGTGGGAAGATCATAAATTCCGTTTTGTTTAGATTTAGTTTCAGGAACCTAGCGGACATCCAGGAGGAGATGGCTGATAGGCAGGAGGAGACCTTGTCCATGGTAGTGGGGGATATGTCATGGGTGTGGAGGTAGATCTGGGTGTCATCTGCATACTGTTTAAATATCCCCCTGGGAGGACACAATTCATTTTGTTTATATAATTTAGGGACATTTTTAAAGTGATTTGAACTCATGAAATTATTGCCAAATTTCTAATAAGGTGAGAAGACCTAATTCACCACTAAGGGTTCCTGACATTTGCCTCTGTTATAGTGGGGAATAAAGTATGAAATAGTGGGGAGTAGTGGTGTTTGTATTGGCACTTTAACAATAATATGGACACCTGTGTTGTGTTCATATGACCTAAAATATTCTTTTGTGGATCCTATGTCTAGATTAGACAAAAAAAAAACCACAGTCCATTCCATCTGAATCCCCTAAGATAATGATAGGATTGGGTTAAAATTTGGATTGAACTGTCAAGTTTAGTCTTGTTTTTCAAGCATTCTGACAGGTAATGCAAACTTTTTATTGTATGGTCCTCTTTGGAACAAGGAGCCTGCTGAAGGTTGTGCAACATAGATTCAATTGTAGTATTGTGTTGGGGGTTGTCATAAACTGAGACATAGCTTCAAACACTTGTAGTGATATAGTGAGAAGATGACTATTCTATTTAGGTAGTCTGTGTGTGCGTGATTGGTTTTTTCCTTGAAGCAGATAGATAAATCCAGCTGGAGCACAGAGCAGGTCATCAGCCAGGTTAGCCTCAGCCATAGTGAGAGCAGAACACAGAGTATCAAAACTAGCTGAATAAGACAATGTGGACACGTGGACCGATGAGCACCAATAGGCCTACTTCAGGGTCCTGTCAGCCAAATACTTAAATAGGGCTATTGGTGCTCATTGGTCCACGTGTCCACATGTTCTCATGACTGCACATGTCCCCATGCACATTCAACTCCTGCATTGTGTATGGCCAAATGCCACAAAGTGTCACAGATTTTCCACACCTAGCCAGAACCCCATGCATAAGGCCTTGAGCCTGCATAACAACAAGTGCGCAAGTGTGTGCAAGTGGCCACGTCTGACAATGAGTCACTCTTCAGAGATGAATCCACATCTGCTGCCACTATACATAGTGTCTCCATCACACTTTCATCTAGATTGTAAGCTCACGCCCTCTTGTTACTTGTTTTTACTGAACGTATTCTATCAAAACATCATGTAATGTCGAAAGTTTTTATTGCACTATGTATTTATCATCTATTATGTATGTATATAGGCGTGTATTCTTCGATGTTCCTATTGTGCTGTCAATGAACTATGTATTTACTTGTTACTCACTGTACAGCAATAGGGAAGCAATAGGGAAGATGATGGCATGCTAAAAATGAAGAATAATTCTGTCATATTTGTCTAAACGTACAGACAAAGCTGAAAAAACAGCTGTAGTATAGGTCACTCATGCTTAAAGGGAACCCGAGGTAAGAGGATAAGGAGGCTGTCATATTTATTTCCTTGTGAACAATGCCAGTTGCCTGGCAGCCCTGTTGATATTCTGGCATAAGTAGTGTCTGAATCAAAACCCTGGAGCAAGCATATGGTTAATTCTGTAACACCTGAGTCAGCTGAGTCAGCGTACCTGATCTGCTACATATGCTTTTTCAGGGGCTATGGCTAAACGTATTAGAGAGACAGGATCAGGAGGGCTGCCAGGCAACTGGTACGTTTCAAAGGAAAACAAAATATGACAGCCTCCATATCCCTTTAACCTCAGGATTCGTTTAAAGAGAACCCAAGATGAGAGTTTTATGGAGCCTGCTATATTTATTTCCCTTTAAGCAATACCAATTGCTTGGCTTGGCTGTCCTGTTGATCCTTTGTCTCTAATACTTTTAGCCATAGACCCTGAACAAGCATGCAGCAGATCAGATGTTTCTGACATTATTGTCAGAACTGACAAGATTAGCTGCATGCTTGTTTCTGGTGTGATTCAGACACTACTGCAGTCATATAGATCAGCAGGGCTGCCAGGCAACTGGTATTATTTAAAAGGAAACAAATATAGCAGCCTCCATATCACTCTCACCTCAGGTTTACTTTAACTTGAAGACAGCACAATTTGTATTCAGCAATTCATAGTTGCTTGTGTGTAGGAGAATGGGATGTATGCATTAAACTGTGTTATTACATTACGCTCCACTCATTATGCATAATACTTTATGCATGTTATTCAGCTTAATGCATTTTATTGGAATATTTCC
Organism: Hyperolius riggenbachi; assembly: GCF_040937935.1. Taxonomy (NCBI): domain Eukaryota; kingdom Metazoa; phylum Chordata; class Amphibia; order Anura; family Hyperoliidae; genus Hyperolius; species Hyperolius riggenbachi. The sequence continues at coordinate 287,921,169 of NC_090651.1, forward strand.
CTATATCATCAGTTTAATCAGGTGATACCTTTTGTAAGGTTCTGATTGGTCATGATCATTTTTTTTTCTTCAACCTACGCAGAAAACAGATGTGAGACATTTGTTACCAGCAAATCAGAGTCTTGTCTGGCACCTGATCAAAGTGATCACATGCCCTCCATGTATTCTGCAATCCATGAGATACTCTATTCAGCAACCCAGCATTGATCAACTGATTGTTCTCTCTATCTGCTATTATTATTATTATTATTATTATTAGAGCTAAAGTCTAGATCACAATCTCACAGCATTTGATGCACAATTTTCAGGTAGATCTGATAGTTTCTAATGGTTGTTCAGGTCGCATTCACAGTGCCACGTTGCAAAGCTGCGTTATAAAGTCTTATAAATAACGCAGCTTCCCAAACTGCAATGCTAATTCTATGGACCGTTCACAGTGTGACGTTAATGTCGCGTTGAAAAATGTTGTGTTGTGGTAACTCACTGCTTACAGTGCGTTACCTCTAAATGCAGACGCGTTGTGACTTTAACTTCGCATTAGAACGCAAGTCCCTCAGTGATTATGCCCTCAAAGTCAATCATTTTAGTTTTTAACAGTCAGTGGTTGTTTAGAGTGTACAGTATTTATATACAATTAAAATGTAAAGCTAGGAAGTGAATACGGGATACTTGAAATAATGCGACCCACACCTCTCCTTAATAAATTACATGAGGTCATATGCTAATAAAGTTGAGAAACACAGAATTAGATTTTATATTTTAAATACATCAGAATTATTTTTTTTGTCCATGCTTCTCTTCTGGCTCTTTAGAATTTAGTTTTTTTCTTTTTCCTCCAGTCTTTCTTATTCGCCTTTGAAAAAGTTTAAATGGCCTGAAAACAGCACATTGTTATCATATTCAAATTTCCAGTGACTGGCTGCCTTAGGCTTATGCAAATTCTCCCATTTATCTGTTTAGCTTACCTGTGAGCGAAGAGTTAAAGAGCCCATGGTGGGGGGAGGTAAGATAATTTGTTTAAAATATTCCTTTTCTTGGAGCCACTAGTCTCTCACCTGGGAAAGAGGAATAGTGTCCCGAATGAAGACACAGCTACAGGTCTCATCTGCAGCTGCCAAGTTAGAATAAATCTGAGAGGTTATAAAGCAAAACGTCAGGTGAGGAGATAGAAGCTAAGCAAAGTCTATGGGGAAAGAAGGAACTGCTAAACTTGTTGTTCTGTAGATAGAGGAGTCGGAGGACAAGGAGATCAAATATAGAAAATGTCAGTATTGATGTAGTAAGTGTTAAATATTGATTCATAAAAGTTACATTTATAATTTAATTTTTTGTATAATATACATTATAAAAATAATTTATCTTTTTTAATCATTTTAAATTACTTTTTAGTTACGTAATGAGATGCAATATTGTAACTTTAATGTTTGGCAGGCATGGTGTCACTTTTAAATGTAAAAACCTATTTTCTTAGCGTTATGCCATCAGTAGCGGCTTTTGCTAGCTACTAAGGGATCAGAGTTTGACAATATTCTCCCATGAAAAGCAGAAATTAAATTGTCTATTGCTTCTAGTTTTGTTGTTTCCTTTTTTTTTGTTTTTCCTCTGATGAAGTTTACATTGATGACCTATCTGGAGAGAGACTGCTGAGAAAGGAACAAACTCAAGCAAATTTAAAGAAATGATAAAGGCTCTGCCACTCCCTGCCTGATGAATATTATAATATCACGTGTACTCTAGAATTTGAAAGTCGAATGAATTTTATTACAATTCAATGGTTTTGTTTAGAAATAAACCGTACGCAGTATTAAAATCAGTTTTTTTTTCCTTTTGAAATTTCTCAGATATTAACATGAGCCGTGAACCGGATTCAACAGAAGAGCAGCAAAATGGAGCTGGGCACCTGCAGAACGGTAAGTGTTCCTGCTGATCACACAGACCATTTCAACTTTTTTTTTTTCTACCAATCTTTCTTTTTACTGTATGAAACGACTCCTAATTGTTCAAGACTACCGGTAGGCAGACTCTGCCCAAAACTGTGCCTTTGTTTTTCAGATTTTAATTGTGAACATAATCTTTGGCAGATATTTTTGAAAATGGACATTCATTTGATTGACTTTTTTTTTTGCTTAATATAATCAAATAAGAATTAGTATTTATTTAAAAATGATTTCAAGTCAGGCTCTTTTTTTACATTATTAAGTGGGATTTTAGATAAGCTCATACAAACTGGGTGCCTGTTGACCTTTTGATGACTTTAAAAATAAAATAGATAATATTGGTGTTTACTTGTGAGCTTAGATCTGTATGTAATACTGATCTACTAAGGGAGTCCTACTCAATAAAGAAATGTGTCAGTGAATAATAATAATAAAATTAATATTCGGTTGTTTGTTGACCGTTTTGATGACTGTAGAAATACTGGTGTTTTTATATGAGCTGGGATCTTTTTGCAACTGATCACTGATCTACTTAGGGAGTACTACTCAAAAAAGGAAACGGTATCATTGATTAATAATAATCATTTGCTTATAGTGCTTGTTATATTTAGTTTAGGAATTATTTACTAAAGTGGATTTGCAGTAAAGAGCAGTGGAGTTTAGTTAACTTTAAACATCCAGTCATGTAGATTATTTCCTGTTTTGCTTTGTTTTTTTACCAAATTCCCCTTGACCTTGACTAGTTATTTGAAGTGAACGCAAGTTTTCCGCACTGCAAAACCCCTGTTTGTAAATAATGAATACTAAATTTAAACATAGACTATTAATGTTGTGACTCAGAATTGTATGTAATATACAGTATATATATACTGTATATATTACTATCAGTAGTTTTCCTGTTGATAAGGAGCTTCTATTCCTTGGAAAGGCGGATGTTAGTTATGTTCTCACCTCATGTTAGTTGAGATCACGGGGCAGGTAAAGGGCACACACACAAATGGTGAGCGCCTGACATTCTTTCTTTACATTTGAATGGAAGCTGTACTGAGAGTGGCATGTCACTAGTAACAATGGCTGGTTATAGAAAAAAAAAAAGAAAACCAAGGCTTCCAATGTCTTTAGAGCTGTATTTACTTTGTGCAGTCAGTCCAGAGCAGCCTTCATAGACTATACTATTGTATACAATATACTATAAAAATGCTTTTCTATTTGTAAGCCAAGGCAGAAAAATTACCCCCCAAAATCTAGAAAAATGTTACTTTACTTTGTTACTTTTAGTTAGTTTTAGGCTTTGATTGCTGTCTTTGTCCCATGTGAGAGAATTCCCTTTACTTTTTGCTCTAATGGCAATAGATGCAGCATTCTTGTTAAGTTTTATTGCTGTCCCCATTTCCTGCCTCCTGTGATAGCAGCATAGATATGGAAACCAAGGAGCTCCATGAAGGCAGGCAGGGGTGTAACTACAGGGGAGCAGACCCTGTGACTGCAGGGGGGGGGCAGAGCTGTAAGGGGGCCTCAACTACTATTTCACTCCCTATGATAAAGGGGTCCATCCTTCAGATCAGGTGTTTTTGTGGCTACACTTGTTATGGGTGTGAAGATTATGATGGCCACACTTGTTTTATGACCCTTGTAAGATAGACTTCAATGCTGTGAGGGTCACCAGAGGTAGGCAAGGAAAAGGGTGTGCACATTGGGGGGCTCTATCAAAGTTTAGCCTGGGGGGCTTCATGATTTGTCGTTATGCCCCTGCATGGAGGTCTACAGTAATAAAGTGATAGGAGAATTTTACTGTGGGGACAAACAGAGCAAAAATACCCAACAGAGGCTCTCCATTCCTTTTGTTCTATCCAAAAGTAACCTTTTTTTTTTAACATGGTGTTAACTTTAAGTCTATGGCCGGGGACCCACTAGCAGCGCTTTTCTAAGTGCTAGTAATTTGAAAAGCTCTTGCTTATGTAATGCTTTGGGTGTTTTTTATTTTTTAATCACATCCCTCAAGTGGGCTCATTCACGCAGCATTACATTAGCAAGAGCTTTTAGAATCTCAAGTGCTTAGAAAAGTGCTGCTAGTGGGTTCCAAGCCTTACACATAATTACTGTTGCTATCAATATCGGCCTCAATTCACTAAGCTTAACTCCTGTCTTTAATAACTCCTCAGAGCTGTTTTACAGTTATCACAATTATATCACCATGGTGATAACTGTAAAACAGCTCAGAAGAGTTATTAAAGACAGGAGTTAAGCTTAGTGAATTGAGGCCATGCCATTTTGATAATGATGCACCATGTAGTTGCACTGCTTTGCTTTATCCTACAAGGTTTTCATAATCTTTGCCATGATTCAGAGACATTTTCTCTGGAGTTTTTTCCGGGATGATTTGCCATCTTACAAATTCATTTTAGCCCCTAGCAAGTGAAAAAGTACTAAAGAAAAATAATGTTAGACCTAAGTTAATAAGGAAAACTTATTTTAATTTTTTTTTTTTTTTTTTACTTTTGGGGGTCTCGAAAATCTATTATATTGATAAGGTGAGATAATGGAGGAGAAAAAGAAATTGAATCAGGGCCTTGTAGTCAGGTATTCACCACCTTTTGTATATTGATATAATGTAGGTTCTTTCTAATTATTATTATTTACAGCAACTTGATCATACTACATTTTCTGACATTAGTTGTTCAAAATACATTAAATCTTTTTTATTAAAGGATATACAAGGTGACATGTGACATGATGAGACAGACATGTGTATGAACAGTGCCAGGCACCCAAATAACTATGCTGTATTCCTTTCCTCTTTCTCTTTCTGAAAGAGTTAATGTGCCCATACATTAGGCGACTTGGCGGCCGATCGACTATACAATTCGATTATTATAATGAAATTTGATGAAAATCATTGCTGCCAAGTGCGTGCCCGACCAAAAAAGCGACCAATTTTGGGACAGAAATTCCTCGCTTTGTCTATGGTGCATGCTGCAAGATGTCAGGCCAAAGTTGGTCGGTCGGGTTTTGCGGCGGTATGGCGGCGATATCCAAGCGGCGAGATGGCGAAATGTATAAATGTGCCCCCGTGTGCATTTATACTTTACCTGTCCTGTTGCAGCCTCCGCGCGGTGTCCCGTAACCTCCGGGTGCCTCTGTACACGCTACTGGCCGTCAGATGCTATGCGCCAGTAGCGCATACGGAATACTGCCCGGAGGTTACGGGACGCCCGCGGAGGCTGCAACAGGACAGGTAACGTAAAAATGCACACGGGGGCACATTTATACATTGGGTAAGGGGGGGCAGTGGCAGTGCGGGGGCAGCAGGCTCAGCCGATTCCCTGAAGATTTCATGCTGAAATCGGACGGTAATCGGCCTGTAGTGTAAGGGCAGAATTGACAAGAGACAAATTTATCTCTAATCAGATTCGATTAAGAGATAAATTTGTTTCTTTGTCGAATCCACCCATCATCTTTAGGTCTATGGACACCTTTAACCTCCCTGGCGGTTTATTTATTTTGCCAGGGAGGCTGCAATGTGTTTTTTTTTAAATTAAAAAAAAAATATTTCATGCAGCCAACTGAAAGTTGGCTGCATGAAAGCCCACTAGAGGGCGCTCCGGAAGCGTACTTTCGATCGCCTCCGGCAATCGAAAGTAACAAGATAGGCCGCAATGAGCGGCCTATCTTGTTTCGCTTTCCTCGTCGCCATGGCGACGAGCGGAGTGACGTCATGGACGTCAGTCGACGTCCTGACGTCAGAGCCGCCCGATCCAGCCCCTAGCGCCGGCCGGAACTGTTTGTTCCGGCTGCGCTGGGCTCGGGCGGCTGGGGGGACCCTCTTTCGCCGCTGCACGCGGCGGATCGCCGCAGAGCGGCGGCGATCGGGCAGCACATGCGGCTGGCAAAGTGCCGGCTGCGTGTGCTGCTTTTTTCAGAATGGAAATCGGCCCAGCAGGGCCTGAGCGGCGACCTCCGGCGGCATACCCCGAGCTCAGCTCGGGATTACCGCCAAGGAGGTTTAACATCAGGTATGCGAGTGACAGTTTCTGTCCAAGTCAGACTATACTGTAACCATCACTGATAAAAAATTACAATCATAAAACTTTCCTAGCAGAAAATGGCTTCTGAGAGCAGGAAATGGATAAAACTGGTCAATAGTTCATAGATTTGAGCAGAGACAATTAATGAAACAGTAAAAACTTAAAAAGTAGATAAAATAAAACTGTGGGATATCTTTACACTTGGGGGGGGACCTTCAGTTGTTGCGATACTGAACGACTTTACCACCCGATCGAGTCCCTCTAGGGTTTTGCCACCATTCCCATTCAATCAATTTCGGCTGGAAATCAAATGAAAGATCAATGAGGCGACCATGTTATGGCACAGATTGTCTTCAGATTCTATAAAATTATTGAATCGAAGGGTCGATCTGGCCCCAATATTGAGTAATGTATAGCCACCTTTGAGCGTCAAGTTAAACATTACTCAGATTTAGGACTGAGATTTGCAACTCTTCAACACAAAATAAGATTAGGAGATGTCAGGGAAGCTCTGTAAAGAATTAGTTCCACAGATAAAATTACATATATATAATTATTTTTCAATTTTGCTTTGCTTCAACAGCTCACTGGGCAGTGTGGGCACATCTTAGATCTGAAGTCATATGTGGCCTGCTGCAGACAATATTGGTGGGAATGAATGAGGAGGCAGTTGGGGGGGGGGGGGGGGGGTTACTGAGGTGAAAATGAGGATCTGTTGGGCTTTGAATAGAAATTCTGCCTTTGAATAGAAATTCTGCTTTGTTAATGTGCAAAAAAAAAAAAAAAAATGTCATTCCAGAGTGTTTCTAATAGAAATGGGTAGATAGGAATGTCAGTGTTTACTCTCAATCAGTGAATAAGACCAGGTGCTGATGATGAGTAGAAAGGGTCAATGAGATACTGATCATAATGTCTTCCATGCCTGTTTTATGCAAATTCTATTGCACCTTCCTGACGTGTTTGATTGTATAATTTCCAAGCAGCATACCATTTTCATTACATTTGCATGCAAGCTGGAATTATCAATATCTCATTGACCATGTGTACAGAGGTGGCACCATCTTGAAATTTTGGGGTAGAGGGGGGCACAAAGTCTGGCTAGAGGGACTCATTTGGGTGATCAGAATCGATGTTTGTATGGTGAGCTTTAGATAGTTTTGCCTAACTTAGGTGATACAATTAAGGCTAACTAGTTCAGCAATGATAGAAAACAAATGTAAACATCACAAACAGAGCTAAGAGGCTTTTGAGCGGAGCAGATTGTCCAAATGTTGGTGTTAATATGGAGGAAAAGTTAGCTACTGATGTACTTGGCTAGTTCGCTGGTATGCACTAATCCTTGCTTTCTAACAAGCTGCTCCAGTGTGGACAGATCACAGACAAATCATTCCAGCCACCAGCCTGTGTCTGACGATTCTACAAGCAAGGGGAGGAAGAAGAGGCAGGAGGGAAAGGAACACTGTGTGTGTAATTCCCTATCTTAGTAGCTAAGCATTGCTGAAGACTAGAGTGTGTATTTTACAGACAGGATGTTTTGAATCCGTATAATACATATTGGCTAATTTAAAAGAAAAGCAGTAAGCTTTCAGCTAGTAAACATTCTTTAGACTCTATCCCTGTTGACTGACAATGTTAGAATTAGAACATAAAATCAAAAGGAGGTAGAGGGAGTTTTGTGCAAATATAAGTGTCATCCAGATATATTACATAATTACAAGAGATCTTGCAAGGACTGTAATGTATCTAGGGAGTAACAACGGCTTCTGCCCTGTGCATCAAATTACACATTTGGAGAGTCTACGAGCAGTCTGATGGCAACTGTTCTCCAAATAAAGTAGTGTTGAAAAGGTTTCAAAGAAGTGTGTATGCTTACTGTCAGACTTAAATTTTGTTAACTGGCTGCAAATGGAAAGATCATTTTTGATAACATTAAATTGCAGGAAAAAAAACATGTAGAATTGATCTGTATTTATGACAACTTTGTAACATAAGTGGATTTTACTTCAAATTGTAAACTTTTTGTAATGGATTTTGTGTTTATTGCATGCTGTTAGATGGAAAAGTTTTCAATATTTGCATTGCCCACACTACGGCATAGTAAAGATTACTGTGAAAGCTAGTGAAGGTATTGGTCTAGTGTAGGTTTTGGACTAGTCCATCTCTTCCTGGGGATTCTCAGGGATTTATTTATTTTCAAAAGCACTTAGTGAATGGCAGTTGTTCTGTCCAACTGCCAAACAACTGTGTAGGGAGTAGGGAAGCTAGCCAGCATCATTGTTTAAATCCTTTTTAGGGAATATCTTCATAAAGAATAAAAGTCATACTGAGAATCCCCTATGAAGAGGTGGACTAGTCCAAAACCTGTCGCATCTGTCAGGTTTCTACTACCTACTGTAAGTGACAGCAACATAGGAGAAAAGTAATTTATGGCTCATTTTACTCTGGAAAAAAACATATTTCTTATTTGTCAATGTTTGCACATATTTTAAATTTTACTATTGTTTTACCATATTGCCTCTTTAAAGTGGATCAGAGATAACATTTTATTCCTTGCATAATTGTGTTCCTTTCATATAGTTTATAGGGCATTCCTCAAGCCAAATACTTTTTTTGTTTTGTTTTAATACTCTAATTCCCTATAAACTAAACAAGCCAACAGCTCCTTTTGTGCCTTGGCACTGTAGCAAGGGCTTATGGGAGCTCAGTCTGGGCAGGAGGAGGAGGAGGAAGTTACTACCCATTGATTTCAGAGGCAGAGGGGAGGAGGAAGGAGGAGAGGGGACTGAATTTACACACAGGCAAGCTGATAGCATCTCCAGCCCTCAGCCTGTGACAATTTGACAAACAGAACATGGCTGCCCTCACTGTATCACAGGGATAAATAATCATACACTTTTGAAGCTGTTTGGAACTAAATATGCTGTGTAAACTTTAGATAAGATATATAGACAAGTTACTTGTTCTAGTTAGTTTTTCATCTCGGATCCGCTTTAATATTGTAAAAAATAAGCAATTTAATTATTTGTTATTTTCACGACAGTTTCTCTTTAAATATAGGGTTTATATTTACAAATTGTCACATTCTGGTTTTTATTTGCATTTTACACAGCGTGCCAAAGTTTTTGGAAACTGGGCTTTGTGTCTGTAGTGCGTTCTTTGGAAGGTTTGCAACATTTGACATGTATGCAGTCTCAGACATAGAAACATACACTGAAGACTATCATAAAATGTAACAATTCTATTCTGCCCTGCAGACTATTGTATGTATGTTATTTACTATCGCTATTTGATTATGAAAACCATGTTTCCAGTGCATACTTTGGCTACATAGCATTAGTCACCTGCTTCCCATTCTGTTGACATTTCCCTGAAAAAGGCTCATTATATTTTTTTGAAGAGGCATTTTTACCTATGATATTCTAATATTGATAAAGAAAAACTTGTTTTTTCCAATTTTGAAATTCAGTTAGTTACAGTGGGATGCGAAAATTTGGGCAACCTTGTTAATCGTCATGATTTTCTTGTATAAATCGTTGGTTGTTACGACAAAAAATGTCAGTTTAATATAAAATCTATTCTACAACTTGTCACAGTTAAAAGGTTACCCCATATACAGTGGGATGCAAAAGTTTGGGCAACCTTGTTAATTGTCATGATTTTACTGTATACATCGTTGGTTGTTACGATAAAAAATGTCAGTTAAATATATCATATAGGAGACACACACATTGATATTTGAGAAGTGAAATGAAGTTTATTGGATTTACAGAAAGTGTGCAATAATTGTTTAAACAAAATTAGGCAGGTGCATAAATGTGGGCACTACAAAAAAGAAATTAAATCAATATTTAGTAGACCCTCCTGTTGCAGAAATTACAGCCTCTAAACGCTTCCTGTAGATTTCAATGAGAGTCTGGATTCTGGTTGAAGGTATTTTTGAACCATTCCTCTTTACACAAATCTCTAGTTCATTCAGGTTTAATGGCTTCCGAGCATGGACAGCTCTCTTTAACTCACACCACAGATTTCCAATTATATTCAGGTCTGGGGACTGAGATGGCCATTCCAGAACGTTGTACTTGCTCCTCTGCATCAATGCCTTAGTGGATATTGAGCAGTAACACACCCAGGGAAGAACTGTATTAGAAGGGGGCAATCTGAAGGCTACACACCCCAAGATTGCATTGGAAATCTGATCCAAGTGTGTGGTACACATCAGATAGATTCCTGTCAGATTCGACTTGACAGGCATCTGACAGAAATCTATCTGATGGTCGACTCTGCTGCAAATCTATAAGTGTATGGCAACCTATAGTTGTATGTCTGTCAAGTTGTCAGCACCTTATCTTTTTTTTATCTCCAGTTGTATTGTGAGGTAATGCATCAGATGTGGTTCTTGCTGATGTCCCTCCTTCTATCTTGTTTAGGCTGCCATACACTGGTCGATTGCCACCAGATCGACCAGCAGATAGATCCCTCTGTGATCGAATGTGATCAAAGAGGGATCTATTGGCTGACTACACTGCAAACAGATTTTGAATCGATTTCACAATTTGTGGAGCTGCCTCTTCCGGCTATTGCTGGCGGGAAAATTACGGTGTCCTACTACGGCCTACGGTGGTGCCGGCTGTGGCCAAATCTCCGGCACTGTTTTTATAGCGATCCTCCCTGATGACCCCTCACGCACAGAAGCTGGTAACAAGCAAGGAGAGACCCCAAAAGTGTTGGCATCTCCTCTACACTAGCAACACTATGCTTGTCAGCAGTGGGAAGTGCCTTGCATGAAGTCTCGTACCCACCACGCAATTTGCTATGCTAACAATGGTTCTTTACTAAAATAAAATCTATTCTATCGCTTCTTTTTACATTTAAAATGTTTGTCACAGGCTTTTACTGCCCTATTTCTGCCGGCCTGCCTTCCGGAGAAAGAGCAGACAGAACTGGCAGATAACGATTGCAGTAACTAGCAGTAGCAATAGGCAAACAAAAAGACAATGGCCTCAATTCACTAAGATCATGCTCTAGATTATAAGGCAAGAGAAAACTTACCTCCACACGTGAGAGAGTTATCTTACCTCTTCATTCCTTAAGTTACCTCTCCTGTAGTTAATTTACCTCCTCTGTAGTTAATTTACCTCCTCTGTAGTTAATTTACCTCCTCTGTAGTTATTTTCACACGCAGTTAATTAACAGCCTGTCTTTAACTCTGGAGTTATTTTAACGATTGGAGAGTTAATTTAAAGACAGAAGAGTTAACTTTAGGCTTGCCTGAGGTAAAATGTTTCCTGAATACTACATGCCTTATCACCATGGTAACAACTCTAGAAGAGTTATTAAAGACAAGAGATAAGCTTAGTGAATTGAGGCCAATGTACTTCAAAAGGTTTAGACAGTCACATTTGATTACATTCGCACCTTCTCATGGATAAAGGGAAGAGGAAAGGGAAGAGGAAAAATAGCAACTTCTACAGCTTTTATAAGCCAGGACAAACTGTAGAAAAAGAAAGCTGCTTGGTTCCCATTAAGAGAGACCTTGGCGAACGCTGTAACCCCTCCCCTGTTTATTATTGGTTGCCACACTAAGACTCCAAAGAGTCACCATGTCTACAAGCAGTGGGTCATCCCCCCAAATGTCCCCAATGCTGACAGGTATAGGATTGCTGGCAAATATGGCAAGGGGGACCTATTTTGAGATATGTGAAAGATCTTTTTTAAACATAGGAGAGTTAGGAATAAAGAATGTGTATAAGGTAATTTCTGAGCCCAGGGTTATCTTTATACCAATGATATACAAATCATGTTGAAACTTGATTATACTGTATTGTGCATGACTTGTAAGCCTTGTTATTTATTGAGAAATATTGGGTATAAATGCCATGCAACTCTTTCTGGCCTAGTTACATAAGCAAGTGCAAAGTGAAGATTATTATTTACATTCCATGAACATCATTCATACCAGAACCATTGTTTGTACAGATGACATTTATGTTGATTTGTATGACAGTAGCATAACACAGTACTACTATAAACAGTGAATATTTAGATAAGCTGCAGATTTTACCAGTAAAGGCAAAAGTACTTTGAGATTATGTCAATATTATATTAATAGGAAGAGTTACTTTCTGACTGTATAATAAAAGTAAGAGTATCAAATGATTGAATAAATAGAGATGGCCCGAACAGTTTGCCGGCAGACAGTTTCCGGTGAATTTCCGCTGTTCGCTGGGAACGGCGAACATATGGCGTATTTGAACCGCACTCTATACATCATCAAGGAGGCAAACTTTGACCCCTTACCTCACAGTCAGCAGACAAAGGGCAGCCAATCAGCTAGCACCCCCTCCTGGACCCCCCACCCCCCTATCAAAAAGCAGTTGCAGTGGCCATATTGGATACATTCTCTGCTGGCTGCTGACTGTTAGTGAGAGCAAGGTCAGACTTGCTGCAGATAGGTGGGGAAAGCATTAGCTAGGCCTGTGTTCTTGTTCCTCACTTGCTGTGAAAGCACCCCAAACCAGCCTTTTGAGGGCTAGCACATCGGTCTCCTGTGTTTTTTGTTGTTGTGTGTGTGTAACGCTCCACAGCCCACTGACACCCAGAGCTGTGTGCACACTACTGCTGTTGCTGCAATAAGTTGCAGGCACAGTACCACGCCAGTGCATTATTATTTCACTGTATTCTGATAGTTCTATTGCATTTCTCTGTGTGTGACACTCCACAGCCCACTGACACCCAGTGATGCTCAGATACCCCCAATCACGAATTCAAGTAAATCCAGCCATGGCAGAATCGAAATATGGATACGCCGTGATCGTGATCCGGATTTGAGTCGGAGCTCCGAATTCGACTTGGATTTTAGCCGTGATTACATGTGGATTTGACTTTAATGTTATTAGCAAAGCCCCCATCACCAAAATTGCAAGGATTATAAAGGTGATCAGTGGCTACAACTTAATTTTTTTTTCAAAAAGACCTTATAGTTTTTGAGAAAATCGATTTTAAAGTTTCAAAGGAAGTTTCAAAGGAAAAAAGTATACATGTAAATGCGGTAAATACATTAACTGTAATTTACTGCATTTAAATGTATACTATTTTCCTTTGAAACTTTAAAATCGATTTTCTCTTTAAAAAATCTTTTTTTTTCTCCCATTGGTAATCAAAAGCGCAAATGCACGGCAATCGCTTCGTAAGCCCAATGTACCATGATCGGATTGCGGTGCAATCCGGTGGTACTGGAAAATAGAAGGAAATGTGACTGCAGCCATTACAGCACTGCGATGCAATTGCATTTTGTTATATTTCCACCAGCGCAATTGTGACATAATCCATTTCCTAGTGGAAAAGTGTCCTTTGAGACCTCTGACAATTGTCTTAAAGGCCTGTACTCACCAGCGACGAGCGGTCATTTTCGCAACCTTGCTACGTGGGTAAAGGCGCACGATCACGCGAACGTCACTTAGTGTCATACAGCGATAACTACCATCACGGCGGATTGGATCTTTATGATCCCCAATGACTCCCGTGTAAAATACCGCCATTGCTTGAAGTCTTCATACCCACAGTGTAACGTCACATGACGTCGTGCATATCCGCTGGCCGGAAGATGGATCGGGGGAGCTCTCGTCGTCAGGGAGACTTCGCTGGATCCATCTTCCTGCATCACAAAGTGAGTATGTAGCTTTAGAGTGACTTTATGACCTTAGAAGCTAAATGTAGATAGTGGTTTATGATAAGAGAACCTGTCTTCCTGCCCAGTGAATTGATTGTAGAGCAAAGATAGATTTTGTAGCAGCTTCAGTGAATCAACAATAATTGCAGGACAATTTCTGCATTATGAAATAAACACAGAACGAAATTATGCCTGCCTTACCACATACCAGCCTGCTGTACCTGCAGAGCGTGCTCAGCTACCTGACCCAGCCTTATGTAAGCCAAGAGCTATGTGCAGGTGCTGTAATGCTGCCAAATGTCCCAATTTAGAGAGGCAATCTCAGGCGACGCAGACTTGGAAATAATTATTCCTGGAAGTCTCAGTAATTGTGAGCACTGACTAAATTGATAATTTTATTATCAAACATGTTATTACTTTGTTTAATTTAAAGAGGAACTTTAGTGAAAATGGGGGAAAAAATCAATACATTGCTAAGTGAGAAGTTAAGAAATAAAACAGAGATCACAAAATGATTGATAATCACTGTGTAATTTGTTCATATTGTTTGATCCACATTCAGCCTGCACATCATCATCTTTACTACTGGCAGACATGAAAAACGGACAGCACCAACTGCCTCATTTACAACTACACCCCCTAACAATGTGATAGGCTAAGGGTTGTTGTTTTTTTTTAATATTTATGTGCACAGAGGGAGATGCTGTTGCTTCGCAGTTGGAAACAGCTGTTATTTCCCACAATGCAACAAGGCTCGCAGACAGGATACTGTCAGGACCCAGGTCCTGACATCACACTGTGGGAGGGGTTTTACCACAATATCAGCCATACAGACTCCCCTGATCTGTTCGAGAAAAGGTAAAGACTTCTCATGGGAAAAGGGGTCTCAGCTACTGACTGGGATGAAGTTCAATCCTGGGTTACAGTTCCTCATTATCAATCTAGGCAAACCCATTCATTTTCCATCTTTTCTATACAAAGAAATGGGATCAGATATGATTCTTCTTAGGGCTGGTTCACACTGCAAGAGCTTTTTCTGAGTGCTTGTGATTTCAAAACCTCTTGCTAATGTAATGCTATGCGTTTGTTCTAACCTGAGAGATGTGATTTTATACAAATCCTCCATATAGCATTCCATTAGCAAGAGATTTTCAACTCGCTAGTGCTTAACCTCCTTGGCGGTAACCCCGGTAAGCCGCGCAGGAGGTTTTCTCTCAGGCCCTGCTGGGCCGATTTGCTTAATTTTTTTTTTTTTTGCTGCACGCAGCTAGCACTTTGCTAGCTGCGTCAGCACACCGATCGCCGCCGCCCCGCGCTCGATCGCCGCTATCCGTCGCGTCGCACCGCGCCCCCCCCCCAGATTTCGGCTGACTAGAACATGGACCCCTGGGGGCACTGAACTGAAAGAATGGTGCTATGACATATGTCACAACACCATTCACTCAAAGGCACATATGTCGATCAAACCCCCTCTTGGTTCAGGGGTACTTCAAAGCTAACCCTTGTGTATCATACTTGATTGTACACTCTACCCAGAATATGTGAACTTGTATTATTAGCACTACTACTGTTAGTACTACTGCTCCAGTTAATGATCTGGCATTGTATTACTACCTGTATTGTAATAAGGTGTGTGGACACCGCTACAACCCACAGGACCCTAAGACTGTGCACGACCAGGTCAGCAGGCCCACAGAAATACAAGAAAAACGAAAGGTCCGCACCAGTCCAGGGTTCCAATCTTTATTAGGACATATCCGTTAAAAGAAACATGGAAACAGGCATCAGTTAGCTGACATGTTTCGAGCCATTCAGGCTCTTAATCATAGCTAATTAGGTAATGGTAACCTCCCCTGTAAATAGGGTGTTATCTGTGCACCTGATCCTCTAAGCTCCACCTGAGAAAGGTGGAGAGAAGAGGGAGGCTAAGTAGTCTCACAAATGCAAAGTCTCTCCCTCCTCAATTGATGTAAATATAAACATACAATAACAAGTTAAATAAAACAACAACCTGTATTGTGTTGTGTATCTTATTGCTTATTACCTGTATTGTTGCATCTATTGCCTATCAACTGTATTGTGCTGTCGGTCAGCCCTGTTATCATTGTCTGAAGTCCTATGTATTGTACAGCACTATATGAATCCTATAAATAATAATAATAATGGGGGAGGGGTAAAAGAATTCATACTTACCTGGGGCTTCCTCCAGCCCCATGACAACCGTTGCTTCCCTTGCTGCCCTTCCGGGTGCCTCAGTTCGCCTGCTAACGGCCCCAAATCCACCTCCAGCTCTGCCATTCAGGCTCTTCCCACATGCACAGCTTGATTCTTTATTGACCTAAAACTGCTTCATTGAATTGAAACTATGAATGACCAATTTATTCCTGAAATAAGTTTTCCCTGTTTATAAAAATCTGCACAGATACATTTGCTTCTATCAGACTACTATCAACCAAACAGCATTGACTGCTGTTTTTAATTCAATGTTAAAAAAATTGCAATAACATCTTCACACCCTTCAAGTTGATTCAATCTATTCATTTTTTCATTAACATAACAGATTCTTTATTAAGCAATAACCTTATTGTTTTCAATGTTAATGTGAATTGCTGGAGGGGACCAAAGGATTTCTCAACAATTCACATTTAAAGTGACCTTGTAGTGAGAATGATATGAAGGCTGACATATTTATTGCACTTTCAACAATGTCAGTATGCTGTCTATATATTTGTTTATGTTAAGAGTTGTAAGTGATCAATCAGATTCCAGCATTTGGTTATTACCGAACTTTTATTCTAACTTTATTTACCGGTAATTTAAGATTACATTTTCCAATGGAGAATTTTTGTTTGGATAAAACATTAAAAAACACACATTGTCATGGGGATGGCACTGCTCTCCCTATTCTGGCCATTTAGTGTCTATAGGAGATGGATTATTACATCTGTATATATCCACAACACATTGATTTAAAATTAAATTGGAGTGGTGGTTTTCTATCTTCAAATATACAGTATCCGTAGCGATGTTTGCAATCAACAGTAGTATAGACTCCATGACTAGAGAGAGGTGTTCTCCTCACTCAACTTTACTGACCAAAAAGCCCTTTTTATTGACCAGAGGAAGTAAATGCCAGGTGTGACCTCTTAGAGGAAGACTTACAACCATGTTGAAGCTCGTACTCATGCTCGTACTCAAGCTTCCTAATCATGTTGTTGCACAACTACTGCTGGTATACTTTACAAAACATGCAACGTAATCCCCTCTGCACTGGCAAATCACTATCTGAAGCTTCCTCCTCTCCTCACCTCAGAACAGTCAAAAACAGCACAAGATGTGTCCCCTTAAAAAGGGCACCTATTAAAATAGTAGTTGCTGGGGCCACACGCTATGCAGATTGCAGCTACAGATCGCGGGTGCTCTTTTCAGCAGGGTGTCAGATGATAGGGTTACGCAAAGGCAGGATGCGGGAGTGTGGTCTTTAGAGTTAGGCATCAGTGGGGGGTCTTTAGTGTTAGGAGTGGGGGGTCCTTAGTGTTAAGTAGTTTGCTGTATGCTATGTGGATCAGAAAGGAGGAAGCCTCCCCTGATCCAGATGCCTTATAGTGCCTGGGGGGTTACCCAGACACTCCACCTATATTTCACACCTGTGGCCCAATTGTGCCTATGCAGTTTGTTCCCATGGCCCGCCTGGTCATGCCATTTTTGTCCCAGCTGTGCTTCAGCTCTCAGGTTACTTGACTGGGCAGAGCCCATATGAGACGACCTTATCAACTATATAAAATAAAGCTGTGACACCCAAATGGTGGCTGGATAGTGTAATGGTTAAGGGCTCTGCCTCTGACACAGGAGACCATGGTTCGAATCTCGGCTCTGCCTGTTCAGTAAGCCAGTACCTATTCAGTAGGAGACCTTGGGCCAGTCTCCCTAACACTGCTACTTCCTATAGAGTGCGTCCTTGTGCCTGCAGCTCTGGCGCTTTGAGTCCGCCAGGAGAAAAGCGTGATATAAATGTTCTGTGCTTGTCTGTGTTTGTTTAAGTATTGGGGGGTTAAGGTTAGGTGCCAGCAGGAGTGTCTTAGGGTTAGGAATCCACCAGGGTGAGTCTTAGGGTTGGCCACCACCAGGGGGGAAGTCTTAGGGTTAGGTATCGGTAAAGGGAGGGCTTTCTATGAGAGTAGGTTTAGGTTAGGTCATAGTAAAATATTGGTAAATGTTGTTATTATTATATGACTTAAGAAGTAGAATATTAGTAATTTTAATCTTCTCCTAGCAACCATTGACTATTTTCTGCACCCTTTTCAACAGGCGCCGAACCTGGCCTTTCCACAGATTATAACTCAATCCTCCCAAAGGTTAATAGCCAGAGTGGTGTCTGCCCTTCCATCACTGTTCATTTTTCAATACATGATTATGCTCTTGGCAGGATTCACATCATGTGCGTATCACTGCTGTATTAACATTCTGGAATATTCAAGCGAAAATATTAGCCGACATATACTCATCCTCTAACATCACCTGATGCTGTTTTCCAAACATTGCTCATTGCCCTGGGCGGTGTTTCATGCAATGCTTACATTGAGCAATGCTTGCCACCCTAACGGGATGCAAAGCAATAGTATTCCAAATGTCACTATGCTGATCCTAGCTAGCTGTTAAGTGATCCGGACCATCTATAAATAGGCACTGCACATTGCTATACCCCTGCTGTATATTCAACCTACAGGTGACAAACATAATAAAAAAAAATTCTGATTACTTACATAAGTACAAAAACAGGAAACAGAACGGCCTGGAACCACAGTCTGTAATGTAGTGAGATCAGAAACCTAATATTAAATTCCTCAGCCCAGTATCAGAAATAAATCTCCTTATTGAAAAATACATACAATAGATACATTAAAAATTAAAAACAAACAAAGAAGAAGCACTCCTACCTTACATACACTCAATTGCACTTAATCTGTATTGAATATAGACCTCACTTCTAAACCATGGGATAAAGAAATATACATTGAACAGAAAAATAAGGACAACATTTTTTTATCCGCTCTGAGGAAGGTCAAGGTTGGCGGGTGCGATGCGTCTGCATGTACTAGGAGGAGGGCGCTCTTTCTGAATACTATGACTGGCAGCTGAAGGATCTAGTACTGTAGGCATCATGATTTGCACAAATAGACCTCCCATGCTGTGGCTGCTGTGGACTGGAGGATGAGCTTTTAAAGTGGTGTGTGGTGCGGTGAGTACATTAAACAAGCCCTGATTTCTACATCAGTATTAAATGAGTATAAGTTATAGGTATGTTGTTTTGTCTCCTCTCTTTCTATTTAAAATTCATGCTGAAGGGTCCCAGAATAAAAAATGGATTAAAACATAAATAAGAGTATAGGTGACACTTCCTCCCTCTAGGCATAAGAGCTACTGTATAAAAGAAAAGGACATTTATGAAAGCCTCATTAGTGCATTTCATGGCTGTGTCCCCTGCATCAGGCTCACTACCATATGGCTGAGTATTAAGTGTGTGAGTGCATCTCCTCTCCTAGAGGAGGTCATTTTTTACTTACACTGCTTTCATGTTGTAATTTTTATATTAATCAAGTTTGCATGACTAGAGGTGTTACGGGAATGTGGTTAAAGTTGTGGCAGGGGCCTGTCTAAATAGCAGCACGGTGGTGTTTGCCTTGCAGTGCTGGTGGAAGGGGTCATGTGTCCCCTGAGCCAATCTGTTTCTGTGTAGTGAGAAGGATTTTTGTTACAGCCAGTAACAGTGATCATTCTCTAAGAATGCATACAGGAAGTACATGACTTCCAGTAACGATTGCAGAAGTGCACGTGACCCCCTACTGCAGCAGAGATTGCTCAAAGGATCATGTGATCCCTTGACCCCTATCGCTGCAGTGATTGGCCCAAGGGATCATATGATCCTTTTGCCAATCAGTGTCGTCCCAGTCCCTCAATGATCATTATTACTGCTAGTAATAGGGATCATTAAAGGCTACCCGAGGTGACATGTGACATGATGAGATAGACATGTGTATGGACAGTGCCAAGCACACAAATAAATATGCTGTGTTTCTTTTTTCCTTTCTCTGCCTGAAAGCGTTAAACATCTGAAAGAGTTATACATCATAGCTCATAGATTTTAGCTCTGGCATACTTCAAGGAATGTGTCATTGAGCAAAAACAATAAAACAATAAAAACGTAAAAAGTAGATTTAAATATAAAATAAAACTGTGGAATATCTTAAAAAGTCATTTTTCGGAGAAGGAGGATGGATACAAGTGTTTATTTCATTACTTTATTTTAACCTCGGGTGTCCCTTAAAAAAATGTGTAAAATAAAAAAATATTTAAATAAAAGTGTTCAAGAGCACCCTGATCCCCTCCCCAAGGCAACAGTGATAGGTGCAAGAGATCATGGGGAATTAATCAATGTGTCTGAAGGTCCATACCCATGTCGTGATTTTTGCTTTGATCATTTTCCAGATATAGTGTAATATTGTCTAACGAAAATTAGTTAAAGAATATTTAGCTACGTGCAGCGATCGCGACCGTCATGACAGATAAGTGAGTGACAGATCGCTGAGATCCCCATTGCCCACCAAATTTTAACAGGATCCGTTCACGCCGTCAATACTGTGGTAGTAAAGATGGATTGGGGCATGATCACTGGTCTCTGCTGGTGCCGATCCATCTTCATGTGGGTGCTTATCTTATACTTGAATGATGACTGTTACAGCCTGTAGCAATACTTATTCATAAAACTAATAACAATGTTAGGTAAATAGTAAGACTTTGTTGAAATACAAATACGAAATTGCATGTAATGCTTTACAATGGCAACATGCACATTAGTTCGTTTGCTGGCTGCTATTTGTATGCGTAACAAAAACTGATTCCCCATCACATAAAATCGCAACACGTTTATGATTCCTATAGGCTGGTAGCAGATGCAAGCAGTCTATGAAGGATGACACATGCGCGAAACCACGCAAAGGATGCAAAAAAATGTCCATGGGAAAACACTGTTTTTTCCACAAACATGAGTCTGGCCTGTCTCTAACTGTGCCTTTCTCACAGCAGATCTGTGTTCTGAGGTGGCAGGAGCTGCTGTGAGGGGTCTCATAAATTTGAGCGCAGTGATAGATAGGGGAGATTTAGTGTTAGGAATAGATAGGGCATATCTATAATAGTGCCGCAAGGAAGAATGGGCACAAAAATAACGATAATAGGCACAAAAAATTATTTATAGTAATACAATATCGGTAATTTTACCAATATTCTATTATCACCCACTGTACCCTAACTCTCACCTGAACCCTCCTCTTACTATGCCTAACCCTAACCACCCACCATCTAATCCTAACACTAACCAGCCCCTATCTGAACAAGCCATAGGCGTACCTTGAGAATAGTAGATTGATGTGCATCCAGTTTGTTATCAAATGACGTAATGTATTTGCCGCAGTATGAGGCGCCTCCGGGAATATAAGACATACCTACGTTTAAATTGAAAAAAACCAGGGGAGCAAAAATATATACTAAGCCTGGTGCGTCCACAGTCCTGGAGCATCTTGTACATGTTCTCCCCCAATTCGCTGACATTGCAGCGGGTCAGTGGTTTGTATCGGCGAACGATGGTAAGTCAGGAATTTCCTGCATTTGTCATATAAGACACATGGGGCCATATGCAATTAACTTTTTCACCTGATTTTTCTCCTAGGAGATAATTTTCATCTTCTCTCTTTAAAATAACTTTTAAGCATTTCACATTTACCCAAATTACAAGTTAAGTACTCAAATATTAGTGACAAAGTACTGTAGAAATTATTCTGAGTATTTCCTTGCTTGCTGGTGGTTTAAAATGCATTTTATAACAAGGTGTGAAAATATCACCTAGGAGAAAAGGTAGGAGAAAAAGGTAATTGCATATGGGCCATGTACTTTTTCTCCCCATTTTTGAGGGAGAAAAAGTGCATCTTATACGGTGGCAATTACGGTTTATGTAACCTCATTTTAATCATAATAAGCTGTAGAATACATTTTAATGTGTCTTTTATAGCTGGGACCCCTGTCACATAACAATTAGGTAGGGATAAACTCAATCCATTATTAAAAAAAAAAAACAATTAATTTTCATAATTATGATCAAACTTGGAAAAGTGTCATCAAAACTACATGAGTTGGTAGCTTACAAAACACTAATTTTTTAATAGCCTTGGTTGTTAGCTTTCCATAATAGTGATATTTGTGGCCTTTTTCTGATGTCCTGGCTCTTCTGGGGTTATGCAAACAAAGAATGGTGCTGCAACAATTAGTGCAAAAAAATGGCTTGCAAAAAAGCCATAGGCGCACCTTGAGAATAATGGATTGCTGTGCATACAGTTTGTCATCAAATGACGTATATGTGAACTCACTTTATTCATAATGAGTTGTAGAATAAATTTTGATGTGTCTTACAGCTGTTACATAAAAATTAGGTAGGGACAAACTCAATCCATCATTCAAAAAAATGTTATTTTTAAAATCATGATCAAACATGGGAAAGTTTCTGCAAAATGTCACAAGTCAGTACCTTACAAAACACCCACTTTTGAATAGTCCTGGTTTTTAGCTTTCCATAATACTGACATTTGTGGCCTTTTTCTGCTGTTCAGACTCTTTTGGGGCTATGCAAACAAAGTATGGCACTAAAATACTTTGGGGAAAAACTTGGAGGGAGATGTTATTTGGGGTCTGGTGATCGCCGTATCCCTGAATTACCCAGCGATCGCCAACACTAGCATAGCACTAGTGCTATGGCAGCACCCAGCTTCTGCGAGTTGGGCGCTGATATGACCTGGTTCCTGCTAGATGCCCAACAAGCCAACAACTGAGAGATATGTGGTATGATTCTACCCGTGATAAGTTGCAGAATTGATTTTAGGGTGTTTTAGTGTTTAGGCCTATGTCTTGTGAATTATTTTTAGTGACAAACTGAATCAAAAGCAAAAAATTGTTTATTTTCATATATTCTGTACCAAAATAAAAAGCTTGTAAAAAGAAAACAAAGTTAGGGCCATGACACACATACATATTTTAAAAGCTGAGTCCCTAAGGTAACAATTTATGTATTCTATTTTAAATTCTGTCAGGGCCCTGACAGTGACACACCAAATAGCGTGTTATACTAATAATCCGAGAAGAGTAGAGATCAGCAGCACCACGAAGATGTAATTAAGCTCTTTATTGCATAAAGATAAAGCCCAGGGACAGCGACAGACGCTGTTCTGGGGGTAAACTCCTTCCTCAAGCTCTATAGGCTCGCTTGAGGAAGGAGTTTACCTCCGAAACAGCGTCTGTCCCTGTCCCTGGGCTTTATCTTTATGCAATAAAGAGCTTAATTACATCTTCATGGAGCTGCTGATCTCTAGTCTTCTTGCTTTGGGAGCTGCTGGACTACAGCGTCATATCAGCTTAGCACACGTATACCCTCACTAGGGTGCTTATCGACTGTGGTGTAATAATAATAATCCGAACATTTGTATAGTGCTTTTCTCCTGTCAGACTCAAATAGCTGCAGCCACTAAGGGTGCGCTCAAGAGGCCACCCTGCAGTATTAGGGAGTTTTGGCTTGAACTCTTTACTGAATAGGTACTGACCCTGGCCAGGATTCGAAGCCTGGTCTCCCATGTAAAAGGTGATGCGTGTCTTTTTATCGTTTTTTTTTAAAACCGTCTCCATTGACTTACATTAAAATCATTGTAAAATTGCCACGCTAACGATTCTTTGAAAAATTGAGATTGTGTTGATTTTGCCACGATTTTACTGCAATTTTAATATAATTCAGTGGCGGCGTTTTAAAAAAAATGAATACCATGAGGGTATATTACTGTTATTTTTCCGAAAAAAAGACTTTCAATTATTTATAGGGTACAGTGAGAAAACATAAAACACAATATAGAAAAAATACAGTACACCTTTATTTCCAAATAATATATTATCCCCATACATTGCACTAGGGACATAATTTAAATGTTGTGATAACCAGGATGAATGGGCAAATAAGCTGCACTTGGGTAATGTGTCATTAAGAACGCAATGCAACAGCCACTGTGAATGTGGCCTAAGATGTCAGCACTATATAAATAAATAACTTCCTGGTCAAAACTAATAATATTTAGCTGGGGGGAATCCCTTATTTCTGGTCCCAAACTGCAGCGTAAATAAAATAGGTATGTTTTTGCTTTCATTTCATGTTTTCTCAAACACCTGGCTGATAGTGTGAGTGAAAACAGGTGGTTGCCAAGATTACACTAACAGACATCTCTTCTGTGTTAACTCTTGTGGCGTTGACATAATAGGCCTTATTTGAATTTCAAACACTTGGATGGCTGGTCATAAAAACTGTGAGCCGCAGTTAGGGAAATATGTCCCTTCTTACCATGCAGCGATATGGAAATGAGCGAGTTATGCAAATACGCTGAACACAGCTTTCTCAGTGAAGCACTGTACACATACAATGAACAGCCACAGCGTGTAGGTTGGAGGTATTTTAATTCATTCTAATGTGACACATTTCTCTCACAGTGTAATGGCTTGTGGGCGCTTTACCCAGCTTATTTACATTTATTGCAATAACAGCGCAGGTTCTGGAAAATACACGCTACAGGATCTACAAATATTTTGCTCCTGAAGATCTCATGACCTTTGCCATTAGCATCGCTCGAGCTGAAATAACTTCCCATAAAACTGTTTTAAGTATTGAAATGAGGGTGGCTGAGATAAGAAAGAAAACTATAAAATAACAGTACATTGTGTACTTGCAAGGGTTAGTAATTGATAAAATGGGGAGGTTCAGCGACAGAACTCCACTGTCGCGAAAAGTTTAAAATACATTTTCTAGTGTATAATGCATTGTAAATTACCTTTTTCCTATGTCACTGTCACAGTAGGTGGTAAAAATCTGATAGATCTGATTTTGGACTACTCCATTTCCTCCTGGGGGACTCTCTTGGTTTCCTTTATTTACCAAAGCACTACCTAGACTAGAGTGGCACTTTACAACTGCCAGAATAGTGTGCATACAAAGAGGTAGACTTGCCAGTATTTTTCTACCGGCTCTTTTCATGGGGTGATTTTGTGAAGTATGTGGTTAGGTTCACATTAACACGCATCCGCTCCGCTGCACGGAGCGGAGCGGAAGGATCGTGCAGGTCGGGAACGGAAAGTAGCAATGTGAACTTTCCCATCGGGAAAGCATTGCTTCCGCTGCTGCGTTCCGCTCATCGGAGAGGAACGTAAGCTATTTTAGGCTCAATGTGAACCGAGCCTAAAGCACATGCTGAGAGTCCAGGAGAGCACAGGCTAGTACAAAACCTGTCAGATTTTTACAACTTAAGTGACAGTAACATAGGAAAAAGGTAATTTACAGTGCATAGTAACATAGTACAAATATAAATATATATATCACTGAAAGGGCCACTCTGAGGACAAGGATTTCCCTCACTTAATGGGTACAGGGTCCAAGCAAGCCACGCTATAAACATATACTACACAATATATAGTTTTCTCATTAGATGTCCCTAAGGGCAGATCAGTTGAATTGGGCCTTGGCTTCGACAGGTGTGTACTAGACTGCAATATTAAATTGCAGAGATAAAGCGCCAAAGTGGTGATTTTGACACTCAATACTAGCTGTGTTGCCAATTGAACTAGTAGCCAAATGGCTAGTAGTTCAGTAACCACTGAAAAAAAGATGTTTGACTATAAGTAGTCAATCCACTACTATATCGGTAGCCAGAGGGTTTAATGTTAATGGCATTAGAGTTTTAGGCGTTAGTAAGATGGTCAATGTTAGAATAAGAGACTGGGTAAGACCATAGTAAAATATCGGTAACATTATATTATTATTGTTACTATTATATATTATTAGTGTTTGCATAGCACAGACATCTTCTGAAATGAAGCAGGAAAAAGCACGTAGGAGCCCTTACGGAAAAAAAACAGCGCCACCACAGGTGCCTATGATAAAATCTGCATTTAGTGGCATTAAGGGGAAATTTAGGTGCGTGGCAGCGTCCATCTTACCATTTTTACCGCAAATTGCAGCTACTGCAAAGCCAAAATATGCGGCTAAGAAGAAAAATGTGGGCACCCAGAGGCGCCCAATTACCAGCAAGAGGGAACATGTTTTCCGCACAAGCTTCTGGGAAAAAGATGGCTTTCGGATAACTATATTGCGGCATTTGCAGCATTGCATAGTGGGCGCAGCATATTGTGGCTTTGTGGTGGAGGGGGGTTAGGATTTAGGGTTAGGTGCCACTAAGGGTGTTAGGTTTAGGTACCACCAGTGGGTTCTTAGGGTTTGGCACCCCCGGGGGGTGGTTTAGGGTTAGGAACCACTAGGGGGTTTAGGGTTAGGTACCACCAGGGGGGAGTTCTTAGGGTTAGACACCACCAGGGGGAAGTCTAAGGGTTAGGCACCACCAGGGGGGGTTTAGGGTTAGGCACCACCAGGCGGGGGGTAGTAGGGTAAGGCGAGAGTAGGGTTAGGTTTAACAATAGTAAAATATTGGTAAATAATACTGATATTGTACTATGGAAAATTAAAGATAGAATATCACTAGTTTTAGCAAGATTCTACTACCGGCAAACCCACACACCTTTTTTTCAAGTACAGTACGCTTTCGGGAAGCCTAGCACTGCAAGGCAAGAGTACTATCCGCTATGCCACTGTGCTGCCTGTTGTAATAATATAAACTGTTGGGCTCACTAGCACTACTGTTGTTCAGTCCTTTGTTAGAAATCACTCGCAGCAACAAACAGCCCTAAACAAACATTTGTGCCCTACAGAGCTTACTCATGGCATAGCTGGTAACCTCTAGTTTATATACCGGAATGTCCTGTATACTAGTGAACAGCTATCCACCCTCCATCAAGGAACAGTGAGGGTGATTAAGAATATCTAAATATCAAGGGAGGGCACCTCACAATACATGCATAAAACATATATAATAACATACAGGACACAAAGAACAATAAAATAAACTATAATAAGAGATGTGGAAGGTATGGAGGAAGTTCATGACATTCATTTTGGCATCCAACACTTTTAATGTTGGCTGATAATCGCTAGCCTCCTACTCCCTTACTGACAAGTTCTGATAAATGGGTGGGGTTCTGGAATAGGCAGTATGCAATCATTATCTCTGACTAACTGGTATTCTAGATGGGTTTCAGTGATCCTTGTGGTGACCTTGTACACAAGAATACCTAGGTAAACAGAGAGACCAGTAGTCCAATGGTGTAGTGTAGTTAATAAATGGGAAGTTGTAAGTAAATATGCAGCTGTACTATTCACAAGAGTGGGTTACAGATCCCTGCAAACACCATGTAAGCTAGCGGGAAATTAACCATCGCCTCTCGGTTTTCCAGGGCCTGCCAGAAGCTGGATGGTCGCTCTCCTGGGTTTGTAGTTTTTAGGGGGAAAAAACTATTACCTCCAAAGGAGGTTTATCAGGGTACTTGTAAGAATGGAGGAGCCCAAGTGTAAAAATATATATTAACTTCTAATAGTTAAAATAAGTACGAGAGGTAACCTCTTACCTTTCTTGATGACAAGCCACTGTGTATTGACCCGAGGAAGCAGGCTAGTACCCGTGAAAAGCGTTGTCTATTTTATGATAAAAAACAGGCTGCGCTAAAAACAATGGATAACTTTAATGGATAAAATCAAAGTTGATTAGTGATATAGATTCAATTGCCCTCAAATTAATGTATATGCATATACAATGGGCTAGGTTATGTAGTTGTAAAAACTCAACAAATAAAAAGCTGGGCTGCTGCAGACCCGCTATAGCGGGTCTGCAGCAGCCCAGCTTTTTATTTGTTGAGTTTTTACAACTACATAACCTAGCCCATTGTATATGCATATACATTAATTTGAGGGCAATTGAATCTATATCACTAATCAACTTTGATTTTATCCATTAAAGTTATCCATTGTTTTTAGCGCAGCCTGTTTTTTATCATTATGTACCTTTTTTCCAAGGGGTTGGGGAACCTTTGACAGACTAGCAGCTGAGAGGTGTGGGCGCTACACTAAGTGAATACTGTTGTCTATTTTATGTTTTGAATAAATACTTTTCCAGTACTACCTCTCATTCTTATTTGAACTATTAGAAGTTTATGTACTGTATATTGATATACTAGATAAGAAGGTAATTTAATCTTGAAGAGAATTATCAAGAATTAACAAGTTGGCAGCTCCAATGAAGAAAAAAAAAGGCAGCAATCGCTCATGAGTAGAAAGTACTAGTGAAATTGTACTATGATAAGCCTGTTTGTTCATTCACAACCATCCAAGATGGAGAGAGCGTTAAATGTCATGTTTACATTTAGGACAAGTGTGTTTTTAAAAAAGGTATTTACACATTTTATTTATTGAGCATACAGTAGCTTGTTTCCGTAGAAAGAGTGTTGCTATGCTGATAAGATGGCCACCATATTTTTTTTACAAATAGCACTGGGCAGTGGTAGGCTTTAAGAAGCCACACATCCCTGCTAAGTAATGCCATTCATTCTTTTTGTTGTTGTTGTTATTGTTGTTTTTTTTCTGTAACACTCTGGCTTGTAATTGATAAGTGTAGTTATCTTTATAAATCGCACTTGTGCTTTAATGTTACATATTTTAAAATTATTACAGATGAAGTGGAAATAATTTATGGGATAAATGAAACAGCTCTTGGGTAATAATTTCAAAGAAATCAGTTTGTTGTAGTGTAGATTCATTATCAGATTCAGAGCATGTTTTAATGAGGAACATTATTTTTAAACTACCAGAAATAAACAATGTTTCTGAAAGTAAATAAGAAGTGCTGAAGCCTCTGGTTTAGTGGAGAAACATTTTCAAAGATATAAAAGCATAACATAATACAGACGAAACTACCTTACTGTCATTTGAGTATATCATGACCTGGATCCAGTTTTACATTGCGGCCCCTCAAGCACTCTTCACATAACAATTATTATTTTCCCCCAAATAGTAGGTCTGGCAAATGAACGCGAATATAAATCACTTGTTTGCTGGGTAATGACCATAACTGGTAAACCCCTCCACCATTAAAAAAACACCAATGTGGTGGTTTTTGGCCGAAGCCTGCTGAGAAGTCTGGAGCTCTGTGGCCACCTCACTGTGTCCCGCCCCCAGCTCAATAGCCATGGCATGATAGGCGGCTGCCAAGCTAGAGGAACGCCCCATCAACACATTCGTGGTGGCCACAGAGCTCTAAACTTCAAAGGAGAGCCTTTATGACGGGGCAGGATTTACAAATTATGGTCATTTCCTGGTAAACGGGCAATTTATATCCCCATTCAATCCTATATTAGAGTATTAATAGGGGAAGATTAATTGAATTGATTTTTACTCCAAATTACACTGGAGGTAGTCTTTAAAGTAAACCAGAGCTCCTGAAAAGAAAAAGTTTTATTCATACCTGGGGCTTCCTCCAGCCCCATAAGCTCGGTTCGCTCCCACGCCGCCGTCCTCCGCTGCCTGCAGCTCTGGTACCGGGTCCCGTCACTTACGGCAGTTGGAGCCAGTCTAATGTAAGAGAAGTGCGCTGTTTACAAATCTCTCCAGCAGGCGCTGGAGAGATGCGTAGAGGGCGCACTTCTCCTGCCTAGACTGGCCCCGGCCAACAGAAGTGACGGGACCTGGTTCTCGAAGCTTCAGACAGCGGGGGACGGCGGTATGGGAGCGATCCGAGCTTATGGGGCTGGAGGAAGCCCCAGGTATGTATAAAACTTTTTCTTTTCAGGAGCTTTGGTACACTTTAATGATTACCACTATTGAAAACAAATATAGAGATGACCATTACCAGCATAGCACCAGTAAGGAGCTAATTATGCTATTCTGTTTTCTATCATTTAAAAGTTACGGTCCAACTATTGATGTTAAATTTTAGTATCACATTTGATGGATAAGAAATGTTATGTATTTGGCATGTTTCCTATTTTTTTTCGCAGTAAATTGCTTTTCAAAGGACGTACATCTTTGCAAGTGAAACAGCCTCCGGAGGTGCTGCTTAGCAATTGTAAAATGAGATAGTATTGTCATTCACAGTACAGCTATCTCCAGAGAACAGGCAGCTGCAGGCTGATATTTTTCAGGTAATTCCCAATTCCCACATATTGACCTATGTGGGAATATATATATATATATATATATATATATATATATATATATATATATATATATATATATATGAGTGCATATATATATATATATATACATATACATATATATATATATATATATATATATATATATATATATATATATATATATATATATATATATATACAGCTCCAAAAAAAAGTTTTACCATCTAATGACATCAGAATCAGAATAAGTTTTATTTGCCAAGCGCGACTGGGTCGTGCCAAAAATTGCTCTTGGCACGTACATGGCTCTGAATAGAAATATAATATAAATAGTACATCACAGACACAAAAAACCAGCAAGGTTAGCAAGATACGTTAAAAAGCAGTGATTCAGTAGACAGTCTATCAGAGACAACATACGGTGGCTGCAGCTTGGGGGGGGGGGCACTGGAGGGGTGAAGGCATGGGGAGAGTTCAAGAGGTTGACAGTAAAGGGGGGAAAAACAGTTCCTATGCCTGAGGTCCTGGTGGAGATGACACAAAACCTCCAGCCAGATTGGAGCCAGCTTGAAGAAGCGGTGGCCTGGGTGTGAGGGGTCGTTGGCAGTCTTCACGTTCCAGAGCGCAGTCTGAAGTTCTAGAGGAGGTCAAGTTGGGGGAGGGTTTACCAATGATCCTCTCTGATGATCTTTAGCAGAGAGGATGACGAACAGTTAATAAGAAAAAAGTGACTCCAGTTTGAGCTCATTTATCCTCTCAGTGTTGTTCAATTTAACACCAATGATGCAGGAAACAACCTTTTCAAGTGTTCCACAGGATGAAACCAACACCAATAAATGCTCCTAAAAAAGAAGTAAGCCGATATTACCCGCAACTTTTCTAAATCAGGATCATTGTGGCTTTTGACCCCACTTCAATGTGAGGTCACACAGAAAATGTGATTCTAGCGCCTTAATTGTAGGACTGCTCGTTGGTTAGAATAATAAATGTAGCCTTCACACCAGCAATACAAAAAGTGCGTATGAACTTTGTAATTGCTGCACTGTTCACAGCTGCCTTCTGTCTGTGCCAGTCTCCATTAAAATCTCCGGGTGACTTTACAGCAATCTATTTGGGCACTGAACAATGGTGTGTATGCTTCTGGAATACAGCCAGGGCATTTTTTCCAACAGTTTCATTTTCTCTATGGTGATGAGTGGCCAGTTAGAAATATTAGTCACTAGCTGATTGCGAGAGTTCTTTAGCAAAATATGCAGACCAGAGCATTAATTATTCAAGCTGTGAAATTAATACTACATTGATTATAAAGTAACCGCAGTGGAAATAGCTATCCTCACAACCAGCAAGGGACAGTGATTATTTAAAAGGAACCTGAGGTGAGAGACATATGGAAGTTGCCATATTCATTTCCTCTTTCTCATCAGTAGTGTCTGAATCACACACCTGAAACAACCATGCTGCGTATCTTGTCAGAAACACCTGATTTGTATGCTTTTTCAGGGTCTATGGCTAAAAGTATTACAGGCAGAGGATCAGCAGGACAGCCAGGCAATGTGCATAGTTTAAAAGGAAATAAATATATCAGCCTCCATATGTCCCTCACCTTGGGTTCCCTGTAATTCCATACTTGAATATCTATACAGTGCGCACTGGACCTTAAACATCTTTTCTCTACCATTGATGTCCAGGTGCGCCTACTGCTATTGTTATCAAAATACAGTCTAAAGTTTGTTCCGTACTGGGGCCACTCTGGGTGTGGTGGAGCCATCCCATCCAGAACCACCAGACGCTGGAATACCTTCTTCCCTCAGGCGATACACCTTCTGAACTCAACCTCGAGCCCCCCATGACCAGTTCAGCCATCCCCTGGCCCTTGCCCTGAATGCATGTTCCCTAGGCTCACTCCATTTGTGTTATGTTATTTTTGATGCAGTACATGCTATGTTTGCTATGTTATATATGTTTGCTATGTTTGTATATGTTCGACTGCCATGCCATGTGTACCAAAAACAATTACGTCATTCCGCGTACTTGGCGAATAAAGCTGATTCTGATTCTGATTTTGATTCTGATTCTGATCTCATTAATCTGAGGAAAATCTACCACCACATGAGGTACTATTGATCGCCAATCACACGGCACTCACCAAACATTTGGACCACCTGGGTCACAATGCACACTGGGGATATTCCCAGGCCGCATATAATATTTCCAACCCAAAAGAATGGGAGCAAAGATGGCGAACTGTTTAGCCCTTTATGTGGGATGATAGATCAAAATAAACCCCAGCCCTTAGAGGTTGGCTTACATTAAAATTAATATGTTTTATAGAGCAAAGAAAGCTTTAGCAGAAATCTTCAGTACCCATGAACAGTACCCATGAACTGTCCGGTTCCCAAGATGTTTACCGTAGCAAGAAACGTGTCTCGTATCTGCCCTAATACAAACACACACACACTGGAACTGAAATGGGAACAGAAATGCATAATACGCTAATAGGTTTTTGTTTCCACTGAATATTATTTTGGCTTTTTAAAACAGAAGGAATTTGTAATAATTCAGTTATAAGTGAGTGACTGTGGTTTCCCATGATGCATCACTGTCAAATGTTCAAATCATGTGTTTATGCCCCTGAAAGCAAGGCACACATCCCGGACTTCTGCATACAAAGCCACATCAATCGAACATGCATACAGCCTGTTTTGGACTTTCTGTACTTCATCAGTGCATGACTTGGACTGATATGGTTCTAAGGGATAGACACGTGTACCTTATGCTGGGTACACACGATGCATTTTTTCTGTCGATATTCCATCCGATCGATTTCCGATTTGATTTTCCGATCAATTTCTTATTTTTTTATCTTTTCTTATCTATTTTCATTCACTTTTATGAGAAATCAATCAGAAAAAATGTTTGAAAATAAAATTATCGCGAACCATCTATCTAACACAAAATTGTATGGTGTGTACCTAGCATAAGACCTGCAACATGCATCATTGTTATCAATATTAGATCAAATTCCTGCTGCAATCTGATCTACATTTACTAATGCAAGGTGGTAGACCAGACTCCAGAACTTGTCACTGATTGAGAAACAAAATAAAGCTTGTTTTTAATTAAGAATGTCACAGGCCTATTGGTTGCTTCCACTTGTTAACAATTCAAATCATCCTATGATGTCAGCCTACCAAGGCCTGCGCTCTACCCTCTCTGTAGCAGACCTTATGTGCAACTGTAAAGGCAGACACAAGAAGGGAAGGGGTGTTTTCAGATACTGTCATATATATTCAAATAATGTGTGTAATGACCAACCAGTTGCATCTTCTGTAAGGCATGGTCAGTCTCAGAATGTTCTGTGGCAGAAATAGACAACTTTGTCAATAACCAATAAAATATTTAGGAGGCTGTGACTGATATGGGGTCTCCTAAATTGATACATCATCCATGGGATCAATCTTCTCTGTGAATTGGGCATCATAGCTAATACCTTTCTGGCTACCTATGCCTATCCTTATACCCCCATTTTGCTTTTGATTGATTCATATTTGACCCTTTAAGAGTATGTACAAATACTGGAGGACATTTGTACCATTAAGGTCTGTGATGGTTATATATGATAAAAATAACATGAAACTGTAAACATTACCCTTTTGTGTCCACGTCTAGTACTGCAAGTGAAGAGGTGGCCGGTTATTAACCTGCACTAGCCACAGTTAAGATGTACTCTTCCATAGAGGAATGTCAGCAAAACCTCCCCAGTTTTAGTTGTCATTTATTTAACATTAACAATATTATTAAATTATATATTTTTTATTAATCTACAGATGAGAACCTTATTCCATACTAGAAATTATTTTATATATAACTCTACTTATGTAATCTATATGGTCATGGCTATGTGCAGTAGTGTAGGAAAGGAGCTTTGGGCTCCAGTGTGAGTTTTACATTGGGCCCCCTCAAGCGCTCTATACATAACAATTTATATGGAGCACCAAAACCGGCCAAGAACATCTGCAGTGTCAGAGAGGTGTAGGCTGGGGAGGAGAACAGTCTAATATCGGTTACGACTAATCAAAGCACATATGGAGGTGATTATTACCAGCTCAGCACCAACAAACAGGTTAAAGGACCGCTCCTACTGGGCTCATCTGGTCCCGGGGCCCTGGTGTGGTCGCTACCTCTACATCCCCTATTGCTACACCACTGGCTACATGGGTTAAACTATACATTTGAGAGGACATGCATATACAATACTAATAGTCAGTGCACTGACTATTAAGGTGCATACACACGCACTACTACATTCCACTGAGCGGATCGTTCAGAAACACCCTTATAAAGGTGCGTACACACGCACTACAGCAGCCGACGGGTCAGTCGGCACCTCCCGCTGGGTGGGTTTTCAGCAGACTGTAGTGCATGTGCACGCACTGTCGGCGGACTGATAAGGCTGTTTCTTAAAGATCCGCCCGGCAGATCATTCAGGAACAACCTTATCCGTCCACCGACAGTATGTACACACGCACTACAGTCTGCTGAAAACCCGCCCAGCGGGAGGTGCCGACAGACCCGTCGTTGGCTGCTGTAGTGCGTGTGTACGCACCTTAAGTCTACCTGACTGACTGTACACACGCACTACTGTTGGCAGAACACCCGCCCAGTGGGAGTGTCTGACGGACTTGTCGTTCATTACAGTAGTGCGTGTGTACACACCTTTAGTATTGTATATGCAAAGAAATTCCTGCTGGGCAGATGAACTCCTCAAAGTTTATAGGTGAGGTGGTGTGCTTACTTTCTACATACAATAGCACTGAAACAACACACACACACACACACACACACACACACACGTCACAGCAACTATGACTGGGATAGTGCACAGCTATATATTTCTTCCAGACTTTTGTTTGGGGACTAGCGTCCTCCATGTTTTTTTTTATTCATTTTTATTGAGCATTTAAGTGGTGGCGTTACACAGAAAAGGGCAATGTAAAAGTGACATTAAATACAAAGGCCATAGACGTTGAGCTGTCTAGAGTTATTGCTATGATTTATAGTATCACATCCAAGCCAATGATTCTGGCACTCTGAATATTTCCCAAATGGAGATGAAACAAGATAACTAAGAAGCAATAATAAATGTAAGAAAATAAAAAATAGATCAAATGCAATGCATCATATCTTTATTAAAAT
Source organism: Hyperolius riggenbachi (assembly GCF_040937935.1). Lineage (NCBI taxonomy): Eukaryota > Metazoa > Chordata > Amphibia > Anura > Hyperoliidae > Hyperolius > Hyperolius riggenbachi. The sequence goes on from NC_090651.1 coordinate 287,956,142, forward strand.
TAAAGAATAACCGGATAATGCCATACATAAAAATATGGTTCCATATAAAACAGTTCAAAGAGCAGCCTAGGATTTAAAAGTTGACATCCATTCCTAAATATAAAGCAACAGTAAGGGTGCTGAACTAAGCTAAGAGGTTGAATGTTAGAGAGGCGCCCTTGAGAGATAGGATTGCAAATATGGGTCCCACAGTTTCTTCTAATGTGCTTGTATGGTGATCGTTAATACATATATTGCTAATGAGTGATTTGATGGAGTTTTACCCATTGGGTGGCAGTGTGAATCATAGTGGCAGCTAGCATGTGAAAGGTCAGTTTGTTTTGCAAATGAGCTAGTGTTGAGAATTCTAGGTTGAGCGGTGCATGGGCCATTGAAGGGCTAACTTTTACGCCTAGGACTCATCATAAAAAGTCATAAAGTGTGTCATATTTAGACTTAACTGTCTGGCATGCCTACCATGTAAGGAAGAAAGTTCCTTAAACAGTTTATGTCATGGGAGGAGGGCATGCTTTTTCTTGGGCAATAAAGGTCCTTATTATCACTTTGAGAAATATTTTATTAAGTGAAACATTTGTGGCTGCTTTAATGTGGTATGAAACCCAGCATTTCTTCTTTGCTCTAAAAGATTATTTACAGCATACTATATACTACCACCATTTTTTTTACTAGAACAGCATTCAACTAGTTAAACACAGGACTTACTTAAGCTCCCTGCAGGGACATCCAAACTGTAGATAACATTATCTTGTGTTTACTTAATTGTATCAAGTGAGGAATGTAAACATTCTCTGGCAATTCAGACACTCCAGAACACAGACAGCTACTATAATTTCTGGGTGCATTACAATATGAATACACCAGTAATGAATAAAATGCAATGGCAGCTCTCAGAGCAAAAAAAATGTAGTTTGGGAGCTTGTAATTTCTAAATTAATAATAATACATATGCACAAAAGCAAATATGATAACTGTATGGTAAATAAAAAGTTAGTAAACATAAATGTAATTAGATGCCTCAACTGTTACTGAGGAGGCTTTCCCAGGCATCTTGGCTAAATTGATAAGATCAACAGTTCCCTCAACATGACATGAAGCAGATTCTGGTAATGAGGAGACATCGTAAATTCCAAGTTCAAATTGTAACTGGGCTGGTTACATGCACCATTAATTCTAAGCTTAATGGCCCATACTCACGGGCTACTTTTCTTGGCTGTCGCTAGCACACGGGAGCGTGTGCGCGACAGTTCGGCGACAGCTCGTCGCCAAGTCCCTCCGCATACACACACGGAAGTGGGACTAGGGATGCGACGGAAGCTGTCGCCAACGTTTCTCCCCCCTGCCGTAAACTCAATGCTCCGGCTATTAGGTTGCTGTCGCTAGTCCGCATTAGCGACAGTTGCGGCGAAGTTGCGGCGGCAACTGTTGCCATGCGATTGACCGCCGCCAATCGCCTGGCGACAGCAGCGACGAGCGACGGTTCGGGGTGCGCGCCTCATACTCACGGGCGACCTGTCGCGGCAACACGCGCGCGCCAGTTGGTTGCAGCGACAATTGTAGCCCATGAGTATGGGCCATAAAAGAGAATTGTGGCATTTAAACCAGCACATGAAAGCAAATAAAATGAATAGTGACAGTAAACCCCATCTTACACAGCATATGGCACACAAAATGAATGAAATTATAGAAAAATTAAAATTAAAAGAATTGCGGCATTTAAAACCCATCGTACCAGCACAAGAGGTTAGAGTCCTTGTTTAAACCATCTTCTACAGTTTTGAACCAATGTATAAACTTCCCGATTTGAATCCCCCCATTAATACAGTGACGCGAAAATCGCTTAAACTGTGTCCAGGTAAACAAAAGTGTGTTGGTATTGGTAGATCAGAATATTTTGTAATATCCTCTTTTCTGCTGTCCTTAACTTGTAATATTCACACTGTCTGTCCTTGTATTGTTTTTTGTTTGTGTTTGTTAAGCAACTGCCAAGACAAATTCCTTGTAGGTGCAAACTTACTTGGCGAAAAAAAATAAATTGATTCTGAATTGATTCTGAATTTGATTCTGAATAGTGAACCTGTGGTGTGTCATGCGATCACGCAGTGGTTGACTTGTTTCTCCCACATAAATTCCTTTGGGGCATTTTGCACACATGATCACGTATACCACATTAGATGAGTCGCAGGAAAAGGTGCCTTGTACTTTGTATTCCTGTTGTGTACCTGGTATTAGTATCCTGTCTGTGGAATGGATGTGTTTACAAGTCCCACACCTTTTCCCTCGGCAGGGGAATGTTTCATTCTGTTCTGGCCTATTTACGGCACTCCTCACTATCATCTGCTTAAGATTGGGTGGCTGTCGGAATGCTAGGAGGGGAGGTTCAGGGAATATCTTTCAGTCTCTGATCCTTGTGTAGAACAGGATGAAGTTCTTTTGCAATCTTTCTTAAAGAGAATCTGTATTGTTAAAATCGCTCAAAAGTAAACATACCAGTGCGTTAGGGGACATCTCCTATTACCCTCTGTCACAATTTCGCCGCTCCTCGCCGCATTAAAAGTGGTTAAAAACAGTTTTAAAAAGATGGCCACCAAAACAGGAAGTAGGTTGATGTACAGTATGTCCACACATAGAAAATACATCCATACATAAGAAGGCTGTATACAGCATTCCTTTTGAATCTCAAGAGATCATTTGTGTGTTTCTTTCACCCATGCACTGAAGTTTCAGGCTGCTCTTTTCTTATTGCAAACAGCTTTGCCCTTGTTTGTAATTCCTCAGTATGTGAAAGCCCAGCCAGCTCAGAGGACGATTTATCCAACTGATTAGAGCAGCTTCTCTCTTCTCTCTAATCTAAATAACACACAGGCAGTGTGCATAGAGGGGCCAGAAAGGGTGAGTTCTTAGCAGAACCACAACACTGAAGAACTTGGCAGCCTTCCAGACACAGGCCGACAAGTCTGACAGGGGAAAGATACATTGATTTATTACAGAGACTGTCATAGTAGAAAGTGCTGCAGTTAGCCAGAACACATTAGAATAGCTTTTGGAACATGTAGGATGATAAAAAACAGGATGCAATTTTTGTTACGGAGTCTCTTTAAGATTTCCAGGCGTGGGTTGTAGGTTACTACCAGTGGGACACGGCTCTCTTCCTGGTTCTGCTTGTACTCCAGGAGCTGAGTCCTAGGGATGTTAGCTTTCTTGATTTGGGTCTCAGCCATTAGAGGATTGTATCCCTGTTTAATGAAATTCTTCTTCAGGTAACCCAAGTGTTTGTCTCTGTCATCCCTGTCAGAACAGATCTGATTGCATCTTATTGCCTGGCTGTAAATCATGGAATTCTTTATATGTTTCGGGTGGAAACTGTCATACCTGAGGTATGTGGGACGATCCGTCGGTTTGCGGTACATGGACGTTTGTAGGCTGTTCTCTCTGATTTATATGGTGGAGTCAAGAAAGTTAATCTCCCTGTGAGAGTAGCTCAGTTTCAGTTTGATTGCGGGATGGAAGTAATATGTAGCAAGTACTGTAGTATGTGTACAAATTTCTCGTGGAATCTCAAGACTATTGATGTCATTCCTCAACCGGAAATAGCCAAAAGAAATATTTCTCCTTGGGGTTAATTTTTTGTTCCATATCTTTCTAAGGTTTGATTTTGTTCAACCAGTTAAGAGGATCTATGGCCCATTTGCAATTCACCTTGTAATAAAATGCCTTTTAAACCACCAGAAAGCAAAAGCAAGAAAACACTCAAAATCATTTTGATAGTACATTTTAAACAACTTTTTGGTACTTTTTCAATTGTAAAATGCTTAAAAGTTATTTTCAGAAGACAATGAAAATTATCTCCTAGGAGATAGCTCAGGAGAAAAAGTTAATTGTATGTGGGCTTATGACTCTAAAAACTTTAATTGGAATCCACCAGTCCATACTCTTAGTAGGCAACCCAGGATGGAAGTCTGAGTTACAGACCAAAGTACAGTAGCCATGGATGATTTGGAGGCCATGAGGTCATATTTATATCTTTTAAGTGGCTGCAGATCTAGAGAGGCTGTGATAAGTGAGCTTCCCTTCATTGAACCTTTTGGGCATTCTTGGGGAACCGTGGTAGAAAATCCAAGTGTTAAGGAAAACATTGTGTTTGTTCAGTTTATACCCAATCAGGATACAGAAATGCCATCAGCAGTGTCAGCTGACAGGCACAATAGTAATTTATTTAGGTCATATAGAGCCATGCTGCCTTTGTTCTAGGCTGTAGTCATAGTGAAGCTTTTGAGTCTATGACATTTACCCATTCACACAAATCTAACTATTTTGTTTCTGAAGGGATGCTCTATGTCTTTAAGTTTAGGTAGAAGGAAAGGAATATATATAAATAGTATGTAAGCTGTGGAAAAAGATTCAGTTTGGCAGCATTAAACCATCCAACCCAGGTTATTTGCATTTTACCTCACTTGTAAATAATGTACCTTTTTTATAGAGTTTTAAGAAGTATTACTATTATTATGTATTTAAATACCTTATAATTGCCTTTGTAGAGCTTGTGAATAGTTGGTGGCATCTTAATACCTCAGTAGAAGAAAATGGGGTTGTCAGCAGTAGGGGATGTTACCACCCGTCGTTAGCTCCCGTACACTGGCCAGGTGCTTGCAAGTGTTCGGCACAGGAGTTGAAAAGGCGGCTCCAGGGACGGATCAAGACCAAGTTGGGCAAGGTCAGGTTTTGGCGCCTAAAGGTCAGGTTTTGGCGCCTAAACTGCCATTCATTTTGTCGCCTTTTTAAGAATTCAACAAACTGCGCCTGGGGCAAGATACCCGCTTTACCCCCCCCCCCCCCCCCCTAGATCCGTCCCTGGGCGGCTCCCCCATGAAGTTACATCTGAGTGAAGCCTTTAGCCATGCTTAGAAGTGACAAGTTGTTTTTTTTTTCCACCATAACACCACCGCATAAGAAATCTGCACAGCCTCGACTGAATTTGCCTGATAGATTGGGTCCTGATACCCGACCGGCGGCATGCATCTAACTTGTGTACAGGCCTTCAGGTCTACATAGAACCCTAGGGTCCTGCAACATCAGGTGGTTTCTTTTAAAGACAGTACCTTCAGTAAACAGATCTGATTCTAAAGTTGGCTTTTCTGGAACGGTTTACAAGTCCTTCAATTTAGACTCAAGTTATTTTTTCAGTTCTTCTTCCTATTTTAGCTTACAGAATAAGCAAAAGTGAGATGTGGCCATATAAATGTCATCTGTCAGAAAATATCACATTAATAACTCAGCTGACAATTTCCCATAAATGTCCCAAATGAGGTCTTAAGATCTCTCCACACAGTCCCTTCTTAAAATAAAGCATATAGCACTGGTCCACATAGATCAATAAAAAAATGGAAAACCTCAGAGAAGGGAGAAAAAAAGGAGGAAACAGGATCATTCCAAATCTATTATAAAATGGCCCTTTGTGATTGTTATTAGACGCTACTCACATTGGGTGGTTGCCCAATTGTAACTAAGTGGGGAAAATCTATCATCCACTGGGTCCCTATTTCTTCTGGTCGATGCCAAAGTGCAGAATGGGATAAAGTTGGGGACTAATTGAAAAATGAAGACGGAGGGGCAATGTGTTAAGGAGGATTTGAAAAGTAGTGATAATAAATATAAAAGATGTAAATGCAGTGGAACCTTGGGTTGCGAGCATAATTCGTTCTTGATGCATTCTTATCTGAAGCACTCTTAAATCAAAGTAAATATCTGCATGAGGATTAAACTCTGAAGATTCGTTCCAAAATCCGAAAACATTTATAGAAAATATTTAACCTCCCTAGCGGTATGATTGCTTCCAGGTTTTAGGGTCTAAGAGCAGTGCATTTTTTTCCCACAAGATTTTAGACCCTAAAAATCATACCTCTAGATAGATCTGCTGCAGCCCTGCACATTACACAACTCCCATGGATCCAGCTTGGGGTTACCACTCTGAGCTGCAGATTTCCATCCTGCGCCTGACCCAGGGTTACCGCTAAGGAGGTTGATACATAGTACTGAACTACACAAAATAAAACTGTATAAAAGACTTTCATTATAACTAACAGAATCATTGCTATCTATTGGCTCACCCCAACCTTTTTTTTGTGCATGGTTTTAGCAAGCAACTTAACCAGTGACAGTTACTTTTGATGATTTCCCAGAAATGTGACATTGTACAGTCTCTACTGTACAATTAAGTACAAACCTGCAATGTCAAAGGGAGAAGAACCATTAGCTCAATTGTAACAACATGATGCAATTATACATTCTGTGCTTGTATATCAAGACATTGATTTCTTATAGTCAAAATTTTAGAGCATTTTTTTTGCTTGCCTTGCAAAGTGCAATTAAACCAAATTGCTTGCTATCCAAGGTGTTAATTTATAACAATTACCTAACAAACTCCTCTGAGTCAGGTAATTTAAAGCGTTTTCATTTGCACTTAAAGAGACACTCAAGCGGAAAAAAAAAGAATGTTTTGTATGTGTAGTACAGCTAAGAAATAAAACATTAGGAGCAGAGACATACAGTAAGTCTAATATTGTTTCCAGTACAGGAAGAGTTAAGAAACTCCAGTTGTTACATATGCAAAAGAGCCATTGAACTCCACGACTTTCAAAGTCACAGAGAGCTCTGTCTTCTGAAGCTTGTTATCTCAACTGTCAGTCACTGTATTTTCTTTTTCTCTTCAGAAGACAGGTCAATAGTTCACTGAGCTGCTCTGTAAAATCATTTAGATTGCTGAGTAGTGTGTAAACTGCAAATATTAGAGAGTGATGCAATGTTATAAAAAACACTGTATAACTGAAAATAAAAATATGAGAATATGTTCTTTGCTACTAATGTTCTAATAATTATCCCTACTACACAACCAATTCATTACTTCATAATTTTTTTTTCACTTCAGTGTGGTATGGTCCACTTTTTTGGGTATTGCGCATATCTTGCTAAGTGTGCCTCTCATCAATAAATAGTTCTACTGAAACTTAACAACAAAAGTTATGTTTGTGGTTATTAATCTAATGCTTGAAATAATTAGTGTTTAGACACAGATCCAGCAAGGGACTTTTTTTGCTGGAGTTGAGTTGAGTTCAGTTTTTCAAGGCGTAACCTAAATTCAAATATTTCCTTGCACAAGGAGCTTTTGGTTTACACCAGGGTTTTCTTCCAGGACTGTGTGTATGTTTCAGATGTCTCAATCTGAAATTTAAATAGTAAATTCCCATTCAGAAACAATGTAATTTGTTATACATGATATCCACATGTCAGGGACGTAACTACAAATCATGGGGACCCCAGCAACACTTTGAAGGGACCCCCAAAGTTCACACCCTTACCCTTGCCTCCCCTTGTTGACCCTCACAGCCTGGGGGACCGTCTCACAAGGGCCATACATCAACAGTGGCCATCAGGATCTTCACACCCATAACAAGTGTAGCCAACACCTGATCTGAAAGATGGACCCCAGAGGGAGTGAAGTAACAGTTGGGGCCCCTTACAGCTCTGGGCCCCCCCTGCAGTTGCAGGGTCTGCTCCCCTGTAGTAATGCCCCTGACATATATGTATTTTTGCAAAGGTAGGTTTCATAACATTGGTAAACTTCACAACACAAAGTTGCCACTTGAAATCCACAAATAAGACAAAACTGCTTTTGGCTGTAGCCAGCGTTGTGGTGATCATTACTAAAACACATGCTATGTAGGTTCAAACAAGGCCAATGCTGAACCTAGATAGTGTGGATGATCAATGAGATGCAACATTTTCCGAGTTGATGCAAATGTATGTACATTTTTATGCAAGTATATGCAGTTTGAAAATAAAATGAACCAATTAAATTAAACCCGGGTTTAAATTGATTGGTCCATTTTCAAACTGTATATATTTGCATTAAAAAAATGTGCCTACATTTGCATCAACTTGGAAAAATAAGCATCTAGTGGCATTAGATCCTGGCATGTTTGTTTGCTTAACTCATTTGAACTGTATAAGCCCCTTGGATTAGTGGTTAAAAATCATCTACTATACACAATACACCCAGATCATTTTGAATTCTAAAAACTCATCCTTCTTAAAAAGACACTTTATGAATTTCAGCAGTGTATGTAACTGATGATACTGTATATGCATATGGTGACATACAGTACTCAACAATAAAAATCAAAAGCAAACAAATCACAAAATCAAAACCCAAAAGTCCTCACCCACAGTTTCAGTCCACATGCAACAGAGTCTCTCTGTGTTCTCAGCAAATCCTCTTAATTGACAGCTATCCGCTATCACCAATTGATCCACAGCACCTCGTAACAAAAGGACTGAAGATCGATTAATATTGTATCACTGTAGAGCTATTTAACTGATTGCCTAGAACCTTAAATTAAATTTATTATGTTCAAAAATAAAAAAAGATGCATTTTTTTTTTTTTTGCAGAATAAAAAAGAAAAGTAATTGCTACACCAATTGATAAATCATTGAAAACATCTCACTGCCTGCTTACTCCCCTCTTTCTCAAGTTAGTCTCGAAGCCACACCATCCAACTTAAAGGACCACTAACACAAAAAAATGTAAAACTTAAAATACATAAATATATATAGGGTACAATGGTTAATTTGCATATATTCAGCAGTGATGCCCTGGGAGACATCTCAAGCTCACTCCAACCTGAATTATCGCAAATTCTTTCTGTTTTAAGAAAGCAAACTTTTTTTTTTTTTTTTATAAATATAATATATACACCTTTCCCAAAATAAAATGCACTATAAATTATGTTTTACCTGTGTTGTTGTCACTTACAGTAGGTAGTAAAAAGCTTACAGATCTTACAGATTTTGGACTTGTCCATCTCCTCATGGGGGATTCAATAAAGTGCCTACACAAATATGCCAGCCAGCTTCCCTTCTTTACTGAGCAACTGCATTCAGTAAATGCTTTTACCTGTGGCTACTGCCAGCCCCCTGCAGCCGTCCTGCGCCAGTCCTCAATGATGCTCCGGTCCCACGGCTTAGTTTTGCTTCTGCTGAGTGATCAGTTGGCGGGCCACTGCATCTCCACAGCCCTGGCCGCGCACGTCCTCGTTTGCGCTCCCATCTGTAGTTTTCTCTTACTGTGCCTGAGCAGGACACTCTCGCTGATGGGAGCATGAACGAGGCAGAAGCTAAAGTGACTGGAGGATCTTTGAGGACTGGCGCAGGCACAGGATGGCTGCAGGGGGCTGGCAAAAGCTCTAGGTAAGTGAAACTTTTTCTCCTGCATTAAGTTTAGCAACAGAATAACTGATAAGCATTACTTAATGTTACTGACCTACAAAAAAAATCCCTTGTTTAAACCCATTTCCCACACTCTGTATTTTACATGTTTGCATGTCTGCAAGTTGCTCTTGTTTCATCATATTTTTTCTATTCTTCTGTTTTAGGTGAGAGAGACGGCATGGATTTTAACAGACAGGTATGTAAAACATCCAACTGACCAAAAGACTAAATCATTCTTTGCATGTCACAGACCATTTGTCTGAAAACACAAGGGTTGCAAATAAGTAGCATGGTGTGTGCTCCATTCGAAGCAGCACATGACTTATGATGGTTACAAAAAAAGCCTCTTGTAAATAAGGCACAACATGTAAAATTGTATTACCAGGATATGCAGGGCCGAAACTACCGTAACTACACTATCTCTTCCTCTCATGAAAGCTAAGTACCCACGGCCGGATCGATTGGCGATCTTCACCAACGAACAATCATTCCCCGATCCATTTGACTGAATCTGCAGCGTCATTGGCACTGGCATGATCATGTCAATAATCATTTGCACGATCGCGGCAAAACCTGCGAAAGTCAATGAGGATCGGAATGATTCTCCATGATTTAATCCAGCATGGTGGTCGTTCACAAACAAACGATCGCTGCGGGTTGCATGAGTCGTGAAACATAATTTAACAAATACTCATTAAACGATGTTGCACTATATTCTAGAAAAATAAATGTTCATCATGAAAAATCGTTTTGAAAAATTGTGTTGTGGGTATGGACCTAAACACCCTGTTGGTCAACATAAAAATGCTTACTGTACGTTATGCCCTCAGATTTGCCCTCATTTTTTCTCTTGCATCAGAACTCGTGGTCTATCAAATGGTACAAGAAAACCCTCACTTGGCACCTTATTAACGCAGCCAAGGTGCTGATAGCCAGACGTTGGAAACATCCAGACCCACCGGTTCTGCACAATTGGCTTAAAGGGAAGGTTCAAGCAAAATAAAAAAATGAGTTTCACTTACCTGGGGCTTCTACCAGCTCCATGCAGCCATCCTGTTACCTCGTAGTCACTCACTGCTGCTCTGGTCCCCCGCTGGCAGCTTGCCGACCTCGGAGGTCGGCGGGGCGCATTGCGTACATTTTTACGCATTACCACTAGTGCAGGAACACTAACACATACATTTTTACGCGTTACTGGTTTAATGAACCAGTAACGCGTAAAAATGTATGTGTTAATGTTCCTGCACTAGCGGGAATGCGTAAAAATGTACGCAATGCGGCCCGCCGACCTCCGAGGTCGGCAAGCTGCCAGCGGGGGACCAGAGCAGCAGTGAGTGACTACGAGGTAACAGGATGGCTGCATGGAGCTGGTAGAAGCCCCAGGTAAGTGAAACTCATTTTTTTATTTTGCTTGGACCTTCCCTTTAAGGAAGTGGATAGGATTCAATGTATGGAGGACTTGGCCTCTACGTTGCATGGGACGGATGAACAGTTTTGGAACACCTGGTTCAGCTGGTTCGAATTCAAGGATTCCACCGAGTGCTCCATTCTCATTTCCAACTAGAATAGTTCTGCTGCAGGTATGCGAAAGGGAGTTAGGCCTCATTTCCATCTGTCTGCTTCTGTCCGCTTTTCAGCAACATGTATCAATCTGTAACAATGATGTGCTCAAAACAGCGGACAGAAGAAGACAGAAGGGCACTAACTAGAAGCGAGCCCTACGGTCTCGTTCACATCTACTTAGTGCAGATGGCAGTGCAATCAGAACGCAACACGTACGATCGCACGCCATCTGCGCCGCTACCTGTTGTGCTGCTGATCCCATCCATAGACAGTGATGGGATAAGCTCTGCGCCTGCGGGCAAAATGCAGGCAGCAGTACACAAGCGCATCATAGCTCATCGCACTGCTGCACAGCGCAGTATATGTGAACGGCAGAATGGCGGTCTATGCCCTTTAGCAGTTCCTGTGTGTCACCACATCATACGCACTTCCAAATGCGCACAGAAGTGCGTATGATGTGGACAAGCCCTAAGGCTGTGCCCAGGATAGTTGCCCCATGGAGTTATGCTTCCTATAAGGATAGCTCTCAGCTTGCACTTCAACTATTCGCCATTCCATTCTACACTTTTTTTCTGTTCATTGCTGACTCGTAGTCTCTCTGTCTTTTTCTTACTGTCTGTCTTTTCTATCCTGGGGACAGTTTTATGCTACTCCGGGTTTGTTGGGATTATTCATATGGCGGGCGTCCAGCTGTGAGTACCTTAATTAGCATTGGTCTTCCCAGGTTTATTGGCACTATTGTAAAATGACAAACACCCCTTTTGCTTCATATGTGTTACTGTGATGATTTGCTCAGCTGCCTGTGCAGGCAGGCAGCCTTTTGACCATTGTGTAGGTTTGCATGCTGCAGGACTCTGGAAAGAAGAGCTTCTGTCAGTTTTGCAGCTTGTGCTTGCAGAGGAATTTGCATACGTTGTCATGCAAATTGCCTGGCCACATTCATTGGAGGCGTGTACTATAAGTACTATGTCTTTCCCACAATGCGTCGCTGGTCATAAGGATTTCGTCCTATGTAACACTCCTGGTGGGGTGTCAGCCTTACTCTCTGTTTGAAGATCAGCTTAGAGTAATTCCTGGAAACTGTGCTAGGCAAATTTCCCTAGTGCAGTTAGGATTGTTTATCTGTTTTGTTTGTCTGTTGTGATTGTCCTGTCCCGGCGGTGGTCGATAGGAAGTCGTTCTGATCTCTGTTCTTGGAGCATAGCTGGTGCAGCAGTTGCTACCAGCTATCTCTTCTGTTCTGCCTCTCTGGATCGCGCTAGCCACTTTTTGCTAGCGCTGTGGATCCTTCTGTTCTGTCTCCTGGGATCGCGCTAGCCACTTTTCGCTAGCGCTGTGGATCCTTCTGTTCTGTCTCCTGGGATCGCGCTAGCCACTTTTCGCTAGTGCTGTGGATCCTTCTGTTCTGCTACTCTGTACCTGGATCGCGCTAGCCACTTTTCGCTGGTGCTGTGGATCCTATCTCTCGCTTGTCCCTGTTTTCATGTGTCTGTCTTGTCTGCTGCGACCGCTTGCTGGAGGCTCGGTGAGGTAACCGTTAAGCAAGCGTTCGCGTCCTCTGTTTCATGTTTGTCTGTCGATGGTTAGTTAGGCGTGCTTGTCTCTATTGTGCTTATCACGTGGAGACCGCGCATAACCGCGTGCACTGTTGCGAATGAGTGCGGTGTTCACGGTTAGCTAGCGTTTGTTGTTTTCCGCATCTTCTCATTGTATTATTTGCTGTGCCTTTGCTACCCTCGTATTCTATCCTGATCTGCCTTGTGTCACGTCTGGCGATCGCACCTCTCGCGATCGCGTTCCTGTTTCATATCTGCTGTTGTGTATGCACTGTCGCGGGGTGGCGACTAGGTTGGCGCACACAGATACAACCTGTCCCTTTGCTCGTTCTCATTCGCAATCGCCTTACTTGCGATTGCGTTCTGCGCTTCGTACAAATTCCTGTCGGGCATTTGTGGAGGTACAGAGGATTGGTTCCTCTGCACTCCCCAGCGCCATCTGCCGACAGGAATTTTCCCTCTACGGGTGCCACCTTTTGCTGGGTGCCTGCAAATATATACGCTTGTGGAGGATTTCCGCCGTATCAGCGCACGCGTTGTGCGCTGATCACGGAGAAAGTTCCACAATCGTTACAGTTAATACAGTTACTAAGTTAATGAGTTCTCTTTGACTGTATTCTATTACAGACGCTATCTTAAAAAAGTCAACTGTGATGGGTCCTTTGGTGACGTGTTCCTGTTATTATGTTTTTATAGCGCTGTCTGAAGGCACTGGTTGGCTATCAGACTTGTTTATTGCTTTTAGTTTTTTAACAGGACTAATATTTCTATGTTTGTTCCTTTTCATAATTTCCACTGTTTGTATCTGTCTGAAAACCTCTTTTGTAAATAAAGAATCTTTAAAAAAAAAACCCTGAATTAACCTTACACGCCCCACGCACTATAGCATTACTGCTATAACGGCGCCTAGTTTCGCCATGCGCCGAAACAACCTGCTTCGGCCTGCAGTTCTACCTTCCAGGGTCACTGCAATCCATGCTCATGCTAATGTAAGTACCAAGAGTTACCGTTCTGGTAAGTGCTGGTCTGTGTGTAGCCATGTAGCCCAGTGCTAAGGCTTTGCCATCCGGGGAAGTGTTCCTGGGCGAGCTGAGCTCTTGTTTTTGCTGTAGTTAAATCAAATCAATGTTTATTTGTCATACGCACAACACAGCATTACAGCAGCAATTGCTGGCAATTAAGCAGGCAGCTGGAGATTGCTGAGGAAGAAATGAGGAGCAATTTAAAATATGTTTATGCATAATTCATAGAAAACAATGTTCTATTAAATGCAGATTAACAGAAACGGTGCTTGAAATTGGGCTTTTATGTTACTGCAAATAAAAATGATCACTTACTTTTTTTCCCCTGTACCTCATTAGCATGCATAAAGTGAACCTGAAGTGAAAAGAAGCTGATGAGACCTGTATCCATAGTCCTAATCCTAAATAGGGCTTCTCTAGAATCCTATAGTCCCATTTTGGTTTCAAGTGTTAAAAATCTAGGTGTGAAGTTTTGTTTGCCCAGCTTGCTTGACTGCAGTTTTTAATGTTAATTCGGTATTCATACACACAGGTTCTATAACCGCTAATTAGTTATCAGCGAGGGTTAAAGGGAATATGAAGTCAATATAAATGTATAGGATAATGAATTGTATGTGTAGTACAGATAAGAAATAGTACATTAGTAGCAAAGAAAACAGTCACATATTGTTTCCAGTACAGGCATGATCCTATGTGGTCTTTGTGCTGAATAAATTTCATGTGTTAGAAGTGCTGGTTAGTGAATTCTTGGGAGGTTATCCCACACTTACCTCCATTTTAACAGGTTTTTTTGTTTTATTTAGTTTTTTTTGGTTACATTTTGGGCACCCCAGTTGCTTAACCACTTGAGGACTGCAGTGTTAAACCCCCCTAAAGACCAGGGCAATTTTCACTAAATTCGCCACTGCAGCTTTAAGGCCAAGCTGCAGGGCTGCACAACACAGCACACAAGTGATTCCCCCCCCCCTTTTCTCCCCACCAACGGAGCTCTCTGTTGGTGGGGTCTGATCACACCCCCCCATGTTTATTTTTGTTTATGTAAATATTTTTGTATTTTTTTAATAACATTTTCTATTTATTTATTATTCCCCTGCTCCCTCCCTCCCCCTAGCCAGCCAATGACATGATCGGCTGTCATAGGCTTCAGCCTATGAGAGCCGATCGTTCTCCTGTGTGGCAGGGGGACAGACGTGTCACACGGCTGTCCCCAGTACATCGCTGCTGCTGATCACAGCACTGTACTTAGTGAAAAGTTCCGCCATCTAACAGACTCCTCCTGAGCGGCGATCACCACTCGGAGACTGAAGGTGGGACGGAGCTCTGCCCCCCAAGCAGGAGATGCGCGCACAGCCTGCGTGCGATCTCCTGCAGTAGCCGGCCCCAGGACCTGACTCCAATTGGCGTTAGGCGTTCCTGGGGCTGCCGCCGCGTTCTCACCCATGGGCGTGACGCAGTCGTTAGGTAGTTAATGTACTAGTTTTACTTCTGTTGGGAAATTATTATTTTTTATGTGTAGCTATCCTGCCAACATGGCTATTCAGTACCTGTACAAAGTATATTCTCTGTGTAATCATATCTGGGATTTGTGGTTCTATGAAATCAGCTCTGAAACAGTTAATTGCTAAATAGTTTGCTGTTTGCAGTTTTCCCACCTACATCTAGGTGGAGAATTCTTCTCACCTAGATTTTGTAAACAATGAGAGAAAGTCTAAAGTCTTAGCTCAGAGAACAGAGAATTTGCTAGAAACTGGGTTGAGTGAGCAGAAAAGAACTGATTGAGCTCTGAAGAGGAGAGCTTTACTCAGAGCTGTTGAGCTATCTGGAGGTGAAATCCTTTCTTCACTGGCACCAGTGACTGCATCCTTCCTGAAGAGGAATGTGACAGACTGTGACAGACTACTTCACATGGCTGCTTCATTCTGCCTCATCTGAAGGAACTGTAAGCAAGCTACTGACCAGCTGATAGTGAATCCAGTTTATTGATATGTTTATCTGCCTGCATAGCAGCTCCTGGAGATTCACAGAGCCAGCTTTGAGTGATTCCTGTTGGATTGTGACTTTCACATGGTCAGGCCTCCCATGGTCTTATACAACTCAGCTCCAGTTAGGACTAGAGGCAAAAACTCTCATATTGGCCTAACAATCTGCTATGATATGTCTAGGCCCTGGGTGCCCAATAGGTCGATCACAATCGACCGGTAGATTGCAACCGCCTGCTGAATAGATCACGACCGCCTGGCCGCGTCCAGTCATAATTTGAAGCCGCGCAGCTGCGGCTGTCAGATTTTGCTGCCTTAGCAACATCAGGGAGAAGAGGGGAGAAGTGTGGCTAAAAGGGAGAGGAGCAAATGAGGCTGTGTGACTCACAAAGCGTCTCCTCCCCTACAGGCAGCCTGCGTGTGCAGCGTCTTCTCCCCTCCAGGCTGCCAGGCATAGTGCAGAGCAATGTGGGCAAATAGCTTCAGGAGGATTCTGAAGCTATTTGCTATGTGTGAAGGTGGGAGGATTGTGGACTGAACTGCTGGGATATGGAGGGGGTTCATGACATGTAGGGGAGAAGGCTTCTGCAGCTATTCGCTAGGCTTGGGGGGGTGGTGAGAAGAATTCTTAGGTATGGTGCGGGGAGGGGGTAGATCTCATGGACTCTGCAGGAGGTGAAGTAGCTCGCGAGCCTAAAAAGTGTGGGCACCCCTGGTCTAGACCTATCTGAAGAGGATGATTCATATATATCTAATAATCCAGCTTGTGTCATCCTCCTGCTGCTGCTCTCCTGAGTGAAGCTCCTTGTGGATTACAAATACTGTTTTATACAGTATATGAGCTTTAACTGCTGGTCTGCTGACTAACTTTGGCCAGTGTTTTGGGAAATTAGCTTACATTTTTATCTGAGTTTGATTATAACAGACCATTTATACATTTGTCATTTAGAGGGCACTTAATGATTTACTGTAATTTTTGGGATTTGACATCTCTGGATTTTCTGGTGCTTTTGTGGGCCAAACCCTTTCCAGAGACTTTGGAGGTGTCATTCTCTATTGCATTCCTTTGGAAGCAACTGCTAGTATTCCATTATTGCCATGACTCTTTGTTGCCATGACTCTGGGTTCAGATGCTATGACCTATCTTTTATATTGCTAGAAGGTAAATTCTTAATTTTATCTTTATTACTGGGTCTCCGGATCCAATAAAATGGCTTAGCAATATACTGCTAGTATATGTGTATCCTGGAGGCTGTGGGTGTCACCAGATGGACAAGAGCAGGACCCATCTAACAAAGCTACACCTATGGGTGGGCTACATAAGTTTTCATGAATTCTCTTTTTGGGGGTGTGACCACAATAGGGGTTTCTTGGGCAGTTCCCCGCAGGTGTATATGGTGTATGCTTCTCTGGCAACCTCAGTATGTGAGAGCATCTTTGTGTACATCTTTTGATTATAAATGTACATATAAAGATGTACTGCACTATATTTGGCTCCTGATAAAACTGTATTTGGCTCCTTTTTTGTTTCTGGAAGGTTCCGCAGACTATCCCGGACTCTCTCTTGCTAACCTGTTTACATATGTGTAAAATTAGAGTCAACAAACCATACAGATTTTATTTTCTTCTAAATGTTGACAGAAGCCTTTGTGAATGATTGCCCTATGGGGAGCCCCATCTTGACTTCCAACAAGTTGCTAGCGGTCTTCTCATAAGTCTCTTGTATTGTTGATTGCATCCATCACTCCTCCATATTGCTAGAAGTTTTCTGTAGATTGAAGGGTTACAGCCAAAAGCAATCAGCCACTTCGAGCTTCAGCACTTGGGTCAGCTAAGGTGTTTATGGGCAAGGCTCCCTATAATCCTAATTGGCTGCAGCTCTGAGTCTGCCATGAGAAAAGAGCAATGTAAATGTTCTGTGTCTTGGCTCATAATCCTGCAGGCCTCACTTATACACTCATATTTGTAAAGTCAGAGGGATCATGTGACTGGCTTATGTCAGTGGCAGCAAGACATTCAAATGAATCCTTCAGGGCTTTTCCCCACAAACATTTTTTCATTCTTTTGTCTTTGAAAAGAGAGTTACAACCAGAAATGAGGATAATTCTCCATAATGGACACTTTGATAGTAGTGGCTGGATAGTGAACTGGGTAAGGGCTCTGCCTCTGACACAGGAGATCTGTGTTCAGATCTTGGCTCTTCCTGGCTGGTAAGCCAGCACCTATAGTGTGTGCCACCCAGTGAGGAGACCTTGGGCTAGACTCCCTAACGCTACTACTGGCTTCTGAGCGTGTCCTAGTGACTGCAGCACAAGCGCTTTGAGTCCCCCATGAGAAAAGCGCAATATAAATGTTATTTGTTTTGTCTTGATAGCAATAAATACCTGAAAGAGATAATTTGATAGATGGTGAACTAGGAAATTCCAGGACCGAAAAAAACACAAAGAAAGAGAAACTAGGAGCCATAGAGCAATAGTGCAATATGTCACTGTACCCAAAACATTGTGTTATAGCAAAAGTAGTTAGGTAACAATGATTCTGCAACCACCAATAAGGCCCATGGAGAAATCCCTGCCTCCTTGGGTTGTCATGATGACACTCCTGGAGAATTTAGAATAGTACCTAAAATAGGGACATACTAGAATACTACCTCTAAACAGATGTGTAACAGTTGGAACCAGTGGATGGAGGTACCCAAAAATATAAAACAATTAAAACAGTTTAAAAAGAACAGGTAGTTGTTTGCTAACATTCTCTGTGAAAACATAGCAGCCATTATGACTGTATAATTCAAATTTTATTGCATACAAAAAATTAGAATGTGACAACTTGTTTCTCGGGTGTTCCCCGCTTCTTCAGGTCAATAACGAATAAAGTGCAGAGTGACTTAATGAAAGAGAATGAAAAAATGAGAATTAAAGAGCAGCTTTTTGAAAGAAATAATAACACTAAGGGCTTGATTCACAAAAGAGTGGTAATTGATAGCACGACCGTTTTCGCGCGAATTTTCGCGTTTCACGCGATCGCGAATTTTTGCGTGGAACAATAACATTTTTGCACGCAAACACAAATTATCGTGCGCAAACTATATCGGTTTCGCTAGAAAATTCGCATTTGCGCACGAAAATTTGCACGAAAACGGCCGTGCTATCAGTTAGCACTCTTTTGTGAATCAAGCCCTTAGCCTCTTCCTTCTGTTCTAAAACTTAACTAAAGGCACAGCCATATGCACTGTACTATATCCCAGACAGCAGCTGCATACCCCATGACAATCCCACACTGTCCAGAAAAAGTAGCTAATGCTAGCAATTCTGCACTCTCAATGTACCCCGCATTACCTGCAGATGTGCATACTGCAGTGTCCATCCCCACACAAGTTCTAGTTTTTGGAGCTATAACCTCCTTTCCAAACTAAAACCACTATCCTGCCATCCTAAGTGTCCCCCGGCGGCAACTGTGCAACCTTCAAAGCAATCCATAAAAAGTAACCAGAAGGTGACTGGCACACCCTGACATCTACATTGTCATTTAATGCTGTAATCCAGTGTTAATCCGTTTATTTATGCACAATAATTAAACTCTTAATTATCACTGTACTAATTTATCTCTCATTCTGTTGCATAAATATTTATGCTTTTTTCTACACCATCTATTCAATTCAGACTTTGTTCCAGTGGCTCAGATAGCCAGTGCCAAGTCCTGTTCTCTCCCACGGACCCAGTTTTGCTGTATCCAGTGTGGCTCTGCCTCTTTTGTGCCTAGTGTTCCTTTAGCCACTGAACCTGTGGTGATACCTATAACTGGTGTTACACTCCCTCTTATACTCCCATAGTTAGTACTATTCTTCCTTTAATTGGTGCATTCTGCTTTATACTGTATATAATGATTGCTTTTCTGTCCTATCATGCTTGTAGATGGTAGTCATCCATTCTACTCTGTATTTGATGCTCCTCATCCTCTATACCCTGTACAACTATGCCCCCATTATTGTTTCCTACCTTTCCTCTATTAGTGCACTCTCACTCCTCCCAACTACAGCGAGTTCTCCTTCATCTCCCCCAAATGGCCTAGGATTTACTATAGCAGCCATAGTTACTGAATTTTATTCATTCTAGTGCCTGGAAGGGCCCATTTCCCAAGCAACCCACGTGTCAGGCGGGAGGGCGCTGCCCCAAAACCACCAATCCCTGCTGGGCACTGCTGTGCTCCTTCTCCTAATTGGAGCTGAGGGTCTCGGAGGCGGGACCACGGCTTCGTCATTGGAGCGAGTGATTGGCCCAGGGTGACAGAAGAAGACACAGAGGGCCGAGGAGGACACTGGGGGACACAAGAGGTACAAGGAAGGTACAAAGAGAAGTTGGAACATAAGAATTGGGGGAAAAGGTCCGTAAGACATCCTTGCACTATGGACACACCGGGTTTAGTATATTTTTCCCCCTGGTTTTTGTCCTCTAACCCTAGGTGCGTCTTATAATTCGAAGCGTCTTATAGTCTAAAAATACGGGAATATACTGTATATATACAGTACATATGATTGTGGTAGGGATTAGATTGTGAACCCCTCTGAGGGACAGTTCAGTGACAAGACAATATACTCAGTACAGTGCTGCAGAAGATGTCAGCGCTATATATAAATACTTAATAATAATAACATACCGTATGTACTTTCCTACTGAAAAATATGTTGAACTGACTCTAAACTTTATTCCCATCAAATTTATATATTTTTATTTTTTATCTTCAAACGTTAAAATAAAGAAAAACTAATGATGATAGAAAAGACCAGTGTTGATTTAGTGATAAAAGATCTTTTGATTATGAATTCCTTCTGATATGCATGGTGAGAGGCGTTATGGAGACCAGGTTAGAGGTGTGGCAAGGGCGTGTTTCAAAGCCACGCACCGCCACATTGCGGTGCTGCCATGTAGTGGTGGATCAGACCAATAACACATTTCATCATGAGCACCTCACTGTGTTAATCCACATCTACATGAACTTGCTCCTGTTGGTTTTGTTATAAGAAGAGAACAGCCTGTACTGGAGTGCATTAGTTCCCTCCCTTTACGTTCACAGTAAGTCAAGTAGTAAGCCATTTCCTTGAACTTGAAGGAGGAAGTCCAATGGGATTAGACTGCCACAAACACAAAAGTGTTAAAGGGTGTACCAGGGAATGTGTTTTAATAACACAATATGCCATAATACCAGTGAACTGACTCAGCCTGCCTCGTGGCCAGTGCAACACTGACATTTTTAGGTACAAACGGCTGGTGCTTAGTTGTTTGCTTCCTATACAAATCAGATGACACAACAGCATCACCTGATGTTAGAAAGCAGGCAGGCTGAGTGAGTATGGGACTAGTGTATGATGGCCAGACAATTGTACTTTAAAGGAAGAATCGATGAGGAATACCTGAACACTGTGCCCAATGTAGCTGGCACAATGAGGTTTGTTTGCTTACAGTTCAGATTTCCTGCCGATATTAATTGAATGTGTAGACCAGCATCCAAATGAAATGTGTGGGGCTGGCCATACTCATATTGATTTTTCCGTTTGATGACCAGCTCAATCACTTTGACCAAATTTGTTGGTTATTTATTGCTCCAATACATCAGATCAATTGACTGATCGGACATGTTGGTCATATTTTTTGCTGAGAGTGCCAACCAACTTTAACCATATACTGTACAAGCTTTTTTTTTTTTTCAAAATGGTTGCAATTTCTAACACTGAGCTTTCAATCAACCACAAAATTGGATTGGTTTCATTGAAAAATTAGTGTGTATGGCCACTTTTAAATCTAGTACACATGTTTAATTAGAATTGGCCAATCACTGACCAATTTTACCCGCTCCATGTAGGAGGGTTTACCTACACAATCTGTTCATGGTATTCGGTATCTTTTGACCCTCATACTACATGGAGGGGGTAAAATTGGTTAGTGATTGGCCAATCGTAATTGAAAGTGTGTACCAGGCTTAAAGGTAGCCATACATTTAGCGATGATGGGCAGATATTCCCAAGAGAAAAATCTCTCTCTAACCAAATCTGATCAGAGAGAGATATGTTGGTGTTCATGCTGAAATTGATCAGGAATTGGCCTTGTGACGCTGCATCCGCCGCCTGTCCAGCCCGACGCTGTCCCCCCTAATGTTTAATGTTCCCCCCAGTGCAAGCTATACATTACCTGTCCGTGACCGCCGCTTGTCCTCCGCTGGCTCCGGGCTTCTTCCATTCTCCATACACGTGCGCCACATGGTTGCCTAGTAATGTGGGTGCGTGTGTGACGTCTCACTAGGCAACCACGTGGGCCGCACATTTATGGAGAACAGAGGAAGCCCGGAGCCAGCGGAGGACAAGTGGTGACCACGGACAGGTAATGTATAGTTTGCGTGGGGGAACATTAAACATTAGTGAGGACAGCGCCGGGGGATTCATCGCATTCATCGCTCATCCCGATATCGCTCACCGTCACCACCACGCACACAATCAAGCATGTTGGCCCTACATCTTGCAGCATGTGTAATCGACTAATGTGACCAATTTCGATCTGAAATTGGTAGCAATGTCAGTCGGGCATGCATTTGGCAGCACCTATTTTCATAATAGATTATAATAATCGCATCGGATGGTTGATCAGGAGCTAAGTCGCCTGATGTATGGCTACCTTAAAGAGAAACTCCGACCAAGAATTGAACTTCATCCCAATCAGTAGCTGATACCCCCTTTTACATGAGAAATCTATTCCTTTTCACAAACAGACCATCAGGGGGTCAACAAGAAGCTCTGAGTACCTCTGGCAGTTTCCTGTCTGTGAACCTTGTTGCCTTGTGGGAAATAGCTGTTTACAGCTGTTTCCAACTGCCAAAACAGCAAGCAGCAGCTACATCACTTGCCAGCAGTAAAAATGTCACCATGTAATAAATGTCATAATATAAATCAGGGATTTAAAAGATTTTACAATGGACAAACACTGCCTAAATCATTTATACATAATTATTGTAAAAAGGAAGCACTTTTTTATTACATTATCTTCACTGGAGTTCCTCTTTAAGTCTTCAGGCAAAATCTGTCTGTACAGCCACCTGCTGGGCATGTATGACAAGCTTCAGTATACAGGTTTCCTTGGCACAGTAAGCTGCATCAGCTTAGCATGCTTTAACAACACTCTGCATTTCAGTGACTATGTGACATCGCCTAAGTCCAGGCTGTTCCCTCACTTTCTTTCTGTCATTTACTGTGTATTGTGTATCAGCACACAGCGTACTGTATTTACATGTTTTTTGATGGCTGTTTGAGTAAATTGATAGTTGCCTTTGAAGATATTTTTTTCTTTCTCTGGAAGCCGTGGCGAGTCTGCACAAGATGTTTGTGTGCTCAGTCTTTGTGGATGACTCTGTCATGCAAATGAGGCTGAAATCTGAGTATTGCAAAAGAACATGCATGATTTAATGAGCTTCTCAAAGGCTGAAGAATTTAAGCAATCAAGTAAAATTGTAGGTGAAAAAATAGGAATATGACTCAAAAACAGGTAAAGGCAAAAGCTCAGCATCACAGCCAGGCAACTGGCATTTTTTATAAGGGAATGAAGATTGCAGCTTCTGTTTCCTCTAACTTCAGTTTCCCAGTAGGCTTCTTTCAGAGTGGCCATTGTGTTACCTTCTCAGGAATGCAATGCAATGATTAGGGATAGTGGTGCCACACTTTATGCTCCTGTTGCATTTGTTACAATGAAGCACACAGTCAGTGAAAAATATGCTTCACTTAAAACTGCTAATGTGTGCATTCAGTGGTAATGCACTGCATTCAGTGTATTACGTTGCCGCAACCCGTTATACTGCAACACTCCCGATGGACAGTGAACATTGCATAACTTTAAGTCCCCATAGACTTGCATTGTCCTCGAGCTGTGTGTGTGTTGGGGGGGGGGGGGGGTATAGAGAATACCGCAATGCAATGAAATGCAGTAAGTGTGAGAGTAACCTGGATAAATCAAATTCAGAAATTTAGAGCTGAATCAATATTGATTTGATAAAACAACTGAATGGACTGCTTCAATGGATGAAAACGTTGACCAGAGAATTGCCAATTTGACAACTTCTAATAATTTTTATTTTTGTTTCTCATTTCCTGTTCCCAGGATCAACACAATTTGTATTAAAACTAAAGCTACGGAGTTTCAACTGACAGTAAATGTTGATATACAGTAGCTAGTGATGGAGAAGAGTGTTCTGTACATGATGATAAGTACCCAGTATAACAAGTTAGAACTATTTACTGAAGAAAAACATGCAGAGATAAATGATACACCACCATCAGGAAATGCAGCTTACTTAGAACCGAGAGGAACAGAGAGTGAATACAGGAAAAAACAACACCATACTGATCATTGCATCACTATCAACATCTAGACTAGTCCATCATCTGAAAACTAGCCACACATCTTCCCAAATATCTTCTGAAAAAAATATCTAGCTTTGGCAATGTGACAGTGAAAAGCGAATGACCCTTCAGTCCCCGAATTGCATGTTTTTCCTACTTCGTGCAGCTATTCAACTCTGAATGAGATTTAAATAATAGAAATGCCTCAATGTTCAAGGGCAGCGTCAATGGGGGTATGAACGATTTAACAAACTGAAATGATATTGTCAAAACATCAATGCACCATTATATGTCCTAATCATGCACTTGCCAACATAAATTAATGCAAAGTACCAAGAAAAGAGAATTGGCTCTCGGGTGCATGAAGAGGATGAAAATTATTTAATCACATATATATCAAAACAGACAATATACAAAATATAATAGTACAAAAAACACCCATAAATATAAAAATAAACCCCATAAAAAACTCCTCACAAACCCTCCAGAAAAAATAGGGGCTGCAGTCCCCCAAAAAGGATGAAATTGAGCACTCTGCACACACTTAATGGTGATATCATTGTTGTGGGCAAATCAAGAGGCCACAGGCGTTCAGGCCCAGCACATAATGGACAGCAAACAGCAATAGGTGCCAACAAAAGCTCCTAAGTGATGTTCTTGAAATGTGTAGCAGGCACAGGGAAGCAAGTTAAAATGCGGCATCCGAAGCAAAGCAAAAGCAAACTCATGAGCTGACAGCATAGATAGCATCAGGCAGGCTAATAGCATGCAGTATTGATAACTTGTAATGCAGATGGATGGCAGGTGATGAGCCTGGATAAGCAAGCAGTCCCTCAATCGCAGGGTGTGAGGTGGTAAATCAGAACACAAAGATCTTATCCCAGGATAAACACATGTAACAAATGTTCTGCAAAGTCCCCCAATCGCAGGGTCTGTATGGTCAAACAGCCATATCTATGCACAGATGCTGCTCACAAATAGTTACCAAACTTCATTGAAGAAATCCGGGGCCCATATGCATGTCCGCAGGGTTCCCTTGATGTGGCCATGCAGCTGATCCAAAGGCCGAATTAGGAAATGTCCATGGAACCAGAAGGAACCAGAAAGGTGCAGGTGCCAGAGAACGGAGGGATGGAGGAGGAAATCCGCGCTGTCAGGAGGAGCCTGACATGTTTCGCCGCCACTAGCGGCCTTTTCAAAGGCAGACAGCGTGGAGATGAACTTGGGCGCCATGACGGCGTCCCTAAATGCTGAATGCGCCCGCGCGGCCCGCCCCCCCGGGGGCACGCCCCCTAACTCCACGCTCCATCACCCCACGCCCGGCCGCTTGTCGGCGTGTGGGCGGCCCCCATCTGGAACGCAAATGCGCTCCAACCAACGCGCAAAGCGCCACATGGCGCCACATGGCGCCCAGCAGATGACATCAAAGGGAGCCGTCCAATGGGGAGGGTGAGCGAGCGGGGCAAAGGGCGAGGCGGGCAACGCGGGCGCATGCAGTCAAACCTGCCACAAGGCAATAGAAGTGAAAAGCAACTAGTGAATGAAGAAAAAAGTAATAAAAGAAAAAAATGAATAATAATGATAATGAAAAAATACCAAATAAGGAAAACAAACCCTTTTAAGTCTAAATTTGAAGTATGTTGACCGGCGCTATGAGCCCAAATATCAGGCACCAGAACGCCGATCGCACACAATCAAATAAACCTATATATATATATATATTCAAACAGAAACCAAAAAAGCACACAAAAAGGGGGAAAGAGGCGGAGAGAGACCTGCCCTTAATAATGACATTGTAATAATATCAGAGTGGGTATAGATATCGCACCCACATATAATAAGTGGCCGTAAAAGGCAAAAAAGCCTACCGTAGGAGGAGAAAATACAGCAGCAAACAGGGAAAAAGGCGAAAGGAGCCCAAAAATGGCGGGGGACCCTCCCAGATGTCAACCAAAGTGCATCCAGGTGGGACCACCCGGATGGACAAAGGGTAGGGAGGGGGAGGGGAAGGGAGGGGCCGGGCAGAAGGAGAACAGAGCAGACAACACCCAAAAGCCGCATGAACTAAGACCACATATCGTGAAACTACACGGGCAAAAAAACCCGGTAATTTATACTGTCATTAAGACCCTTAGGTTCAGTGGCTTTAAGGTCAAAAATCCAACGGGACTCCAGCTGTAAAAGGGCTTTGTCAATGTCGCCACCTCTAGGGTGAATATGGACCCTATCAAGGCCTATGAAACTGATAAAGCTGGGATCACCTCTGTGCTCCAAATGGACGTGTCTGGAAATCGGGGATTTAAAGTTGCAATTTGCAACATCCCCCACATGATCTTTAATTCTTTCTTTAAAAGCTCTCGATGTTTTACCAACATAAAAACTGCCACATCTGCAGTACATAAGGTAAATAACACCCACAGTGTTGCAGTTAACAAAATGCTTGAGTTTCCATTGACGTCCATTGGGTAAGGTGATATCCCTGCCTGTATGTAGATAGCGGCAATAAACGCACCCTCCACAGCTGTAAGTACCCGTAATTTATGTTGGCAAGTGCATGATTAGGACATATAATGGTGCATTGATGTTTTGACAATATCATTTCAGTTTGTTAAATCGTTCATACCCCCATTGACGCTGCCCTTGAACATTGAGGCATTTCTATTATATGATTAATTGGGGTTTTAGCCCCTGGGCAAGCGATCAAGGGACCTTTTTGAGAGGTGGAGAGAGCATTTGTTACCTGTTCCCTTATTTTTGTGGCCATGCTACAGTGGGATGAGATTGTGCAGCAGGTCGGGGACGAATGCGCACGGGAGAGAGGGGCTAGGGGAGCTGAGCAGTTGATTAATTCAGGCTTTAGGAGGTTAGAAAAACTCTATGAACAAAAAAGCCGAATTTGGTGGAACATCAAATTCAATAAAAGCTATCTGTCTGAGAACAAGGTCCCCCTTTGGCTACGCATCCAGATTTTTCCGTTTAAGAAAAGTCTACCTGATGGCTTTAAGACCAAGTGGGAAGACAATTTTGAAAAATGTTCTAGGGTTATGCTGGAGTTGATGCAGGAGCTTGAGGAGGTGGATCTAGTTGATATTGAGGAAAAAATTAATGTGACCCTTGAGTCCCTTCAAGATGTGAAGGAACACCCTTTATACATCACGAGAAATAACAAATTAAAGATTCATATTGCCAAATATAATAAAGAGATCGTGACTAGAAAGGATAAGAAGTTCGAGCGTGACAGAGCTGCGTACAAATTTGGTCACGCTTATAGGTGGGACAAATCACCACCTGGAGGCAAAAGACCCCCACCACATAGATATCCCCCCAAAAAACCATCTCCTCGGATACCTGCGGAGACTCCGGCTGGCTCTAGTGCTGTGGAGGATTCTGATTCATCAGTCGGGGGTACCGACAAAAGTTCGGTGTCCTCCACTGATGTACATCCTGACGCTCCACACCGCCCAGTAACAAGATCTTTTGGGGATAAACATCCGCCAAAAATCATCAAAGATAGGGATAGTAAGAAAAAGAGTGAAAAGCAAAATAAAATTAAAAACAAACAGGTGGGCCCCATCAATAAATACCTCACAGGTGCCACAGACTCCCAGGGGGAGGATAGTGAATCCGACCTGGGAGCATGTGGGCCTTCTGGTTCTCAGTCTTCCTCTATGGGTTTTTTGGGGGAGGACGGGGAGGGGAGTGTAGGGACTTAGCACGTCTTTCACCTCAAGCCAAACCCTCATCTTCCAATAACCTGCAGGTGATCAACATATCAGGTTTTGTGTTATCACAGGGCACCATTGACCTTTTGGGTAAGGGTCTTGGTTTTTGCCCTAATAGTAGCCTTGATAGGTTTGAACTGGTGAAGGATTTGCATCTGTTTGGACGCAACTTGACTTTGAGAACTCTACATAAAAGAAAGAGCGATACACCTCTGGGGGGTGCAATCACGGATTGGAAGGATTGGTCCAATCAGGATTATAGGGCACTAATGGACCTGATAAAGTTGAGTGAGGAAACTGATCAGGGAGAGGAAGATGACCTTTTTGGATCTACTGTTCCCAATAGAACCGTGAGTGAACAGATCAACCAACAATTCAAGCCCAGATCCGCCTCGTTCCCTCCCTTTTCCTTATGCCCTAGCGTCCACACATTTGTCTCACTGGTTGAGAGAGACATTCGGAACTTGTGGATAGGGAAGAATCAAACCCCTAATCTTTCAGATGAGGAACATCGCGCTCTTATGGAGTTGCGCGAAAACAAACAGATTATTATCAAACCTTCGGATAAGGGAGGGAACGTGGTTGTCATGAGGGCAGAGCAATATGTCCTCATGTGCCATAGGATCCTTAAAAACAAGGAATGGTATCGGAGGGTCTCTGCGTCCAGGGTTATCACTAACCAGCGAATGCTTTTTGATCTTATTGATGACGCGATCGGCCGGGGGGTCATTACAGCAGAGGTCGGATCCACTCTCAAAGTTGAGAATCCGACCACACCCACTTTTTATGCCCTGCCGAAGGTGCACAAGAATCTTGTCAGACCACCGGGACGACCCATTGTCTCTGGCAATGGGTCATTAACCGAACGTATAAGTGTTTATGTGGATAAACATCTACAGCCGCACGTTCACCGACTACCCTCATACGTCCGTGATACACTGCACCTTCTGGGTATTCTTGAGGGATTGCAGTTGCCTATTGGCTGTCTGTTGGTGACCCTGGACGTGGAGGCCCTCTATTCCAGCATTCCACAGGGAAGGGGGGTTGAGGTTGTGGGTAAATTTCTATCAGAAATGGATGTGGGGGAGATCCCCCATAATTCGTTCATTCTTGACCTTTTGACATTCATTCTACAGAACAACGTGTTTGTGTTTGATGGCGTCCACTACCTCCAGGTGCAGGGGGCCGCGATGGGGACCACTTGTGCCCCCTCGCTGGCGAACCTGTACCTGGGGGACTGGGAACGCCATCTCTTTGGCAGTGATGCCCTCGTCGGGTACCTGTGCCACATCGTGGCGTGGCACAGGTACATAGACGACGTGCTCATGTTTTGGACGGGTGGTGTGGAGTTGCTGAATGAATTTGTGGCCACACTGAATCACAACGATTGGAACCTGAAATTCACTATGGAATGCAACGAACACTCTCTGGCATTTTTGGATCTCAAGATCAGTGTCGGGCCGGATGGACTCCTGTCAACCAACCTGTATCGTAAACCTACAGCTTCCAATGCCTACCTTCATGCTGATAGTGCACATCCCATTCATACGATCCGTGGGATTCCCACGGGTCAATATTTGAGGACACGTCGGAACTGTAGTGACGAAGCCACTTTTGAGAAAGAGGCTAAGCTACTACGTTCTCGTTTTAGAGAAAGAGGCTATAAGGACCGTTGGCTAAAAAAGGCCTATAAACGAGCTAAGATGTCAGACCGCACGGCCCTTTTGACTAAAAAAAGCAAAGATATCCCCAGCAACAATAATACACATTTAATAACTCGCTACAATGATCAAAACAGAGAGGTTGACAGGATACTCCGCCGACACTGGCATGTGTTGACAAATGACAGAGTGGTAAGGGAGTTTGTTTCACCTGTCCCTCAGGTAACTTTTAAACGCAGCAAAACACTGCGAAATTATGTTACATCAAGTCATTTCTGGGGGACAAACAGCCCCAAGAAACATTGCACTGTTACGGGTACTTACAGCTGTGGAGGGTGCGTTTATTGCCGCTATCTACATACAGGCAGGGATATCACCTTACCCAATGGACGTCAATGGAAACTCAAGCATTTTGTTAACTGCAACACTGTGGGTGTTATTTACCTTATGTACTGCAGATGTGGCAGTTTTTATGTTGGTAAAACATCGAGAGCTTTTAAAGAAAGAATTAAAGATCATGTGGGGGATGTTGCAAATTGCAACTTTAAATCCCCGATTTCCAGACACGTCCATTTGGAGCACAGAGGTGATCCCAGCTTTATCAGTTTCATAGGCCTTGATAGGGTCCATATTCACCCTAGAGGTGGCGACATTGACAAAGCCCTTTTACAGCTGGAGTCCCGTTGGATTTTTGACCTTAAAGCCACTGAACCTAAGGGTCTTAATGACAGTATAAATTACCGGGTTTTTTTGCCCGTGTAGTTTCACGATATGTGGTCTTAGTTCATGCGGCTTTTGGGTGTTGTCTGCTCTGTTCTCCTTCTGCCCGGCCCCTCCCTTCCCCTCCCCCTCCCTACCCTTTGTCCATCCGGGTGGTCCCACCTGGATGCACTTTGGTTGACATCTGGGAGGGTCCCCCGCCATTTTTGGGCTCCTTTCGCCTTTTTCCCTGTTTGCTGCTGTATTTTCTCCTCCTACGGTAGGCTTTTTTGCCTTTTACGGCCACTTATTATATGTGGGTGCGATATCTATACCCACTCTGATATTATTACAATGTCATTATTAAGGGCAGGTCTCTCTCCGCCTCTTTCCCCCTTTTTGTGTGCTTTTTTGGTTTCTGTTTGAATATATATATATATATAGGTTTATTTGATTGTGTGCGATCGGCGTTCTGGTGCCTGATATTTGGGCTCATAGCGCCGGTCAACATACTTCAAATTTAGACTTAAAAGGGTTTGTTTTCCTTATTTGGTATTTTTTCATTATCATTATTATTCATTTTTTTCTTTTATTACTTTTTTCTTCATTCACTAGTTGCTTTTCACTTCTATTGCCTTGTGGCAGGTTTGACTGCATGCGCCCGCGTTGCCCGCCTCGCCCTTTGCCCCGCTCGCTCACCCTCCCCATTGGACGGCTCCCTTTGATGTCATCTGCTGGGCGCCATGTGGCGCCATGTGGCGCTTTGCGCGTTGGTTGGAGCGCATTTGCGTTCCAGATGGGGGCCGCCCACACGCCGACAAGCGGCCGGGCGTGGGGTGATGGAGCGTGGAGTTAGGGGGCGTGCCCCCGGGGGGGCGGGCCGCGCGGGCGCATTCAGCATTTAGGGACGCCGTCATGGCGCCCAAGTTCATCTCCACGCTGTCTGCCTTTGAAAAGGCCGCTAGTGGCGGCGAAACATGTCAGGCTCCTCCTGACAGCGCGGATTTCCTCCTCCATCCCTCCGTTCTCTGGCACCTGCACCTTTCTGGTTCCTTCTGGTTCCATGGACATTTCCTAATTCGGCCTTTGGATCAGCTGCATGGCCACATCAAGGGAACCCTGCGGACATGCATATGGGCCCCGGATTTCTTCAATGAAGTTTGGTAACTATTTGTGAGCAGCATCTGTGCATAGATATGGCTGTTTGACCATACAGACCCTGCGATTGGGGGACTTTGCAGAACATTTGTTACATGTGTTTATCCTGGGATAAGATCTTTGTGTTCTGATTTACCACCTCACACCCTGCGATTGAGGGACTGCTTGCTTATCCAGGCTCATCACCTGCCATCCATCTGCATTACAAGTTATCAATACTGCATGCTATTAGCCTGCCTGATGCTATCTATGCTGTCAGCTCATGAGTTTGCTTTTGCTTTGCTTCGGATGCCGCATTTTAACTTGCTTCCCTGTGCCTGCTACACATTTCAAGAACATCACTTAGGAGCTTTTGTTGGCACCCATTGCTGTTTGCTGTCCATTATGTGCTGGGCCTGAACGCCTGTGGCCTCTTGATTTGCCCACAACAATGATATCACCATTAAGTGTGTGCAGAGTGCTCAATTTCATCCTTTTTGGGGGACTGCAGCCCCTATTTTTTCTGGAGGGTTTGTGAGGAGTTTTTTATGGGGTTTATTTTTATATTTATGGGTGTTTTTTGTACTATTATATTTTGTATATTGTCTGTTTTGATATATATGTGATTAAATAATTTTCATCCTCTTCATGCACCCGAGAGCCAATTCTCTTTTCTTGGTACTTTGCATGAATGAGATTTAAAACACACCTTAAATGTGCTAAAAGTGTAAAATTTTAAAAAATAGCCGGGTGCAAGATCACGTGGCCCCCTTCCGTTCCCCCACAGCTTCCTGGATAGCTCCACCAAGTGGTAAACAAGCAATTCCAAACTGAGCATGCACAACTTCTAAACTGCACATGCCCAGTGAAAGAAAGCACTCTGCACATCTTATTTCTTTTGTGCACAAGCATTTCCTCTTACTGGATTTACACGGTTTGAAACCAGTGCATGCCCACTGCCCAGTCCGTATGTCCTTTTGCATGGCCACAGGCACCTCCTTCAGTGTATTTGACTGATGAGTTGAATACTAAAAGGACGGGGAATGGGAGGGACCCTGAAGACAACATGTACCAGGTACAATATCAGCAATAGGTAATCTAGATCACGATGGGCTTAATTCACATTTTTTTTCAAACTTCAGGGTTACTTTAAAGTGAACCTCCGGAGTAAAAAACGACTCAGCAGCACTGAAAAGGCTTTGTGTTTCTATAACAGTTTCACAGCATCAGAACTTTGTTTCTCTTATACAAGCCTCATTTTTAGCTGCACAGAAGAAAACTGCCCGGGCTTTTTCCCCCTGATGCTGTGCAAAGCATGATGGGATTTCTAATTTTGTTGTTCTCGTTCTGCTGTTTTGGTGCATTTTTTTTTTTTTTACATTTTGAATTTGACATTTGAAGCCTAGCGTGTGCAGCTGGGAGGGGTTATCAGGACACAGGACAGTTGGAACTGTGTCTCCTGCTCCTTGTCACCTCCTTTCAACCAAAAAGATGGCTGCCCCCATGACAAAGATGGCAGCCCCCATGAATCACAAACATTTGCCTGTTCTTTTAAAACAGGGTGGGTAAGAGATTATATTACCTATCTATTCTAATTAACATAACTAATGTAACTTGATGACAGTATGTTTGTTTAGGCTGAAGTTCCTCTTTAAGCCTTTTCCATGCGAGGCTGAAGTCTGTGAATTCACTGCCTGTCAGCTGTTCCCCTGCACCAGCTGTGCACTTGGTAGTGCTTGGCAAGGCTGTTTGAAAGGTGTTCCTCCTTTGGAGGTACATCTGAGTGTGGTGGTGGCCCTCCTCACATGTGACATGTCGCGGTTATTTGCTGCTGGGTAACACCACTGTGTGTCAAGCAATAAATGTGACACGTCATGCCATGAGGCCGCATTAAATTGTAGCCCACAAGTGATTGTGGCTGACAGGCAGGGGGCTGAACTGCCTGACAAGTACACAGTTAAACCTCCCATAAGGAGGGCAGGCATCTGAAGAAAATTTTCCGGATGAGAGTAGGTGCTTTTTACATTAATTTATTATCACTTCTGGCACATTGCATCGCACCGGTCAGGTATGACCTGGAGCCAGAGGTGGTTATTTATCATTATTTAGCTAATACTGGGTACACACTATGAGATTTTATGGTCGATTTACTGTCAGATCGATTATTTCCAACATGCTCGATCTGATTTCCGATCGATTACCGAGCATTTTCCGATCGATTACCTATTCAGGTTAACGGAAATCGATCGGAAATTTCTCGTAAATTGATCAGAAAGCAAATCGGACATGTTGGAAATAATCGATCTGACAGTAAATCGACCATAAAATCTCATATTGTGTACCCAGCATAAGAAGAGATAATTCATGCGATAAACAGATAAGGAGTGATAAACCATGAGTTAAGGCAGTTAAAGAGAACCCGAGGTCGGTTTTAAAAATCCTAATTGCACAAAGAGGCGGGGTCTGCACATAATGCCCACCCTCTGTTGCTATATCATTCTCCCCCAGGCCCCCCTGCACTCTGCTGACCCCCATAAATCAAATCGCCATGCTAGCGACATGCAGCGTTTCGATAGCTGGCTGTTTACATGGCCACTGTCACTCTCTGCCGCTCCCCCGCCTCCTCTATGTCGCCGCTCTCCACCTGCGTCCCTTCCCTCCAATCAGTGGGGAGGGAAGGGACACAGGCGAGGAGTGTCGATATGGAAGAGGCGGGGGAGTGGTGAGAGTGACAGTGGCCATGTAAACAGCCGGCTATCGACACGCTGCATGTCGCTAGCACGGCGATTTGATTTGTGGGGGCCAGCAGAGTGCAGGGGGGCCTGCGGGAGAACGATATAGCAACAGAGGCTGGGCATTATGTGCAGACCCTGCCTCTTTGTGCAATTAAGATTTTTAAAACCCACCTTGGGTTCTCTTTAAAGCGGAACTGAAGAACGTATTAAAACAAAGTGTTTCACTTACCTGGGGCTTCTGCCAGCCCCTTGCAGCCGTCCTGTCCCGTGCTGGTCCTCCACAATCCTCCGTTCACCTGCCACCAGCTAGTTTAGTTTTGCTAACGCAGGATGCTATTGTGGGCTGAAACTCTGGAAAAAGCTATATGTGGCTCGGGTGCGCAGGAGCAGTTGCCGTTGACTTATAAGTCAACGGTAACGAAACTAGCTGGTGGCGGGAGAACGGAGGATCGTGAAGGAGCGGTGTGGAATAAGAAGGCTGCACGGGGCTGGCAGAAGCCCCAGGTAAGTAAAACACTTTTTTTTATTATGTTCTTCTGTTCCGCTCTAAGGAGAGCTCATAATGAGTTAAGTTAGGTAAGGAGAGATAAATCATGAGTTAAGTCATTTAAGGAGAGATACATTTTAAGTTAATAAGGTATATAACTCAACAGAAAAGCTTTGTGAACCAGCCCTGATATCACACCGCATAGTACTCATAATAGTCCCCAGAGCCGGGACAAGGTCCTCCAGCACCCAAGGCTGAGACACCAAAGTGCGCCCCTCCATCCCTGCCACCCCAGCCGTCACACACTGATTGCTATTAGACTAAGAGGCGCCACAGGGCCCACAACCTCCCCAATACCTCAATATCTAGTTATCTGGCTTGCAGTCACTGCCATGTATCCCCTTTTCTTATTTCTTTCTGCTTCAAACACAATTAGGAATGACAGCTGAATGAATTCTGCGCCCCCTCCTACACTGCGCCCTGAGGCTGGAGCCTCTCCAGCCTATGCCTCGGCCCGGCCCTGAGTCCCCTCCATTGTCAGCTCATCCCTCATACTGCTCACCTAGTATGTCACACAGCAGGACAGATGGGACCAATGTGAGAGAGGTGGGACAGTTCTGCAGGGGGCAGGGGCAGAGAAAAGAAAAAAAAACCTATCTGCATATACAATGCACAGCCTACGTGGAAGGTTTTCTGGGGTTGTTGTAATAGAACACTTGTGCACATAATTAATAATGTCAATGACAGACAATTTGTTTGCTTATAGATATGTTTGTATTGTATTTATCTAAGTACGAGTATCTCTAAGTTCAATCTTTACCACGATTTAAATATACTAATGATTTACTATTTGACCAGCATTTAGCATTTTAATAAACCAATTTTAGTCGACAGGCATTGTTAGAATAATAAACAGCTCAGTTAATAGCGCATCACCTATCAGGACATAACATCAGTGCTGCTTTTCTTGGCCCCATTTATTTCCTGAAGCCTCGACTACCAGGAAATGTTGTGGGTGAGGAGTGGTCCCTGGAGGGAAATCAGTTCTGCAAGCTGGGTCCCGTCACAGTTCCTTGGGTACATGGGTGGGGAGTCAGCTTCATGACCTACCTTATTAGTAAACAGATAAAAACGTTTCTTTTAACTGTTTCATAGCCTCTAGAAACCGTTTTCTGTCACCTTATTAAAAGTATATGTTGTAGAAGAGAAGAGTTAGGCACCTGAGAATATGCTTTCATACTCCGGAGGTCCACTTTAGAACAGAAGGTATTTGTAATAATTCAAGTGAGCAAGAAAGATCTCCCATAATGCATGATTGCTGAATATGCAAATCCTCTCTTTATGCCTCTAAAGGCCAGACACACATCCAGGGCTGCTGGTGTATAGTGAGCGTATAGACCAGTGATGGCTAACCTTGGCACTCCAGCTGTGACAAAACTACAAATCCCATCATGCCTCATCCTCCCCAAGTTATGCTTAGAGCTGTCAGAGTATTGCAATGCCTCATGGGACTTGTAGTTCCACCACAGCTGGAGTGCCAAGGTTAGCCATCACTGGTATAGACTATACATTTTACAGAGCCACACCAATCCAGTATGCATACAGTCGTTCTGAAACCACGGCAAGGCAAATTTATGTTAAAGAGACTCTGTAACAAAATGTTCAGCCTTAATTCTTCTATCCTATAAGTTCCTTTGCCTGTTCTAATGTGCTCTGGCTTACTGCAGCCTTTCCTAATTGCACAGTGGCTGTGTTATCTCTGTTATATGATCTAATCTGTTTCCTTCTGTCGGCTCTGTCGGGCTAAGGCTTGAATGTGTGGAATGTGCAGGGCTGCTTGTGATTGGATAGAAGCGATACACACCCTCTGCAGGCCCCCTGCAGGCTCTGTATGACTCACACACTTTGCTTATGTGAGCCTATCACAAGCTGGTTAGTTTGTTTGTAAACACTGCCTAAAACTGTTAATTACAAGCCAGGATTGCAGCAGAGAGTGGCAGAAACAGCACAGAGGGGCCCAGGAGAACATAATGAATAGAATGGTATGCTTTTTGCTGTAAAAATTTTAGAGTACAGATTCTCTTCAAGTTTGGCTGTTGTGAAGATGGCAGCGTCAAACAACAGCTGTCTGAGGTATCCGAGCTGACCAAGCACCTGAATAGAAAGTGGTAAATGAATGTGTCTGCAGATAAGCTGCGGCACTTTATGCAAAAGTAATGTGCGGTGTGGAATTCACCAGTGTACTGTTTCCATGGTAGCATGTAAGCAAATTTTTAAAACCTTGCCATGTCTAGAAAAACATTGTTGGCTGCATACTGAGATCAAATTTAAATAAACTTAAAGTGTACCTGAGATGAATAAAAAAAAAAAAAAATCATACATACTTGGGGCTTCCTCCAGGCCCCTTCGGTCTGCTTGCTTCCTTGCCATTCTCCTTGGCTTCCTGGATCCTCCGAAATCCTCCCGGTAACTTTGGCCTGTTGGCACAGAATGCTTCCGGCAACGGGAACGCGACAGGGCATGCGCATGGCCGGGCATGCTCAGTAAGTCCCGACTCCCAAAGCTACCGGGAGCCATAGCAGAGGATCCAGGAGGCAGAGGAGGACGGCGGCGAGGGAGCGGTCAGGCTGAAGGGGGTGGAGGTAAACTCCTGGTATGTATGAATTTTTCCTTTTTATTCATCTCAAGTTTATTTTAAACTGCAAAACTGTATATGCAAAATTAGTTTAATAAACCCAGTCTTTGCATCCTACAGTGTCCCTGTGTCGTTGCCAGCTGCCTGGCATGCATGCGCGGCATATGGCTGTGGGTGGGCTTTGGGCAGCGGTTACAGAGGGCACACACAGGGGTCCCGGGTATGCATGCGTCATGCGGCTGTGGCCAGTTGCCTAGTGCCCGTTATGAAACGGGTTGTGAGACTTGTATGTTATATAAATTTGTCAACAAAAGTTTAGCTTTCCTCTAAGATGGAATATCAAGGGCATGTGAAAATTAAATATTTAGATTTTTTTATGCAAAAGGTACCAATATATCAGGATGAGAAATGATTATGTCCATATCATCTCTTTTGCCATATATGTAAAAGATACAGATGACCTTAGATAATTTTTTGGGGTTGTTTTACTGTGATCCCCCATCCTACAGGGCAGGTCTAGGTGTAACTAGAGGTTCTAAAACAAGACCAGTAATGACATTTTGCTTGTGCTAAACAAATAAATCGGTGATAGTGTTCCAGCCCTTTCCATAGGAGTCCCAGCATCTATCCTACAGATAACCTGAGCGGAAGGTTAATGGATCGCCAGGTGCATGAAATCAATGTGCACTTCCAAGGAATAGACACTTCCTCTTTTAGTTTCTTGTTCTTTTGCCAACAAAAACAATACTCACAATTGCTAATGATGACCCACTGCATTACTCTATCTAGCTAGCGACATTAAAGTGACACTGAAGTGGAAAAAATCGTATGATGTAATGATTGGTATGTGTAGTAGAGATAATTAATAGAACATCAGTATCAAAGAAAATAGTCTCATATGTTAATTTTTAAATATACTGTATACTCTTTTGTATAACATTGCGCAATTCTGTCATATTTGCAATTACAAGCCACATTCTGTATTAAACTATAACACAAGCAGAGCTAATGACCCTTTCAGCTTCCCTGTAGTAAAAATCTTATCCAAATCTGTCTCTGACTGTTTCTTTGATGTTTAAAGGGACCCTGAGCAGTGGCTAAAAAATGAAATGGGGACTTACCCAGGGCTTCCTGCAGTGACCCAAGTTGAGTCAGAGAGCTCAGAGAAGCTCTTTTGCATAGAGAACAACTGAAGTTTCTTAACTCTTCCTGTACTGGAAACAATATGAGACTCCTATCTGTGCTACTAATGTTCTATTATTTCTTAGCTGTACTACACATACAAGTCATTATCTCATACGTTTATTTTCACTTCAGACTCCCTTTAAAGCGGAATATAACCCAGAATTTCTTCTTTGCTCTAATAGATTATTCACAGCAGGGGCGTTTCTAGGGTCCCTGGAGATCAGTGGCACCTGTGGGCACCAGGTGGGGAGGTACATGCGGCGGGCCTGCCCATCGAAATATTGGACGGAGCCCCCTGTCCTTTATTTCGATCATTTACAATCAGTATAGGCATAGATCAAAGATGTATACGCACATACAATTTTGATTGGTCAATCACTGACCCCCAATTTCCCACCCCCGTGCAGTAAGTGGGCCAACAGACAATGAATTTTATGAACAGAGCTAAAATTGGCTAATCAAAATTGTATGTGTGTACCAGGCTTTACAGCTAATACTGTACATACTGAAAGTAGCAGGGATCAGCATACAATACAGCTGGTTTACAATCAATAAAGGCACAGAGTAACACCTTACACTGTACACACTGGAGGTAAATCAGCACACAGTGCAAGCACTAGAGAACAGCGTATACTGTACATACTGTAGGCAGCAGAATTCAGCACACTGCAGCTAGCGTGCCAAAAATATGACGATCACGTTGTGTGGCGTGCTTATCGCGCCGCACCAAAAAATGGGTGGGCCATGGACCAGAATATAGGTGTGGTAACGGGTGGAGACAAATTTACATGAACCTAGCAATGGTGGGACATCAGATTAGGACAGTGGTGGCGAACCTTTTGGAGGCCGAGTGCCCAAACTGCAACCCAAAAGTCACTTACCGGTATCTATCGCAAAGTGGCAACAGCAATTTAAACTAAATACTGTACAAACGTTTTAACTCATACATGAACATTATGGAAAATCCAAGTTGAAAATAAACTGTGAAGATAAACAATTTCATCCATCCTACTCCTGAAAAATGTATTCAATTTTTTAGAACCTCCCAGTTTTATTTTCTGTTTTAAAACGCTAAAAAAGTAGGTTTAATGCTATTGTCTCATATGATAAGGATTCAGCTTTTCCCATAGTCTCGCAGTTAGCAATCATGTGACCCCCAACAAGACATATTCAGCAATCATGAGGCCCCCAACAAATCAGGAGGCCCCCAACAAGACAAATTCAGCAATCATGAGGCCTCCAACAAATCATGAGGCCCCCAACAAGACAAATTCAGCAATCATGAGGCCCCCAACAAATCATGAGGCCCCCAACAAGACAAATTCAGCAATCATGAGGCCCCCAACAAATCATAAGGCTCCCAACAAGACACATTCAGCAGTCATGAGGCACATAAATAGACAGCATTTCACATAAATAGGCAGAATGCCCCCTTAATATGGTAGCCCCCCCCAAGTTAGGTAGTGAGTGACAGGGACCCCCAGGTTAGCTAGTGAGTGACAGGCGCCTCCAGTTAGGTAGTGAGTGACAGGGACCCCGATAGTGAGTGACAGGGAGCACCTTTAGGTAGTGAGTGAGTGCCAGGGAGCCCCTTTAGGCAGTGAGTGAGTGCCAGGAAGCCCCTTTAGGCAGTGAGTGAGTGCCAGGAAGCCCCTTTAGGCAGTGAGTGAGTGCCAGGAAGCCCCTTTAGGCAGTGAGTGAGTGCCAGGGAGCCCCTTTAGGCAGTGAGTGAGTGACAGGAAGCCCCTTTAGGCAGTGAGTGAGTGACAGGAAGCCCCTTTAGGCAGTGAGTGAGTGACAGGGAGCCCCTTTAGGCAGTGAGTGAGTGACAGGGAGCCCCTTTAGGCAGTGAGTGAGTGACAGGGAGCCCCTTTAGGCAGTGAGTGAGTGACAGGGAGCCCCTTTAGGGAGTGAGTGAGTGACAGGGAGGCCCTTTAGGGAGTGAGTGAGTGACAGGGAGGCCCTTTAGGGAGTGAGTGAGTGCCAGGGAGCCCCTTTAGTGAGTGAGTGCGTGCCAGGGAGCCCCTTTAGTGAGTGAGTGCGTGCCAGGGAGCCCCTTTAGTGAGTGAGTGCGTGCCAGGGAGCCCCTTTAGTGAGTGCGTGCCAGGGAGCCCCTTTAGGGAGTGGGTGCGTGCCAGGGAGCCCCTTTAGGGAGTGGGTGCGTGCCAGGGGAGCCCCTTTAGGGAGTGAGTGAGTGCCAGGGGAGCCCCTTTAGGGAGTGAGTGAGTGCCAGGGGAGCCCCTTTAGGGAGTGAGTGAGTGCCAGGGGAGCCCCTTTAGGGAGTGAGTGAGTGCCAGGGAGCCCCTTTAGGGAGTGAGTGAGTGACAGGGAGCCCCTTTAGGGAGTGAGTGAGTGACAGGGAGCCCCTTTAGGGAGTGGGTGCGTGCCAGGGAGCCCCTTTAGGGAGTGGGTGCGTGCCAGGGAGCCCCTTTAGGGAGTGGGTGCGTGCCAGGGGAGCCCCTTTAGGGAGTGAGTGAGTGCCAGGGGAGCCCCTTTAGGGAGTGAGTGAGTGCCAGGGGAGCCCCTTTAGGGAGTGAGTGAGTGCCAGGGGAGCCCCTTTAGGGAGTGAGTGAGTGCCAGGGGAGCCCCTTTAGGGAGTGAGTGAGTGCCAGGGGAGCCCCTTTAGGGAGTGAGTGAGTGCCAGGGGAGCTCCTTTAGGGAGTGAGTGAGTGACAGGGAGCCCCTTTAGGGAGTGAGTGAGTGACAGGGAGCCCCTTTAGGGAGTGAGTGAGTGACAGGGAGCCCCTTTAGGGACTGAGTGAGTGACAGGGAGCCCCTTTAGGGAGTGAGTGAGTGCCAGGGAGCCCCTTTAGGGAGTGAGTGAGTGCCAGGGAGCCCCTTTAGGGAGTGAGTGCGTGCCAGGGAGCCCCTTTAGGGAGTGAGTGAGTGACAGGGAGCCCCTTTAGGGAGTGAGTGAGTGACAGGGAGCCCCTTTAGGGAGTGAGTGAGTGACAGGGAGCCCCTTTAGGGAGTGAGTGAGTGACAGGGAGCCCCTTTAGGGAGTGAGTGCGTGCCAGGGAGCCCCTTTAGGGAGTGAGTGAGTGACAGGGAGCCCCTTTAGGGAGTGAGTGAGTGACAGGGAGCCCCTTTAGGGAGTGAGTGAGTGACAGGGAGCCCCTTTAGGGAGTGAGTGAGTGACAGGTAGCCCCTTTAGGGAGTGAGTGAGTGACAGGTAGCCCCTTTAGGGAGTGAGTGAGTGACAGGTAGCCCCTTTAGGGAGTGAATGAGTGACAGGGAGCCCCTTTAGGCAGTGAGTGAGTGACAGGGAGCCCCTTTAAGCAGTGAGTGAGTGACAGGGAGCCCCTTTAGGGAGTGAGTGAGTGACAGGGAGGCCCTTTAGGGAGTGAGTGAGTGACAGGGAGGCCCTTTAGGGAGTGAGTGAGTGCCAGGGAGCCCCTTTAGTGAGTGAGTGCGTGCCAGGGAGCCCCTTTAGGGAGTGAGTGAGTGACAGGGAGCCCCTTTAGGGAGTGAGTGAGTGACAGGGAGCCCCTTTAGGGAGTGAGTGAGTGACAGGGAGCCCCTTTAGGGAGTGAGTGAGTGCCAGGGAGCCCCTTTAGGGAGTGAGTGAGTGCCAGGGAGCCCCTTTAGGGAGTGAGTGCGTGCCAGGGAGCCCCTTTAGGGAGTGAGTAAGTGACAGGGAGCCCCTTTAGGGAGTGAGTGAGTGACAGGGAGCCCCTTTAGGGAGTGAGTGAGTGACAGGGAGCCCCTTTAGGGAGTGAGTGAGTGACAGGGAGCCCCTTTAGGGAGTGAGTGCGTGCCAGGGAGCCCCTTTAGGGAGTGAGTGAGTGACAGGGAGCCCCTTTAGGGAGTGAGTGAGTGACAGGGAGCCCCTTTAGGGAGTGAGTGAGTGACAGGGAGCCCCTTTAGGGAGTGAGTGAGTGACAGGTAGCCCCTTTAGGGAGTGAGTGAGTGACAGGTAGCCCCTTTAGGGAGTGAGTGAGTGACAGGTAGCCCCTTTAGGGAGTGAGTGAGTGACAGGTAGCCCCTTTAGGGAGTGAATGAGTGACAGGGAGCCCCTTTAGGGAGTGAGTGAGTGCCAGGGAGCCCCTTTAGGGAGTGAGTGAGTGCCAGGGAGCCCCTTTAGGGAGTGAGTGAGTGCCAGGGAGCCCCTTTAGTGAGTGAGTGACAGGGAGGCCCCCTCTCTAGCCGCCGCCGCTCCCCCCCCCCTACCTCTCAGCAGACCTCAGGATCAGCGGCGACCAGACCAGATGTACGAGCGGGCGCTGGACGCACCCGCTCGATATGCGGAAGTGATGTCACTTCCGCATATCAGTGCGGGCGCTGGGTCCTAGCGCCCGCACGATTGGTCGCCGGCTCGCCGCCTGATCCTGAGGTCTGAGACGCGGCGGCTGGAGGGAGCCGCTGACAGAGGGGGCAGCGGCGGCCGGGAGATCCGTGGCACCCCAGGAAAGATTGGGGGCACGTGCCCCCCTAAAACAGGGCTAGCGACGCCCCTGATTCACAGCATATTATATACAACCAGCATTTTTTTTTTTTACTAGAAC
Organism: Hyperolius riggenbachi; assembly: GCF_040937935.1. Lineage (NCBI taxonomy): Eukaryota > Metazoa > Chordata > Amphibia > Anura > Hyperoliidae > Hyperolius > Hyperolius riggenbachi. The sequence continues at coordinate 287,998,670 of NC_090651.1, forward strand.
ATCATTCGAAGGATTAAACACAGGCTTTAAGCCTCATATACACGGGCTACAACTGTCGCCGCAACCACGTGGCACGCGCGTGTTGCGGCGACAGGTCGCCCGTGTGTATGAGGCGCGCGCCATGAACCGTCGCTTGTCAGAGCTGTCGCCAGGTGATTGACTTGGCCAATCGCCGGCAACAGCTGTCGACGCAACTTCGACGCAACTGTCGCTAGTCCGCCGTGTGTATGCGGACTAGCGACAGCAACTCCACACACAATGTATGGAACTTCCGGCGGGGGGGGGAACCTTCAGCGACAGCTTCCGCCGAATCTGTGTCCCTCTGTGCGCCGTGTGTACGGCTGTTGCACGGAGGGACCTGGCGACGAGCTGTCGCTGCTTTTTTTTTTTTTTTTTTATGGCTCTTGCCACAGCGGTGGCTCGTGTGTATGAGCCATTAGAAAATGTTTTAACGCAGACTAACGCACAGCAATACTAATAAGTCTGTGCAACATTCACAGTGCACACGTTGCGTTGTGTGTAGCGTGTAGCAATATTTAGAGAGTGCTGCATGCTGTGCGTTTAGCAATACATTTGCTGTGTTATGTGTGTTGCACATGCTCAGTAATGTTTCTTTTTTTAAATGCAACGCGTGCGCCGTTTTCGTTCCATCAGTATGCAATGAAAATGGCGCACCAAGAGACACATGACGCAGGGCAAAATAACGTACAATTTCATAACCTACATGCGCTGCGTTAGGGGCAGGTTGTGCGACTTTAACGTCGCATCAAATGCAACGTCCCACTGTGAAAGAGGCCTAAAGGTGCCCATACATTAGAAGATTATAAGCAGATTCGACCAAGAGACAAATTTATCTCTAATTGAATCTGATTAGAGATAAATTTGTCTCTAATCGAATCTGCCCATACACTACAGGCCGATTCCCGTCCGATTTCAGCATGAAATCATCAGGGAATCTGCTGAGCCGCCGTGTCCGCCCCGCCACTGCTCCCAAAATGCAAAAATGTATGCAGTGTGTGTGCATTTATACATTACCTGTCCAGCCTCCACACGGTGACCGTCCCTCTCGCCGGGTAAGCCGCATACACGCTAGCGGCGCATAGCGTCTGACCGGCGTGTATGCGGAACCGGGTGAGATGGACGGAAACCGCGTGGAGGCTGACACCGGACAGGTAATGTATAAATGCACACATACTGAATACATGTATACATTGCGGCGGCAGCGGTTTCGTCATCTCGTTGCTCGTTCGCAATTCATCCGCCGTACCGATGCGCACCCGACCAACCAACCTCAGCCTGAAAATTTCCAGCATGCGCGATCAACCGTGCGGCCAATTTCTGTCCCCAAATTGGTCGCTTTGTCTGTCGGGCATGCACTTGGCAGCACCAAATTTCATCCAATTTGATTATAATAATCTAATTGGATGGTCGGCAAATGTATGGGCCCCTTAAGTTAGAAGATGAATAAAGCAGTTATGAATAAAATGCAAAGTCAGTTTTCAGAGCAAAAAAAGTGTACTTTGGGAATGTATATTTTCTAAATGAATAATAATACTTATGCACAAAAGAAAACACAAAAACATGTTTTTATTGAATATTATGTCGGGGTTTTATACCGCTTTATTGGTGTCATTGTTGCTAATGTAGAATGTTTTGGACAATGCCACAATAGTTACACCTTTATAAATGACATCAATCACTTAATCACTAATTCACACACCTCTTTGCACCCCTCACTATGATGCACCAAGGTGGGGGTGGAATCCTAATCAACAAATAGCAACCCATACTAATCTGGTCCATGTTCACTGGATTACATTGGAGATACTCAGAGTGAAGCAGGACGTTTCGGCGCATGGATTACTGTCATGGGGTACCAGCACTTGGTGCCCCACAGCAGCACCATCGCAGCATTGTTATATTGTGCGGGGCTTGGAAGGGTAATTCAAGGATCGCTAGACCCTCCGAATTGCAACAACAGAATAGTATTTTACGCCGCCAGGATTTGAGTGACAGTAGGGTGAGCTGTCACTCGGCTCACTCTGCACCCAGCTCACCAGTAGTGTCAGTGGCGTAGCTAAGGAGCTCTGGGCCCCGATGCGAGATTTACAATGGGGCCCCCCAAGCACTTTATACATAACAGTTGATATGGCGCACCAAAACCTGCCAATGGCAACTACAGTGTCAGAGGTGCAAGAAGGGGATGGGGAACAGTTTGTTAATGATTACTACTATCCAAAGTATCCATAGACGTGATTATTATAAGCACAGGACCAATAGGAAGCTAATACTGTAGTTGATGGAGGGCCCTTTGGGGCCCCTTTGGGCCAAGGGCCCCGATGCGGTCGCTACCTCTGCACCCCCTATTGCTACGCCCCTGAGTAGTGTATATATACATACACACTCACAGATCTCTGGAGATGCCTTTAGTAAATCAGGCCTGCAATGTTCATTATTAAAATGAATATGCAATATGTCTCAGAAAGGGAACCTAAACTGAGAAGGATATGGATTTTTCCATTTAAAATAATACCAGTTGCCTGACTCTTCTGCTGATCATGTGTCTCCAATACTTTTAACCACAGCCCCTGAACAAGCATGCAGAACAGGTGCTCTGACTGAAATCAGACTGGATTAGCTGCATGCTTGTTTCAGGTGTGTGATTCAGCCACTACTGCAGCCAAAGAGATCAGCAGGACTGCCAGGCAACTGGTATTGTTTAAACAGAAACATCCATATCCCTCTTAGTTAAGGTTGTATTGAAACAGGAAACAGAAATGTACAAAGGCTAATTGGATGTGCAAACCACTGATCAATTAATTTGGGACCTGTAACATTTATCTGATATCTGTTTCATTGATCAGCTGTTTGTCGCTCTTTTTTCCTGTGCCCATTTCTTATTCTTGTTGAGTGCAGAACTGGACATTTTACACACTTTACATACTAATTTTACACACTCAGCACTATTCATCATATGGTTTATATGGTAGAAACTGCTCCACCTCTGCTCTGTGCTAGGAGAATTAGCCCACAGTGTTTTCACTGTAAGCAGCCTCCCTACCAATAGCAATAGGGGATGCAGAGGATGAAACCACACCAGGGCCCCTGGACCAGAGGGAACCACCAGTGCACTTGTAATTTTGGTGATAAAATACAAGGTCAGGGCTCCAGACCACTAAAACACTTTTTTAAAATGAAAGAAACCACTCTGAAAAGCATAGCTGAAGTTAAAGGGGTAAGGAGGCTGCCATAATTATTTCCTTTTAAACAATACCAGTTGCCTGGCAATTCTGCTAATCTGTTTTTCTGCAGTAGTGTCTAAATCACACGCCTGAAGCAAGTATGCAGCTAATACAGTCAGTCAACCTCCAGACTAAAAATCGACTCAGCAGCACTGAAAAGGCCTGGTGTTTATTTAACAGTTTCACAGCATCAGAACTTTGTTTTTCTTACCCAAGAATTTTTAGCTGCACAGAAGAAAACTGCCCGGGCATTTTTCCCCTGATGCTGATGATGGGATTTCTGATGTTGTTGTTGTCGTTCTGCTGTTTTGGCGCAAATGTTTATTTTGAATTTGATAATTGAAGCCCAGCGAGTGCAGCTGGGAGGGGTGATCAGGACACAGGACAGTTGTTTAACATTAATTTTTTTAAATGTTTATAGTTAATGAATCATACTTTTTCACTGGGTTGAGCATACCTGTTTGTGTTGCAGATTAAAACAGAAGATTTTGGCGACACACTGCAGTCTGGAATACCTCACCGACCATGTCATCTGTCTCAAGGATCTATCATTGGTGGAGGACAAATGACCGGGGTAAACAATCTTGCACAGCTCCCAACTGTCCCTCTTTTGGAGGGACAGTCCCTCTTTGGCAACCAAATCCCTCTGTCCCTCTTTCTTCCTAATTTGTCCCTCTTTCAGGACTGATATAAAGATCTATGTGAATATTTGTATTTTTCTACTTAAAAATGTGTTGAATTGACTATAAATTTTGCTTCCATCCTTTAAATTGGTTGCATTACATTGCATTTTTATTTCCAAATGTTACCTAACGATGATAGAAAGTACCAGTGTAGTATGAATTATAAAACTACATTTTTTGCTTATGGATGTTTTGTGGTACACATAACTATGGGTGTGGCAGGGGCGTGTCTTAAGGTGTCCCTTCTCCTTATCTCAGAAAGTTAGGCGGTATGGTCTTGTACAGAATAGTTTATATGCTGTTATCATTACAGTATATTTATTATGTCTGTGATTATTCATCCAGGTCATGTAATATTAAAAACAACAGACTTTTCGTTATTAGCACAAGTGACTTCTTTCTTTTATATGAGGTGAACAAAGTAATACCCAGTAAGCTGCTCTCTGCATTCCACTGATGAGATCTCCCTTCAGTCGGGGGCAACTTAATATTGAGAGTTCTTCTGGCTACCTAATACGCAGGGGCACCTGTAGCTACCTATGACAGGCAAAGGAAGTAAGATAGAAGTGACAGCTGGGCCAGCCAGCACACTTGCGGTGCAGTTTGCAGGGTTTGTAGGTCCATGCAGGGTAAAGTCTAAGGTGCCAGAACATCTGTGCATATAGGCTCCTGTGATGTAAATCCAGACCTGCCAGTAAGATAAATGTACAGTAAAATACATGTAATGAAAATCTCTGCTGATTATCTGCTGAGGTATATATGAGGACCTTCCCACAATGCCACCTAATGTGTATATGCATGGAAGTGTCACAAAGCTTGTCAAGATGAAGTTGTTTATTGTATGGAGCAGGGGTTCTCAAACTGGGTGCCGCAGCACCCTGGTGCGCCTTGAGAACCTGCCAGGGTGCCTCGGCGTTCATTCCCTTCCATTTGGGGGTGCTGCTGAATAAGGGTCGTAACAGCATTTCAGTAGTTTTTTTTGCCGAGGGATGCCCTGAAAAAAAATTCTGAGCCATCAAGGGTGCCTTCAAACGAAAAAGTTTGAGAACCACTGATGACATGGACCATAATTACATTCATTATTTATCATAAAGACTACCAAAAATGTGAAAACTCCACTAAGGCTAAGTTGATATTTCCAGTCCTGCCTAGAAAGATGTATATATAGAATTTCTGGGCATTTGCAAGGTGGATGCCAGTGCTTATGAGGCAGCTAAACTGGCAATTAGCCATTCTCTACCACTGAACTCCCACAGTAACAATATGAAAAACTGCTTCAGTCTGTACCTGTACCTGTCTGGCTGTACAACTTTGCTGTGGCAATGTTAGGTGCTGCTTGCTTGACATTGACAGTTCAGCATGGCTTCGAGCCATCTAAATTCCTTCCCTGATTCAGTCATCACCCATATGAGGTACTCAGGGAGGAGTCGGGTTGGCGCACCAAACTAGTCGCACCCTGTGAGAACAGACTGGAGCCTGCCCACCTTCTCCCTATGCTTCCCAGGAGGAAGCAGAAGGAGGAGTTTGATAAGGTCAGGTGATGGCTGTGTCCTGGGGAAGCAACTTCGTCCTGACAGCACCATTCTTTGTGCAAAGGGCATTTCTCTGCCACAATAAGCAAGTGTAGATCCAAGTAGTCAGGCATTTGGACAGCCACAATACCAATGGCAAAACACACTTAAGTGCAGCTCCCAAAAAACCTCTGGACTGGAGTGGGCATTAAAAGTGTATTTATTTACTGCATTAAAATAATAACACTTAATAGATGTAAGAAGGTACAAGCATATAAATGTAAAGACAGGCTCCCCTCCACCTCACGCTGAAATCCTGCACACTCCGTGGCCAGCAGTGCGGGCATCCAGGTTTATATATACGCTTGTACCTTCTTACATCTAGTAAGTTTTATTCTTTTATTGCAGTAAATAAATACACTTTTAATGCACTATAGAGCGCTCCCTTTCATATATACAGATTTCTCTACCACAGTTGCAAATACTAATATTGTGTGAGTAATCACATACTGTAACTCCTTATTTACTCATACTAACGATGACATATTAAAAAGGATGAGCTAAAGGCAGGCCCGGATTTACCTCACAGGAGCCTATAGGCACAGATGTCCTGGCACCCTAGACTTCGACCTCCATGGACCTACACACCCGTCAAACTGCACCATACGTGTGCTAGCTGTCCCAGCTGTCAGGTCTCTCTTACTTCCCTTGCTTGTCATAGGTAGCTACTAATGCCCCTTAGTATTAGTAGCCAGAAGTACCCTCAATATTAAGGAGCTAGAGGTGCCCCTAAGTATTAGGAGGCTAGACGAACCTCAGTATTAAGCTAGAGGTGCCCCCAACTAGTGTTGGGTGGCTAGAGGTACCTCATTATTAAGTAGCTAGAGGTGCCCCTGACTGAAGGGAGATCTTGTCAGTGGAATGATGAGACACAGATGAGTAACCTCTCATTTACACTCCACTCAGGAGTCTGCATAGGGAAGGAGGGAGGAGCTCTGGGAGGGAAGTGAGCCACCTTTCCATCATCAGGCGCCTGTAGGCACGTGTCTACAGTGCCTTATGGAAAATCCAGCTGTGGCTAAAGGATTTAAGAATACTGAAAATAAGGGCAACACAGTGGCATAGTGGTTAGTGCTATGCTGCATGCGCAGAAGACCCAGACTGGACGCGACTGAGCTGTTACCGAGGCTGATTATGGCTGAACGGCAGATCGCGGGAGGACGGTGTGGGACTCAGGGGAGCTTATGGGGCTGGAGGATGCCCCGGGTAAGTATCAAATCTTTCATTTTTTTTAATCTCTTTGTCACTTTAAGAAAACTTAATTCAGAAACCTGCGCCCTCTCCCACCCATTCTCCATCTTCTGACCTAATTAGCAGTGACAGCATTTTAATTGGAATCGGTTGAAATGAACGTGTCCTCAAACAACACTGCGAGTGAAAGCAATCAGTACACAAACTAGGCAGATTAGCATACAAGGAAGCAGCAGTTAGTTGGAAATGTGTGAAGAGTCAGACCAGCGGGTTCTATAAACAGACATGTATGTCACACAGCCCCAGTTAATTACTGCTTTCTTGCATGATAATCTCCCTGATTTGTGTATTGTTTTTTCAGTGTTTTGTGTGGATACACTGGGGTGATTTATTAAGGTTACAAAGTGTAATGCTAAGATTGCATTATTAGTTCAATATACCGTAACTGCTAAGGAAGCTCACACTTGTTGCAAGAAACTTGAGTTCACTAAAGCAAAATATTTAAAATAATGCAAAATACAAGCAATAGCAAAACTGTACAAATGCAAACACAAATGGGAAAACATACACTTTACACAATCTTTACAATAATAAGTAAACAAAAAATAATTACTTGTCTTTTACAAACGCTAAAAATCCTGCACATATCACGGACCACCCAAAGAAGAGACTTTTCTTTTCCAAGCTCACACGTGCTTCCCTCCCTGCACAGGACTCCAGAGAAGCATGTCCTTCCCCCTCAATGTGTGTAAACAGGAAGAGCCCCCTCTCCTGTATGTGAGTTGGCTTATCACTTCACCAACTTCTCCCACAACGAACCGGTTTCAGTCTATTGTAGCCACACCTACTCCGAACACAGCATCATCCATATTGCTATTGTTAGAAGGAGACACATGGTCTGCACATGGTCTAGCCTCCATGTTAGATTGACACAATAGACACAAGGAAAATCTATAAATATCATAGCACAACACAAAGGTTCTTCTGAAGTGGGGAACATTATAGTGTTCCAGCATATCTGGTATCTGGACTTGATTTTTTTTTTGTGATTGTTTGCCATTTAGGTGGCAAATGTTAGCAGCTCTTGACTGGGTCATGTCAGATCATGTTAAGAGGTTCTGAAACGTTAAAGGGAACCTGTAGTGAGAGGTATATGGATCGAAGCAGGTGGTTTCAGCGCACGGCGCTCACCTCCAGGTACCAAAACCAGGCGCCCCATAGCAGCAATGTTATGCAGCGCGGGGCGTGTAAGAGTAATTCGGGGCTCTGGGAAATTAAACCTCCCTCCGAGTTATGACGACTTGGAGGGGGAATTTAGCGGCAGCGGCAACTTACCGACGGCGTACTAACATGTTGGAAAAAATCTATCTGGCAGGTAAATCTAACAGAAAATCTAAAAGAAAATTGTATGGTGTGTACCGAGCATTAAAGTGAAACAGAGACAAAGCACCCTCATGTATTTTACCATATATATCAGTGGGAACATTAGAGAAAACACCTACCCTGCTCTCTGTTTTATTCTTCACTGCTCAGCCTGCCTGTTAACAGCCCTGATAAAATCCCTGACTGAGCATTCAGTCTGGCTTTGCTCAGGAATCATTATAGCTGAGTCATTATAGCAGAGCCACAAGGGAGCAGGCTTGGGCTTGAAAAGACATCAGAAAAGACAGACTCAGCTATAATGATTCCTGAGCAAAGCCAGACTGAATGCTCCGTCAGGGATCTTATCAGGGCTGATAACAGGCAGGCTGAGCAGTGAAGAATAAAACAGAGAGCAGGGTAGGTGTTTTCTCTAATGTTCCCACTGATATATATGGTAAAATACATGAGGGTGCTTTGTCTCTGGTTCACTTTAAAGTATTAGATGCAGAGCATCATCGCAGGAGTCAGACAACTGGAATTGTTTATAAGGGAATGAAGAAGGCAACTTAGGTATTATTCTCACTTTAGGTTCCCTTTCAGTATGTAGACTACCAAGTGGCCAGCTACTCAACCGGTTGCATCATTTTTACAGTGACCAAATGTATACACACAGGTGTTTGGGTATAGATCCAACCCTAGCAGGAGTAGTGTACTGATGTACTGGGGTTCTCCCAGTAATGATACCATTACCACCTAGGAAATCTGTGTACTAAATATTTGCAAAAGCTTGCTTGGATCCAATTGATCCAAGGTTCACTTTTTCTCCTAAGTTTTCTTCTAAGTGATATTTTCACATATTTATCAATAAAATGCATTTTAAGCCACCAGCAAGCAAGAAAATACTCAGAATACTTTTGACAGTACTTTTCCCCGTACTTTTTGGTACATTTTCAATTGCAGAATAATATAAATATGTTTTAAACAGAAGATGAAAAATTATCTCCAAGGAGAAAACTTAGGAGAAAAAGTGAATTGGATCAGGCTCAGTGGCCCATATGCAATTCACTTTTTCTCCTCAGTTTCCTCCTAGGAGATAATTTTTCATCTTCAATTTACATTAACTTTGTATCACTTTGCAATGGAAAAAGTACCAAAAAGTAGGGAAAAAAAGTACTGTCAAAACTATTTTGAGTATGTATTTACTTGCTGGTGGTGTAAAAGGCATTTATTTTATTTACAAGTTGTAAAAATATCACCAAGGAGAAAACTCCGGAGAAAAATGTAATTGCATATGGGCCCTTCTCTTAAATTGTTTTTTAAACCATCAGCAAGCAACAAAATCCTCCAAATAATTTTGATAGTACCCTTTTACCAACTTTTATGTATTGTTTTCAATTGTAAAATGCTTAAAAGTTATTTTAAAGAGAATATTAAAATTACCTCCTAGGAGAAAACTCAGGAGAAAAAGTTACTGATAATTGCATGTGGGCCAGTTCGTCTACTACTATTATGGAGCAATTTTGTTGGACATTTAATAACAGTTATCTCTACCAAATGTGAAATTATATTTTAAGTGCTCCAGCAACTGCAAGTTTCTAGTAAGACAGACCATTTTTACATTGTTTGTGCGTCAAAAGGAGAATAGGCCTTAAAAAGTAATGTTTGTTCTGTAGTACATTTGCCAGATGGTAGAAGCCACAAGCTTTGAAAGCTAGTAATACAACTTCTAACAGCATTGAGGTGTTCTCTACAATAATTTGCTCTTTTGAACAAAAGTAGTTTCTTGCATCTGCTGCTGGGATAAAGCAAATTGTATTTTTAAGCAAAATAGCACTGATAGCGTCTCATATATATGACTCTCTGCAGGACATGACATCACTACACTCGCTTCAGCAACTAGTACTGGTTCCGAGTCATCTGCAAACAGCTCCTCAGTTCCTCCTCTCACAGTCGCAGCCTGTCCAGCAAGGTAACGTTCCAACTGCATTACTAATCACTGTTCAAGTTTATTAATGTAATAGTTGGCCTATAAATACATCATTCTATCTAACAAACAAGTGATTTCTATCTAATAAACAAGTGAACAAAAATAATCATGCCATGGAATGACATACAGATTGGTACACTGTGCCAGCTGGAAAGCAGAAAAATACGGTATGGATGGTGCCAATTTTCAATTCTTTTTTTATTCCGATCTCTGTAACTGCGGTATACTGTCGGTTATGCGTTTTCCGATACATTGAGTTTTTACGGAATCCGTAATATTCTGTGAATGTCCGTTATTTTTACGGACATCCCCAAATTTTGCAGATTCCATTAAAAACCAATACTTTACATTTCAATATACTTGTGAATAGTTAATTGGCTAAATACTTCAATGCTTCAGTGAAATGCAATTTTCTGATGCTGTGGTTCGATTTTCCGATGAGAAAGCCAACATGCCTAATCACCACTAGAAAGAAATCATCTGATATACAGTACATAATCCAGGAAAATTAAATACAGTATTTTTACAAGTGAAAAGTAAATATAAGACATGAGAGTTTTGCAAATACTGAGCTTGTGAACGCTGGAAGCGCACCGCTTTGCGCTAACTTCAAACTACTTCTTGCCAGGCCTTCCAGCTGAAAATAGAGTAATTTTTCGCTATGAATATAGTGGTGGGCCTGCATCATTTCAGTTATATTGTATGGGTTGTGCCATGCTGCACCACTTAGCAATGTGACATGCTGCAGTTTGCAGTATTTTGGTGATAGTGACCTTTTAAAATTGAAGTATTAAAAAGTGTAAATACTAATAAAAAATTATTACAACATTATAAAAGATTACAATTATAAAAGACAAAAACAAACAAATTCAATATTATTTTACTATGTTCTTGAAGAGTACTTTTTAACCACTTCAGGACTGTAGGCTTACACCCCCCTAGTGACCAGGCACCTAGTGCAGCAGCTTTAAGGGCTCGCTGCAGGGCCGTACAACTCAGTACACAAGTGATCCCCCCCCCCTTTTCTGCCCACCAAGAGAGCTTTCTGTTGGTGGGCTCTGATCGCTGCTGCCCTATTTATTTATTTATATAATAAAATGTCCTATTTATTTATTCCCCCCTCTCTCCGCCAGCCAATGACAGCGATCAGCTGTCATAGGCATCAGTAAATAGGCGACGGTTTCGCCGTCTAACAGTCTCCTTGCCACTGGGAGACTGATGACGGAGTTGAGCTCCGTCGCGGAGATGGGAGCGCATCAGCGCCTGCAATCTCCTGCAAAACCCCGCCCCAGGACTTAATGACGATTGACGTTCTGCGGTCATGGGGGAGCGTCCGTGTTCACGCCAATTGGCATGAGGCGGTCATAAGAGAGTTGAAATAATTTCTAAATCCTTCAATGCAAAGCTCAATCTTAGAGCTGCACAGGTTGGCAGGTGTCTACAACAGTAACTCACCCGCCCATCCACCCACCGTCCTGTAAAACAGTGTTCCCCAACCCTGTCCTCAAGGCCCACCAACAGTGCATGTTTTGTGGAAATTCACAGAGGTAGTTAATTAACTTTTTTGAGATACTAATTACCCCACCTGTGAATGTAAGTGGTTTTCTGCAAAGCACGTACTGTTGGTGGGCCTCGAGGATATGGTTGGGGAACTCTGCTGTAAAACATTAGAGCCCTCCACTTCTGCAAAATTTTGGATAACGATGGCTGTAACCGCCTTGCCACCGAAGGGGGCGGAGTTTCAGATGATTTTCTAATGATTTATGGACGGCGGGTGACATACTATTGCTGTCACCTGCCGATCCTTGCAGCTCTGAGTTAGGGCTTCATAGTAATGGATTTAAAAATAAAATTTGACCAAAAAAGTATTCTATGAAAAACATGTTTTTAGCCAGACCAAGCTTGCTGCTTAGCAGAGTTTTCTTAGCTTAAAGAGAAGGTCCGAGCTTTAAAAAAAAACAAGATCTACTTACCTGGGGCTTCCTCCAGCCCCTGGCAGCCTATCTGTCCCTCGCTGCAGCTCCGCTCTCAGCCATTGTCATGGGGTTTCCTCAGTTGCAGATGCCAACTTGGCCAGGTCAGCAGCGCCGTAAGGCAGATTGGCGATCCCCGGCCTCTGATTGGCCGGGGATCGCCGCATTCTAATTCGCCAGCATCTATTCTAGGCGGCTGCCCATAGGAGGAAGGGGGGGGGGACAGAAGGGGACGGAGGCGGAAAATGGCTGCAGAGGGGGGCTTTGACCGCCCTCCCCCGCCGAACGAACAGAGCCGGCGGCGATCAGACCCCCCCAGCAGGACGTCCCCCTAGTGGGGAAAAAAGGGGGTAAGTCTGATCGCCCAGCCTCATTGCTGATCAGCGTTCTGTGGGCTGTAGAGCCCATGCTGCACAGATCAGCCAAATCACCCCTGGTCCTTAAAGGGAACCAGAGAGGAAGCACCCTTGTGTATTTTACCATGTATATCAGTAAGAACATTAGAGAAAACACTTACCATGCTCTCTGTTTCCTCCTCACTGCTAAAAGTGTCTGTTAACAGCAGTCACAAGAATCCCAGACTGAGCAATTAAATCTGGCTTTGCTGGGAATGATTATTGCTGAGTCATTATAGCAAAGCCACAAGGGGGCAGGCTTGGGCTTGAAATAACACCACAGAAGACAGACTTAGCTATAATCTTTCTGTAGCAAAGCTAGACGGAGCAGCCTGACTTCTCAGTCGGGGATTCTTATCAGACGTGATAACAGTCAGATTACACAGAGAACAATGAAACAAAGGGCAGATTAGGTGTTTACTGTCATGTTCCCACTGATTTATAAGGTAAAATACAAGAGGGTGCTTCATCTCTGGTTCTCTTTAAGTGGTTAAGAGCTTATTTTACACAATCTGTTCATAGTATTCAAAATGTGTTGGCCCTTATACCACATGGAGATAGTAAAATTATTCAGTGATTGGCCGATCAAAATTGAATGTACAGTGGCTTGCAAAAGTATTTGGCCCCCTTGAAATTTTCCACATTTTGTCACATTACTGCCACAAACATGAATCAATTTTATTGGAATTCCATGTGAAAGACCAATACAAAGTGGTGTACATGTGAGAAGTGGAACGAAAATCATACATGATTCCAAACATTTTTTACAAACAAATAAATGCAAAGTGGGGTGTGCGTAATTATTCAGCCCCCCTGAGTCAATACTTTGTAGAACCACCTTTTGCTGCAATTACAGCTGCCAGTCTTTTAGGGTATGTCTCTACCAGCTTTGCACATCTAGAGACTGAAATCCTTGCCCATTTTTCTTTGCAAAACAGCTCCAGCTCAGTCAGATTAGATGGACAGCGTTTGTGAACAGCAGTTTTTTAGATCTTGCCACAGATTCTCGATTGGATTTAGATCTGGACTTTGACTGGGCCATTCTAACACATGGATATGTTTTGTTTTAAACCATTCCATTGTTGCCCTGGCTTTATGTTAAGGGTCATTGTCCTGCTGGAAGGTGAACCTCCGCCCCAGTCTCAAGTCTTTTGCAAACTCCAAGAGGTTTTCTTCCAATATTGCCCTGTATTTGGCTCCATCCCATCAACTCTGACCAGCTTCCCTGTCCCTGCTGAAGAGAAGCACCCCCAGAGTATGATGCTGCCACCACCATATTTGACAGTGGGGATGGTGTGTTCAGAGTGATGTGCAGTGTTAATTTTCCGGCACACATAGTGTTTTGTATTTTGGCCAAAAAGTTGGATTTTGGTCTCATCTGACCTGAGCACCTTCTTCCACATGTTTGCTGTGTCTCCCACATGGCTTGTGGCAAACTGCAAACGGGACTTCTTATGCTTTTCTGTTAACAATGGCTTTCTTCTTGCCACTCTTCCATAAAGGCCAACTTTGTGCAGTGCACGACTAATAGTTGTCCCATGGATAGATTCCCCCACCTGAGCTGTAGATCTCTGCAGCTCGTCCAGAGTCACCATGGGCCTCTTGACTACATTTCTGATCAGCGTTCTCCTTGTTCAGCCTGTGAGTTTAGGTGGCCGGCCTTGTCTTGGTAGGTTTACAGTTATGCCATACTCCTTCCATTTTTGAATGATCGTTTGAACACTGCTCCGTGGGATGTTCAAGGCTTTGGAAATCTTTTTGTAGCCTAAGCCTGCTTTAAATTTCTCAATTACTTTATCCCTAACCTGTCTGGTGTGTTCTTTGGACTTCAGTTGTTGCTCCCAATATTCTCTCAGACAACCTCTGAGGCCGTCACAGAGAAGCTGTATTTGTACTGACATTAGATTACACACAGGTGCATTCTATTTAGTCATTAGCACTCATCAAGCAATGTCTATGGGCAACTGACTGCACTCAGACCAAAGGGGGCTGAATAATTATGCACACCCCACTTTGCAGTTATTTATTTGTAAAAAAAAATGTTTGGAATCATGTATGATTTTCGTTCTACTTCTCACATGTACACCACTTTGTGTTGGTCTTTCATGTGGAATTCCAATAAAATTGATTCATGTTTGTGGCAGTAATGTGACAAAATGTGGAAAACTTCAAGGGGGCCGAATACTTTTGCAAGCCACTGTATGTATGCACCCTTAGTTATATTCCTTTATGGCTGTTAATTACGCTGCAGTTTTATTTTATAGATCCAGATAGCAAAAATCTAAAAATGTAATAGAAACAGAATAAAATCTTAAAAATATTTTGTGTAAAAAAAATAAATACCAAAAACGTATCTGACAGCTCCTCATCTATCAGCAGGGCAGGTGACAAAGACAGGTATCCATCTTCATTTAGCCTCTTCACCTGACAAGATACTAAGTCTTTCCATTGCCTCACTGCAGTAACAGGCAGGGTAGCAGCAGTGTGCAGAGAAGTGACAGCTCCCATTGGGTCACACAATAGTAGATGCTAATAATCGTTCTCTTGCAGTGATCGCTCAGTATGTAGATATCAAGCTTAAAGGTTCTGAAGCCCTATTTCAGGGTTGGGTTTTGTGCTTTTTCCATAATTTCATGCGTAGAAAATATAATTATTTGCAATGCCCAACATTTTGTTTATTGCATAGAAACCATTTTTGATTCTTTCATTTTGTATTACCTGGCATGCTGGCTTCCCACTACTGGCTTCTTGTGTGAATCTTAAGGGACAACTAAAGCAAGAGCGATATGGAGGCTGACATTTATATTTCCTTTTTAAACAATTCAGATTGCTTGGCTGTCCTGCTCATCTTCTGCTTTTAAAGAGAACCTGAACTGAAAATAAAAAGTCAAAATAACCATACACAGGTCATACTTACATCCTGTGTAGTCTACTCCTCAATCTCTCTCTCCTCTCCTGTGTTCCATTTGTCCACTGTAATCAATAGAATTCTCCGTCCTCTATTTTAAAAATGGCCATTACCCCATAACCGCTTTCAGGTCAGCACACTGTAAACCTTTAATATCACCCACATGAGCCATAGGTAAACATGGACACTACCTACAGTGTGTGGTATTCCACAAAACATGCAATGTTGGTGGTGCTTGAGGAAGCCCTGCACTAGTTTATCCTAAAAGAGAGAAAGTGTTAAAGGTTAAGAAACAGCAACAGTACTTTTAATAAACAATTCTCTTTCAGAGTGTAGCTGTGGATTTGTGTACTATTACCCGCTACAGGGTCACATTAAAGCGGAATATAACCCTGCATTTCAACTTTGCTCTAAAACATTATTTATAGCCTATTATATGCAACCAGCATTTTTTTTTACTAGACCAGCATTGGAAGGGTTACACACAGAGCTTTAAAGTTCCTGGAGAGAACTGCTCCCCGAAGCCGAAGTTTAGATAGATACATTTAAGCAAAACAAAATGTAACAACTTTGGAATGTGACTCACTCTCTCTGACTGTGCAGGAGTTGGAGGACAGCCAAAGAGTGTGTAACATTCCTCACTTATTACATTTTGTTTTGCTTAAATATATCTATCTAAGCTTCGGATGCGTCTGCAGTTCTCTCCAGGAACTTTAAAGCTCTGTATGTAACCCTTCCAATGCTGGTCTAGTAAATATAACATGCTGTAAATAATGTTTTAGAGCAAAGTTGAAATGCAGGGTTATATTCCGCTTTAAAGAACACCTGAAGTGTGTCCAGCCATATATATAAAATCTGTAATGTTCTGCAAGATAAATTATTCACAATTTATAAAGTTTGTTTACTCACCAACGTGCCCAATAATGCCATATGTAGCCAAAACTCTGTCTTCCTGTAAACAAAAACGCAGAGGCAATTTTTTCAAAGGCTTGACAGACCAGCCCCCAACATTGAGGCTTTCCCAAGTTCTGCTGCCATAGCCCACCCCCAGCTCTGTGGCCAGCCCCCAGCTCTGTTGCCAGCCTCCAGCTCTGTGGCCGGCCCCCAGCTCTGTTGCCAGCCTCCAGCTCTGTGGCCGGCCCCCAGCTCTGTGGCCGGCCCCCAGCACTGTTGCCGTAGCTCCCTGTTTATTTTGGGAATAAATATGTCCAGTTTGGGAAATCAAAAGCCTTGCAAACGTCAGCCTGCTCCCAGGGAAACTTGACTGTCACATTCTTTTGCAGTTTGCACATGATTATCTTGCTTTGTACTGGAAACTGGGTTATGTTTTTGGTAGACAATGGTATAATTAGTGAATATATTTTGTCTTTTTTTTCTAAGCAACTGATGCAAGAAATGTATTTATTGTGACTGCTATCTAAATGTTTGTTTAGTTTAAGTAAATATTTAATGACCATGTACACATTTCTTGTGATAACAACAGTCAGTATTTTTTTTTCTGCTAATCAAAGGTTATCTTTGGTCAGTCCCTGTTTATTAGAATATTTTTAAAGCCACATAAATTATACTCTGAGTATCTTATGCAGCATACAGACATCAGATGACCATCACCCAATCCATAGGATTGTGGGCAGGGCAGTTTCTAGGCTAAATTGCACCCAGGGCGAGGGTGTAAAATTGCGCCCACTTCCCCCCACCCCCGTGGACTCGGGAACCCTTACTCTTTAGGAACAGAAACACAGCCACAGGTCACAAGTAGATCTGCCTACTTTCTAGTGACCACCAGCTGCTCATCCAGGAATAAGCAGGAAAACACACAGGCGAGGGGAGCCCAGAAAGCCGACTCCTCCATGGGTGCCGCGCACTGACAGCCTGCAGTACCGCTACAAGACATTAAGTGTCCTCATGCGGTGGTGACATGATGATGACTTGACGTCGGATGCAGGCAGCCTAGGAGTCAAGGAAGGTGATCGCGCTGGTAATCTTCTTTCTTCTTCCTTTTGGCTGCACAGCGCGTCACCAGCTCCCTAGCGGTTATTTCCTTCTGCCTGCGCCCCCCTTCATCTACTTGCTCGTCTGCGCCCAGTCCGGTCGCCCTGCCCGCACTGCCCAAGAAACTGCCCTGATTGTGGGCAACTTAGGGTTGCCTGTAAAGACAACCACTGATGTCCTGGGCCGAACAAGCGATTGGCCACATTGTATTTTCTCATTGTTTTTAGGCCTCATTCACATTAGGCAACACAGATTGCCGTGCATTCAGAGCGCAAGTGAACGCGATCACATGCCATCTGCGTTGCCGTGCATTGCGCTACTGATCTCATTCATTACAGTGAATGGGATCAACGCTGTGCTTTCCCAAAATGCATGCAGCAGCACGATACCGCATCACACTGCTGCGCAGCACATATCTGGAGGGCAGAAGTGCTGTATATGAACTTCTGATGTTCTTGCTGATCGCACACCATACGCACTGCCAAAATGCACACGGCAGCACGTGTAGTGTGAACAAGGCCTAACTCATTAAGGTGGGACTATACTTCCAAAACTAAAATTCCAGGAACTACCCTTAGTCACAAAAAAGAACGTTATAAAGAAATCCCTCACATTCTCTCTGTGTAAAAATGAATACTTTCACAGCAGAGAGCAGTACACAATAGCTTACCACTGGCTAATGGCAAATGTAATCATTGCCGGCTGAAGCTTTCTGAGGCATGTGCCCTACTACTTATCTGTTACCCAGTGACTCAGCTGTTGCCAGGGCTATGTGTCTGTTAAGCAGGAGGAGAAGGTGGGAGCAGAATCAAAACAGAGTCAGAGAGTGTCTTCTACCTTTGCCAATGAGACAGAGATAAGCTATCTTGTAACCAAGCATCTATTCAGTAAGGAGTCCTGGGCAAGACTCCCTAACACTGCTACTGCCTACTGAGCATGCTCTAGTGTCTGCAGCTCTGGCACTTTGAGTCCTGCTCTCAGTGGTGAGAGTATACATTTTTACACATAGAGAATGTGTGAGAATGCTTTCAAATGTTCTTTTATGTAACTAAGAGTAGTTACTGTAGTTACTGAAATTTTAGTTTTGGGAGTATAATACCACTTAAACCTTATCACTTCAATATTTATGAACAGGCATGTTCAGTTGATGAAGTGCCCCATGTGAGGGTGCGAAACGGCTGTCGATCTTGTGCATGCTTGTTACACCTCTCTCCCTGCAGTTTGAGCCTATGCTATGGAATTACTTTTTTAATGTTTTTCAATAAAGAAGCCTTTTTTACTGGATGTGCCTGGCCATCTTCGTCTATCTATATATGTTCAGTTGAATAGTGTACCTATTCATTCATAGTTGAGTCATCCATACTTGCTGGCTGCAATGCCCCAATAGTTGATGTATGGTTGATGTATCATCCCTGCATATTTCACATCCTATAGCCGACTGTACCCAGGTTTTCTCTGCCAAGACCCCTCCCCCAATTTATCCCTCATTAGGCCAAGTCTGAAAGTTCATTAAAACTGAAATCCAGTGCAATTTAAAGTTAGTGCCAGGGAAACTCTCTATGTTATAATGCACCAATGACCTAAGCCCGTTTAAAAAACGGGCTCTAGGTCTGTCACTCCCGCGCGTGCACCCGCCAGTCAAATGCGCACCCGCCCCTCTGGCCGGCCGTCCCAGCGGTCCATCCTGCATCCTGTCCCAACGCCTGTCAGGCAGTAGCACAGAAGCACTGACACAGGGACAGGAAGTAGGGACACTGTCCTTTTATTAGGTAGGATTACGATAGCTACAATTCTATTTACTCACCTGCTCCACCCCGACACTACGCCATATAAGGGGAAGGCCCCACCCACGTTACAGAATAACGTCATGGTGTTTTATCTCCTCCACAGCCCAATCCTGCTCTGTAGCCCACCCCTAGCACTGTGGGGCAGCATAATCATGCTAGATTCCTCCTTTCTCATGCGATTTCAGCAGTGGATTACAGATCTTTTTACTATCATCTGGCTACTCTTCCTAATGGCACTGCAAAGTCCATATGACACCCCAATATCATCACTGTAAATCAGAGAGATGACATGGATCAGAAAGTCGATATCTTGTTCACTCTTTGTATACAGCTTAATGTCATCCATTTATTATTGAAAGTAGCTGAAGGTAGCTGGTAGTGGTACCACTATGAACTTGTATCCATATCCAGTTCTTGTGGTTATCTACAGGTTTCAGAGATAGAGACAAGTGCCTGGGAGGAGATAGGTGTAGACAGATATGATCTACATGGTAACTAAATCCCGTCTATTTCTCCTCCCCCTCAGTCATCCCTCTTTTTCGTCTAATGTAAAGCTCTGTATAAGTAAATATATTTATCCACTATAATATTTATATTGTCTTAAACTTTATATTAAACCGCTGAATTATTTTCTTATTTCAAATGCCATTATTAAAGAAAACCTGTGGGTAAGAAAAGGTTAAAAGCTAGATACCTACCAAAGTAGTTGAAGCTTCTGGATGTTTCAGAGGCTTCCCAGAACCTCCTTCAGCCCACTGCGTACTGAGTACAAGATTCTCCGTACTTTCCATGCACTAGTATGGTCCACGCATGCCAAGTACACCTAAGTACTAAAGCACAGAGGAAAGGAGCTGTGCACAATTGGCTGTGTTCTTCTGGGCATGCACGGACCTTACTAGCACATGCCCAGTATGGAGGCTTCCAACTACAGAGGTAAGTACGGTATGTAATTTCTAATTCATTCTTCTCTTCAGGTACACTGTAAATGAAGAATAACGATAACTGAAAGAACCTGTGTGATTGGAACCTGTGCAAAATGTGTTTTGCACAGCAATGGTTTACAGAATGACAAAGAAGTGACAGGAAGCGTAGTGGGGCATAGTTGCAGAGGTATCAGCCACGTCTTTTACCCAAAATAGTTTACGTGGCAAGATGTCCCCCATTCTTATCTCAGAAAGCTCAGAGATATACTCCAGGTTTGTTTGTTTTTGGGGTTTTTTTTTGGGGGGGGGGGGGGGGGTTTAACCACTTCAGCCTTTAGTGTTGTTTCACCTTATGCATCCAAGCAACTTTTACCTCCCATTCATTCGCCAATAACTTTATCACTAATTATCACAATTAATTGATCTATATCTTGTTTTTTTTCCGCCACCATTTAGGCTTTCTTTGGGTGGTACATTTTGCTAAGAATGATTTTATTCCAAATCCATTTTAACAGGAAGATTAAGAAAACAATGGAATAAATTCATTAATTTCTCAGTTTTCAGCAATTATAGTTTTAAAACAATACATGCTACCGTAATTAAAACCCATGTATTTTATTTGCCCATTTGTCCCAGTTATTACTCTGTTTAAATGATGTCAATGTATGGCGCCGATATTTTATTTGGAAATATAGGCGCATTATTTTCAGTTTTGCACCCATCATTTATTACAAGCCCATAGTTTAAAAAATAACAGTAATATACCTTACCACATACATATTAAAAAAGTTCAGACCCTAAGGTAACTATTTATGTATCTTTTTTTATTATATATATATATATATATATATATATATATATATATATATATATATATATATATATATATATATAATGTTTTTATTTTTTTCTGCATAAAAAAGGTTGTGTAGCTATTGGGGAGTGTGGGAGATAAGGGACTCATTTTAAAAGTAAAAAAAGAATGTTATTATCTGGAAATTTTCATCTCCAGATGTAATTTTACTATTTGGCCACAAGATGCCCTCGCAGCTCACTTCTGCATGCATGGTATTACTATGCAAAGCGGAAGTTATGCGAAGATAAGACAGAAGGGGATTTGTGATAGACGGAGCAGTCACTTTGGCAGTATCGGTCTTTCATACATGGACTTAGATCAATGAATGGGAATGTGAGAAAACGCGGAGAAGCCGCCGCGTGTACTGGCGGCAAGGCGGCTGTTTCCGCGTCCAGTGCAGCGGTTTCCGCACAGCAACGCATGTCTGGGTCGGCTGGGATCTCTAGTGCACCTGGTTGGAGAGCTACGCACGCGCGCGCCAGAAGTCAGGACCTTTTTGCCAGCAGTAGATGTGTCAGCTGATCAGGACGATCAGCTGATTCCTGCTGGACTCCTGATTGGCTGAGTGGCTCGGGCGGGGCGGCAGAGTCCTGCAACTATATATACAGCTTGCTTGTCAGTTGCTGGTTGTCTGCCGTTGCGATCACTACGTGGAAGCACTCAGACCTTAGTCAGATCCAACAGTGTGTTTGAACCAGGAGGACCTGGGAATTCACACTGAGCCAGATTACTTGTATTATCATTCTGTTATTCTTCAGACTAGTTCCAGGGTGTAGAGACCACGGACCTCACACCTAGACTAGGGAACTTGTATTACCATTCTGTTATACATCAGACTAGTTCCAGGGTGTAGAGACCACGGACCTCACACCCAGACTAGGGAACTTGTTATACACCAGACTAGTTCCAGGGTGTAGAGACCACAGACCTCACACCCAGACTAGGCATTGTTTGATATCTGTTATGACTTATTGCTTTCCTGACTACTCCTCTGATCTCTGATTCGGTACCTTGCACATCTGATACTCCGTTGCCAAACCCTGCTTGCCTTGGATACCGAATCAGCCTTCTGTATTTGTGCTTTGTCTGTCCGTGTGTTGCCGACCTGGCTTGCCCGACCTCGAGAGCTATCTCTCCCCTTAAGAGATAGTCTCTGGATCAGATAGAGACATACACCTTCAGGTGTCACTCACTCTCTGGTCCTTCCTACCACCAGCCTGACTCCACCCCTTGGAGAGTCTCAGGCTGCTGGAAGGTTCCTGTACTCTCTAAAAGCAGTATTGCCTATACTGCCAAAGTTCACCTGCTCATCAGGTGTGTTTCTCAAAGTATTACTGTTACACCAAACACTCTTAAATACATAGGTGTCCAGAGGTTAGTAATATATCTGTATTATCGGTGATTCTGCAGATCATCAATAATCAGGTATATATCTGTATTCTTGGTGATACTGCAGATCACCAATAATCAGATTCTCTCTGCGTGCTGACACCGATCGTTACAGGGATCTTTGTTCAGCAGCAGCGACAGCAGTGCAGGCTATCTGGACAGAAATATCCATCCAGATAGGATTAAGTGGTTAAACAAGCATTGTTGAGAGGATGGTAAAGCTGCAAAGCAGAGAAAAACGTACTCTTCCCATAGTGAATACTGCACCAAACTTAACACTGTTTTTGCTTTAAAGAAGAACTGTAACCAAATATTGAACTTCATCCGTAGCTGATACCCCTTTTCCCACAAGAAATCTTCATTTTTTCTCACATAGATCATCAGGGAGGTCTGTATGGCTGATATTGTGTTGAAGCCTCTCCCACTTTGTGATGTCAGTACCTAGGTCCTGACAGTTTCCTGTCTGTGAACTTTGTGGCATTGTGAGAAATACCAGCTGTTTCCAACTGCCAAGCAACCAGTATCTCCTCTGTGCATAAGTATATCTACAAAAAAACAAACAAAAAAAAAACAACCTTTTAGCCCACCGCATTGTTAGAGGGTGTGGTTATATTTTAGCCCGCCGCATTGTTAGAGGGTGTGGTTATAGATAATGGCAGTTAGTGCTGTTTTTTTCCTGTCTTCCAGTAGTAAAGATAATGATGTGCAGGCTGATTGTGGATCAAACAATATGAACAAATTACATGGCGAATATCAATAATTTCTTCATCTCTTCCATTTTGCAATGTGTTGATTTATTGTTTCCCCTTCCTGCTACAGTTTCTCTTTAAATCAACATTTCTAGTGATTTTTGTATAGGCAACTTGAAATCTCCAGTACATCTCCAGTACAAGGAGCTTGATATACTGAACATCCACTAATGTCTACATAATGTTTCTGCAAATCTTATGCAGTAGGTGCACCATTAATTTTAGATGATCAATGTCTCTCTACCTCCTTTTTCATATTACACAGGCTTTTTTCGTGTAATCTATATTTCATACATATAGTCAGTCATACCACGGCCTCACATTCTGAGAAATAAGGTTCATTATTAATACATGTTTAAAACCGTCATAATGTTTTATTTTTCCCAAGAATTTCAGCACTACAGAAAAAGTAGATAATATACGGTTTAGTCTACTAAGATGATGTTACAGTGCCACCTTCTGGTGAATGTTGTTATCAGCTGATTCTGTGCTGTAGTAAGCAGGTCATTCAGTGTCGAGATTCAATGGCAATTGCAGTCATTGTTACACTAGAATAATGTAAAGTACATGAACAATGGTAGTACAGTTCACAAATAAAAGTCATGTTTGAAAAATAATTCTATGTAGACCGCTAGCACGGAATGAAGCATAATAATAGAGGCATAACCGCAGTGGAATATTCCTCTTCTCTACAAAATGAAAATTTAATTTTCCGCATAATTCATCATTCAAAGTTAAGCTAATAAAATCAGAATTATTGCAATGATTATATCTGGTAATGTGTTTATTGAAAAAAAATCCAAAAACATATCTGCATGTGGCAAAAGAAAATGGGCCCAATCCAATTCACTTTTTTACCTACGTTTTTTCCTAGGTGATATTTCACATCAATAAAATGCCTTTTAAAGAGACACTGAAGCGGAAAAAAAAATATGATATAATGATTTGTGTGTGTAGTACTAGTACAGCTAAGAAATAAAACATTAGGAGCAGAGACATAAGTCTAATTTTGTTTCCAGTACAGGAAGAGTTAACCTCCCTGGCGGTTAATTGTTTTTTTCAAATGGGAAAAAATCCTTTTTTTTTTTTTTTGTTTTTTTTTTTTGTTTCATGTAAAGCTACCAGAGTGGTAGCTACATGAAACACCACTAGAGGGCGCATGTGTCCCTCTAGTGCCATCGTCGTGGGCACTAATAGCAAACAGGGGAGCGCGTATATAACATGTTCCCCTGTTTGGCTTCTCCTGTCGCCATGGCGACGATCGGAATGACGTCATGGACATCAGCCGACGTCCTGACGTCAGGCGCACCCGATCCAGCCCATAGCGCTGCCCGGAACTCATTGGTCCGGGCAGAGCAGGGCTCTGGCGGGGGGGGGCCCTCTTTCGGCGCTGTGTGCGGGCGATCGCCGCAGAGTGGCGGCGATCAAGCTGTGCGCGCGGCTAGCAAAGTGCTGGCTGCGCGCACAGCACTTTGAATGGGGCGAAACGCCCCAGTAGAGCCGGAGAAATCCTCCTGCGTGGCATAGCCCGAGCTCAGCTCGGGCTTACCGCCAGGGAGGTTAAGAAACTCCAGTTGTTATCTATGCAAAAATGCCATTGAGCTCCACGACTTTCAAAGTCACAGACAGCTCTGTCTTCTGAAGCTTGTTATCTCAACTGTCAGTCATTGAATCTTCTTTTTCTCTCCAGAGGACAGGTCAATAGTTCACAAGACTGCACTGTAAAAACATTTATAATGCTGAGTAGTGTGTAAACTGCATCTATGCAAAAATCAACACTCAGTTGTCAGAGGCACCGAGTGTTGTTTGTTTTGCTAGATGCTGTAACTCCTTTTTCTATTGCCTGAGGAAGCGGGTGCTGACCCGTGAAACGCGTTGCTTTGTTTTATCTGGAGTTCGTTAATAAATAGACTGAATGTACAGTCATGTTGTGTCTGCTTGGAGGAGGTAAGTCCACCACTGCCTCCTCTAATTACCAAATTTTTGGCTTTTAAGCTCCTTTAAAACCCTTTTTATCCTTTTGGCGCCTCTGTTCTCTCCTAGAAAATAAAAATATGAGAATATTTTTTTTGCTACTAATCTTCTAGTAATTATCCATACTACGCAACCAATTCATTATATCATAATTTTATTTTTCACTTCAGTGTCTGTTTAAGGCACTGGCAAGCAAGAAAATGCTCAGAATTTTTTGGCCATATTTTTGTATCTACTTTTTGGTACTTTTTCAATTGCAGAGTACTGGAACATTATTTTAAACAGAAAATGAAAATGATCTCCAATGAGAAAACTTAGGAGAAAAAGTGAATTGGATCAGGCCCATTGAATCATCAGGATTATCACACCACTGAAATCACAAGTGAATGATTTCACATGTGTTTTTTAGTCAGTAGGATGACAATCATAGAGGTCAAGCAAATCTCCATGACACATACAACACATTTGAGGATATATATCATGGGTTGAGCAAAGGAGGTGCCTGCGGACCTAAAAAAAGAGTTGTTGATTTCCATACATCTGGAAAAGGTTACAAGAAGTAAAAGCAGCAGTCCCTAGGCTCAACCACTGAGATTCAGCACCAGAGAGTCAACCACTACGTCCGCGGATCCACCAGGGGTGCAGGGAAATACCACAAGGAAAAAAAATGACTGGGTCTCCACCTGGATTTATGCAGTTATAGATGGGTCTTTATTTTCACCATAGTTAGCAAACACACAACGTTTTAGCCTCACGGCCTTTATCAGGTGTTTGCTACCAGGGCTGCTCAAATCTGGATCCGGGAGACATCCGGATAGTTCTATCGGGATATCTCCCAGTTACCTGTGCGGGGTGGGCGGGGGCGTCAATCTTACCTGTCTGAGGTCTTCTTCGGTCCGTCCCTCGGCGCCTCCCACGATGCGGTCCAAGCGGCGGTCACGTGCTTACAAACACCTTCTCCTTCTGGGTTGAAGGAGGAAGTGTTTGTAATCGCGTGACACGCGTGGAGCGCATCGTGGGAGGCGCGAAGGGACAGACCGAAGAAGACGTCAGGCAGGTAAGATTGACCCCCCCCGCCCACCCCGCACAGGTTTACTGGGAGATATCCGGATAGCAACTATCCGGGTATCTCCTGGATCCGGATTTGAGCAGCCCTATTTGCTACTATGGTGTAAATAAAGACACAGCTATAACTGCATAAATCCAGATGAAGACCAGTTATCTTTTTTCCCTTGAGAAAAAAGACCATCTTTAAAGGAACACTATCGCGAAAAAAGTGGAACCGACAGGTTTTGGGCCAGTCCATCTTCTCAAGGGTGATTCTCAGGGTTTTCAACAGCATTTCCTGAACAGCAGTTGAAGGCCCATATGCAATTACCTTTTTCACCTGAGTTTTCTCCAAGGTGATATTTTCACAACTTGTCAAAAAATGTCTTTTAAGCCGCCAGCAAGCAAGAAAATACTCCAAATAAACTTGATAGTACTTTTTAGTTAACTTTTGGATACTTTTTCAATTGTAAAATGCTGAAAATTTTGTTTAAACAGAAGATGAAAATTATCTCCTAGGAGATAACTCAGGTGAAAAAGTTAATTGCATTTGGCCCGAAAAGTCTAACTGACAAAATAGTGTGCAAGTGAGTAGGGAGGCTGGCTGGTCTCTTACTATTGTGGCAGTTAAACTGCTGTTCAGGAAATGCTGTTGAAAACAAAGAAAACCCTGAGAATCCCCCAGGAGGAGATGGACTCGCCCAAAACCTGTCGGTTTTGTCAGATTTTAACTTCCTACTTTTTTT
This sequence comes from Hyperolius riggenbachi, assembly GCF_040937935.1. Classification (NCBI taxonomy): domain Eukaryota; kingdom Metazoa; phylum Chordata; class Amphibia; order Anura; family Hyperoliidae; genus Hyperolius; species Hyperolius riggenbachi. The sequence goes on from NC_090651.1 coordinate 288,025,445, forward strand.
GTGATAGTGGTCCTTTGGACTACCATCAACTAACAGTTGAGTGGTTCTGGGAGAAACTGTCACAGTTACACCAAGTATACCCTTATCATACAATCTTTATATTGTAAGCTCACAAGGGCAGGGTCATCCTCCTAATGTTTACTGTTTTTGTTGCAATATTTGTGCTGCTTGAGACTCTGCTGTATATTTTTTGGTTGTACCTGTGTTCCCTGTGTTGTCTTACTGTGTTTTGTAAAGCGCTGCGGAATATGTTGGCGCTATATAAATAAATAATAATAACACTGTGACTAGCACAGTGGGATTCCTCTGTGTGTGGGAGGCAATTCTTGAAGTCACAGAAGAACCCCAGAGGGTGCCAAAGACCCCACATTTTCACTATATCAGAATAAATGCCCACACTAGCATGTCCTCAAAGCTGAAAACTCTACTACCTTTATGGGGGCCTTGGCAATGCTGTAAACAGCCCTGGACCGTTAAATTTGAACCCCTGTGAGTTCCTCGACCAAGGCTCCTACTAACCCCAAACTTGGTTAGAGGGAGAAGACCCCCAAGCTGCTTCTGTTCTGAATTGTGGATAGGTTGATGGTATGCCTGCATGCTGCATTATGCATGTTATAGGGCCACAGTTAGGACACATATTAATAGAAGAACCTCTACGCTGTGTATGTAACTATGCAAAATTATGCATTTTTTTGCCAAGCAAGCCCTGGTTTCTTGTCATTATCTATGAATGAGTATGTGTGTGGGAGTGTGCAAAGGGTTAATTGACTTTGTGGTTTGATTGGCCACACGCCCTTTAGCACCTCCATTTTATTTAGGGAGATGAGCCTGAATGTTGTGCCTTTCCTTTCATTTTGAAACACGATATTCCCCATTTTTGGTCTCCTTAATAAACAGTGATACAAACTCAATGGAGGTTCCTAACTTTCACCACACTGCCAAATCTAAAAGAATGTATTCAGTGCTGCGTCTGGACCAATTAGAAAGCTTCTTTTACTAGAGACAGCAGGGATGCAGAAAGCAAACAATCCCGATAGAAAATCTTCCCTTCCCCTCTGTGTCCCAAACGAAAACATTTTTGGCTGAGGTTATGCAGAAGCGGGTGGAAAGTGGTGATCCATAGCGGTGGTAATATAGTCACTGTTGGGTACATGTGAGTCTCATGCCATGCGCTACAGATATAATAAAACACTGTATCACAAAAGCAAACAACTACCTCGCACACAATGAATGTCTGCTGGGACTACCTTAGTGGCTGCTGGATCAGCTTACAGAGGAATAGCTATGGGTGGGCAAGGGGAGGACACATGTCCCCGGGTGCAGCACTGTAAGGGGGCTCAGCATGGCCGCTGCACCCCCACATGTGTGAGAGGCGTCTCGCTGGCTGCCGAAGTGCCCCTGCTTCACTTCCGCCCTCCCTCTGCAGATGAGTGCAGAAGCATTAACAGCAGCAGAAAAAGCAGGGCACATCTGGCTATCTATGAGGGGGACTTCTGGCTATCTAAATGGGAAAAGGTATCTAAAGGGGGGCACATTTGGCTATTTGAAGGGTGGCACATCTAAACAGGGAAAGGAGGTACATTTGGCTATCTTAACAGCATTTGTACATTTGACTTCACCCATGACCACGTCCACATTCTGATGTGTGGCAACATCCATTTTGTCCGGAGTCAGGATGCAAAAACTGTCTTTGTCCCCGGGTGCTGAAAACCCTAGCTACGCTTCTGTCAGCTTACTATACTAGATATAATAAATCAAAAACCAAAACTAAAATATCTCTCATCTTCTAACTACAGGTCTTCTTCAGTCAAATCTCATTGCTCTGCCTCATCAACAAGGTGGTTCATTGCAGTCACAAGGTGGAATGGGCCTGGCTTCCCAGGTAACTATATTCTCTAGCTATTCTCTGTGTGTATAAAAATTAAATGCTCAGAGTCACAGGTCAGGAACAGGTTATTTTGAAATTTACATCTGATTGTATATTTTAAATTATGCATAAATGGTTTTATAAAACAAACAAACCCAAAAAAATACATCCTGCGCCAATTCATAGATATTTATCTCCTCCTCTGCATTGTATTGCTGCCTGTTCACTCCAAGTTAGTCTGAAACAAGCAATATTAATAAATCTGGCGCACAGATCGTAATTCCACTAGTAAACCTCACTTAATGTGAGGGAAGGCAGGACCAATATCAATCGATCAGCACAAAATTCAAGGACCGCCACTCATCTACTAGTATTCACTTTATTGTATCAAGGTTAGTCTGAAACAACCCTGTTTTCTCACACAGTCATAAATGTAAAAAAGGCACCCGGTAAAAAGGGCACCGGAGATCGCCGCTAGTAGAATATCGGTGAAATTACCAAGATTCAACCATAATTCTGATAGTAAAATACCGGTAATCTTTACCGATCATTTACTATGCTCTAACCTAACTAAACTCTCACACAGAACCCTCCCTCTACCGATGCCTAGCCATAATACCTTTGTGGTGCCTAACTTTAATTCCTCCCCTGAAGGTGCTTAACCTTAGCACTGCCCCCCATGGTGACCTAATCTTAACCAACCCTGGTGGTGCCTAAACTTTAACCCCATCCCCCGGTGCCTATCCTTCACCCCCGCGGTGCCTAGCCTTAACCCATAAGGACCTTCCCAACACACCTGACGCTAAAGACCTCACCTCCTAACCGTAACCTCCATGTACAATTTTCAAAGTCGCAATTACAATTAGCAGCTCTAAATGGCTAAATAGCAGTTATAAGTGGCTGTAAGTGGTAAATCCTAACTAACTCCCACTATTTTATCGGGTGCCTCCTAATCACGGCTTTTACCAATGCTGCCTGTGGCAGCTCCTTTTTTACCTGCTTCGCTCACTGGAATGGATCTACACAAAAATGCTGGCTGGTCTTCCTGCTCTTTTGCACACTATTTTGGCAGTTGGACTGTGTAAGTGCTTTATTCCACTATGAGGAGATGGACCAGGCAAAACCAGTCAGGTTTGTTAGATTTTTACTGCCCACTGTAAGCGATGGCAACAGAGGAAAAACGTAATTAAAAGTGTATTTTACTTTGGGACGAGTGCACATCCTATATTTTACATATATTTTACATTTTTTTCACAATAGTGTCCTTTAACTTTGAAAGAGAAGAGTGAGCAGGCAGATACAGCTGGCTAAGGTGTACATAAAAATGTATAGTATATGTTGGTTCAGATGGTATTTTCCTTTTTTACGTTGTAAAAAGAGTGATACTTTTGAAAACTATTTTTTATATATGGTTCAGTAAAATGATATTTTCAATGCTTAATAAAATTGTGTCTGAATTTCAATGTTGCAACTGGTAATGTCTCTATAATGATGCTGCAGCTCCAGTAACAGCTTGTCATTCATTGTGGATTTGACACAGGCAGTGGGACGTCCTGGTCTTCCCTGTTCTTCGATAGAATCCCATTTAGAGATAGGACAACACCTGCATCCCGGAAAACACCTGTCTGTTCCTCCCGATGAGCCCAGCGATTTAGAAGAACTAGAAAAGTTTGCCAAAACGTTTAAGCAGAGGAGGATAAAACTTGGCTTCACTCAGGTAAGGCCGCCTTCTTTCTCTGTCCCTGTGAAGATTTGAGTTGACCTAATTAAGGATTTAAATGTGCCCATCAATAAGGACCATACGATCTAAACAACAGAGGTTTACAAATGATTTAGCAATTTATCCTGCTGAACTATCATAGACACCGTTTTTTTCCTAGTAAAATATAGGCTGTTGGATCCGTATTTTTTTTAACATTCAGATTTTTTGGGATGGTATTGTAGACAGCATACATTTAATAATATGAAGCAGTCAATAGTAGAATATCGGTAAAATTACCACTGCATAATTCATATAGTAAAATATCAGTAATGTTTACCGATATTTTACTGTGGCTAAATCTAACCCTACACTTACACAGAACTCTCCCTCTACTGATGCCTAACCTAAGACCCCCCCTCAGTGGTGCCTAACCTTAAACCCCCCCAATGCCTAAGGACCCCCCTACACACACACTCCCAACTACTGATGAGCACCAATTTCGTGTAATCGGAATTTTGCATCATAATTCGCAATTACAATGCAAAATTGCAATGGGAAATTTTAGGGAAAATCTTAATTAATTTTGTATGTAAATATAATCAGGAACCGTAATTTTGTATAATTTTCACGTAATTTCACGCTTTAAGGGGAATAGTGGGAATAAGGCGAATTTTTTTTTCAAAAAGACCTTGTAGTTTTTGAGATAATCGATTTTGAAAATCCAAATTAAAAATGTTTTTTAAACTCATTTTTCTGAACTTAAAAATGTTTTTTCCTTTGCATGTTTCAGATCGATTTTCTCGAAAACTGCAAGGTCTTTTTGAAACATTATTTTTTCGTCTTATACGATAGCATGCTATTACGAATGGATTACGCAAAATCAACTGAATGTCCAAACCATAATTATGTCTATCTGTAATTGCGATAAATTATCTAAAATTTAGTGTAATCATAATTATAAGATTAATATCATCCTTATTTCCAACACTAAAGACCCTTCCAGCCAATGCCTAGCCCTATTCGCTGGCATCCTGGTGAAAAGACTGCCCGATAAATAGGGGGCGCCGGGGCCACACAAATGCAAAGTGTGGCTACAAATAGTGGGTGCGCATAGCGGACGGCCCCGGCTCCCGCTATTTTATTGGGCATGCTTTTTAACTGGATGCATCTCGCGCCCTTTTCAACAGATAGCACGGTGGTGCAGTGGTTAGCGCTCTCACCTTGCAGCGTTGGGTCCCCATTTAAAATCCCAGCCAAGTCAACATCTGCAAGGAGTTTGTATGTTCTCCATGGGTTTCCTCTGGGCACTCTGGTTTCCTCCCACATAACAAAACCATACAGATAAATTAACTGGCCCCTAGACTACGATACATACACTACACGTACATACATAGACATAAGACTATGGCAGGGATTAGATTGTGAGATCCTCCGTGGGACAGTTAGTGACAAGACAATATATACTCTGTACAGCACTGTGTAAGATGTCGGCGCTACATACGGTAAACACTAAATAATAATAACTGTTCCGTTGTATACAGCATATCATAGAGTTTATATTTTAGCCAATTACTGCATCTTGGATGTTTTGCAGACTTATTTCTGTTATTCCACATGAAGTCCAACACACGAGGCTAGCAGAGCTGCAGATTTTTCCTGCTACTATTGAGTGGAGCAGGAGGAGACTAGATGGTGTACGATTATGACTTAATGTGCATTTCAAGCATGAATAAAGCTTACCATTTTACATCTGTTTTACAGGGTGACGTAGGTTTGGCAATGGGAAAACTTTACGGGAATGATTTCAGCCAAACAACAATCTCTCGATTTGAAGCTCTTAACCTGAGTTTTAAAAATATGTGCAAGCTGAAACCTCTGCTGGAGAAGTGGCTCAGTGATGCAGGTAAGACTTCATTGCACCTACAATCCAATGGGGAACTAACTTTTCAAATAGTTACAGGGGATCTGGGGGGGTGAAAATAAAACCAGACACTTACTGAAAAATAAAAACAGACAGCTGCAGGGGGCTTCTAGCGGCCCCCTGCAGCTGTCATGTCCCTACCATTCTCGGTTCCCCGCCGCCGGTCCCGGTCTGATATTCATCTAGCAAGACAAATAGTGCTCGCTCCCACGCACGTCATTTCGAGCTTACTGCGCAGTAGGAGGTTTTCTTGTACTGCGCAGTAAGCTCCCGATGACGCGCACGGGAGTGAGCACGCACACGGCCACGTAGCCGTAGTTGGATCAGATGCCGATCAGACCGGGAATAGCAGATCGTTGGAGGACGGCGTGGGACATTACAGCTGCAGGGGGCCGGTAGAAGCCCCAGGTAAGTGTCCATTTGTATTTTCAAACACATCCCCCCAAACCCCTTTAAATTCCACTTTCACTAATACATTTTTCCGAAGACATAACAACAAAAGTTGTTTAGGTGATAGCTTTAATGACTAACTGTACAAGATTTCTTTGCAAGCTTCAAAACTTTAAGTTTCTTCTTCAGGCATGATACAGAACTGGATTAGAACTGTGATCCAGTTCTGAAATATGCCTAAAGAAGAAACATAAAGTCAATGGGACTCACACACACACACACACACACACACACACACACACACACACACACACACACACACAAAAGCCAGATACTTACCTAGGGAGAGGGAAGGCTCTGGGTCCTATAGAGCCTTCTGTCTCCTCTCTCTCCGTCCCCTCTTTGCAGGCAGCAGCAGCTCTCCGGTTTGAGTTCCCAGCCACAGGGGTCTTCAGAAGTCTTCTGGAGCTGAGTCCTCCCGAATACAGGCGGCTCCATACTGCGCACGCGTGAGTGTGCGAGAGAGGGCGCTCGTGCATGCACAGTACGGAAAGGCCAGTCTTCAGGAGCACTTGGGCTCCCAAAGACTTCCAAAATCCCCCACAGCGGGGGATTAGAGCAGTATTTGACCAAATTGGTTGAATACTGCTCCCGGGGAGCCATCGCTTGAACTGGGACCGAGAGAGGAGTGGGAAGGCTCAATAGGACCCAGAGCCTTCCCTCTCCTTAGGTAAGCATCTGGTTGTTGGGAGGGGGGGTAGCTTGTTTTGATTCCCAATGACTTTAAAGTTACAAAAGCTTGCAAAGAAATTGGGTACAGTTAGTCATTAAAGGTATCACCTGAATGACTTTGGTTGTTATGTCTTCAGATTCTCTCCATGACTAACACCGGCCCACACGCGACTGTTGTTCCACAAGAGTTTTTGTATTGTAATGGTATTCATTTTTTGCTCCATTTCAACTTGCAGCCACTTACATGCAAAAGGGGGCGCTGGGAAATTTGTGAGCTAGAAATGGCCGCTAGTAGAGTATCTGTAAAATGATCAATATTCTAATATTGGGCAGTGGTAATCCCAATAGTAAGATATCTTTAAATTTTACTAACTCTAAACCTAACCCCTCCCTGTACCAATGCCTAACCATAACCAATATTTCACCCACCAACACCACCATGCTTAACCCTAAACATCCCGCATCACCTTAACCACTATATATGTCAAATATTGGGCGCCGCAGAAGTTTGGGTGCCCCATTGGCATCCATGTTAAAAGTAAAGATTGCACCCAAAATTCGTCAGCAGTGCCTCCGTCACCCAAATTTTATGTTGTTGTGCCTGCAGCCGATTTTGGATTTACAAAACTGAAGTTGTGCTACTTTGCAAATGTGTGATGGTTATTTCTAGGAGAACTCATGGAGGAGCATGTGATCAGTTTGGTCAGGTAATATGCAAGAGCTTTATAGCTTTATTAGCTGATTAAACAAATCACATGCTTCCCCATTACTTCTCCTAAACATGACCATCACTACTTTGGAGTACCGACTTCCTAAGTTTAGGAGTTTAATTCAGAACACAAAGCAGGAGCTCTTGCTGCTCTTTGCACACTGGAAGGGTTGAGTGATTGGCAGCAGACTTTAACGTACACATTTGTGTCTTTTAGACATAGTGGCTGTTTTTTATATCAAAATAAATACAAGCAAACTGAAATAATGTTTGCCATTATCTCTTGTACTGAGCAAAGTGAAGGGATAGATTTTTTCTTAACAATAGTGCCATTTCTTATTTAAATCTGAATGAAAAGTATAATTTATAAAATAATGACATACTATATACTGCATGTTTAATCCTAGAATCAGCCCCATCAGATTCTGCAATGACAGCAAATCCCACATATCCTCAGCTGAGTGAGATGTTTGGCCGTAAAAGGAAGAAAAGAACAAGCATAGAGACTAACATACGCCTTACACTGGAGAAGAGGTTTCAGGATGTAAGTATATAATGTTGTGTCTGAGTTCCTGTATATAGTGTACATCGGTCACATACACCGGTCAGCCACATTAAAACCACTGATGGGTAGAGTGTAGTTTTCCAAAATAGTCAGCACACAACTAAGTTATTACTAAAAGTGGCCATACACCTCTAGACGTAGCAGAAAATTCAGGCACCTAATTTGAGTGCCTGGGTGCCCAATTTTCACACTATAGCCGCAATTTATAATGGTATCTATGGTGGCACCCTAACATCATCATAATTGCAGTGGATTGGTGGCGGAGTCAGTTAAGGTTAGGCGTGGGGGAGGGTGGTTAAGGTAAGGCGTGGGGGGGTCAAGCCTGTTTTGGCAGCACAGATGGGACATACACAATATTAGGTGGGTAGTTTCAATGCTTTGGCTTATTAGTGGACACAAGTTGATGTAATTAAACAAAGCCATGATCAACTTCCTCTTGTAGAACCCAAAGCCAAGCTCTGAGGAGATCAGCATGATAGCAGAGCAGCTGTCCATGGAAAAAGAAGTGGTGCGAGTTTGGTTCTGCAATCGGCGGCAGAAAGAAAAAAGAATAAACTGTCCTATTACTTTATCTCCTCTGAAGTCTCCAATGTATAATTCAAGAATGGTAAGATTTACTACTGTCTGTCTACACTACCATGCTTTTGACATATTTTGTACAGTTGGCAAAGTACCATTTTTGTTCTAGTCCTATACATGCTTTAACCATTTCAGAACCAGCAGGACCTGAACTGAGTAAAATTACAGTATTTAAAATAAACACAATGTAGCTGCAAATGAATATTACATACTTACCTCACCGTCAGTTCCTCTCAGAAGCTCACCGTTTTCTTCTTACAGTGATCCCTTCCAGTTCTGACAATATTTTGTCAGAACTGAAATATACCAGTTGCTGTCAGTTATAGATCAGCTGCTGTCAGTTACAACTGAATGTGCAAGGTAATGTCCATGTTTCCCTATGGATCATGTGGACGATATTACAGTTTAACAGTGTGCTGACCAGGAAGCTGTTATGGGGTAATGGCCATTTTCAAAATGGAGGACAGAGAATTCCATTGATCACAGTGGACAAACGGGATGCAGGAGAGGAGAAAGAGACTGATGATTAGACTACACAGGAGGTAAGTATGACGTGTGCATGTTTATTTTGACTTTTAATTTTCAGTTCAGGTTCTCTTTAAAGAGAACCCGAGGTGGGAATTACTTTTACTATTGGGGCACAGAGGCTGGTTGTGCGCACTAAGACCAGCCTCTGTTGCCCCATCGTGTGCCTCCATGTCCCCCCTGCTCGCCGCTATACCCCCCGCATTGCTGGCTGTGTCGCCAGCTCAATGTTTACCTTGCGCTGTCAGTCAGCGCCGCTCTCCCGCCTCCTCCGCATCGGCGCCACCCGCCGCGTCACTTCCCTCCTATCAGCGGGAGGGAAGGGACACGGGCGGGTGCGCCGATGCGGAGGAGGCAGGGGAGCAGCGCTGACTGACAGCGCAAGGTAAACATTGAGCTGGCGACACGCTGCGTGTCGCCAGCAATGCGGGGGGTATAGCGGCGAGCAGGGGGGACATGTAGGCACACGATGGGGCAACAGAGGCTGGTCTTAGTGCGCACAACCAGCCTCTGTGCCCCAATAGTAAAAGTAATTCCCACCTCGGGTTCTCTTTAAGTACCAGAGACCTCTGGTACCAATAACCGGGACTACCTGACGTCACGCGGTCACAAGTTGCTTCAGCCCACCCACTCTGCCGTCCCTATGACGGCAAAGCTCTGTAAGCTGGTCAGGATCCGATTTCATTGGCTCCTGACCCTGTGATCAATGTGCCAATATCTGCTTGTTTGTTGTTAACTGTGTACCATTAATATCTGTCTGCTGGTGCTGAGTTATATTTACATGTTTGGTTATATGTGCATGTCATTGATATGTGTGATGGTCTGCTTAGCTGCCTGTGCAGGCAGGCAGCCTTTTGATCACTGTTCAGGTCTGCATTCTGCAGGTCTCTGGAAGAGAGATCTTTTGTCAGTTGTGCAGCTTGCTGCTGAGGAATTTGCATATGTTTGTCATGCAGATTGCCTAGCCACATCCCCTGTGGGCATGCTTTATAAAGAGCTATGTTTCCCACAGTAAGTTGCTGGTCATAAGAGTTAGATCCTGTGTGACACTCGCCGGGAGTGTCAGCCTTGCTCATTGTTGAAGATTAGCCTAGAGTAATCCCTGGAAACTGCACTGGGCATGTTTCCTTAGTGCAGTTAGGATTGCTTATCTGTTTTGTTTGTCTGTTGCGATTGTCCTGTCCCAGCGGTGGTCAACAGGAAATCGTTCTGTGTATCTGGGTGCTAACCGGAACAGCGGTTGTTACTGGTAGCCCCTTCTGATCTGTTTCCCTGGATCGCACTGGCATCCTGCGCCAGTGCTGTGGATCCTTCTGTTCTGCTTCTCTGTACCTGGATCGCACTAGCATCCTGCGCTAGTGCTGTGGATCCTTCTGTTCTGCTACTCTGTACCTGGATCGCACTAGCATCCTGCGCTAGTGCTGTGGATCCTTCTGTTCTGCTACTCTGTACCTGGATCGCACTAGCATCCTGCGCCAGTGCTGTGGATCCTTCTGTTCTGCTACTCTGTACCTGGATCGCACTAGCATCCTGCGCTAGTGCTGTGGATCCTTCTGTTCTGCTACTCTGTACCTGGATCGCACTAGCATCCTGCGCTAGTGCTGTGGATCCTTCTGTTCTGTCTCCCTGGATCACACTGGCCTCTTTTCGCTAGTGCTGTGGATCCTATCTCCCGCCTGTTCCTGTTTTCGTGTGTCTGTCTTGTCTGTTACGAACGCTTGCTGGAGGCTCGGTGAGGTAACCGTTAAGCAAGCGCTCGCGTCCTCTGTTTCATGTTTGTCTGTCGATGGTTAGTTAGGCGTGCTTGTCTCTATTGTGCTTATCACGTGGAGACCGCGCATAAACGCGTGCACTGTTGCGAATGAGTGCGGTGTTCGCGTCTAGCTAGTGTTTGTTATTTTCCGTATCTCCTCATTGTATGATTTGCTGTGCCTTTGCTACTCTCGTGCTCTGCCTTGCTATAACCTTGTGCCAGTCTGGCGATCGCACCTCTCGCAATCGCGTTCCTACTTCATATCTGCTGTGGTGTGTGCACCGTCAGTGGTTGGCGACTAGTTTGGTGCACACACATACAATCTGTCTCTGTGCTCATTCTCAATCGCCTCTCTTGCGATCGCGTTCCGTCCCTTCGTGCAATTCCTGTCTGGCGTGTGTGGTAGAGCAGAGGAGCTGTTCCTCTGCACTCCACAGCTCCCACTGTCGTCAGGAATTTCCCTCTACAGGTGCATTGCACCTTCTGCTGGGTTTCCGCAAATTATACGTTTGTGGAGGATTTCCGCAGTGTCAGCGCACACGTCTTGTGCGCTGATCACGGAGAGAATTCCACAATCATTCCAGTATGACCAGCCAAACCAAAATTCCCAGTGTAGAGGGAATTTCTGATTTGTACGATTTTGTCGAGTGTAGCTTTAAAAGGCTAAACTCAGAGACCAAAGCGGAATTTCTCTGTGAATGTGTGAGGTTTTGCCTGGATCCCACCTTTCAGATTGCTGATCCGTCTACGTCGGCTCTTCAGTTTGCCTATGTGCTCTTAAAAGACGATTTGTTCACCTGGGCATATGATGTGCTAAAAAACAATTCGTGGAATGATAATTTGTATCAGTTTCTTGCAGTGATATTCTCTCACTGGTTTGGACTGCCTGGCTTACCACCTGCTCTGATTGAATGTGTAGCTGCTGATAAGTCAGCTGATTTTTCCCTTCCATGCAAAACCATTCAGTATGATAATGATGTTGATCTGTCTCCTGGTTTTTTGCCTCAATCCAGAGCTTATGTGGATCCTACTATAGGTAGGATCGCACACTATATTAAAGCAGTTAAAAAATCTGTTCTTGTTCCTGAACTCCACCCATATGGAGATTATCTGGATACTGGCCTGTTTGAACCTCCATTTGCCTCATGGGACATTGAGGCCTTGATGGAGGAATTTGATTTTGATTGGAAAGCCTTTTGCGATTTTTACATTGCAAAAAGCGAAGATGTCTTGAATGATTGTCTCGATTCTATGTACCTATTGATTGATTCCGATGAATGTGACGAGGGTGATGTGGATCTGACAATTTATGTATGGCAGACGATTTTGGATGAGTTGCACACACACCAACCAATTGATTCCAATAAAGAGAAATAGTTGTCGGATGATTGTTCCTGCCTTTCTGGGGTAAAGCATGTGAGTCGTGACATTGTGCGATCTGAAGTGTGTGGGTGCGCCACTGTGGTTGATTCCTGTGCGAATCCTGGAGGATTCTCTCCTGACTGCGTGCAGTTTAAATCTGTGCAATCTGATGCCTGTTTCTCTGATGTTCCTGCAGATTGTGATCAGCATGAATGTGCCAGTTTTCTCAAGGATATGTGGGACCCCTTGTCATTTAGAGACAGATCTTTAAGATCTTCCATCTGTGATCCTGCCATGGGGAAAATTCCTAAATTTTGCAGCATCAAAAGTAAAATTAATATGTCTAATAACGTTTTTCCTGATGTTGTCACAATTTCTACTGCAGATGCGTCTATGTCTCACCCTGTTCACACCTGTAAGGGCCCGTTGCCTGGTGACAGTTGTAAATCTGCATTTCATTGTGCTTTTTTATTATTGGGTAACCAAATATATTAAATGCTATCAAAAACGTTTTAATGCTTGGAAAAATAAGTGAGTTTGTTGGTACTAGTTATGGGCTGGGCAGATTCTTGGTAAATAAGTTGAAAAGTATATTCAGAGTCAACATTTTGGAGATTTTTTTGAATAATGACATCATTGTGTTTTTTTGTCAGGTGTCAAATTCTGGGTCTTTGGGATCCTTGGGTATTGCACCAGTGCATAGTACTATGACAAGCACAGGTAAGAAAGCCAGACAAAATAAAAAAATAAATAAAAACACACTAGCCTTACTTTCAATTATATTCACTGGGCACCTTGTATAGTCATAGCAATCAGATATACTGTAATAGCCAGTGTTTTATATATGTTTTCCTTATAGGGAGTGTCTCAGTGATTTGTAATTAGTAATAAATAAAAACATACACTTTTCATTAGATGAGTTGAATATATCTTTTCATAAAAAAAAAAAACATTTATGTTGCGTTTTTCTCCTGGTGAACTTTAGAGCTGCAGCCCTTTAGGGAACACCCCACGAGCAGCCTGGGGAATTAGGGGACATTGCCCCAAGACTCCTTACTGTTTTACATACTGACTTGAGTCAGGATTTGAACCCTGGTCAAAGGCAACACCCTTAACCAGTACGCTATCCAACTGTTCCTATTTGAGTTTATTATTTGGATAAACTGTAAGAAAACCTACCTGCTCACACTTACCAGGTTAAACAGCAATATTTGAGTAAAAAAAAAATCTACAAATAGCCTTGTGACCGCTACATCTTCTTCCTGACAGATCCAAAGCAAAGCAAAATGACGCAATTTTATAGTTACATAGTGTTTATTCTTCTCGACCAGTAACCCCTGATTCTTGTCAAGAATTGTCCACCCCCTATTTGTGTACCCTGCATAGGCAGTCTTTACAGCATCAGTTGTAATATGCTTGTGCGGCACTGTGCAACTGAACAATCAGAGCTGGATTTACAGCTCAGGAGCCTGCAGGCATAGGCGTTCTGGCGCCCTAAACCCCGCCCCTCAACTCAGGCCACACTCCCATATTAGATAGGCATCCCTCCTCCTTATTTGGTAACCCCATTAATCTATGTAGTAGATGTGTCCCCCACCCCAAGTATAGGGAGCCACCTCAGTATTAAGTATCCCCCCAATTGGTAGGTGGACACTTTGGGAGGGTTGCCGCCTCTCCTACATAAGGAACCTGTAGGCACATGCCTACAATGCCTTATGGTGAATCCTGCCCTGCAATTATTTGCTTCATAGATGGGTGGGTAGGTGCTTCATGTCCTAAATCATCACAAAAGGCCCCGTGGAGAAGAGAACCTTCATTGTGTAACCACTATATTTCTGCATTATATGATGAGCTGCTTAGCAGTAGCAGAAGAATATTGTACCTTGTTATTCACCAGTAAGAGCAGAACGTTGTGAACCCTGGTGGTATAGCATTCATTGGCTAACTTGCAAAGTGTAAAGGGCTTTGGGTACTGTGTAGATTGCTGTCTAAAATGTCAGCACTTCTACTTTGCTTACTGTATACCTGAATGAGAGATAGCCAAATACGCAGAGTAGAACATGAATGAAACATGGAAGAAGCATCATAAGATGCCAGACCTGCTTCCCTCCCTCATTTCCTCAAGGCACGCTTTGTGTACATCCACCTCTTACTGCACATGGCAATTCTCAATCCAGACAGGTTGAGCAATACACAACTGTAGGAAGTGTGTGCTGGGTGGGATGGAGTTGAAAAATAGATGGGGAAAGGGGGGGGGGGGGAGTTTTGGATGCTAAAAAAAAAAAAAAAACATGGTATGAACATTGAGTCACATCAATGACATATGCCTTCAGGCTTACTTTAAAGCCCTGGTTCAGTGTGTCATTATTTTGATATTCAACAAAAGAATCAATTAAATGGTGGTGCATCTAACCTTGATGCACCATACTGACACTCACTGCATAGGGCTAATAAGCCTCACAAAGGCTCAACTGTGCTCATTGCAGTTGAACAGGTGCATTAACCACTTGAGGACTGCAGGGCTAAACCCCCTAGTGACCAGGCCATTTTTAGCTAAATTGGCCACTGCAGCTTTAAGGCCAAGCTGCAGGGCCGCACAACTCAGCACACAAGTGATCCCCCCCCCCCTTTTCTCCCCACCAACAGAGCTCTCTGTTGGTGGGGTCTGATCGCTCCCTTCATGTTTATTTTTTTTTAAATAAATATTATTGTTATGGGATTTTAGAAAAAAAAACCTGTTTCTTTAAATTTATTCCCTTCCTCCCTCCCTCCCTCCCTCCCTCCCCACAGCCGGCCAATTATGGCGATCGGCTGTCATAGGCTTCTGCCTATGAGAGCCGATCGCTCTCTTGTCCCCCATGGGGACAGCCGTGTCACACGGCTGTCCCCAGTGCAGCGCTGCTGCTCATCGCAGCGCTGCACCTAGTAAATAGACGGCGTAATCGCCGTCTAACAGTCTCCCGAGCGGCAATAGCCGCTCGGAGACTGAAGGCGGGGCTCCGCCCTCCGAGCATGAGTTGCGCGCGCACCATGCGCGCGATCTCATGCTAAACAGAGCCCCAGGACTTTACGCCAATTGGCGTTAGGCGGTCCTGGGGCTGCCGCCGCGGCCACGCCTACTGACGTGACGCGGGCGGCAGGAGGTTAAGAACCAATGCATCTCACAATACAAATAATGGAAGCAAATCCATGCGTTACACATTATTCAACTTATTAGGGGACCTTACCCTTTTCTTATTGAGAGGGACATCAGTTCCATAGCAGGGACGGCTCATGCAGCCTTCTCTCGGGGTCCCCACCTTAACATAAGTTTAAAATCCCCCAACATTATGGGAACATGCTAGCAGCATTGACTTGGGAGCAGCAGGCCATACAAAGGGGAAGGGGTGTGGCGTGGGCGGCGCCCCAGGTACTCTCACCGCCTGGGGACGCCGTCCACAACCCCAACCCAAAGAGGACAGAAATACAAATATATTCAACAAAAGAATCAATGAAATGGTCGCGCATCTAACCAAGATGATTGAAATGTGTATTATAGTACATTTGCATTAATTAGTGATGCAGAAACTGTTGTAGATTGCACGTCTGTACTTTTTGAAAGAAATATATTGAAAAAAAACCTCTCTGACACGCAGCATCCAGTAGCTCCTTATTGCCAAGAGAGTAGGAATTCCTTTCTGAGCAACCGATCACTTGACCCAGGCCACCTCCTCCCACTGCTAAGAGAGATTTTTTGAGTTCAGCATTGACACTTTTTAAAGCCATGTTTCCTTTCTAATCATACCGACCTGCCTGCAATAATAAGCCATTTCACACAACTCTTTTATTTCACTTTCTACATTGTAAAGTAGGTTATATGCCACATGTAAGCATTCAAAAACACAAGTCTGAACAGGGCTTTAACGTTAAAGGAAATATATGTATGTATTCTAAATAAATGTTGATTTGCCAATGAAATCCCTATTCGTGAATTCTGCTTGCAGTAACTTCATCCTGTTCCCCTGGGAGTTCCAGCAGACCATCCTCACCAAACTCCGGCCTCCATTCCAATAGTCCTGGAATCTCTTTGAACAGTTCAAAGTCCAGTATGAATACCTCTAACTACAGCTCATCTGGGTGAGGCTCTTTTGTTTTCTTATCCTATACAGGTAGTGTGTCTGCACAATGCAGTGTACAAAGCTATGGCTATCTCTTCATGCTCAAATGTAAGAAATACAGTATATATAACACATGCTTGTCATGATTTGGATCATCACAATCCATTTAAAGGGACACTATAGTGAAACGACTAAAACATACATTTAAAAAAATAATTTGACAGTACGATAAAATATGTATGGGGTAAATTAAGACAATGGACTTGATTCACTAAGACAATTAGCATGCCTTATCAGAGTTAACACGCCTTATCAAATTTAACATGCATTATCAGAGGTAACACACCTTATCAGAGTAGCACAGGGAGCGCTACACACTTGTACCTGCTAATTGACAATGATTGGGCCAATCAAAGTGCAGGGATAATGTCCTTTAAAGTTATTGGACCCGCAGGGGCTCAGGGCAGGACGAGTGGAGCTCCCGTCACTGCCAATTAGCAGGCATAAGTTCGTAGCGCTCGCTAAGCTACTATGATAAGGCATGTTAACTCTGATAAGGCGTGTTAACTTTGATGAGGCTTGTTAATTCTGATAAGGCGTGCTATTTGTCTTAGTGAATAAAGCCCATTGTCCCTTATGCAATTCAATTTTTATTATTATTATTTACTATTTATATAACCCCAACACCTTCCACAGCACTGTACAGAGTATATTGTCTTGTCCAGTGGCATAGCAATGGGGTTGCAGAGGTAGCGACTGCATCGGGGCCCTTGGGTCAGAGGGGCCCTCCCTCCCATCCCCTACTTGCACCTCTGACGCTATTGTTGTCCTTGGCAGGTTTTGGATGCGCGTATCAATTGTTATGTATAGAGTGCATTGGTGGCCCCATGTAAAACTTGCACTGGGGTCCATAGCTCCTTAGCTACCCCACTGGTCTTGTCACTTAACTGTCCCCTCACAGGGGCTCACAATCTAATCACTACCATAGTCATATGTCTATTAATGTATCGTCTAATGCATCTATCATAGTCTAGGGCTGATTAACAGGGAAGCCAATTAACTTTTCTGTATTTCTTTGGGATGTGGAAGGAAACTGGAGTGCCTGGAGGAAAACCATGCAAATATGGGGAGAACAAACTCCATGCAGATAGTGCCCTGGCCGGGATTCAAACCAGGGACCCAGCGTTGCAGGGTGAGAGTGCTAACCACTACGCCACCGTGCTGCCCACTATGCCACTGTGCTGATGTGCTGCTTTATCCTGACATTTGACCTAGGAGATAATTTTCATCTTCTATTTAAAATAACTTTTCAGCACTTTCCAATTGAAAAAGTACTGTCAAAATTATGACAGTACAAACGCCTGATTATCAGCTTGGATGGTTGTTAATAGCCGCCTTTAAAGGACCACTACAGTGAGAAAAAAAATAAGCAGTTAAAAGCTGACAGAACCGACAGGTTTTGGACTAGTCCATCTCCTCATATGGGATTCTCAGGGTTTTCTTTGTTTTCAACAGCATTTCCTGAAAAAATAGTAAGATACCAGCCAGCCTCCTTAATCATTATTTTGGCAGTTAGACTTAGACACTGTCATTGAGGAAATGCTTTTGAAAACAAGGTAAACACTGAGAATCCCCCATGAGGAGATGGTCTAGACCAAAACCTGTCGGTTCTGTCAAATTTTTAACTCCTTACTTTTTTTTCACTGTAGTTGTCCTTTAATCAAGCATGTTTTCGAAGCTTTAGCGAGGTTCTGACAAGATCGGCAGACAATTTGGCCAAAAAGTCGCATTAGGCGAGAGCAAGGATTTTCTGTAACAACAAACAGTAATAATTTAAGCGTTATAACTGACAGGCCTGAAGAATAGGGCCTTACGTACTTACTGTTTTTATTTACCTCATATGTATTTTATTTTACTGTTAAATTATTTTTGTAATTTAAATTTTAGTAATTTCAGTATAGCGCCCCTTTTAGAAAAACCAGGATGGCCACAGGCAGTACATTGGAAGTTCTGATTATCTGTCTGCATAAAGTCAAAACTATGCTTAGTTTCTTTGTAGCCAAAGGCCGACAAGAATAATGATCAGGGCCGGTTCTCTCATGAAGCAAGGAGAAAAATTTGCATCAGGCGCAAAGATTACAGGAGCAGCATGTTTGTACTGTGTTTACACTAACAGCATGCAGTCAGAGTAGGAGGAGAAGCAAGAAGAGAGTGAGGGAGATGAAGAGGTCATCATTGAGGAAAAGCAACTTGTGCTGTGTGAGGAGTCTGACAGCGAGTGAAGAGGGGGGAGGCAGGAGAGCAGCAGTGTTTCATTTGACTTGCACAGCAGAAGGGAGCAGGTAGCACTGCTGACCTGACTGAGGAGGACTCACAGCCAGCCAGTGTGCTATTGTGTTTAGCTGAAGCATGTCATGTGAGAGCATTAAATGAAGCAGAGTAAATTGTTGGATGCTGTGCAATCATTCCAAATCGGGGGGGGGTTCACATCCTCAAAAGTTTGCCTCAGGCAGCAAAAAATCTAGAACCAGCCCTGATAATGATCGATACCACAGGGCCATAATTGCTACAAATTTTACTTACCGCAGTTTATAAACGTAGAACCAACAATGCATCATACTGACACTCTTCTCATGGAACTCTGCCTTCTCTCTGCTTAATGGCAAAGCCTAGAAAGCTTGACATGACTTAGTTGGCAAATACACATTTCTGTAGTAAACAGAAAAAGCAGATCTTATTTTAGAGGTCTGAAAACGGATTACGGTATATTTAGAGATACGTTTTGATGCCTGCGTGCCTCTTTTTGTTATAAAGCCATTTTACTAAGGTACCTATGGTTTTGGCATAATTTCAATAGGTCCAAAATCATTTGTGCACTACATGTTCTATAGTAGATGTAAAGTATAAATTGGTGAATAAATGTGGAATCTGGTTGAATATCCTCGTTTATTTTTTTTTCAAAGCTTAGTTCTCTTATTTGCAAAATATTCTACTGTTTAATTTTTTAGGTTTTTTTTTTCTTTAAGTGTAAATATAAATGTTGTATTTTTAACAAAAAAATGTTATAATGTGTAATTTTGCTATTCATAAGAAGTCATGTTTTCCTAAAAAACAATCTCAAATTCAGATGGATAACTCAAAGCAGGCCTAGATTTACATCACAGAAGCCCATAAGCACAGATGTCCTGGCACCTTAGACTCCGCCCTCTATGAGACTACAAACCTCAGCCAAACCACACCGCAAGTGTGCTAACTGGCCCAACTGTCACTTCTCCCCCTTACTTCCTTTGCCCATCAAAGGTAGCTACAGATGCCTCTTAGTGTTAGGTTGTATTTCCCTTTAAAATGCATAGAAATTAAGTAATTAATGAAAACAAATATCAATCCCAAAAAGCCCAATTGGTGGTGAAAAAAACAAGATATAGATCATTTCATTGTGATTAGTAGTGATTAAGCTATTGGCAAATGAAAGGGTTGAGCACGGAAAGGTGAAAATCGCTCTTGTCCGTTAGGGTAAAAACCGCATTGGGGTGAAGTGGTTAATTAGTAAATTAGCAAAAAATAATAATTCTGAAATGAACGATAGAAATTATCACCTGGGTAGGGCAGGTCATTCATTTCTCACTCATCTTATCTATATTTTGCAGGGAAATATCCCCACATCTAAAACCACTAACTGAATGAGGAAGACAGAACACGGAAGAAGGAGAAATCGTCTGAACGGCCAGCAGTACAGTGATTATTGAAATGTGATTTACAAACCTGATTTATCAGTCGCCATCACTTCACGCTGGCGAGTTTGGTAATAGGGCATAGGGCCCATTGGAGCACATCTAAAGACAGCTGTGGAAGTTTACTCCGAACTCAGATTTCTCCAATTTCTCCAATTTCATCCCCTATGGTTTTAAGAGGGGATGAAATTGTACATAAAACCCACACATTTTATCTGCTTATTTGTCCTGGTTATCACAAGATTTTAATTATGTCCCTAGTACAAAGTATGATAACAATATATAATTTGGAAATAAAGGTGTATTTTTTTTGTTTTTTTCCACTATTTTCACGTGCACGCGCACAGCAGCAGCAGCACTGTCTGACTTATAAAAACGTCCTGGAGCCATTAAAGGAGTCATCAGGGCAAATGTAGTAAAATGAGTGGTACCTAACCTAGCCAGAGGTATCCTCAGTATTACGTTGCCCCCCACAGAAGGGAGATCTTGTCAGTAGAATGCAGAGAGTCAGGTGAATAAGCTCTCATTTACGCTCCACTGAGGACTCTGCATAGGGAAGTAGGAAGGCACTTGAGCAGAGTGAGCCACCTTGCTATTATCATACGCCTGTAGGTATGCTAAATTCGGCCCTGACTCAAAATATAAAACATTTAATACTCCTTAAACAGGCATACTGCTAAAAGGTAAATTTGCTCTAAGTAAAGTGTTGCAGTAAGACCAAACGAGGCATACAGTGAGCAGTAATCAGTGATCCACGATTCAAATAGCCTATCAAATCTAATTTTTTTAAGATGAATGCTGAGATCAGTTTAGTTTATATATGATACTGCACTTTTGCTTTTTGCTAATTGACTCTCTGAAAAAAGCTCATATACACTGTAATTCTAATTACGGAACATTCCTTTAATATAGCTATTCAAGTTTAATGTGGTTTTCAGTGGGCCGTTTTAGTCTATTTAAAGTGTAATGCCACTTTTGCTAAAAAGTTGATATACCATTTAGCACTGCTGCATAATCCATTTTATACTTCAGCGTTACAGCCTGCAATCAAGTTTTGTAAACTTCTGAAAATTACAGAGCTTACTTGCTGGCAACTAAGACAACAGTGTATTGCTTGATGAATATAAGGTCCCAAGCTGTTCATTGCTCTGTCATTGGTTGCCTGCTTTCCCAGAAATCTGAGTTCGGAGTAAACTTCCACAGCTGTCTTTAGATGTGCTCCAATGGGCCCTATGCCCTATTACCAAACTCGCCAGCGTGAAGTGATGGCGACTGATAAATCAGGTTTGTAAATCACATTTCAATAATCACTGTACTGCTGGCCGTTCAGACGATTTCTCCTTCTTCCGTGTTCTGTCTTCCTCATTCAGTTAGTGGTTTTAGATGTGGGGATATTTCCCTGCAAAATATAGATAAGATGAGTGAGAAATGAATGACCTGCCCTACCCAGGTGATAATTTCTATCGTTCATTTCAGAATTATTATTTTTTGCTAATTTACTAATTAACCACTTCACCCCAATGCGGTTTTTACCCTAACGGACAAGAGCGATTTTCACCTTTCCGTGCTCAACCCTTTCATTTGCCAATAGCTTAATCACTACTAATCACAATGAAATGATCTATATCTTGTTTTTTTCACCACCAATTGGGCTTTTTGGGATTGATATTTGTTTTCATTAATTACTTAATTTCTATGCATTTTAAAGGGAAATACAAGGAAAAAATGAGAAAAATACACTATTTCTCCAATTTCATCCCCTATGGTTTTAAGAGGGGATGAAATTGTACATAAAACCCACACATTTTATCTGCTTATTTGTCCTGGTTATCACAAGATTTTAATTATGTCCCTAGTACAAAGTATGATAACAATATATAATTTGGAAATAAAGGTGTATTTTTTTTGTTTTTTTCCACTATTTTCACGTGCACGCGCACAGCAGCAGCAGCACTGTCTGACTTATAAAAACGTCCTGGAGCCATTAAAGGAGTCATCAGGGCAAATGTAGTAAAATGAGTGGTACTTACCAGGGGCTTCCTCCAGCCCCAAGCTCCTAGGACCTCCCTCGCCGCAGCTCTGCCCGCAGCCGTTCGCCGGAGCTCCGACCCGATCCCCTGCGATGACGTGAGAGCGACCTGGAGGTCGCTCTGTACTGCGCCTGCGCGATCGACGCTGTCAATCACCGCCACGTGGGCCGGAGTGGACTGCACAGGCGCAGAACTACTGGTCGCTCTGACGTCATCGCCGGGGACCGGGTCGGAGCTCCGGCGAACGGCTGCGGGCAGAGCTGCGGCGAGGGAGGTCTTGGGAGCTTGGGGCTGGAGGAAGCCCCCAGTAAGTACCACTCATTTTACTAGATTTGCCCTGTGACTGCTGTGACTGAATGAGGATAGCCGAGGTCATTAGCACACGAATGGAGTCACCTGGGGGGATGGCAAGTGAGGCAACGGTGTTAATGGGGCTGCTGGTTAGGTAAGTATCTGTTTTTTAATGGAGGTTCACCACTGGTTTACGTTAAGAATGTACTAGACATTTGATCTGGTTGATCTTGCTTGCTGAAAAAAGCAATTTGCCAAGGGAGATTTTATGACAGATCACTTATGATTTCCATAAAAGTGTTGGGGATGTTATTCCCAAATGTACACTACTACGAGTTGTTCAACAACTAGTTTATATTTGTTTTGTTTCCGATTGATAACGTGATGTCTTTATTTATGCAGGCCCTGGTATCGATGGAATCATCCAACATACCTCCACTGAAGAACGCCTCTTGTAGCGTTGGGATGCCTTTTCACTGACGAGTGCGCTGCCATTTCTTCACAGTCACTGCCTTCAGTAGCTGGAGGCTGAACTATTCCAGACTTAAAGCTGCAGACCTTACAGCAAAACAATGAGTTGAAGAAGCTTTGAAATTGTGTCTCCTTTTCTAGGACTGGAGTTCAAGATTTTATATTTCAACTTCTCTGTAGCTTTATGTTTACAAGTTACAACCATCTTTGTAAAACATTTGACTCTTTAAAATAATGGAAATTTTTTTTACTTACTTTTTTCTTCAAACTTTTACTTAACTAATGTTTTCCAGTTCAGGATTTCCTAGTGACCACTACATTATTTAAATTTGTACATATTTCCTTAATATTTTTACATGTGTGTTTAACAATGCCTGATAATTCAAAAGATATTTCTGAATGATGGATTCAGTTTATTTTAAAGTGTCCTTTATAAATGCTGCATATGGTGATGAGGGGTCAACCAATATTTTCTACAGCGTGCATGTCACTATTGATGTATATATTTGAAGACATGAGGACTTTATTAAAAAGGTTGTCCAAGCAATGAGAAAACAGTGTGTGATGTTGCCTAATTTATTGAAAAAAAAAAAAAGTAAAAAGAAATGCTATTCACTTGCTGATTCTCTTGTAGCAGACTTCAGAGGGTACGAGTAGATTTATGCACTAGTTATAAAGTATAATTTTACACAAAATGGGAGGAGGCTCCCAATGTAGTATGCAATTGGTTCACTTGGGTTATGAAACAGTCTTACCTCGGGTGGGAGGTTTAAAGATAATAATTTTATTACACGGGAAAAGCTGAAGCACTTTCCTTCCAACATGGGCCTACAGAGTGCTGGCTTCTAGTAATATAGTCTATTGAAGGTTGAAGGGACAAGCTTTGAGCCATGAAATAAAATATGTGTTCCAATCACCCAATGACGTCACAGTTTCTGAAGCAATAAGGTGGACAGTCAGGAATTATCTTATGCAATCAAATACGATAGCACCTGGCTAGAGCTTCCAGGACGTTTCCCTAATTAAGGAAGACCTAGAAACATTTTTAACCTTCTTAAAGAGAATCTGTACTCTAATATTCTTACACTAAAAAGCATACCATTCTATTCCTTATTTTCACCTGTGCCCCTCTGTGCTGTTTCTGCCACTCTCTGCTGCAATCCTGGCTTGTAATGAACAGTTTTAGGCAGTGTTTACAAACAAACTAACCAGCTTGTGATAGGCTCACATAAACAGAGTGTGTGAGTCATACAGAGTGTGCAGGGGGCCTGCAGAGGGTGTGTATCGCTTCTATCCAATCACAAGCAGCCCTGCACATTCCACACATTCAAGCCTTAGCCCGAAAGACACAACAGAGGAAAGGAGATAAGATTTATTCCAGAGACAGTGCAATTAGGAAAGGCTGCAGCAGGCCAGAGCACATGAGAACAGGCATAGGAACTTATAGGATAGAAGAACTAAGGCTGAAAAATGTGTTACAGAGTCTCTTTAAATATATATAAGGCCAGTGTTTCCCTATGAGAGTTTGCCCCATCTCAGATTCCTATATTTGGCATGGTACAGGATTGCTTGAAGGGTCTAACACAGGGGTAGGGAATCTATGGCGCGGGAGCCAGATGTGGCTCTTTTGAAGGCTACATCTGGCTCACAGTCAAAGCAGCAGGGCTTGATTCACTAAGCTAGACTGCTCAAGCAACGCAAGCTTAGTGTGGCAGCGCAAGTAAAATTTTCAAGGAAGTGCACGCTACTGCTGTAACATTTAGTACTCACTCGCACTTCCCTCCAAAACAAACGGCTGCCCCAATTGTACCATCAGGTCCAGTGACTTTGTAGAACAAGATCCTCGCACTTTGATTGGCCCAATAGGCTGCCTGTCACTTGACGGGCAGCCTATTGGGCCAAAGTTCCTAAAAAGTGAATCAACCCCCAAGTCAGCTAGCTAATTGTACAAGCTGTTGGTCGGTATTTCTCCTGTCTGGCTCTCTGGGAAATTGCTGATGTTACTAAAACCCAAGAGAAGCTGAAGACGTGTCTGACACTTCCACTGCCCGGAGGATCAACTGTATATACATCACCATGGCAACAGGGTCGTGAGCCCTTCTGTCCCAGTTTGAAACAGTGTATGGCTCTCACGGAATTACATTTTAAAATATGTGGTGTTTACGGCTCTCTCAGACAAAAAGGTTCTTGACCCCTGGTCTAACACATGTCAATATACTGTATATTTGCATGATTTGATTACGAAAAATGAAGTGTGGAAATAACCAGGTTAAAAGAAACTTTTTTTTGTGAGAAACAAACGTCTTTATTGTCCTGACTTTTCCACTGATTCAGTTAGTAATTGGAAGTCACAATTGAGAGCACATGAGGGCACATTTTTCACCTGCTTTAGCCAGGTGACAAAGCATATGGCCCATATACAATTAACTTTTTCTCCTGAGTTTTCTCCGAAGTGATATTTTCACACTGTGTCAGTCAAACACCTTGTAAACCACTGACAATCGAGAAAATACTCAAAATAATTTTGATAGTACCTTTTCACCTTCTTGTTGGTCAACTGCAAGGTGCTGAAAAGTTAATTTAAAAATAAGTTTAAAAATTATCTCCTAGGAGAAAATTCAGAGGAAAAAGTTAATTGCATATGGACCATTGTATGACATACATGGTGTCTTATTTTCACTAAACTGTGTTTGTCTGTCATTTTTTATACTTTCTACATTATTATAAACATATTTTTTGTAACCCCATATTGTATATGTATTCCCATGTAGGCAGGTGTTTCTACAATGGCTAAGCCTTCTAGTATGGGGCTCCATTGCCTGAACAATACCAGCTCACATAGTCCTTGACATGGGGGGAGAGCTCTGCAAGAGGGTAAAAGTCCTGCTACCTCCCCCCTTCAATACTCTTATGTCCATGTCATGGGCAAGGGGAGGCAAGAATAGGTCATGGTGAAGACTTACAGTGGAATCTGTAAGTCTCCAGGAGAAGGTGTATAGGAGTACATTAAGTACCACTGTTGACATTAGTGACTGTAGTTTGCAGGAAATACTGAAGACTGGAGACCAAATTTAGTGAAAATGTATTATTTATTGGTGAAAAATGCAAAAATGCACCATATACAAATGGAAAACACAGCAAATAAGTACTAACACCAGAAATGCCAAACACAAATACACAACCCTAACCAGCTAAGTGGCAACAAATACAAATACACAATATACAATGTATACAGATTGAGTGCTCACAACCTCGAAATAGAGTCTGGGAGACACAGACAGACGTACAAACCCAGGGAAGAGAGACTATGCAAACACTGTGAGCAGAAGACCCTTGAGGATGAAAGCCACTTCCTGCTGCACTGCCCCAAATATACTGCAACCAGGGACACTTACTTTAAGAAATTGTCGGAACTATTCCCAGACTTTCTCACACTAGAAGATGAGAGAAAAACATATATCCTACTAGGAGAAGAGGAATCCACAGTGACAATTGCTGCACACTATGTCACAGCATGCCACAGACTGAGAGGAGCATAACAGAACTGTAAACCTAAAAATGTCCACTGACTGCTTAGCCATTGTCCCCCTACCCCACCCCCTCCCATGTCCCCTATTTCCCCTTGCTTTGGCAATACCTGTAATGAATCTTGGTCATGCCAATAAAGCTATCTTTGATTTGATTTGATTTGATTTGATCAATGTTTACAGCTAGCAGAACAAATATCTGGAGGCAACGGGCAGGTCTAGAACAAAAATCAGACTAAACTGTGAGAAAATGAAGCACACCTGT
This sequence comes from Hyperolius riggenbachi, assembly GCF_040937935.1. Classification (NCBI taxonomy): domain Eukaryota; kingdom Metazoa; phylum Chordata; class Amphibia; order Anura; family Hyperoliidae; genus Hyperolius; species Hyperolius riggenbachi. The sequence goes on from NC_090651.1 coordinate 288,051,962, forward strand.
GGTTTAAAGTGGATCCAAGATAAACTTTTACTCATTGCATAATTGTGTTCCTTTCATATAGTTTATAGGGCATTCCTCAAGCCAAATACTTTTTTTGTTTTGTTTTAATACTCTAATTCATTATAAACCAAAAAGCCTCGCCCACGGCTTTTTCAGAGAGCCTTGGCACTGTAGCAAGGGCTTAGGGGAGGTCAGTCTGGGCAGGGGGAGGAGGAGGTTACTAGCCAGAGATTTCAGAGGCAGAGGGGAGGAGGCAGGAGGAGAGCAGAGTGAATTTGTCACAGGCAGAGAGCTGTAAATGCTATCAGCTTTCCCCGTGTGTAATGTTTACAAACAACATGGCTGCTGTCATTGTATCACCGGAAGAAATAATCATATTCTGCTTAAGCTGTTTGCAGCTAGATTTGCTGTGTAAACTTATCTAAAGTTTAGATAAGATATACAGACAAGTTACTCTCGGATCTGCTTTAAAACTATGCATAACCACAGCAATCCATCCCCTGAACACCACCCACTGGTGAAATGGGACACCTGCTCGTTGGCAGTGGAAGTTCACCACAATGCAATTATAGACTGCACCCAGCAGACAAAGCTGGATATTGCTCACTTCCTGAAATTACTGAAATTGTCCACACCAGAATCTCCTTTTAATGAACCAGCCACAGCAATCCATCCCCTGAACACCACCCACTGGTGAAATGGGACACCTGCTGGTTGGCAGTGGAAGTTCACCACAATGCAATTATAGGCTGCACCCAGCAGACAAAGCTGGGTATTGCTCACTTTCTGAAATTACTGAAATTTTCCACACCAGGATCTCCTTTTAATGAACCACTGCCACTGCTGCTGACAAGACTGATAAGTGCTAAAACAGGGTGTGAGACGTGGGGATTAGTACTGGAAATTGAGTACAAATGGTGAGAGTCTGTACCAGTTTGGCAACAACCATGGAAGCAGCAGGAGCTTGGTGTTGCAGGGCTGCAGCAGGAGTCTGGTAAGGCAGGACTGAAGCATCAGGAGTTTGATGAGGAGGCACTGGAGCAGCAACAGTCTGGCAAGGAGACAAGCTGATGTATGACAGAATCCAATTGGCAGAGTCTGAATAGGTAGCTGGCAAGAATGTAACAATGTCTCTTTGGGCAATAGCCCAAAGTGCAGCACAGTCTGGCTGGACAGCAATCTGAAGCCTTGCAGATACTCGCAGGCCAATGCTTTGTAGACTTGCAGGTCGGGACTCAGGCAGACACAGGCTGGACAGCTTGCTCTTGTTTCAGAACTGGGCTGTAAACCAAAATGCAGGGTATGGCTGGATGGCAAGCTGTGCCTGTGCCAATGCTGGTAGACTTGCAGTCCATAACTCTTCAGACACTGGCTGAGCCACTGGCTGAGCCTCTGGTTGGTCCACTAACACAAAGGAAGTCTGTAGCTCTGCTGAACTAGCAGGCTGGGGCTCTGCTGGACTGGCAGGCCTGGACTCTGCTGGAGAGAAATCTGGTGGAGTAGCAGCCTAGAAAGCAGTAATGTTGGCTGCTGGTTGAAGTGGCGTAATGTCGGAGAGGATCGTCGGTTGTGGCTAGAGCAGAGTCATGTCAGCTGCTGGCTGGAGCAGAGTGATCTCAGCTGCTGTATTGAGGCAGGGAACACACTTGACTGTTTTCGTATGCGTTTTCTGCACAGAAAAACTGAGAACTCATGTTAATCAATGGGCTAGTACACACTTAATATTTTGTTCGCGCGCAGAAAAAAACTGACATTCTGCATCATGACTCTGCACATTTTGTCAGTTTTTTTGTATCAATTACATCAGCTGCTATGAAAAAACGCGCGCGTTTTCCTGCATAGAGACACACTTGCTGTGCAGAAAAAGTATGAAGGAAAACGCGCGTAGAAAACTGAAAGACAAGTGTGTTCCCGCCTGAGTGGAGTGATTTCATCTGCTGGCTGGAGCGAAGTGATGTCGGCTGCTAATGGAAACAGAGTGGCCTTGGTGAATGGCTGAAATGGAGTTATGTCTTTCTGCTTTATGCCTTGACAAAGGGGACCCTAAGTGGCCCCGAAACGATTGTCAGCCTTGCAGTTCTGACATTGTGACAGTGTATATTGCAAGTATATGTGAGGGGACAATAAAAGTTTGCACATTGTTCCGGCAAGTCTGTGTGTGGACTCCTCTTTTGAACTTCCATATTGAGCAGCCGTGGAGTCTGGCACCAGCATCCACACCCCTTGGGGGTTCTTCTATTGGATTGAAATGGAGTTGAGTCAGCTGCTGGCTGGAACAGCGTGATGTCCACCGTAGGCTGGAACTGAGTAATATCAGTTGTAGGTTGAAAAAAAGTGCCACAGAATGTTTGGCACTTTTTAAATCAATAATAATAATTTTGGCTGGAACAGAGATGTTGGCTAAAGGCTGGAGCAGAGTGATATCAGCTACTGACTAGAACGTTGTAATGTTGGCTGACGGCTGGAACAAAGTGATGTCAGTGGCATGCTGAAAAGTGTGCAGAAAAGAGTAATATCGGCTGAAGGCTGGGCTGATTTAGCTGACGATCGAGTAGAAATGGCTGGAGTTGGTGCAGTCTTGGCTAATATGACTGGAGTCGGTGCAGGCTGAGCTGAGTTGCTGGAGTTGGGGAAAGGGGGGGGGGGGGGTTAGATACATGGAAATGAGCCAAATAACTATAGCAGTTGTTAAACCTCTAGCCAGAAAGAGAAACCTGCCACAGGCCAAACTACATGGATAAATTGTATTCAAGTTCTAGAGAGTGATTTAAGGCTTTGTTGACAATCACTTCATTAGCAGCACGCTGAGAATGATTCACCAGCCCTGTCACACTGTACTTCTTGAAAACAGGACTAGCGTGTGACAGATTTATTATAGCAAGGCAGCTTGATTTGGAGATTTCACAATTATGCCACTACCTGTGTAAAAAATAGATGCTTTAGACAGCTTCTTGCTAGTGCACATGCAATTAGAAATCTGCACAAACATCACATGCTAATTGAACATGCAATTAGAAATCTGTGCTGTTTGCCCACATTTCTGTTGTAGATTGTAGAAACTGATGTCGCTAACAGTTTGATTCAATACGAACATTAAAGAGCATAAGTGATTGTTTTACCTGGCCAGAATGCTTTGAAAATTGAGGAAAGGAGAAGGTGCCCAACGCAGAGAGACTTGGACAGCGACTCCTTCATCACCTGAAGAAGTGGGTACTATCTGCGAAACACGTTGCAAAGTGGAGTGCACTCCAATGAAGTATTGTGTTTTTGTCTAAACAGTCAGACCAATTGTGTCATCTGTTGGGAGGTTAGTCCACCACTACCACTCATTGTTTTTAGTGTAGTTTACTTTTTTTTAGCACCTCTCCCATTTCTGCATAGTCAATTGTCCACCCTGCTGGAGGAGTGTTACCCCTTGCTTTCAGCTACTACAGAGATATTTTCAACTACTACAGACTTCTCCCCCCCCCCCCCTTACAGTGTTGCCTTTGCGGTAAACCACACTTATGAGTTTTATTTTAATTGTTTGATTTATACAAAAACACATCTGAGCTCTATGAAATAAAAAAAACAACTTACCTGGGCTCCCTCCAGCCCCTGCCAGCTGTCCTGTGCCCTCGCCGCAGCTTTGCTCACTGCCGGTGGCCCGGGGTCCCCTCCGGCGCAGCATGTCCACTGCGCCTGCGGCTTTCAGAGCCGCACTGACATCATCCAGACTGTACTGCGCAGGTGCAGTAGTTCTGCGCCTGCACAGTAGAGTTCGGATGACGTCAGCGAGACCAGTGAGCCCCATGCTGGAGTGCAGGAGAAGCCGACCCGGAAGTCAACCTGGCGAGGTCGACATCTCCACCGGAGGGGACCGGGAGCCACCGGAGCTGCAGTGAGGGCACAGGATGGATGCAGGGGGCTGGAGGAAGACCCAGGTAAGTGGATTTTTTTTATTTTTAAAGTGCTCGGACTTTAACCACTTCCGGATTCTCGGAGCGTATATACACGCCCCTGAATCCAGAAGTGTATACCATACGAGCGGCCGTTCCATGTCAGCTCACGGAGGGTGTCTCCGTGAACACCCTGCAAGCCGATCGGCGGCTCGCAGGGTAAATGTAAACACACGGGGAAGATCTTCCCCGGTGTTTACATGTATACGGCGCTGCTGCGCAGCAGCGCCGTAGAGGAGATCGGCGATCCCCGGCCTCTGATTGGCCGGGGATCACCGGCATCTGATAGGCTAAAGCCTATCCCATCAGGCGCAGGACGGATTTCCGTCCTGCGCCGCTCACAGGGGGAGGGAGAGGGAGGGAAGGGGAAGGAGGCCAGGAAGCGCTGCGGAGGGGGGCTTTGAAGAGCCCCCCCCCGCAAGCGCAAGCAGCCGGCGGCGATCAGACCCCCCCAGCAGGACATCCCCCTAGTGGGGAAAAAAGGGGGGAAGTCTGATCGCCCTGGCTGCTAGCTGATCTGTGCTGTGGGCTGGAGAGCCCACGCTGCACAGATCAGCATAAAATGTCATGGTGTGGAAGTGGTTAAAATATCACTGCAGTCTTCTACCTGTCCGTTTACAGTCCATTATCAGCCAAACAAGTAAAAAAAAAAAAAAATACGTTAAAGAGAAATTACAGTGAAAATTATGTAATAAAAATTAAGTCAGTGTTTGCCCATTGTAAAATCTTTCCTCTCCCTAAATTCCATTCTGACATTTATCACATGATGACATTTTTACTGCTGGCAGGCGATGTCAGTAGAAGGAGATGCTGCTTGTTTTTTTTAGCAGTTGGAAACTGCTTCCCGCAATGCAACAAGGCTCCTGACATCACACCATGGGAGGGGTTGTACCACAATATCAGCCATACAGATCCCCCTGATTTCTCACGGGAAAGGGGGTGTCAGCTACTGATTGGGATAAGGTTCAACTCCTGGCTACGGTTTCTCTTTAAAGAGACACTGAAGCGAGAATAATTCTCGCTTCAGAGCTCATAGTTAGCAGGGGCACGTGTGTCCCTGCTAAAACGCCACTATCCCGAGGCTAAACGGGGTTCCCTTCACCCCCAACCCCCCCCCCCCCCCCCGCAAAATCAACGACCAAATTGGTAGTAGATTTTGCTGCTCCTAGAGGCAGGGCTAACGGCTGCAGCCCTGCCTCCAGTCGCGTCTATCAACGGCGCATCGCCGCCTCTCCCCCGCCCCTCTCAGTGAAGGAAGACTGAGAGGGGCGGGGGAGAGTCGGAGATACGCGCTGGCAGACGCGCGTGGGGCAGGGCTGCGGCGGTTAGCCCTGCCTCAATCAGGATGAGATCCCCGGCTGCACGGAGGGGATTTCGGGGGGTAAGGGACCCCCGTTTAGCCGCGGGATAGCGGCGGCGATTTAGCAGGGGCATGCATGCCCCTGCTATCTATGAGGTCTGAAGCGAGATTCATTCTCGCTTCAGACTCTCTTTAACAACGTAACAAAGTACATAATTATTGTAAAAATGAAGCACTTTTTTATTACATTATTTTCACTGTAGTTCCTCTTTAACGTATATGTTGTTTTTTTTTTGTTTTTTTGTACTTGTATACCTAAAATACGGTCTGCTTTTCATGCAAGTCCTACAAATAAACATTTATTTATTGAGGAAAACTATCCAGAGTTAAGGTGGCCGCACATCAGGCGACTTGGCCACTGATCTACCATCCGATTCGATTAATATAATGGAATCGGATGAAAATCGGTGCTGCCAAGAGCATGCCATTTTGACAATGCATGTATTGATCGGACATGTTGCAAGATGTCGGGCCGACGTGCGCTGCTGTGACGACCTGCGCTATTGGGACGAGCGACAAATGTGACCGCCGCTGTCCCCACTAATGTAAAATGTGCCCCTTCCCTGTACCCAGTGCATATTGATCGGACATGTTGCAAGATGTCGGGCCGACGTGCGCTGCGGTACCGACGTGCGCTATTGGGACGAGCGACAAATGTGACCGCCACTGTCCCCACTAGTGTAAAATGTGCCCCTTCCCTGTACCCAGTGCATGTACACTTTACCTGTCGATGTCCACTGCTGGCACTATTTATTCCATACACGCCCCACATGTGTGTGACATCACAACGTAGGCACATTTTATACTAGGGGGAATAGTGCCGAGGGTGCGGCGAGGGGATATCACTAGGCTGATACTAGCAAGATTTCATGCTGAAATCGATCAGGAATTGGCCTGCGGTGTATAGGCAGCTGACAGATCTCTCTACGATCAGGGAGAGATCTGTCTGTTGGTCGAATCTGCCCATCATCACTAGATGTACGGCCACTTTTACATATACACTGTATGACAAAAGCTTGCCAACTACTAAGATTATCAGGTAATTTGAAGGGGACAATAGGGTTAGGTGTTTCAAACATGTGAGATTACAATCAGGTGTATGTTTGGAAAGTCCTGCATCATTTAAGAACATAAATACCTGTTTCCACAATCTACAGTTAGTATATTAATGATAATAATGATGCTAACATTTGTATAACACTTTCTCCAGACCCCAAGCTCTTGAGAGCTGCAGCCACTAAGAGAGCTCAACAGGCCACCCTGCAGTGTAAGGGAGTCTTGCCATAGGATTCCTTACTAAATAGGTACTAGTTACAGCCAGGATTCAAACCCTGGACTGATCTTCAAAACACAAGTTTGTGAAAGCGAGTAATGGCTCCAGCAAAGGAGGTTTCTGAGAACCTCTAAAAAACATCATTGTAGTCCTTCTCAGGAGTGGTCCCCCAAGTAAGGTGATACCAGAAGCAAGGTGTGTAATAATCCAGATCTCATGAAACTCACCAGAGGTGGGTGACATGGGCTTACCAGGGGCTCAGACCCTAAGTAGCACCCTGGTCTTCACCAAAGCAACTTACAAGGAATGGTGGTCCGGAAGCCCTAATTTTGCTGGGTAGCAGCAGGTCATGGTCCCCAAGATATTCCAAATAGTGGTGGCAGGAACTGGAAATTATGATATACAGACAGTAGGCATATGACATTTATACAGTTGGTGAGTTCAGGCAAACAAGCAGTAGGTGGCATCAGGGTTGAGGCAGGAACAAGCAGGTTGAAGAAGCAGTATCCAGGTTCAAGCAGAGGTTGAGGCAGGCAGTAGGCAATCAGCAGTCAGTAGAGATGGGCGGAATAGTTTCACAGCGAACAAGGGGTGTTCGCTGTTTGCATTTAACACAATAAAAAAAAAAGTTGCGTGTGCATCTTTTACATTTACTTTAATGGCAGGCGAACGGCCGCCGACTTTAGCGGTTAATAGCAAAGCCCCCTTTAAAGTTTCAATAGGAAAAAAAGAATATATTTAAATGCAGTAAATGAAAGATAATGTAGCAACCTAACAGTAATGTAAATTTACATATAGCAAATGAAAGAGCAATACATTTCATGACATGGTTTCCAGGGCATATGGACCCCTGGAAACCCCTCACAACTGGCAACACTTTGGCCAGGGATCGTTATACAGCTGCAATATGGCTGTATAAAGATCCCTGGCAACTTTACCTATTTTATGTTCAGAGTGTGGGAGATTAATAAAAAATGATGTGGGCCCTCCCTTCCTGAGCCCCTTTAACTTCTTGTCCCCCATACAGACTGGGATAGCCAGAATCGGAGCCCCAGCCGAGTGGTGTTTCGCACCCTGAGCTATACCAGCCCGCTTGGTGGGGGGCTCCAGGGGAGAGGGGCGGCCAAGCCTCTCCCTCAGAGCCCTTGTCCAATCCATGGACAAGAGGTTCTTCCCCACCTCCAGTGCCCCAGGAGGAGGTGGGGGCCAACGATGCACTGGGGGAGGGGGTTCATGGTGGCATTTGGGAGTCCCCTTTAAGAAGATGCCCGCCCCCCTTCCCAGGAAAAATGAGTATAGGGGTGCAAAGTACCCCTTACCCATTTCCACACAAGGTTCAATGAAATAAAAACATGACAAGAAAAGTAAATATTCTTAATTAACCAGAAATACTTACCTGTACTTTAAAAATAAAGTAGTAGCAGTAAGGTATTGTACCGTGTTAGCCATCAGTAAAAGCAAGAAGTTTTAAATCAGGATGATACCATTTATTGGCTAACTACAAATGAATAAGAATAAACAAGCTTTCGGCCTTGCAGCCTTCGTCAGGTTTATATCCTGTTAGTTTGCAAGCTGGTGGTACAGACAGCTTATATACATGCAACATCAAAAGGAAAAACAGATATTTTTTTCAAGCATAAATACATCATTAAGATGCCTTAATACAAACAGACCATCTAAATGGGGTAAGATAAGGATCCTTGTTTACTTTATTGCTCACAGACCTGGTATTAGGATTGACCCAGAGGTATCGTAAATTCTTAGTTCACAAGTTCAGCTAGGGTGGCTGAGACAGTTCATATATCATCAATCTCATACCAATATAGAAAGTTGTTGTCCTTATTCAGACCCTTCTGCACAGCTTTGAAACAATTTATAAATTTTGTTTCTGCTATTAATCGGTCACTTGACGCCCTGAAGCCGCCCCTCAGGGCAGCGACACGAAGATCATTCATGCCGTGTCCGTTGGACCGAAAGTGTGTAGCAACTAAAAATAAAGTTCCCACGCCAATATCCTCAGAAAAGTCCCACACCATATCCTCTATTCTTACGACCTTAGTTATTTTGATAAAAGATCTACGCGCACCCGACTCCAGAACTACTGCGCAGGCGCAGAACGCTCCAAAGGACGGAAGCGTGGCAAGGGATGCGTGCGCAGCTGAGCCTGCACAGAAGCCCGCGACTGCCTGGCTTAGCGGCAGAACGGAGGGGCCAAGGAGGACGGCGATGGAGGCCCTGGTGCTCATGGGGCTGGAGGAAGGTAAGTATAAATAAGGCCTATAATATCGGAATCTGTGAGAAAAGGAACATAACAGTTATACCACTTCTCAACATAGTCCCCATGAAGGCTTAATAAAGGACTGAACATCATTCCAATCAGTAGCCGAAACCCTCTTTCCCATAAGAATGTTTTTACCGTTTCTAGTATGGTCTGTATGACTGATATTGTGGTGACATCCCTCCTACAGTGTGATGGCATGGCCATGGCCCTAACAGTTTTCAGTCTGTGAACCTCATTGCATTGTGGGAAATAAAGGCTTTTTCCAACTGCCAAACAAGCAACATCTCCCTCTGTGCACAGAACCCGGGCTGTGGAGTCAGTACAAAAATCATCTCTCTTCAGCAGTGGTGGCTCTAGGAAATTTTTTAGGGGGTGCTATGCAGGTGCTGGATCTTATCTAGCTGTGAACCTGCGGCTCGCTAAGCACCACCGAAAAATCCAGGGGGTGTGGCCAAAAAGGGGCATGTCTATGCACTGGAAAGTGGGCGTGTATAGGTAATAAAGTTGCCCCAGCATAGGTAGTATAGTTCCCCAGTATAAGTAGTATAGCTGCCCCAGAATAGATAGTATAGCTGCCCCAGCATAGGTAGTATAGCTGCCCCAGTATAGGTAGTATAGCTGCCCCAGCATAGGTAGTATAGCTGCCCTAGCATAGGTAGTATAGCTGTCCCAGCATGGGTAATATAGCTGCCCGAGTATGGGTAGTATAGCTGCCCCAGTATGGGTAGTATAGCTGCCCCAGCATAGGTGGCATAGCTTGCCCAGCATGGGCAATATAGCTGCCCCAGCATAGGCAGTATAATTTCCCCAGTGTAGGTAGTACAGCTGCCCCGGCGTAGGTAGTACAGCTGCCCCGGCGTAGGTAGTACAGCTGCCCCGGCGTAGGTAGTACAGCTGCCCCGGCGTAGGTAGTACAGCTGCCCCGGCGTAGGTAGTACAGCTGTCCCAGTGTAGGTAGTACAGCTGTCCCAGTGTAGGTAGTACAGCTGCCCCAGTGTAGGTAGTACAGCTGTCCCAGTGTAAGTAGTCCCAGTGTAGGTAGTACAGCTGCCCAAGTGTAAGTAGTACAGCTGCCCCAGTGTAGGTAGTACAGCTACCCCAGCGTAGGTAGTACAGTTGCCCCAGTGTAGGTAGTCCCAGTGTAGTACAGCTGCCCCAGTGTAGGTAGTATAGCTGCCCCAGAGTAGGTAGTACAGCTGCCCCAGCGTAGGTAGTACAGCTGCCCCAGCGTAGGTAGTAAAGCTTCCCCAGTGTAGGTAGTATAGCTGCCCCAGTGTAAGTAGTACAGCTGTCCCAGTGTAGGTAGTCCCAGTGTAGGTAGTACAGCTGCCCTAGTGTAGGTAGTCCCAGTGTAGGTAGTATAGCTGCCCCAGTGTAGGTAGTCCCAGCATAGGTAGTATAGCTGACCCAGCGTAGGTAGTATAGCTGCACCAGTGTAGGTAGTATTGCTGCCCCAGCCTGCTCCTCCCTCTGCTCGTACATCCTTCTGAGCTGGCGGCCGCTACCTCTATGCCTGTTGCCGCCGTCTCGTCTTCTGTGCTTCTCCAAGCCTCCTCTCCCTCTGTAGTGCTACAAGAAAATGGCCACGGATGTCCGCATTTGTGGACATCGGTGGCCATTTTCTTGTAGCACTACAGAAGGGAGAGAAAGCGGGGTGGCGAGCGGCTGCCGCTACTGGTGTTCAGAGGGTGCTTGGACAGTTTTAGGGCCTGCCGCTGCCCATGCTCTTCAGTTTATGAAACTACCAACTCTCAGTACCCAAAATTGCTCTGACTCCTTAGTCTAATACTTACCAGGGCTGGGGAGTTGGTACAAAAATAATCTGACTCAGACTCTTCAGTTTATAAAACTACTGACTCCGACTCCAGGTACCCAAAAATTGCTCCGACTCCACAGCCCTGCACAAAACACTCAGAAACAAACATTTCACAGAGCTGCACCTGAATTTCAGAATGTGAATCGGAGTGAGGGAAGATTTTACAATGAGCAAACATTTAATAATTTATAAATGAATATTGTAAAAAATAAGCAATTTTATTCATTACTTATTTTCAATATTCCTAAGCAGTGATGTGGACTAGAAAATAAATGTCTTCGTGTTGGTTCACAATATGAGCGATTGAGCTCAGTTTGCCGATCAAAGTGCTAAAGCAGTGTCACTCTATGAGATGTGTTCTAACTGCAGTGTTAACAAAATCAAAAACATGCTCCATTTTTAGAGTGATTTTTCTTAAAAAAGAATCTGCAAAAACACGCATTCCTTTAAAAATCGCTCTAAAAATCAATTTCCAAAATAGTGTGAACTAGGCCTTCGGCTTTGTTCACATTAAAAATCGCAAGCACGATTGCAAACGCTGATCGCTTTTTTGCGTGATTTTTTTCAAGCGATTCCGGGCGTTTTCTGAGCTTTGAGCAATTTTGTGTAAGCGTTTTTGATGAGCGATTGAGATTTTCACTTCCTGACGTTAGTCAGGAAGTGAACTCTTTGACCAGGAAAAGAATACAATGTATTTATTCTTAAATAGACTCAGAGATGAGTCTCACTAGGTTTTTTTACTTACTCTGGGCTTCCTCCAGCCCCATAAGCATGGATGTGTACCTCGCCGTCCTCCTAAGCTCCGCCGTTCAGCAGCAATCTTCCCCGGTAAGCGGGTCAGTGACGTCAGCCGTGGCCTTCTGTGCTTGCGCAGAAGGTCCGCCGTTGACGTCAGTCAGACTGAGTTCAAATGAGCCGCTTACCAGGAGTTGACTGCAGCTGAACTGGGGTGCTGAGAAGTAGTGAGGGACACATCCATGCTTATGGGGCTGGAGGAAGCCCCGGGTAATAAACTGCGGTGAGACTCATCTGAGTCTCTTTAAACGCACTCAGGAAATCGCTATACAAAGTGCATTTCAAGTGATTTCCCTATACCTTCTATTGAGCCAAAGCGCTCAGAAAATGGTACAGGTATCGCTTTTGAGATCGGCAAGCAATCACAACACTCATATGCGAACACTCTCATAGGAAATCATTGCACAAGGGCTTTTAGGGCGATTCTCAAAATCGCCAGCGCTTAAAAAAAATCTGCAAACGCTCATAGTGTAAACAAGCCCTTCAAGAGCTAAAGGAAGTAAAACTCCCAGACAACATTGCTTAATTATCATTTGAATATTCTGGGAGCTCATAAAACCGTATTCCAGGTTTGCTATTGGTGTAACGCGCACGATGGGTCTAGTTTCTCCTGTCCTGCAACATGTCACGTAACTTATTTGAGACGTTAGCAAATACAGCCCCCAGGCTGATAATGGATCTGCCATTCTCACAAAGCAGCAGAGCCAGACAGCCTCCTCCTGCAGCCAGCAAGTAAGTACAGCTCCCAGTCCCGAGTAAGTAAGTACTACCGAGCCGCCGTATCCAGTGCGCATGCCCCGGAAAATCCCTACCAGCCGTGTAAAGGTGCGCAGTCTACGCATGCGTCAACCTTTGCGGCGGAACAGCGGAAGCATTCCAAGTTCCAAGGAGCGAACGGCTCATGCGTGGGAAAGTCTCGCGTCACCCGCGGTCAGTAGCTGCGCGAGACTTCGCCGCACATGCGCGCTGAGCACGATGAGTCCTGGAGAGGTGCTGGTACTTAGTACCCTTGAGTACCGGCAGAAGAAGACCCTTATTTTGCTGACTTTAAAAGTTTCGTTTTGCGGTCTGTGTTTGTGATCGGCCCTATGATCCTCTGTCTGCAGTCGGGATCCCTCCGCGGGACGAGCGCATTCCCCCCCAGCCTGCAGATTCAGCTAGAGTAGAACTAACATGCAAGTTAGCTAAGGTGAGGACTAGCCAAGAGGAGCCCAATGAGTGGAATACAGTCTGCGGTCTCGGACAGGTGAGTGCAGCCCGTCGGTATACTTTACTGGGCAGAACTTTCTAATGCAGAATTTGAAACATAAACAGAGATCAAAACTCCCTGGTCCACTCCTTGTTTAATTTGTGTTTTCCTGCCGTGGGAGTGTTTTGGGTTGGTGACGGGTGATTGTAATTGGCACACTATTTTTATATTTGGTGACAGTGGAGTTGTGTGGCTGCATGATCACAGGCTACAAAGTTACAGCTGATCATTCAGAGAAGTTACAAAGTTTATTTCCTCTCTCTTCTCACTTCTTTGTGATGGGCCTTTCATTTCCACTTTGGTTGGGGACATGTTCCTTCACTTGTTATGGTTGGCTTTTGGAAAGTTTTCATTTTTGAAGGCAGAGATGTCTGTTAAAAAAAATCAAAGTGAAATGTAAATAACTCATTTTATCTTATGGATACAAGAGTGTTAGTTTAAACTTTTCCATAGTTTTGTGTTGTTTTTGGGAAAACTGGAATTAGTATTTATAGAGCGATGACATCTTATGCTGGGCTTTACAGAGTGTATATGGTTCTGTCACTAACTATCCCTCAGAGGAGCTCACAATCTAATTCCTACTATAGACTACCGTCTATGGCAGGCATGGGCAAACTTGGCTCTCCAGCTGTTAAGGAACTACAAGTCCCACAATGCATTGCAGGAGTCTGACAGCCACAGTCATGACTCATAAAAGCAAATGCATTGTGGGACTTGTATTTCCGTAACAGCTGGAGGGCTGAGTTTGCCCATGCCTGCTCTAGGGCCAATTTTTCTTTAGGGGGAAGCCTGGAGGAAACCCACACAGACTTAGAGAAAACATACAAACTCTGTGGAGATGGTGCCCTGGCTGGGGTTTGAACCAGGGTCCCAGCGCTGCAAGGCGAGAGTGCTATCCATGGTGCCACCGTGCCAGAACTTTGAGGAACTAATCAGATTAGTTCTGAAGCAAGAGAAATATAGAGGCTGCCATATTTATTTCCTTTTAAGCTATACCAGTTGCCTGGCTATCCTGCTGATCCTCTGCCTCTCATACGTTTCACCATAGACCCTGAACAAGCATGCAGCAGATCAATTGCTTCTGACATTATTTACAGATCTGACAAGATTAGCTGCATGCTTGTTTCCGTTGTTATTCAGACACTGCTACAGCCATATAGTTCAGCAGGGCTGCCAGACAACCGGTATTGTTACATAGGAAATAAATATGGCAGCCTCCATATTCTTCTCACTTAATTTGTCCTTTAAACATAGCAGATCAGATTCTGCAGGCTAATGACAAAGTAACTGGACAGCTGCATACATGTTTTAGTTGTCAGTTTACTATGAGCCTATGTTTACGCTGGTTAGTTGCAATTGAATTGCAACTAACTATGAGCCTATGTTTACGCTGGTTAGTTGCAATTGAATTGCTACATGATGCAATTATATTGTAATGGTATATTTATATTGTAGTAATGCAAGACATGCTGTGCGGTATTGGATAACGTGCATGTGTACTGTTATAGTGAAGCATCCTTTTCATTAAAGGCTGGTTTCCACTAAGCTGGCATGTGTCTTGCAGTGATGTGAGCAGGGCTGTGGATTCGGAGTCGGGGCAATTTTGGGCACCCGGAGTCGGAGTCATTGATTTCATAGACTGAGGAGTCGGATTATTTTTGTACAAAATCCACAGCCCTGTTAAGTATTAGACTAAGGAGTTGGAGTTGAGGAGTCGGAGCCATTTTGGGTACCCGGAGTCGGAGTCATGGTTTCATAAACCGAGGAGTCGGAAGATTTTTGTACCGACTCCACAGCCCTGGATGTGAATACGCATCCGAATCCCTGTAGCCGAGCCATGCGCGGCTATAGTGATTCGGGTGCATGCTGCAATTAAAGAGGAACTGATAGCCAAACTATGCCAGGGCTATGCCAGGGAAAAAAAAACATATGTAAGTAGATAAGTATCTGCTCTTCTAACATAACAAATGTATTGCACTCACTGTCCACATTTTGATTTCAGAGAATTTTATATAATACATTCAGAGAATTCTTATCCCTGGCAGGGGCCATCTTGGGTCCCTCCGGCTGAAACCAATCGTGATGTCATTTCCTCCCTTACTCCCCTATGGCATCCCCTACCTCTCCTCCCTGCGGTATCCGAAGTGGACTTGGTGCCCAGTCTGGATTTTAGGGCAGCATGGTGTTTAGAAATGAATTTAAATTAGTTCCCGTGGAATTAATACTTTCATATGTCTCCCACATCACTGGTGCAGAATTTAGATGGGAACTTAAGTGCCTGTAACCATGTGTAGGTGAGTGTGCGTGCTGCCTTAAAGCGGTAGGATCAGCCATACTATGCCAGGGAAAAAAAACACATATACAAGTAGATAAATACTTGATCTACTTACATAACATGTATTGTACTGTCCACGTTTTGATTTCAGTGAATGTTATATAGTAAATGAAGAGAATTCTGTTCCTGGTGGGGGCCATGTCTTTTGCCCACAGTTAAGGCTAACTCGTGATGTCATTTCTGCCCTTTACTTTTTTTCTTGTCTCCTCCAATCGCTGAGTCACCTCAGCCTTGCTTGTAAACACAAGTGATTAGGGGATTAGGTTTCAGATAAGAAGCTGGCAGGGAAATAAAGGGAAGAGGAGGAATAGATTATAGATAAAAAGAACCCCCAGCATGCAATTCTTTGGCACGACTACTAAAAGGCCAGTGTTCCTTAAGTATGTGATAACTCCAAATCCTAACAGCAAAAAAATGTTTTGAAAGTTTTGAATGCAGGATTAGCATCTATATCACTTAATACACTCAGACCAGTTGCTGTTGAAATTTGATTTTTATGGTGACGATACCGCTTTAATTCCTCCCCGCTTCGCTTTGCAATGCTGTGGGGAGGAGTGGAAATGCCGAGGAGGATGCGGGGGACATATAAAAGAGTATTAATTCCAAAGGCACTAATTTAAATTCCTTCTAAAGACCATGCTGCCCTAAAGTCCAGACTGGGCACAAAGTCCAGACTGGGCACCAAGTCCACAGGGGGTACTGCAGAGAGGAGGGGGATGCCGTAAGGGAGGAAATGACATCACGATTCCGTGTTCTTCCCAGAAGTTTTTTCCAGCCGGGTGGCATGAAATAGTAGCCGGGTGGCATGAAAAAGTAGCCGGGTGGGGTGAGATGAGAGAATGCAGGGCCAGTGCTTCTGTGAGCAACTCTGCTTACAGTATAGGAGGAGATGGACAGCCACGTGGTCACCAAAACTAGCTGGGTGGAGCACCCGGCTAAAAGATACTGGGAAGAACACTGGGATTGGCTTCCGCCTGTGGGGAGGAGGAAAAAAAAACCCCGACATGCACTGCAACTTTTGTTTTGCAGCTGATGTACGAGGTCAGAGCTTTGGGAACCAGGGTTTGTTATTCACCTAAAATAAAAAATGTCAGATTGATTATGAACTTTTGCATTGCCTGATTTAATCAGTTAGGCCTGGTGCACACCAGAGGAGTTTTTCTTAACGTTTGGAGTTTTTAAATCTGCTGCTAATGTTATCCTATGTGTCTCTGCACACTGGAGCAATGAGGTTTTGTAAAAATCCCCATAGCATTACATTGGGAAGAGCTTTTAGAGGTTTCAAAAGCTCTTCCCAATGTAATGCTATGGGGTTTTTTACAAAACCTCATTGCTCCAGTGTGCACAGACACATAGGATAACATTAGCAGCAGATTTAAAAACTCAAAACGCTCAGAAAAACTCCTCTGGTGTGCACCAGGCCTTACTCTTTAAATCCAGCATGCCATCTGAATTGTGCAGGTATGCGATTCGGATGCAAAGCTATTGGTGCAGTAGGCAGCATTTACCCCTCTTGAATCACTTGTGGGAAAATATTGCGGATTCCACAGCAGTGAAAGTGGGCTATTACTGTATGCTTCACAACAAATGCATATTGCGCTATAACATTTTTTCCCTCCATTGCGATCCGGTTATTACAGGGCACACAACGTGCTGGTGATCACCTAGCCATACTATTTCGAGTCTTGTTAGGCCTGTGTAAAGTACTGAGATCCTGTTTAGCAAAACGTACATTCAGAGTCAGAGATGAAGTTTCTCTACTTGTGGAAAAACACTGGCGTTAGTCCAGTTGAGGACCCAAAACCGCTTCCTGCCTGGTCGCGAACACTAATCTGTAAGAAATTAGGGACCTACCAGGAAACGCTGTCCACGTCACCAACCGAAACTTGTAAAGAAAATGTAATAAAGTGCTATTGCGTGCGCAGTGTCCATTTCTGTGCCACAAAGGTCCGGGCCTAGGGTGGCAGGATAGAATAGGCAGCCGGCACCCAGGTACTTAACTCACACAGACCTGGTCCGCAGGCTGCTTTCTGTGCACATTACGGCGGGCAGCTACAGAGTCGGCAGGCCTCCTTCAGAGTTGCGAGCAGAGCAGCAGCAGTTTTTCCTCTAGCGAAAAATAGTAAAACGGAGGTGCTAGGAAGGATAATATACACCAAACGCAGTTTAAAAAAGGGAGGTAATAGTGGACTTACTAACCCTTTGATGACTCAATATTGCCAGATTCAAATACGAAGAACTTTATTATATACTCCACAGCACTTGTGAAGTATACAATAATGCCCTTCTTTTAAAAAGTTATTCTAACTCCATTACTTTCACCTTCTTAAAACGTACCTGAGGCAATTGGTTTCTTCCAATATACAGGGAGCGACTTCTTAACGTGCTTGGTGTCAGGTATAAGCTCTTCACTATACAGTGGCTGACTTATTAGTAACCCACCTTTTTAAGTATCATTTCATGCAAAGTACTTCACAACTACATAACATACCACACTATTGTGGGCTTACAATCTCCACTTTTGTCTTTCAACAAGTTCTCTCTCCAGGTTACATTCGCCTCCAGCTCTGAATGGTCATTTTCCCCTCTGCTTTGCGTCCCTCACTCTACAAGTCAGCGTTTCATGATGGCTGGAGAGAGACCACAGTGGCTGGAGGAGGGGAAGATGAAGGTTCCGTGCTGGAGTGGAGCCTGAAGAGGTGAGTAACTGCTGCTCTGCTCTTAGGGTGAGCACTAGCAAGCATTTGGAAGGTGCACAAGAGCAGCTGGCAGGCTATCAATTCACTGCCTTCAGCCTCCACGTGAAAGAGGCCTAAAAGTAACGTAACATCTCTCCTGGTCGGTTAAGCTGTCCATTCCCCTTGCACTCAGATACCACCATCAGTAAAGCATAGCTCTTTATTAAAAAGTCATTAAAATGACAGGAAAAGGGTTAAAAATGGGTTTAGCAATGACAGCCCGCTGTTTCAAGCCTACTAGCTCTTTACCACGCGAGTAAGCCATACCAGTATATGAGAACATGAAGGTTTCAACCCTCTCTAAATAGCAATACAAATACACACTGACCAATCAAAGCAAACTTCACTTCAGCCAATGAAGGCACAGAAAGCAAGGTGTGGACCTGATGGAAGACTTGGAACAAAATGCTAACCAATCATAGAGCAGAGAGGCCAATGGGCGTGGATAGCATCATAGCACCACCCGTAGGCCGATCTCTGCATTCTGACAGAAAATACTACTAGGTGTGTAGATCTCACCACACATGTAGAGATGAACAGTCTGTCCAGTCTAGCTCAGATGCAGATAAGATGCCACCGCTTTTCCTGAAGCATGAATCAGTTGGCGTCTTGGGAAGTTTGATGTGGAGCTCCTGGGAGTTCAGTTTGTGCAGTTATTCTCTTGTGTAGCACTGTGGCAGTGGCTGTTGTCCTCATCTGGCATGCTCTTGGACTTCATTTCCAGCACTGTCTGAATATCAGCCATTGCCGGCTAAAATGAGGGTGCGGCTGAGTGGGGTTTGATAGAGGGGTAAGTGCAAGAGTCCTGGTGTTGCTTATTTGAGATGTAAAGTGTTAGGTTTCCACTATTGGGCACCTTATATTGTTGGTTTGTATTTAGTAGGGTAGGACGGTTGAGGATTTTGTAGGGGGGATCTAATTGGTGTTTAGATGCAGCATTAGATTCCCAAGTTTTTGGCTCTTGTTGCTGATTGAGCACCAGTACTTCCTTTATGCAATAGTTCTGTGACTTGTTTTGTATGGCAGCTTCCATATATCTATAGGTGGTTCAGCAAATACCATGTAGGGCAGTGCTCCCTCAGTCTCTTCCTAATACTACATTTTTTTTTAAATGCTTTAGACATTAGGGCCCTTAAAGGACTACTGTAGGGGGGTCGGGGGAAAATGAGTTGAACTTACCCGGGGTTTCTAATGGTGCCCTGCAGAGGTCCTGTGCCCGCGCAGCCACTCACCGAAGCTCCGGCCCCGCCTCTGGTTCACTTCTGGAATTTCCAACTTTAAAATCAGAAAACCACTGCGCCTACGTTGCCGAGTCCTCACTCCCGATGACGTCACCAGGAGCGTACTGCGCAGGCACTGACCATACTGGGCCTGCGCAATACACTGCTGGTGACGTCAGCTGGAGCAAAGTCACGGCAACGCAGGCGCAGTGGTTTTCTGATTTTAAAGTTGGAAATTCCAGAAGTGAACCAGAGACGGGGACCGGAGCATCGATGAGTGGCTGTGCGGGCACAGGATGTCTGCGGGGGACCATTAAAAGCCCCGGGTAAGTTCATCTCATCCCCCCCCCCCCTCCTCCAATGTCAGGTGTGTGTGTGTATATGTGTATGTATGTATGTATCTATCTATCTAGCAGTAGAATATCCTTATAGTAATCTTTGGATATAGTAAACTCAGTGTTCATGTCCCTGCAAATCTGTCTGTATAAATCTACAATGCAAAGATGACCGACCCAATCCAGTATGTATGCTCTTATTTATTAGTAGACCACATGACACATATCAGAGACGTTTCAGAGGGACATCCTCCTTTCTCAAGCTCTGTCTAACTGGAGAGGCTATAAGAATAGTATGGTGCGTAAAATCGATTTATGTCAATAGATGTCGCTGTTTTTTGTAATATACTCTTTGCACACATGTGGGCAGTATTCGCCTGACGTGTGTGTGCTTAGCACTGTTCCTATGGGCGGTTCTCCAAGCCACCGAGGGTGTCACTAGTTCCCCATATAGTCCTCTCCATTGAGGGTGTGACTGGATGGATGTCAGCTGCAGAGACATTCCTATAGGTCGGCGCCACAGGTGTACTGAATGGACGGAGCCCGCCAGTGTAAGCCCTGCTTCCTGGTAAGAGATGCCATTTGCATACACGTTTAGCATATGTATGAGAAGTTCCCCATCAGGTCCATGTGTGATACGCTTGGGGATTGGTCCCCATAGGCGACACTTGCACGTGATTGGTTGCTTTCAATGGACTTATGGTATATAAATAGATGATAAGTTTGATGTTAGACACTGACAGCTTGAGAAAGGAGGATGTCCCTCTGAAACGTCTCTGATATGTGTCATGTGGTCTACTAATACATAAGAGCATAAATACTGGATGGTGCCGGTCTTCATCTTTGTATTGCATTTGTGGGGGCTGGAGTGCTGCCAGACCTATTGACCTGACACATCACCTGTCTATCGGGGGTGCTGTCAATCACACTTTTGCTTGTATAAATATACAATGTATGACCAATTCTGATAGAAAACTACTTTTCCTGGTCCCTTGGAGCTCACTATAAAGGGATTGTACTGTATAATCAGTCTTTTACCACATCTAGTACATGCATGCCCGGTTTTATATAATCTGAAAAGTAAAATCCATTGGTTGCTGCGGGTTCACATTACTATCACATTTCCTATCTCATCAAAGATAAAGATCAGTGTTTCTTTTCTAGACTCTTTGCTTTGTTGATGTGGTATGGGAAATGTGTCACTCCTCTTGTATGGCAAAGAAGTGCTATTTGGGAATGAGGGCAAAGAAATGCAAGACAGGAACGAGGAGGCTGATTTTTTATTTTGTATTATTGTTATACTGAAGCTTGAATCATAAACCGAGATGTGATCTGAATTCCATGTAGCCAGTTATTAAATTCAAGCTTAAGGAAATCTTAAGTCAAATTAAAACATGAGTTTAACTTACATGGGGCTTCTTGCACCCCCCCTGGAGTCATTCGGTGCCTATGACTTCTGTCCGAGTCCCTCCCGGCCAGCAGCGCTGGCCCCCGCAAAGCTGGCCAGTCACGTGCCTCCTCGCCTTCTGCAGCCAGGAGCATTCTGCGCATTACATGAAAATCGCCACTGTGCACTGTGCATAAAGTTGGAAACTCCAGAAGTGAACCAGAGGCGGGGACCGGAGCATCGGTGAGTGGCTGTGCGGGCTCCCGGCTACCGGAGTGTGATAAGGGTGCGCACGGCTCAGAGCTGCACATGTGCAGTAGCTGCCAACTGGCAGCTGCTGCTACTGTCCGGATGGACTTCGTAGGCACACGATGACTCCAAGGAGTTGCAAGAAGCCCCAGGTAATTTAAACTTTTTTTTTTTTTTTTTTTTTTTTTTTTATTAATTTAACTTAAGTCTCCCTTTACATCCTATATAGAGATGTAATCTGTATTCTAACTGATCAGGCTTTTTTTACCAGCTTTTTTTTTTTTTTTAATTAGCCTGGCCTGAGCCAGAAGATTCTGAAAGCTAATGATCTAATTACATGACAGCTTGATTATTTGATCTCTGTTCATATAACTATCCATTCAAATTCAGGACCTCTGCTCTGGCTGGCTTCCTGTTCAGAAAGTGGGGTCTTGAAACATCACTTCCTGTGCACCATAAATGTGCAGCGGACAGTGCCAACATAGTGTTTGTGGACTGTAAATGTTGCAGCTAAGGCAACAAATGTGCAAACCATTTCCCTGTCCCACCCTTGTCACTGCCTCGTCACCACCCTTTGTCACCATTTTTATCTGCATGTTTCTACCATAATGCTGGCCTTTCTATCTTAAAGGGAACCAGAGATGAACGATTCACACAAAATAAACATATCAGTCGATGGCTTGTAAAGAATAAATGCTCTACCTGATAATTTTGCCACTCTAGTGTGCCTTTTTGAGTGTTTTTTTTTTTTTTTTTTTTATCCATTATTGCTCCAGGAAAAATCCAATATGGCCGCCGGGTCATATCCCTTCTGCTTCCAGGTTATGAGCTGTTCTGGATGTGCTGTCTAGCCTCGATGAGACTATATATAGACAAGCAGGGTTGCTGCTGCAGCCTTTCATCTGTGTGCTTTAAACTTTATTATTCTCGTATGCTGTGTGGCTGCCTGTAGGAAGTGTCTCTCATAGAAATGAAACTGCATACAGTAGATAATGACTGGCTGCACAGTGCACACAGATCACACAGCCACACTTGTCTGTTTCAGAGATTCTCTTTCAGCAGGAGCAGCCCCTTCCATATCATCAGCTCTGAGCATGCAAAGCAGGAAAGCTGAGCCAGGAGTGGGCAGGCTTGGGCTTGAAAAGACTCCACAGAACACTGACTTGGCTATAATGATTCCAGGTCAAACCTAGACTGAATGCTCAGTCGGGGATTCTTATCACAGCTGTTAACCTCTTGCCGACCGCGTCACGCCGATGGGTGTGGCCGCCGCGGCAGCCCCAGGACCGCCTAACGCTGATTGGTGTAAAGTCCTGGGGCTCTGTTTTGCAGGAGATCGCGCGCAGGCTGCGCGCGCATCTCCTGCTTGGGGGGGGCAGAGCTCCGCCCCACCTTCAGTCTCCGAGCGGCTGTTGCCGCTTGGGAGACTGTTAGACGGCGTGATCGCCGTCTATTTACATGGTGCAGCGCATCCCCGCTCGCCCACACGTTCGCGTGGATCGATTACCGCTCGTCCCCGCCGGCACTCCTTATCAGCCGCTCGATTCCCCACTATTGTCCGCCAGCGGGGATCGAGCGGGGAATCTATCCGGCAGGTCATCAGACCTGTCGGATATTATCAGTCGAGCCATCAGCGGCTCGATCGATGAGGAGAGTTTCTCCCGTGTATGCCCAGCATAAGGCTACTTTCACAGTGCGATTTACACCATAATCCCTGTAAAAACAAGAACACAACTGAAAGGAAAAGTCACACTTCACTGTTTAATGCGCATGTCATGCAGTAACACACTGCATGTAGTGTGTTGGGATACTGCTCTCCATTAGTTTGCATCGGACATACTGCGATCGTCGCATAGGCTTAACATTTCAGGGCACTACAGCGGTCGGCACTACAATGCGTTCACTGCATTGAACCTCAAGGCTCCACTGGGAATGGGGCCTTAGGCTTCATGCGCACTATATAAGTCGTGCATCTTGAAAAATAGGATTGCAACAGTGATGTAAAGTTGCATCACAGACTACTGCTGCTATGCAACCTGTAAAGTGCAGCATACAGTTCAAAGACTTTGTTTCCCTGTCGGAAATTATAGAAGTGTGAACATCCCCAATGAAATATACTGTAAGTGCATCATATTGTGCATTTGCGCTGTGCTGACACAGATGTAGTTTGAAAGCAGCTTTATAGTCGCTCCTGATTGTTCGACCCACCAGCTAAATAGACAGATGGCAGGATGTTACTGGTAGCTGTAGCATGCTGGCAATCACATTTGATTAGTGAAAAGGGTGTTTTGTCCACCACTTGGCTTCAGTATTAGTTATTATCCTACATATTGGATGTTAGAATTTACAGGACACTGGAAAACTGATTAGCAAAAGGGAACTTCATTCCTGTGTTACTGTTATTTACAGTAGGCAGTGAAAAGAGATCTGTCAGGTTTTGGACTACTCTTCCTCCTCATGGGGGCTTCTAAATTATTTCTTTATTTACAAAAGAACTGAATGGCTGTTGATACACAGGAAACAGCCCTAAAATTAATATTGAGAAGGTGGACTAATCCAAAATCTGTCAGTCCCATCTGCTTTTTTTTTTTTTTTTTCCTACTATAAGTGACAGCAATATAGGAAACAAAAAGTAATTTCTAGTGCAATTTACTTTAGGCGAAATGTATATTTTATGTGTGTATTTTTCCATTAAATTTTTTTTTTTTTTGCGTTAGTGGTCCTTTAAATGTTTAATTTTTTTTCCCCTCAGTGCAAATAAAGCTACATATTTATGGGCGTGTTTGCCATGGTTTTTCTTTCTTTGTGACAGCTGTATATGCATTCCATTATGACAAGTACATAATCCTCTGAGACAGGCTTGTGACAGAATCTGAGACAGAGATGTATCTGTAAGACGTGATCTGGGACATGTTTTTTTATTTTGGAACAGAAAAGGGAGTTTGGTGAATTAAGTTGCACCACTGTATGGAATATGTCTCTCACTGATTACATATTGAATTGCGTTGGGTGACAGAACTGATGTCTCCCCCAATGTATTTTTTGCTTGCGTGAGTTCACATGTTGTAGCTTCCAGTGAATCCTCATGATCTCTTGCAATTACTGTGGTAGGTAATTGAGCCTTTTGAGATTTGGGTAGATTGGAATACAGATGTTCATTACGGTTTTGCTTGTATTCCCATACCTGGTCCAGGAGACACATGTAACTGTTTACTTCATACGTGACGTGGAGAGTTAAGGCTAGGGTAACAGTGGCAGCTGGCAGTCTCAAGAAATGGAAATATGAGATGAGTTTGTTTCCTTTGCGGCGCTATGTTCCTGATTATTTGTATGTTTAATATAAGCCCTTCTTAAAATATTCAGGGTTTCCGGTGAGGTGTGTTGTTTGGCAAAGGTCAAGCTGCTTTTGTCTGTATAATGCCATGTGGATATTGCATCTGTAGTTACTCCTTGTGGTAGAAGGGATATGGGAGCTACCATAGTTATTTATTTTTAATTAATCCAAATTGTCTAGCTTTTACTCTGAGCCCCAGAACCCACTAGAAAGCGCATTCGCTAGCGAATTGCGATAGCGTTTTGCAAGCGATTTTTGGGAGCGATTTCCCTGCTCCTATACAATTTATTAGAATGGAAATGCTCCCAACATGCTGCATGTCCTGCAATTGCGATTTCCTTAATCTCAATTGCTCTAGTGCAGCGCTGTCCAACTGGCGGCCCGCGGGCCGCATCCGGCCCGCCAGGCCACCTGCTGCGGCCCGCTCGTCTTCCTGGGATGCAGGCATGACTTGCGCTATGGGCGCCATGCCTGCTCCCTCTTATTGTGGCCTCTCCTGTGTCCCCGCTGCCGCTGCTGCCCCACAGCTCAGACCTCAGATCGCGGCGACTGAGGTAAACAGAGTGCGCATGGTACCCGCACGGAGTACGTCACATGCGGAAGTAACATCATTAGTCACTCCCGCATGTGACGTTCTGCCGCGCGGGTGTCATGCGCGCGCTCTGCTTGCTTCTTCCGTCGCCGCGATCTGTGAGGTCTGAGCTGTGGGGCAGCGGCAGCGGGGACACAGGAGAGGCCAGCGGGGACACAGGAGAGAGAGGTAACGGGCTCGCTAGCTGGGGGGGCACCTGTCTATCTAGCTGGGGGGGACACCTGTCACTATCTAGCTGGGGGGACACCTGTCACTATCTAGCTGGAGGGACACCTGTCACTATCTAGCTGGGTGGGACACCTGTCACTATCTAGCTGGGGGGGCACCTGTCACTATCTAGCTGGGGGGGCACCTGTCACTATCTAGCTGGGGGGGCACCTGTCACTATCTAGCTGGGGGGGCACCTGTCACTATCTAGCTGGGGGGGCACCTGTCACTATCTAGCTGGGGGGGCACCTGTCACTATCTAGCTGGGGGGGGCACCTGTCACTATCTAGCTGGGGGGGGCACCTGTCGCTATCTAACTGGGGGGGCACCTGTCACTATCTAACTGGGGGGGGGGGGGGCACCTGTCACTATCTAGCTGGGGGGACACCTGTCACTATCTAGCTGGGTGGGACACCTGTCACTATCTAGCTGGGGGGGCACCTGTCACTATCTAGCTGGGGGGGCACCTGTCACTATCTAGCTGGGGGGGCACCTGTCACTATCTAGCTGGGGGGGCACCTGTCACTATCTAGCTGGGGGGGCACCTGTCACTATCTAACTGAGGGGCACCTGTCACTATCTAGCTGGGGGGACACCTGTCACTATCTAGCTGGGGGGGACACCTGTCACTATCTAGCTGGGGGGACACCTGTCACTATCTAGCTGGGGGGGACACCTGTCACTATCTAGCTGGGGGGGACACCTGTCACTATCTAGCTGGGGGGGACACCTGTCACTATCTAGCTGGGGGGGACACCTGTCACTATCTAGCTGGGGGGGACACCTGTCACTATCTAGCTGGGGGGGACACCTGTCACTATCTAGCTGGGGGGGACACCTGTCACTATCTAGCTGGGGGGGACACCTGTCACTATCTAGCTGGGGGGGACACCTGTCACTATCTAGCTGGGGGGGACACCTGTCACTATCTAGCTGGGGGGGACACCTGTCACTATCTAGCTGGGGGGGACACCTGTCACTATCTAGCTGGGGGGGACACCTGTCACTATCTAGCTGGGGGGGACACCTGTCACTATCTAGCTGGGGGGGACACCTGTCACTATCTAGCTGGGGGGGACACCTGTCACTATCTAGCTGGGGGGACACCTGTCACTATCTAGCTGGGGGGACACCTGTCACTATCTAGCTGGGTGGGACACCTGTCACTATCTAGCTGGGGGGGCACCTGTCACTATCTAGCTGGGGAGGCACCTGTCACTATCTAGCTGGGGAGGCACCTGTCACTATCTAGCTGGGGGGGCACCTGTCACTATCTAGCTGGGGGGGGGCACCTGTCACTATCTAGCTGGGGGGGGGGCACCTGTCACTATCTAGCTGGGGGGGGGGGGGGGCACCTGTCACTATCTAGCTGGGGGGGGGGGGCACCTGTCACTATCTAGCTGGGGGGGCACCTGTCACTATCTAGCTGGGGGGGGCACCTGTCACTATCTAGCTGGGGGGGGGGGGGCACCTGTCACTATCTTGCTGGGGGGGGGCACCTGTCACTATCTAGCTGGGGGGGGCACCTGTCACTATCTAGCTGGGGGGGCACCTGTCACTATCTAGCTGGGGGGGCACCTGTCACTATCTAGCTGGGGGGGACACCTGTCACTATCTAGCTGGGGGGGACACCTGTCACTATCTAGCTGGGGGGGGACACCTGTCACTATCTAGCTGGGGGGGGACACCTGTCACTATCTAGCTGGGGGGGACACCTGTCACTATCTAGCTGGGGGGGACACCTGTCACTATCTAGCTGGGGGGACACCTGTCACTATCTAGCTGGGGGGGACACCTGTCACTATCTAGCTGGGGGGGACACCTGTCACTATCTAGCTGGGGGGGACACCTGTCACTATCTAGCTGGGGGGACACCTGTCACTATCTAGCTGGGGGGACACCTGTCACTATCTAGCTGGGGGGACACCTGTCACTATCTAGCTGGGGGGGACACCTGTCACTATCTAGCTGGGGGGGACACCTGTCACTATCTAGCTGGGGGGGACACCTGTCACTATCTAGCTGGGGGGGACACCTGTCACTATCTAGCTGGGGGGGACACCTGTCACTATCTAGCTGGGGGGGACACCTGTCACTATCTAGCTGGGGGGGACACCTGTCACTATCTAGCTGGGGGGGACACCTGTCACTATCTAGCTGGGTGGGACACCTGTCACTATCTAGCTGGGTGGGACACCTGTCACTATCTAGCTGGGTGGGGGGACACCTGTCACTATCTAGCTGGGTGGGGGGACACCTGTCACTATCTAGCTGGGTCGGACACCTGTCACGATCTAGCTGGGTGGGGGGACACCTGTCACGATCTAGCTGGGTGGGAGGACACCTGTCACTACCTCAACTGGGGGGGGCACCTGTCACTACCTCACCCGGCCACAGCATCACCGGCAGCCCGGCCACAGCAGCACCGCAAGGCATTTCAGCCCACACATCATCCCCAATCCGGCCCAAAACACTATTGCCAGGCACAGCAGCCAGTAGAGGAGAATTTAGAAGCCAGGTGAGAGGTGTCTACCATATTAAAGGGGCATTCTGCTTATTTATGTGAAATGCTGTCTATTTATGTGCCCCATGACTGCTGAATTTGTCATGTTGGGGGCCTCATGGTTACTGGATTTGTCTTGTTGGGGGCCTCATGATTTGTTGGGGGCATCACGATTGCTGAATTTGTCTTGTTGGGGGCCTCAAGATTGCTGAATGTGTCTTGTTGGGGGGCCTCATGATTTTTGGGGGGCCTCATGATTGCTAAATTTGTCTTGTTGGGGGCATCATGATTGCTGAATGTGTCTTGTTGGGGGCCTCATGATTTTTTGGGGGCCTCATGATTGCTGAATTTGTCTTGTTGGTGGTCACATGATTGCGAACTGCGAGACTATGGAAAAGCTAAATCGTTATCATGAAACAATAGCGTTAAACCTACTTTTTTTAGCTTTTTAAAACGGAAAATAAAACTGGGAGGTTCTAAAAAAAAACCACATTTTTCAGGAGTAGGATGGATGAAATTGTTTATCTTCACAGTTTATTTTCAACTTGGATTTTCCATAATGTTCATGTATGAGTTAAAACGTTTGTATGTAGTTTAAATTGCTGTTGCCACTTTGCGATAGATAAGTGACTTTTGGGTTGCAGTTTGGACACTCGGCCTCCAAAAGGTTTTCCACCACTGTCCTAATCTAATGTCCCACATTGCTAAATTCATGTAAATTTGTCTCCACCCGTGGCCACACCCGCATTCTGGTCCATGGCCACACCCATTTTTCGGCGCAACGGAACCCCCGTGGTTTCCCCAACATCTTAAATTGCATTTTGTGGTAAGTGCTGCCAATCTAATTGTCCTTGCTCTCTAAATGCTCAAAAAAAGCTCTAGTGGGTACCAGGCCTGATCCTGTACCTTTTTTACTTAACTTTAAAGCAGACCTGAACTCAGAACTTCCTCTCTGCTCTAAAAGATAAGCAGCAGCATAATAACCTTTAAAGAAAAATGTTTCTTTGTTACAGCTGATACAAATCCTGCAATAAATCTGCAGTGTTTCTACTTCCTGCTTTCACGAAAGCAGACATAGGGTTAACATCCTGTTTTTATAAATTAGCTGCTCTGCCAAGGCAACCAGCTGACACATCTGAGAGGGCACATTATAGTTGCCATTAGTCACAGATGAGGAGGAATTAGACAGGCTAAACTCTCTAAGTACATACACTGTGCATTGCTCTAGGTTTTCATTCTGCCCTGTGCAAGAGTTCGTGTCCACTCCAGCCGTATACAGCCCTTCAGGGAATGTCACCCTTGAAGTGAACTAAAGACGAAGCACCCTCATCATGTATTTTACCATATACATCAGTGGGAACATTAGATAAACCACCTACCCTGCTCTCCATTTCATTCTTCACTGCTCAGCCTGCTTGTTAGCAGCCCTGATAAAATCCCAGACTGAGCATTCAGGCTGGCTTTGCTCAGGAATCATTATAGCTGAGTCTGTCTTTTCTGATGTCTTTTCAAGCCCAAGCCTGCCCCCTGCTGGCTCCGCTATAATGACTCAGCTATCATGATTCCTGAGCAAAGCCAGACTGAATGCTCAGTCGGGGATTTTATCAGGACTGATTAAAAGCAGGCTGAGCAGTGAAGAATGAAACAGAGAGCAGGGTAGGTGTTTTCTCTAATGTTCCCACTGATGTATATGGTAAACTACATGAGGGTGCTTTCTCTGGATCACTTTAGTGATCGTTGCTTAATAGGGTGCCATTGGAGCAGGGCTGTGGAGTCGGAGCAATTTTGGGTACCTGTAGTCGGTGGTTTCATAAACTGAGGAGTTGGAGTCGGATGATTTTTGTACCGACTCCACAGCCTTGCATTGCAGGGAATACGTGCTGCACAAACACTGTGTTAGGGGAAGTGTACTGTTCAGTCGAGGGGAAGAAAGGACAACTAGTCTGCAGACAAGCGAGCAGTGGCTTGGGTACATACAAGCACAATGGGCTTATTTGACACTCGTGGCGGCAGGGTTAATCACTCGCTTGCTTGCCCATGTCATATGTGAGAGACACTGCCCTCCCCTCAGCAGGCTGAATTGCGCAAGGCCTGGCTCAGCACTGGTAGCCACCAATTAGGCCACGGCTGTAGAGGCGGGGGCGGGTGGTGGCAATGCAGGTGGGATGGCCACAGAGCTTCCGAACACTTTAGAGAAAAAAGCCACAGTGATCTTCTAAGGAGGCAGAGCTTAACTTGTCTAATGATTTGGAGGAGAGCAGGTGAGGTATTAACCCCCCCTAACACCTGCTGATCCTGGCAGCACAGACACAGAGCTGTACATTGTATACATTTTATTTTTTTAAAGGGAGTCAGGTGAGTGAGTTTTTTTTTATTTTTTTATTTAATTTTAAAAATCACATCAAAGAGGGAAGGCCCTATAGAGCTTTCTCATTCTCCTCCCGGTCCCTGCGGTCCAGCGCAGGTTCCCCTGTTAGCACGTTCGGTCGTGGACCGCTCTCTTCCGTGTCGTGTAGGCGTCGGCAGTCTTCGGAAGCACTCGGGCTTCTGAAGATGGTCTGCTCGTGCTGCGCACATGCGAGCGCCCTCTCTAGCGCACTCGAGTGTGCACAGCACAGAGCCACCGGTATTCAGGAGCCCGAGTGCTTCCAAAGGCTGCCGAAGTCGCCCGCAGCGGGAGATTCAAACAGAGGAGACTGGGGGAACGAGGAGAATGGGAAGGTTCTATAGGACGCTTCCCTATCCTTAGGTGAGCATATATTTTTATTTTAAAAATCCCTTCAGGATTGCTTTAACCACTTGAGGACCATAGGCTTACCCCCCCCTGTGACCAGGCTATTTTGTACAATTCAGGCCACTGCCGCTTTAAGGCCTCGCTGCAGGGCCGTATAACCTAGCACACAAGTGATTTCCCTCCCCCTCCTTTCTGCCCACCAACAGAGCTTTCTGTTGGTGGGTTCTGATCCTTGTCGGCATGTTTGTTTTATTTTTTTATTTATTTGTCATTTATTTAAATCTCCCCTTTTTCTTGATAATGTTTACCCCTCACTCCGCCAGTCAATCACATCGATCGGCTATCATAGGCATCATCCTGTGACAGTTGATCGCTCTTGTGCCTCCCAGGGGTACAGCCATGTCACACGGCTGTCCCCAGTACAGCGCTACCATAGCTTGCAGCGCTGTACAATGTAAATAAACGTCTGTTTCGCCGTCTAACAGTCTCCTAGTGGCGATTGCCGCCGGGAGACTGACGGAGCAGAGCTCTGTCATTCAAGTGGAGATGGGCACACTATCTCCTGCAAAACACCGCCCCAGGACTTCACGCCAATTGTGGTTGAGCGGTCCTGGGGCTAATGCCACATTCATGCCAATTGGCGTGGAGCGGTTGGAAAGTAGTTAACTCTTGATACTCTAAGGTGTGAGACCTCCATATTTATTTCCTTTTAAACAATACCAGTTGCCTGGAATCCTACTAATCTTTTTGGTCAGTAGGGTCTAAATCACAAATCTGAAACAAGCATACATCTAATCTTGTCAGATTTGTCATAGACATCTGCTATATATGCTTGTTTAGGGTCTATGGCTTAAAGGATTAGAGGCAGAGCTCTAGCAGGACAGCCAGGCAATATGCATTAATTAAAAGAAAATAAACCTCTCAGCCTCCATATCCCTTTCATTTCGCGTTCCCTTTAACCTCCCTGGCGGTCTATTAAGATCGCCAGGGCGGCTGCGGGAGGGTTTTTTTTAAATAAAAAAAAAACTGTTTCATGCAGCCAACTGAAAGTTGGCTGCATGAAAGCCCACTAGAGGGCGCTCCGGAAGCGTCATTCTGATCGCCTCCGGCGACCAGAATAAACAAGGAAGGCTGCAATGAGCAGCCTTCCTTGTTTTGCTTACATCGTCGCCATAGCGACGAGCGGAGTGACGTCAGCCGACGTCCTGACGTCAGCCGCCTCCGATCCAGCCCTTAGCGCTGGCCGGAACTTTTGTTCCGGCTGCGCAGGGCTCGGGCGGCTGGGGGGACCCTCTTTCGCCGCTGCTCGCGGCGGATCGCCGCAGAGTGGCGGTGATTAGGCAGCACACGCGGCTGGCAAAGTGCCGGCTGCGTGTGCTGCTTTTTATTTTATCAAAATCGGCCCAGCAGGGCCTGAGCGGCGACCTCTGGCGGTGATGGACGTGTATAGTCGTCCATACCGCTGAGGAGGTTAAAGTACACCTGAACTGTGAGGGATATGGAGGCTACCATATTCATTTCCTTTTTAACAATACTAGTTGTTTGGTTGTCCTGCTGATTATCTGCCTCTAATACTTTTAGCCGTAGACCCTGAACAAGCATGCAGATCGGATGTTTTTGACTGAAAACTGACTGGATTAGCTGCGTGCTTGTTCAGTGTTCTCCCCAGGGCTAATTAGACGGGCGGGCTGCCCGGCTGTTTTGAAACCCCGCCGGCGCCAATATTTACCCTCTCTGCTGAGCGCCGATCCTCAAGAAAATTGCGGCCGCGGAGCCTCGGGGACACTTTTCGCCGAAGTTTCCTCGTAGTAGAGTAAGCCTCTCTCCCAGCCTCTAGCACCGATGAACTGGGTGGGATGAGTCTGCGTCCTCCACCAATCACCGCGCGTCCGTCCCGCCCACTGGCCAATAGGAGGCTGCCTTGCCGTGGACCCGCCCCTCAGTGGTTGGCACACGCGCCGCTGACTGACAGAGGCGGATGGTGGGATATCAGCATGGAGAATCAGCAGGGATGAGTGCTGCGGCCTGCGCCCTGTCTGACAGCAAGGAGTGAGCTGGGGGACACGCTCAGGAAGCAGCCGAGGATCGGATTTTCACACCACATGATGTAAGGAGCAACCTGCTGCCATGCTATCTGAGAGGGAGAGGGCACCTACCCACCCACCCTCCAGACCTACCCACTCTCCCTACGGACCTACCCACCCTTCCATCCACCAGCCTGACCTACTTTGCCACCCACCCCACTAGCCACCAGCCTGACCTACTTACCCACCCACCCCACTAGCCACCAGCCTGACCTATTTACCCACCCACCCCACTAGCCACCAGCCTGACCTATTTACCCACCCACCCCACTAGCCACCAACCTGACCTACTTACCCACCCACCTCACTAGCCACCAGCCTTGACATACTTACCCACCCACCTCACTAGCCACCAGCCTTGACATACTTACCCACCCACCTCACTAGCCACCAGCCTTGATGTACTTACCCACCCACCTCACTAGCCACAAGCCTGACCTACCTCCCCACCCCACCAGCCTGACCTTTTTTTTTTTTTTTTTTTTTTTTTAAATTTTGAGTAATGGTTTCTGCATTGGACATCTGGGGTAATGGAAATGCTGCCTTATGTGTTTTTTGGGGGAAAACATAGTGTTTAATTTTTAAAACCTTTATGGACAATTTGTCTAACTGTGTTTTGGGGGAAAAAGGGCTCTTTTGAGTTAGTGTTACAATACAGTTGGCTACGCCAATGTCATGGCCACACCCATTTTCCAGAACGTCATGGACATGCCCATTTTACGCCACACGGCTACTTTCTCATGCCACCCGGCTGGAAAAAAAATCTGGGGAGAACACGGTTGTTTCAGGTGTGTGAATTGGATACTACTGCAGACTAATAGCAGCAGGAATGGTGGACAACTGGTCTTGTTTAGAAAGAAGCAAACATGGCCACCTCCATATCCCTCTCAGTTCAGGTATCCTTTAAATGCACTGCCACAACTTCAAAGTGAAAACTGCGATGCAATCTCCACATATGTGCTTTGCTTCACTTTGGACTCTTCATATTGTGTTGTGCTGTCACAGCACATTAACGATGCACAGAGCAGTAACTGAGCCTGAGAGTATTGTCTGCATTTTTGTTGCATTCTTGAAAGTTTAATTCTTTTTGAATTCAAACTATGATATAGTAAAGGATGCTTTAGGCTTTCTTTTTTTTTTTTTTTTTTTTTTTTAAACAAGAAAAGTGCACACTTCAAACCCATGAAGATGTAGCCTTAGGCCGGTTTCACACTGCATATCCGCCAAAACAGGCCTTCGGGGATTATCGCGTTAGTACTACAGTCTGGCATCCGGCCAAGCAGGAAGTGACACTCACTTCCTGCGCAGAAGCGCATTGCTAAAATACGCTTGCACGACACGTGAAACTTGCGGTGATCATTTAAAAAAAAAATGCAACCCCATAGACTTACATGACTTCCGGTCCGCCGCACGTCACGCAGGTCGCCGCGTGGTAACTTAGGTATGCGCTCGCTTTAGGGTACTTCTGGCGCACTGAACTGCAGCAATGTGAACTACCCCATAGACTTACATTGCCCTAATGCTACAACTGCTGTAAAATGCTACACCATGCCCGTGTGAAAGGGCCCTGAGTCTCCACGCGTTTCACAACTTTTTTTTTTTTTTTTTTATAAAATGCTTTTTGAGCACACAACCACAGCTTTACATTTAGGCAGGGCTCACGGTTGCCAAAACGACATCTAATGTAAATTTTCACATGCAGAGAAAACAAAAACTGCCAGCCTGTAGCATACTTTTGGACACCATATAAGTTCTCTTTATTTTATTTTTTTTTACATTATTTACTGTGGCAAGGCACAACCTTTTCTTTCACGTATCGCGTATGAATGCACATGGTGTCAGTTGTTCCGCATTCATACCTCACTACCTCTGTTTCTGCATTTCTAGTGTTCTCGGTGCCGTTTCATAGAAATTGCTGAGTTCTGAAAACTGCTGTCTAAATAAACTCAAATACATCCATAGAGTAAGTGCTGAGTGATTCCTGAAACGAGTACTAGGGTTTTTTTACGCGTTTTTTCAAGCTTTAACGCTTCAAAGATGATTCAGACTGGAGTGTTTATATGTAGAACATCGCACGATTGACTCAAGGAAGCTACAGTGCTACTTTTGACACTTAAGCATGAGACGGATAAAAATTAAAAAAATGATACGGTGCCTGGGGCTTCCTCCAGCCCCCTTCAGGCTGATCGGTCCCTCGCCGTCCTGCTCTGCCGTCTGGATCCTCAACCAGAAGCCCTCTACAAATCTGGTGTCGGGTCGCCTAGATAAGGATCCAGATGGCGGAGGAGAACGGTGAGCGACCTGAAAGGAACTGGAAGAAGCCCCAGGTATGTATACATTTTTTTTTTTTTTTTTTTTTTTTTTTTTTTTTGTTGTTTCAGGTACACTTTAAGCAGCCGTTAAGTGTTATAAAAAGTTACTTACCCCAGTAATGGAAACCTTCTGGATAGTTCAGAGGCTTCTCATTGCGGGGGAGGCTATCCTGTATCTATCAGTGGCTGGATAGGGTACTGGTTAAAGGGGCACTATGGCGAAAAATTGTAAAATTGAAAATATGTGCAAACATGTACATTTTTTTTCTAGAGTAAAATGAGCCATACATTACTTTTCTCCTATGTTGCTGTCACTTACAATAAATAGTAGAAATCTGACAGAAGCGACAGGTTTTGGACTAGTCCATCTCTTCATGGGGGCATTCTCAGGGATTTATTTATTTGTTTTCAAAAACTTTGTGGATGGCAGTTGCTCTGTCCAACTGGCAAAAAACTGTGTAGCGAGCAGGGCAGCTGGCCAGCATCATTGTTTAAATCCTTTTTAACCTCCCTGGCGGTAAGCCCGAGCTGAGCTCGGGCTATGCCGCACAGGGAGATATCTCAGCCCCTGGTGGGGCGATTTTCACAATGTAAAGTGCTGTGCGCGCAGCTAGCACTTTGCTAGCTGCGCGCACAGCTTGATCGCCGCCGCTCTGCGGCGATCGCCCGCACGCAGCGGCAGAAGAGGGCCCCCCCTCCCCCGCCAGAGCCCTGCGCTGCCCGGACCAATGAGTTCCGGGCAGCGCTATGGGCTGGATCGAGTGCGCCTGACGTCAGGACGTCGGCTGACGTCCATGACGTCATGCCGATCGTCGCCATGGCGACAGGAGAAGCCAAACAGGGGAACGCGTTATATACGCGTTCCCCTGTTTGCTATTGTTGCCGGCGGCGATCGGACTAGAGGGCCACATGCGCCCTCTAGTGGTGTTTCATGTAGCTACCACTCTGGTAGCTTTACATGAAACAAAAAAAAAAAAATTAAAAAAAAGGTTTTTTTTCACTATTTGAAAAAAAAAAATTAACCGCCAGGAAGGTTAAGAGATTGACTAGCCCAAAACCTGTCACTTCTGTCAGATTTTGCTACCTACTGTAAGTGACAGCAACATAGGAGATAAGTAATTTATGGCTCATTTCACTCTGGAAAAAATGTACTTCTTATTTGTCTGTTTGCACATATTTTAAATTTTACAATCTTTCGTCATAGTGCCCCTTTAAGGGCTCTGCCTCTGACACAAGCGACCTGGATTTGAATCTCTGCTCTTCCTGCTTTGTAAGCCAGCACCTATTCAGTAAGGAGTCCCTGGGCAAAACTCCCTAACACTGCTACTGTTTATAGAGCCCGCCCTAGTGGCTGCAGCTCAAGTGCTTTGACTGCCAGGAGAAAAGCGCAATATAAATTTTATTTGTCTTGTCAATTCAATAAAATATTGACTCTAACAAAATGTATTAAGAAAAAAGGCACATCTGACCAATACTGTTATGATTTTAATATCCATTATATATTGGACTGTAAATCTGCGGTGGGAGGAGCAGATGGATGCGGCCTCTTGCTGGCATTCTCTTAGATTTGTAGTGCATTGAACAATACAAGCGATGGGCGCAGCAGTCAGGCCAATCTTCTGTCAGATGTCTGCTGACGTGTGATGTAATGTGTGAGTGGTACACGGCGGTGTCCAGGTGCCCATCAATATTAGATATCAAGATTTCCTGATCCAAAGCCCATCTGAAGGTAGCCCCCGTAAGTGGTATCCTATGCAATTCACCTTCATAAATCAATCTGAACAGTATTGTGCCTCCATGCTCTGGATCCAGAAATTGTTTCATTTTTTTATCTAAATCATGTGAGTAGTAACAGATTCCTTTATGCTTAACCAATAACTCCCATCCTCATCCTGCTCAATCGACAAATCAACGGGATCCACCCAGATCGGTCAATTTATTGATTGCATGACTGAGGCTGTATAGACGCATTGCTAGCCTGCAGGCTAGTGACCTGTTTGGTTGCTATGCAGGGTGTGCGTATGCAGAGGGCCAATGGAGTAGGGCGGGTGTGACGTCGTACAGTGGTTGGGTAAGTGAGGAAGATTGTTATCAGCAGAACAGGTCCGCCATACTGATTGTCTGCCGAGGTGGGTCGTGGGCTGCTGTATACAGTAGGGTTGCAACAGTATGAAAATCC
Organism: Hyperolius riggenbachi; assembly: GCF_040937935.1. Taxonomy (NCBI): domain Eukaryota; kingdom Metazoa; phylum Chordata; class Amphibia; order Anura; family Hyperoliidae; genus Hyperolius; species Hyperolius riggenbachi. Next base: position 288,088,883 of record NC_090651.1, read on the forward strand.
ACGGTATGATAACTGTCTAAAAAAAAAAAAAAAAAAAAAAAAAAAAGACCACAGTATGACTGTATACGGTATACAGTTATTTGGATCAGGGCCTCCCCCTTACATTAATGTACCCCCCCCCCCCCTCCACACACAACTGTATGGCAGCCAGATGTGCCCCACTCCCTCGGCTTACATATGCTTAAAGGGATATTTAAAGAGAAACTCCGACCAAAAATTGAACTTTATCCCATCCAGTAGCTGATGCCCCCTTTTACATGAGAAATCTATTCCTTTTCACAAACAGACCATCAGGGGGCGCTGTATGGCTGATATTGTGGTGAAACCCCTCCCACAAGAAACTCTGAGGACCGTGTTACTCCTGGCAGTTTCCTGTCTGTGAACCTTGTTGCATTGTGGGAAATAGCTGTTTACAGCTGTTTACAACTGCCCCCCCAAAAAAAAGCATGCAGCAGCTACATCACCTGCCAACAGTAAAAATGGCACCATGTAATAAATGTCAGAATGTAAATCGGGGATTTAAAAGATTTTACAATGGGCAAACACTGACTAAATCATTTATACATAATTATTGAAAAAATGAAGCACTTTTTTATTACATTATTTTCACTGGAGTTCCTCTTTAAGCCTAAGAAAAAAAAAACAGTTTTACTCATCTGGGACTTCTACCAGCCCCCTGCAGCTGTCCGGTGCCCTCGCAGTCTCTTTTGGATCCTCCTGTCACCCGCTGCCAGCTACTTTCGGCCGACAGGCTTACTGCGCTTGCGCAGGCCTGGCCACACATCTTGTACACACCTTAGATTGTTCTTGGCTGAGGCAGCCATTTGTGGGCCACCTCTGCAGAGAATTTAATGTGTACAGTTGCACCTGTCCCTCTCGATGCGTCAGTGAGAGATCATCTCGTCCGAGCCATGGCCTATTTTATTTTTCTCCAACCTTATGTCTCCTGCTCTCTTGTGCCACGCGTTGCGCCCCTCATAGTAACAGAACGTGCTGTTAGCCTACTGGCTAGTGACATGTCTGTACAGATATAGGAACCAAACTTTTGCTCAGAGGATCGATTCCCAATCCCAGCAGGCGGCATTAGTTGAAAAGTGTGCGCGTAGTTTTAGACTGGTCACTGTTTTCTTTTCTTCTTTACTGCTAACCTGCCATTGCCAAAAGTAATGCTGACAATGTGACGACAACTTGTGTATTCAGAATTTAACGACTTCTATTTTTTTGTTGCGTTGGACTTTAATGCTGGTCATACACTGGTCAATTATTGGAGGATTGATTGACCTATTGATTCTAAAGCCCAATCTACATGATACAATTCTTTGTGCGATTCGATTGATTCTATTTACGATCCGATTAAATCTGACCTGTCCGATTGGGATTGGATTCAATTCGATTTGCCATTGCAAAACATTGGCAAATCGAACTGAATCAAATTCCGATCGGTCAAGTCGGATTTAATCGGATTGTAAATAGAATCGTAATTGAATCTCACAAAGAATCGTACTGTATAGATAGGCTTTTAGAATACATTCAAAAATAAATTAATCGATTTGAACATGAATCTTTTTTGCTCCTATACTAGGGCCGATTTTTGTTCCATTTTTCCACCTTTAATCAATCGAAAGGCTATTTTCAATCACTAAATAAGCACCCTGATGAATCAGAGTAAAGGTCAATCAAATACATAATGAAAAGCTCCTGATTCTTGTTTCATTGATTGAAATACCCGACATACTCTATCGCTTCATTTAAAAAAATGTGCTCGTATATCGCCCGATAAGAATCAATTCTACATCAAAGCGACAACTCATTTTTTGATCCATTCGATTCATTTATCGGTTATAACAATTGTTCGAAGTAAAAAATCGACCAGTGTATGGCCACCTTAACTTTCATCTGTTTCAGACCTACAAAAAAAAAATGGATACCTTTCAGCATTCTGATCGCCACACTATTTGGCCTCTGTGACATGTCGCTGCATGCACTGGTGTGGTACAGCAGCCCACGGCAGAAGCTACTGCTATTATTTTGGAGTGTGTTTTTCAAGTGTTGGCTTTTATAGAACAGACACAGCCAGAACAGCGTGTTGAAGTAAATACAGCGTACTTCCAAGCGATTTCAACAGAAGGGCTCAAATTTCTCGTTCTGCCCACTGATAAACACCTCAGAATGTCTACCTTGTTAGATGATATCATGTTTTGATATTAATGTTGTTGCACTTCAGGGCTTCTCAACAGTCGGCATGGACATGCAAACATACGTACACTTCGGAAATGAATATATGCAGTCTTATAGTGAAACTAAAAGGGAAAACAGAAGTGTGACAAACACCTACATGTCTGCTATACCATATACAAAACAAGCAGGAGAATATATACAGTACAGTTCTATAACTATGGATCAAGAAAATGACTTCTTTCCTTTTTTTTTTTTTTTTTTTTTTTTTTAACGGATCAAAAAGGGTCATTCCATTGAAATTGTACCATTAACAGGCAACTTTAGGCATCATTAAAGGATACCCGAAGTGACATGTGACATGATGATAGACATGTGTATGTACAGTGCCTAGCACACGAATACCTATGCTGTCTTTTTTTCTTTCTTTGCCCGAAACGAGTTAAATATCAGGGATGCAAGTGTCTGACTCAGACCTGACTCAGACAGGAAGTGACTACAGTGTGACCCTCACTTATATTTCTTTCTTACTCTCAGAAGCCGTTTTCTGCTAGGAAAGGGTTTTATAGTTGGAATTTCTTATCCGTGAGGGTCACACTGTAGCCACTACCTGACTGAGTCAGCCACCTGCATACCTGATATTTAACTCTTTCAGGCAGAGAAAGTGCTAGGCACTGTGCATACACATGTCTATCTCATCATGTCACTTCAGGTATCCTTTAAAGGGTTAATGTTAGGCATCATTGTTTAGGGTTAGGCACCTGGAAGGTGTTAACATTAGTAGGAAAAGAATTAGAAAAGAAGTTTGTTAGAATAAAGTGACAAGTGACTTTGTTTAGCGTGAACCCGGAGTGAGAGTAACATGGAGGCTGCCATGTTTATTTTCTTTCAAACAATACCAGTTGCCTGGCAGCCCAGCTGGTCTATTTGGCTGCAGTAGTGTCTGAATAACACCAGAAACCAAGCATGCAGCTAATCTTGTCAGATTTGGCAATAATGTCATAAACATCTGACAATTGCATGCATCTGTTGCATATGTTCAGGGTCTATGGCTAAAAGCATTAGAGGCAGTGGATCACAAGGACCTCCAGGCAACTGGTATTGCTTAAAAGGAAATAAGTATGAAAGCCTCCATGTGACTCTCACCTCAGGCCCTGAAAGTCAGCAGGCACAGCACTGGCTTTCACACTTCAGTATTGGGAGCATTGTGGACCTCTGCATAGTCTCTGACAACTACAAATGGCAATAATTACTGACATCATAAGGTGCCAGTTGACAGATATCGGGATCATATGTAACCTTCAGGTTGTGACATTTGCACTTGATATTTGGAGGCTGCAAGAGGCGGCTGTGTGGAACAGGCAGGATGAGTATTGTAGTTTGTACAGAGGCGTAGCTATCGGGTGGGCAAGGGGGGGACATATGTCCCCGGGCACAGCACTGTGAGGGAGCTCAGGACAGCCACTGCACCTCAACGTGCATGAGAGGCAGCTTGCTGGCTGCCCCGGCTTCTCTCCCTGCCCGTGCAGAAGAGTGCAGAAGCATTAGCAGCAGTAGAAAAAGCGTGTATCTACATGGGGGCACATCTGGCTACCTGAAGCGGGGGTACACCTGGCTATCTGAAAGGGGGCACACTTGGCTATTTAAAGGGGGGTACATCTGGCTATAGGGGAGCACAGCTGGCTATCTAAATGGTGGGAAGGGGGGTCTCATATTGCTATCTTTAGGGGGGGAGGGGATACATCATCTAAATAGCATTTGTACGTTTGACTCAACCCATGACCACAACCACATTCTGATGTGTGGCCACACCCATTTTTCCCACGTGTGTGTGTGTGTGTGTGTGTGTGTGTGTGTGTGTGTGTGTGTGTGTGTGTGTGTGTGTGTGTGTGTGTGTGTGTGTGTGTGTGTGTGTGTGTGTGTGTGTGTGTGTGTGTGTGTGTGTGTGTGTGTGTGTGTGTGTGTGTGTGTGGAGCCTGCAAACTCTTTGTCCCCGGGCGCTGAAAACCCTAGCTATGCCTCTGAGTTAGTATTCTTACACAGTTCACATAGCTTCATAATACTAAGGGGCTTCCGTGCATTACATTACAACCAACTGGAGAGTGAAGGACATACCCACAGTCCGTTTGGCTTATTTTCCTGCAGTAAGCGGCTGCCATCTCCCTGCACAGCACACACAGCCCTCTTGTGCACTTTCCTTAATGCAGACTTCACCGTAAAAAAAAAAGTGCTTGAAATCAGTCTGTTTAGTACACTTCCTTGCACACAGCAACTGTGAGAGTTGTTTTTCTTTCTCCTCTCTGATTTTCCAGCATGTCACAAGCAGTCCTTATACTGTATATAACTTCTCCAGTGCAGATATGTACTGTGTACATTCAGCATCCAGTGTAGATGTTGCCTTTCCACCTCATATGTCCATCCCAGGATGTCTTAGTTGATCATAATGAGAGCAGAGACCCACAACCTAACCACCAAAGAACTGTATTCACTAGGCACATCGTGTAACACATATATATCACAGTTCACATTGTGGCCCATATGCAATTAACTTTTTTTCTCCTAGCAGATAATTTTTTTTTCTATTTAATAACTTTCCAGCACTCCGCAGTTGAAAAGGTACCAAAAAGTAGGTGGAAAAGTAGTGTAATTTATTCTGAGTATTTTCTTGCTTGTTCTTGCCTTAACCATTTAAGCTTCCTGGACGTAGCCGCTACGTCCAGGAGGCCATGTGCGCTCCAGCGGCCGATCGCGCACGCGCGCTCCCAGCCGTGGATCGTTAGCCCAGGAATCAATCAATCAGGCCATGGTGTCCGATGATTGATTCCTCTCCCCCGCAGAAAAAGCGACAGTTTCTCTCGAAAGCTTTGCTTTTTCTGGCTCTTGTGTCCCTCTAAGCGTATATGTTACACTTAGAGTGACGTCATGTAAACAAACTCATGGCTGCCATCTTGTGGCCAAAAAGTAAAACTACAACTAAATTTAAAAATCAACACATTGACATAAAAAAATTACTGTTTACATCCCACCCTCCCAAAAATACCCAAATCAAATGTTTAATATAAAAAAAAATACAATAAAAAAACAAAACAAAAAAATATTTACCTAAGGGTCTAAACTTTTTAAATATCAATGTAAAGATGAAATATTTCTTTCTTTTTTTTTTTTTTTAAATTTTAAACTTGTAAATAGTGATGGATGCGAAAAAATGCACCTTTATTCTCAAATAAAATATTGTCACCATACATTGTGATAGGGACATAATTTAAACAGTGTAATAATCGGGACAAATGGGCAAATACAATACGTGAGTTTTAATTATGGAGGCATGCATTATTTTAAAACTATAAAGGCTGAAAACTGAGAAATAATGAATTTTTTCAGTTTTTTTCTTATTCTTCCTGTTAAAATGCATTTACAGTAAAGTGGCTCTTAGCAAAATGTACCACCCAAAGAAAGCCTAGTTGGTGGTGGAAAAAAACAAGATATAGATCAGTTCATTGTGATAAGTAGTGATAAAGTTATAGGCTAATGAATGGGAGGTGAACATTGCTCGGATGCATAAAGTGAAAACGACTGAAGGCTGAAGTGGTTAAAGAGGATTTGTAAGAAAAAATAAGAGGCCCTGGCGGGTTACTTACCTCAGGAGGGGAAGTCTCTGTATCCTAATGAGGGTTCCTCCATCCTCCCTTCGTTCCAGCGCAGTCAGCTGGCGAAAATCCTGCCATGCTCCAGGATCATAACAGTCCTGTGAGAGCCTCATGCAGGGGCAGTAGTGGCTTTCATCAGAATCACTTTATTCGCCAAGTGCGACAGGCGCCGCACCCGGAATTATTTGTGGACACAAGGCATATTGGCAAGTGCAAACAGTGCAAGTAACATTACACATAGTACAGTTTATAAAGAAACATTTCTACATGGCAAAAGACACATAGGGCGGTTGTCGCTATATTAAGCAGAGATGAACATGAGTGTCCGCCTATGGGCGCGTGTTCGTCCTCTAGTGCCCCGAGGTGCAGCAGGGGATTAGGAGATGGCATTGGGGAGAGGGTCTGAGTTGAGTAGAGTGATCGCTTGAGGGAAGAATGTGTTCCTACGCCTGGTAGTTTTGGTGTAGAAGGACCTATAGCGACGTCCCGAGCGGAGGGGACTGAAGAAGTGATTGCCAGGGTGGGAGGGATCCAATGAGAATCTATTGGCCCTGGACCTCATTCTGGATGTGTGGAGAAGGTCCAGGGGTGGCAGGGGCGACCCGATGATCTTCTCAGCCACATTGATGACTCTCTGGAGTTTGAGCCTATCCTTCGCATTTGCCCCCGAGTACCAGACAATGATGGAGGAGCAAAGGACAGATTCGATGGTCGCCGTATAAAAACTGGTCATTAGCTCCCTGGGCATGCCAAACTTCCTTAGTTGCCTCAGGAAGAACAGTCTCTGCTGAGCCTTCTTTTGGGTAGTAGAGGTATTTTCGTCCCATCTCAAGTTCTCCGTGATGGTGGTGCCTAGGAACCGCACGCTATGTACCCTGGTGACTTCGGTGCCATCAATGATGACCGGGTTGGGTGATGGAGCGTTCCTTCTGAAGTTCACTATCAGTTCCACCATTTTTGCTGTGTTTAGTACGAGTTTGTTGTCTGAGCACCAACTAAGAATCTGCTCGATCTCGCTGTGATATTCCAGCTCCTCTTTATCACCCATGAGTCCTACGATGGTGGTGTCATCCGCAAACTTGATGACCCTGACGGTATCCGTGGAGGAGGTGCAGCTGTTTGTATATAGGGAGAAGAGCATCGGAGACAGTACACATCCTTGCGGGGTGCCTGTGTTTGTGGTTCTTACACTGGAGGAGCAGCCTCCGAGTCTCACTAGCTGTGTCCTGTTTGTAAGGAAGTCCTTGATCCAGGTGCAAAGGGATGGGTCGACACCGAGCCGTTCCAGGTTGTCGTGCAGAATGTTTGGGCAGATGGTATTGAACGCAGAACTGAAGTCCAGGAGGAGGATCCTTGCGTAGGTCTTTGGTTTATCCATTCGCACTCGATCGGATCCACTCTGCTGCGATCGGATCTTTGGATCTTTTTCCCATACTTTGCTACAGTTTTCTAGTGGTCTTGGAATAATTACTTTCTAGTGCCCATGTTTTGTATATGTCCATGTCCCAGCAACACCAAGTCTCCCTTAGGTTTCTACCCCTGTTTTCAAAGTGTGTTTAAATATTGTTGGACCTCCTATAGTGTGTCCCCACTATTTTGTCTAACTTAATTAGCATAAACCAAGTTTGAGATCACCTGTGACTGATTGAAGGGGTCTATGTTCTTATAGCTGGATGGTCATGGAAGTCATCCCAATGCAGCACTGGCCACAAAGAGGCTGGTGAGAACACTGCATGTAGATAGGTGTATTCCCCAGGTTGTACAGCACTAGCTGAGGTTTGTTAGCAGACAAATGCCCACCTTGGAAAGAAAGTTGTCACCAAGCTATTGTGAGGATCCAACACCAGTTAATTCTTGGTTTAGGTAATTGGGATCTTCGGGATTTGGGGTACATGCCTCAAGATTAGCGCTGCGTAATATGTTGGCGCTTTATAAGTACAATAAATAAATGAGATATTAACATCCAAAACAAAGTTCTTCCTCCACTGGTCATTCTTTTTCCATCAAGCTTTATATAAAGTGTTGGATGAAATTTATTTGAAATGTGATAAAAGTGTTTGGACAATACTTTTTTCTATTTTGTTGTACTATAGGACCCATGAATGCAAGTATCTTACAAAAATAAAATAAATTAGGTGGTGAAAATCAGTCCAATGTTGAACGACTCTTTTAGGCTTATATGTAGAAAAGAGAAACCGAGAGTCCAATATAGTGTAGTATGTATTGACAGTATTAGGGATTGTGAAAAAGAGTACAAGTTTATACTCCCAAACCAGGGGTACCTCCAGGCAACCACCATATAGGCAGGTGAGGAGATTGTCCTGTCCTCACTCAGGATTAAGAAGTCACTCTCTGTAGACAGGAGAAAAAGGGGTATCCCCCTCAACCAAGGGTGGATAATAATTGCTACGTATAGAAGAACAGAGGCGCCATCAGGATAAAATCAAATTGGTAAAAAGGGTAAAAGTGCTTTGGAGGCATTGGTGGACTTACCTCCTGTAAGCAGACACTAGTAACTGTCTATTCAAATAAAAAACATGTATTGGTTTACTCCAAAGGGGAGTATGCCAATAAATGTTTTTTTTTTTTATTTGAATAGACAGTTTCTAGTATCTGCTTACAAGAGGTAAGTCCACCAATGCCTCCAAAGTACTTTTACACTTTTTACCAATTTGATTTTATCCTGTTGGCGCCTCTGTTCTTCTCTACGTAGCGACTCTTTCAGGCTGACCACCAGGATGCTGGAAGGTTTTAATTACCGTATATCTAGGATATGAATTTATCACATGGAGTGAGTGATTTACTAAAGCACAGTAAAGGTGTGTCTTGAAAAAGGTGGGTTATGTACAGTTACTAAGAAAAAGGCAGAGTTTGGCCAGTGCTGGCTGCACAGGAATTGACTAAACCGAATCCTTTGCAAATTGCACTTGTCTATTGTTAAAGATCAAGATCTTCACTTAATGCTAAAGAGGTGTTGTGAGGGTTGGCTCTAGAGTAGGAATGCCCAATGAACCACCTTTACTGATTCACTCCCACCAATTAATTTGAGCTGTTCAAAAAAATGTGAGGACCTTGGCCCTTGACGACTGGAGTTGGACATCTCTACCCATCATTATCTAAAATTAAGGTTTCCCCAAGATGTTCACCCACTTCCAAGATAGAAATGTTGGCACCCCATTGCTGTCTTTAGAGGGTTTTTTTTAGACATTCTTGCTTTGGGCATGTCATCCTTGCCTAGCTTTGTCATTTGGAAAGCCTCCTCCTAGTCACTGGTGCTGTCATGTAGTGGACCTGTCAGAACCAGTAAAAAAAAAAAGACTGAGGACCAATCACAACCTTTCTGAGAAGTGCATGTTTTCACCGTACAGAATAATGCCAGAGTACTGCTTTTAAATGCAGTGTTTGGATCCGTGCTGAAAATGTATGGCATAACACGTTACTATATCAGCAGTTCTGATTATCATTCAAAATGAAATCATTTAAGGACTAATCTGTTGCCAATGTAGTTTCCTGGAAGCTTTGCGTAGTTAATTGACATCTAATGGAGCAAATTAGAACAAACTAGCACAGGATGATTGTGGAGATACTATATCAAATTACGATGCTCTTGCTGCTGCTGCTAATGCGCCAGACCTCTGTCCTTTTGGAGCATGATCTAGGAAGGTTAATTGGGTGCTACATCACTAGTCATAACACTGCCATTCTTCCATCTTGCAGAGGTAGCAGCAACCACAGAAGCCTTGTGCTTGAGACTTCTGGAAAGTACATTTAATGCACCTCTCAGGCTAGCAGAAGGTGAGAGGGCAGGCGATGAGGTGATTTCATTATTGCTCTGCCCGGATTTACGTTTTTAATCTTAACCAAACAACGTTTTCGCTTGTTGCAATACTGTCGCATACTCTTTTATTGTCTGTTGATGCTCGGCATTATGCAACATTTTGATGTTATCCACTGTTTGTGTTATGCGGGCAAACCTGTCTGGTTGCTGTTCGGTAGATGTGCTATTAGTTTCTTAGTTATTAAATTAACTAGACCAAAATTCTTGGTGTGAGCCGGAATCTTGTGCTGCTTCCTGTTCTGAATTCTGGGACTATAAATTCCTGCAGCATTTGTAGTCCTGTGCAGTACCTTTGCAACCCAGTTCACTTTCTATACTGTCTTTTGAAGTTTTTAATTTTATAAATAAAAAAAATGGTATATATTTAGATTGAGAACAAAGGGTTATGGGATGCCATTTCACCATGGACTGCTTTCCTTTAGGTTCCAGTGGGGAGATGGCTTGACTCAATAATGATGGTCACATAGGACAATAACCTTTGTTTAGCACAAGCAACGTGTTTCGTGGGTCTGAGCCCACTTCCTCAAGCCAATCACAGTACCAAAAGTGCCTCATATCGCTAGCTGTTTTTGGCACTGTGATTAGCCATTCCCCACCATTTTAGGTTGGAGGGGTATCTCTTGCCCAACATGGTTCTAACCATTGTGTAGGTAAGTTGATTTTTTTTCATCAAGGGAGTGACCACGTCCAGCCCAGGTTGGACAACCAGAGTACAGTCAAGTCAAACATCTCCACCTACTCCAAGTGGTTGGTTGCCCCTCTGGCAACCTACCTTTGTGAGTAACCATTTGTTACATTATCCTTTATCCTTCACTTTATTACATATTGCACCGTTTGGTCTCCCGTTGTCTGTGTGCTTCTTTTTTCAAGTTGTCAAGACACCCTACATTTCCTTTAGTTTGAGAGCCCTCAGTGCATAGTCACTTAATCTGTCTCCTTTCCGGATGCTACTACCTCCTGCCACTAGAGGGCGTTGACTGGAGGCAGGATATGTATTATATCGTTATCACAGCAGATGGCCCATTTCCACATCTCTAATCAGCGATCTTTAATGGCAGCTTAAAACACCAGTGAAGACAAGCTTGTCTTATTACCAGGCATGTGGAATCGGTGCCTACCGTACTTCCTTTCGACTCTAGCTGTTTCATTTTTGGTACCACCTCTATTTTAAATCTACTAATGTATTTTCCATGTCGACAGAATGCAACAAACAAGTCATTTCAACACTGTCAAATCTCCGTAATTCTAACGCTGTGTGAAAGTGATGGCTTTTGGGAACAAGCCAAAGAACTAATGGCTAGGATGCTGACATACCACCCTATTGGCCATCACTGCCTGTAGCTGCCAGCATTAATGAAGATACTATTAAAGTCTGACTGGATGGAGCTGTTTTCTCAGAAAACTGTCTTTAAACTTTTTTTTCTACCTTTGAGTATGATTTCTGGTTCACCATGAGCTTGCTTTGCAATCCGTAACTCTGAGCATTGGGAGGAGTTAAAAACTATTTTAAGTGCTTATTGGCTTTCCATGTCACCATCGTTAAGGTTCGCTCACCTCCTGCCCAAGCAGGAACTAAGAAATCGTATGTAGTTGTGAGAGACCACAAAAAATAAAACTTTTTTAGAGCGAGAAAAAGTAAGAATCCATGATAAGTTCAGCATTAAAGGGAATCCGAGGTGAGAGTGATATGGAGGCTGACATGTTTACATCCTTTTAAATAATACACATTACCTGGCTTTCCTGCTGTTCCTCTGCCTCTAAAACTTTTAGCCATAGATCCTGAACAAGCATGCAGGTCTGACAAATCTGACAAGATTAGCTGCATGCTTGTTTCAGGTGTGTGATTTAGTCCCTAATAACCAGCGGGACTGCAAGGCAACTGGTATTGTTTAAAAGGAAATAAATATGGCAGCTTCCATAAGCCTCACCCCTTGGTTTCCTGCGTAATATGTTGGTGCTTTATAAATACAATAAATAAAATAATAAGCCCATCTAAGCCTGCAATTAAAAAATCAAATGTGCTTTGACTTTCACCAAAATAAAGTCTGTGTTAGAGTATGTATGTTTCATATTATAGATGTGCTTGGTTTGTATATAGAAATAGTAAGATTTGATTTAATTCAAATTCCACACACATTTTATACACCTTCATTCAGCTCGAAAGTGGACCAATCAAATACAGCACCTGAAGATTTCTTCAACCTCGCACTCTTGCATGCACTTCTCTTGCAAGCACAGAGGTGGCCAATGTGGCAATATCACTTGTCTCTTCCCCATCTCTGTTATGTAACTGCACCCCAGGACTGCCCCCCCCCCCCCCCCCCCTTCCCATCCACATGACCATGTTCTCACCCCAACCCGCTCAGCAGCTCGAAAGTTCTTGGCAGTACCTGTATGTGTAACTTGGAAATCTGGGAGGTTACAGCAGGGCCTGGAGATGGGTAAATGGCCAGGGGCAACAGAATAAGGGTGTCAAAATACACCAGTACTGTTTTCTAACCTTTTTGTGTAAGTGTGGAAAGGTGGCCGTTAATCGTACAATAGTTTAGCAAACTATCGTATTTGCAATCAAATTATTCAGGTCGTGTTGTATAAAACAGAGAAGCTGGTGAGCACAATTGATCCTGAATAATCGCATCATCGATTGTTTCCTTAATCAACTGAACGATCAAGTTGGCGCATTTTTTTCATAGTTCCTCGTTGCTGGATTTGATATCTGGATCAAATTTGTATTCCTTATCGCTGTGGATTGATTAAAGGGGAACTGAAGAGAGAGGTATGCCATGTTTATTTCCTTTTAAGTAATACCAGTTGCCTGGCTGTCCTGCTGATCCTCTGCCTCTAATACTATTAGCCATAGCCCTTGAACAAGCATGCAGCAGATCAGGTGCTGTGAGGTAAACATCCTGCTTCTTCCTCCACCCTCAATGTTTACATTCATTGGCTGCTCAACTGATCATGTGATTCTTTTCCGAAATTGTGGAGGATGAAATATTCAAAGCAGAATTTTGTTTGTTCCAGGTGTGTGACTCAAAAAAAGTCAAGTTTAGAATGACAGCCAGGCGACTGAGTGGCACGGTCGCATGGTGGATAGCACTCTCACTTTGCAGTTCTGGGTCCCCAGTCTTAATCCCGCGTACATGAAAAAGGATGCAGGGGATTAGCGTTAATAGAATATCTTTAAAGTTAGGAATATTCTACTACTGAATTCTGATAGTAAAACATCAGTAATCTATACCGATATTTTACTATGACTAAACCTAATACTGCAATCACACAGAACTCTCCCTCTACCTCTATCTATGCCTAACCCCCCCCCCCCATCCCCGGTGGCACCTAACCCTAACAACTGCTGTTGGTGCCTTAAAGAGAACCCGAGGTGGCATTTCATTATGTTAGTGGGGCACAGAGGCTGGTTGTGCACACTAACACCAGCCTCTGTTGCCCCATCGTGTGCCTCAAAGACCCCCCTGCTCGCCGCTATAGCCCCCGCAGTGCTGGCGACACGCCTTTGATCCGAATCTATTTTGTGAGTCGAATCATCAAAATGAGTGATTCGGATCGCAAAAGGGGCGGGGCCAGGAGCGACACGCCCCCATCTCAGCAGGCAGCGGGGTCCTGGAAGCAGAGCAGAGATGGATCGCTCGGTTGAAGGGGAGGCAGCCTTGCACAGCCACAGGTAGATGAGAGAGAAGGGACATCGGTGCCACTGCCAGATATGTGTAGAGCACACATACTAGCTATAACGTGCTGCTCGTTATAGGCTGTCTGTTCCGTAGTTGTGCACAGTAAACACATTGGAAACTTTTGGCACAGCTCAGTAACGTTACAGGCAGCATGCTGGGCTAGGACAGGGCAGGCACTGTAATTGCAGGGCAATATGATCCTCATGCACTGCTCTAAACAGCTGCACTTTACTTCTGGGAATGCTTTGGGGAATGGGAGTTGGGAGTATACAGATGAACATATAGGTGAAATATATGTAAAGCATATGATTGCAGCATGTGGGTATTGTGTGCAAACAAACATTTCTGCTCTCTGCTCTCTGCTCGTCCCTCCTCCCTTCTCTGTCCACTCCCTGCCCTCTCTCCATCTTCTCCCCTTCTCTGTGTGTCCACCCCCCTCCCCTTCTCCTGTCCTGCTAGTCATTTCACCCCCGAATGCTTCCCTTGTAAAATGATCCGAGATTCGGATCAAAGATCCGGATCTTTTCAATGATCCGATTCGAATCATCCGGATCATTGAAAAGATCCGAACTTCGCATCTCTAATGTTTACCCTAGCGCTGTCTGTCAGCGCCGCTCCCCCGCCTCCTCTGCATCGCCGCTACCCACCCGCGTCGCTTCCCTCCAATCAGCGGGAAGGGACGCGGGCGGGTAGCGGCGATACGGAGGAGGCGGGGGAGCGGTGCTGACAGACAGCGCTTAGGTAAACATTGTGCTGGCGACACGCTGCGTGTCGCCAGCACTGCAGGGGTATAGCGGCGAGCAGGGGGGTCTTTGAGGCACACGATGGGGAAACAGAGGCTGGTGTTAGTGTGCACAACCAGCCTCTGTGCCCCACTAACGTAATGAAATGCCACCTCGGGTTCTCTTTAAGCCTTAACCCCCCCGCCACACCCCAAATCTGCTATTTGCGCCAATGAAAGTAAAGTTGGGCGCAGGGAGTTGCCCACTAAAAACGCAGGCGCCAAGTCTTCAATTTGCACTGCGGGAAGATTTGGTGGCCGCTATGTTATTGGATATCTCCCTGCACCGAACCTTACAATCATTACCCTAACACCCTCACCTCCCCCTCTCCCCCGGGACCTAAACCGTAAGAGATAAGCGAGGAAAGCCTTGGAGGCCGCGATGTAGCTTCATTTTATTGCTGCAAATCGCTGTGGCTCTCGGTGCCAAATTTCCCTTCTTTGAATCTAATCACGGTTTTTATAATGGGCTCTTATGGCGGCACCCTTTTTTCTGCTGAAGCCCCTGGGTCTTTTTCTTTCTTTCCTGTTTCCTTGAATCCCAGCCAGGTGCACAATCTGCTCAGTGTGCTGCCCTTATTTAATTCACTTTTTCTGCTGAGTTTTCTCCCAGGAGATCATTTTTGATCAAAAAAAATATTTGTTACAGCTGATACAAATCCTGCAATACATCTGCAGTGTCTATTTCCTGTTTCATGGAAAACATTGTGTTTACAAAATAGCAGCTCTGCCGTGGTAGAGGAGATTCCTGAGCTGACACAGCTGAGAGATCAAATTACAGTGGCGATTAGTCACAGATGAGGGTGAGTTAGACAGGCTAAACTCTCTAAATACATACAGGGTGCATTTCTCAGTTTTCGTTCTGTCCTGTGCAAAAGCTCAGGTACAATATAACACTGTGTGCTTCCATGAAAGCAGTAAGTAGACACACTGCATATTATTGCAGGATTTGTATCCGTTGTAACAAATATTTTGGTTGAAAGTTATTATGCTGTTGCATATTTTTCAGAACAGAGTTCAGGTCCACTTTAATAACAGAGTGTGAACTAGGTCTTTAAGATTTGTTTTAAGGTAACGTTTTGATTTTTATTTCCTCCACCCCCCCCCCCCCCCCCCCTTTTTTAATCTGCACATCTCCTCCTAGTTCTTAAAAAAAAAAAAAAAAAAAAAAAAAAAAAAAAACCCACACTGAAATGCAGGGCACATTCTCGGCAACACCTAAACGTGCTTTTAACAAACCGTGAAATAGCTTTACACAAATTCCAGTGACACACATCACATTCTTCTGTGCATAACGTTCGCAGTGATGTTTTTTTTCTTTAATAACAATGTTTCCACTTCAATATGCAGCTAGCTATAGATTGATAAAAATTGCCAGAGTTGAAATTTCACATCTTTGCAGCCATAGTAACATTCCGCTTCCTGATGTCCTCTTTGGTAAGCAGGCTGCTGCTTTCCTGAATGAGTAATTAGCTGCACAAGACAGGAAACCTTGGAGGTCCTTTCACATTACACAGCGCAGTAATAGGCATGCCTTTTGATGTGTGCCGCTCCATGCATTTTAAAATGGAAGTGAGCTTAGAAGAAACACTTCACTGATAGGAAAATTAGCCTGTGGCCAGGGTCACACTTAGCAGAATCTCATGGGTTTTCCCCATAGAACATAGTGGAAAAACTCCTGCGACCCTGCCCTAAGGGCTCATTCACACTGGAAATCCGAGAGATCATGGTGACTTGCTGCACATGCTGTGGGATTGCCCCAGGCTGCGTAGGTATTGGGCAGGCGTATTAGATATTATTGATAAGGTATACCAGACAACTGTTCCCAGAAACGCCATGTGTATTTTGGGCGCATGGGTTGATGGAAGTATCACTGACCATGTTAGACTAGCTATCGGTCGTTCACTCTTCATTGCTAGGACGTTAATTCTTCAGTTTTGGAAAAACGCTGCGCTTCCGAACCCAGTCTTGTGGATTAAACAAGTAAACAATGCTTTGAAGTTGGAGAAGGTGATTTACGCACATAGGGGCTCCCCTGCTAAACTTGAAAAAAAATGGGGAAATTGGCTTGCGGTCCATGGTCCATTTGGTTCCTGATTTGATTAGGAACCAAATTCTTTCAGGCAGGGAACACACTTGACTTTCAGTTTTCTGCGCTTGTTTTCCTGCATACTTTTTCTGCACACCAAGTGTGTTTCTATGCAGGAAAATGCGCACGTTTTTTTTCACAGCAGCTGATGTAATTGATAGAGAAAACTGACAAAATGTGCAGAATCATGATGCAGAATGTCAGTTTTTTTTCTGCGTGCGAACACCACAGTAAGTGTGCACTAGCACATTGATTAACATGAGTTCTCAGTTTTTCTGTGCAGAAAACGCGTATGAAAACAGTCAAGTGTGTTTCCTGCCTCAGGGACTGTGGTCTCCAGGTGTGGATCCAATATGATATTTAACTGTTGGAACTTTACTCTGATTACATGCTGATAGGTTTTATACGATATTGCTGCTGTGAATTGCAATCTGTTGTAACCTATACTTAACTCAATAAAACGTATTTGTTGTTCAAAATAGAAATAGCTGAAAGCCGAATTGCATCTTGCCCCTGAGTCCATGGCGGCCTGTAGGGAGAATAGTAATTTACCCTGTTGGGAAATGTACAATAGCAGGGTGAGCTGTTTTTGCATATAGGCTCACCTCTTAGCATTCCTAACATTAACCTCCTAACATTAACCTCTCACTTCTCTCCTACCACTAACTACCGTTATGTTATTCCAAATGACTTCCATTGACCCAATGCTCATTATCGATCATATTTTCCATCCTTGCCAAATCTACTCACCTGGTGCCCCCCGTAGCCACAAATTAGCATTGTGGTCTATGGGGGAGCTGATCTATGCCAAAATGCAATGCTTCTGTAAGTCGGCCACAGATCCAGGTGAGAATATTCCTCGTCCGGCTGGCCCAGCTTTGTACTGCTCAATTCTGTAGAACGCTGTTTCTCTGTTGGATTTACTCTACATAAATACACAATTCTCTGTTAAAGGGAACATTAACTGAGAGGGATATGGATGTTTCCTTTTAAACAATACCAGTTGCCTGGCAGTCCTGCTGACTACTTTAGCTACAGTAGTGGCTGAATCACACACCTGAAACAAGCATGCAGCTAATCCAGTCTGACTGCAGTCAGAGCACCTGATCTGCATATGCTTGTTGAGGGACTGTGGCTAAAAGTATTACAGACACATGATCAGCAGGAGAGTCAGGCAACTGGTATTATTTTAAAAGGAAAAATCCATTCATTCTCAGTTTAGGTTCCCTTTAAAGGGAATCCAAGGTGAGGGTAATATGTAGGCTTTTTATATGCATTTCCTTGTAAACAATGCCAGTTGCCTGGCAGTCCTGTTGATCTTCTGGCATATGTAGTGTCTGAGTCAAAACCCTGGAACAAGCAAATTTCTAATCCAGTAAAACCTGAGTCAGCTGAGTCAGAGTACCTGATCTGCATATGCTTGTTCAGGGTCTATGGCTGAAAGTATTAAGGTTCGTATACACGTCCGATAAAGATCGTTCGTTACGAACGATTCGTGACGTTTACACGATATTCAAATTAGACGGAAAAGATCGTTCGTAATGAACGATTGTGTACACACGTGAACGATATAAGTATAAAGTACTGAACGACGAACGATTAAAAAATGCGTGCGCAAACGGAAGTGACGTTATGACAGGCAATAAGAACATGCGTTATCGGACGATCTTTGTACACACTGCAACGATTGAACGATTATCTTTCGAAAAAATCCGCCGGGTTGGATCGGTCCGATTGAACGATAACGATCGTTATCGTTCACAAAAACGATCGTTCACACTTTTTGAACGCACGATTATCGTTCCGATTGTCGTTATCGTTCGTTTTTGAACGATCGTTATCGTACGTGTGTACTCAGCTTTAGAGACACAGGATCAGAACTGCCAGGCAACTGGTATAGTTAAAAAGTAAATAACTATGGCAGCCTCCATATCCCTCTCACTTCAGGTTCCCATAAAGCCCCTTACGAGTTGATTTTTCTCAGCAGACTTGTTCATTATGATAGAATCTGCTGGAGATTGATACTGCAACATGGCTGCCCTATTGTTATTTCAATTAGTTTCTGGCTAAAAACGATTGATTCCTCCAGACAGAAAAATCTCACTCAAAAGGGGGCAGATGGGTGCATGCAGGGGGATTCAGACAGGCTAAACTCTCTAAATGCATACAGGGTGCATTTCTCTGTTCCTTCTGTCCTGTGCAAGAGTTCAGGTCCTCTTTAAGTATTCTTTAGAGACCTCAATGTGGAATAATGGTCACACAGATATATCAGTGACTATTATCACAGGCCTCATAATGAAGCAGGTGGTTTTGGCGCTCAGAGCTGAAGCTGGGGCGCTGGTACAGCAGCAATGATATGCGATCGTTGGACCCCAAATTACTTCTCCCTCTGAGTTGTTACGACTCAGATGGGGAATCGTATTTAACGCTGTGGGGAATTTGAGTGAGTGGCAGCAGGGAAACCAGTCATTCGGCTCGCCCTGCGCCCATCTCACCGGCGGTGTACATATACATAAGGCTGTAGAGCTTGGCTACCGGGGAAGTGGGGCGATTTGTCAGCTACAGGCGCGTAACTAGAAATCACTGGGGCCCCTGCAAAACTTTGTATGGAACCCCTTCCCCTGCACAATGAATAGGGGCAGTTTAAAAATCTTTGTCTACAAAACTTGGTATGATTTGTTATGAGTAACTGAGCAGATGCAATCATTAGAACAATTGTGCAGAGAGCAGAAAGTTTTTTTTTTTCTTCTCTCCTTGCCCTTAGTTGCCAGTCTCTCAGGACAGGGAAAACACCCCCCCCCCAGCAGCTGCATCCCTTGCAGGGTCTATTGTTACTCTCCTGGTCAGCTATAGGTATTCTCACCAATACTTTATAGGCAAGATTTACATAACATGGTAGGAAATTGGACTAGGCATCTATGATCTCAAGTTTGTGGTCAGCAGAAGAGAACAGATGCATCACTCCTAAATATATCTTCCTATATGCATGTTGTGGTCCTCTCGTGTCGCTCTCTGTTCTCATTTTTGTCAATGGAAATAGGAACGCATTTGTGGTGTTGGAAACTGTTGCTGCGTCTGCAATAACATGTGTCCTGCACACGCCACCCCCTTACATGAACAAACATACAGAAAACATGAACATAAAGGAACGTTCAAGGATATCAGTGAGCTGCAGACGGCCCGCATGGTAACCTTCTGATAACTTTGAAGAAAGGGTTGCAGATGGATATAAAGCAAACATTGTTGCAGTTCCTTATGTCTACAAGTTTTTCTATAGAAGTGGGGACCTTTTACACAGATACAGGTGAAACTCAGGAAATTAGAATATCATGCAAAAGTTCATTTGTCAGTAATTCAACTTAAAGGGACTCAGAATTCACTAAAACTTCTGTCAGTCGGAGCCAGTCTGACGTAAGAGAAGTGCGCCCTCTACGTATCTCTCCAGCAGCCGCTGGAGAAATACGCGAAGAGCGCACTTCTCCTGCGTAGACTGGGGCCGACTGACTGTAGAGACAGCATCCGGTACCAGCACTGCAGATGACTGAGGACAGAGTGGGACCGATCGGAGCAGCCCCAGGTATGTATAAATCTTTTTGTTTTAGAGAGCTCCGGTACACTTTAAAAGGTGAAACTAAGGCCCAGTGCACACCAAAAACCTCTAGCAGATCTGCAAAACACTAGAGGTTTTTGAAGCAGATTCCAGAGCGATTCTATGCATATTTTCTAAACATACTTAACGCTTTTGGAGCGTTTTTGTGTAGCAATTTCATATATTGTTACAGTAAAGCTGTTACTGAACAGCTTCTGTAACAAAAACGCCTGGAAAATCGAAGTGATCTAGAGTTTTTCAGAGTGGTTTTCCACTTTCCTATACTTTACATGGAGGCAGAAACGCCTCCAAAATCTAAAAAATGCTGCAGCCCCCGAGTTTGCAATTGTGGAAAAAATGAACCACTCTGGTGTGCACCAGCCCATTCGCTTTCATTAGACTTTCATTAGCCAAGCGGTTTTCCCCCTGCAAGCGTTTTAAAAAACGCTCCAGAACCGCTCTGGTGTGCACCAGCCCTAATATATGAAATAGACTCATTACGTGCAAAGCCAGATATTTCAAGCCTTACAACTTATGGAAACCCCAAAATCATAATCTCAGAAAGTTAGAATATTGTGAAAATGTTAAATTCTCTATGCTCAAAGTGTCCGACTCTAATCAGCTGGTTAATCCAAAACACCTGCAAAGGGTTCCTGAGCCTTTAAAGCAAACCTGAAGAGAAAATAAACGTATACTACCATCAATATTAACTGCCTTAGGACCAGCATAGTTGAAATGAAAACCTGTTTACGTCCACCTAAGCCTGCCCGGACGTAGATTTCAGCTTCCTTGTGCTCACCATTCCCGTCATTTGCAATGATACTGCAACACTGCAGCCCGCTTGCTCTGCTGTCACGCTGACAGCAGAGCTTCGTATCTCAGTCAAGAGCCAATTTTATTAGGTCCTCGCCTTGTGATTTACTGTCAGCCAATCACAGTAATCACTGCTTATAAAAGGAAAGGTTGGCTCTGGTTGTTAAGGCGCCAGAACCGCCCAGTCCAAAAGGGGCCAAGGGCTAAAATCGATTGAAAAGATAGTTCCGCAATGTCGATTTTCACTCTGCTGTAAAATAAATTGTTGTGATATCAAACAAAAAATGATGTTGCGTTTTGAGTGCAGCCGAAGCCTTGCTCAGATGTTACATAGTGCGGCGCATGCAACAGAAGGTTGTTTCAGTAACAGAGATTCTGTTTTCTACATAAAAGAAACTCGGGAAAAAAATAGTATTCCGCATCCTAGAGTTCACCTTAACGGCTTAACCCATTGGCAACTTGTTTAAGATAAGTGCACTGCTTTTGACCTCAATCGGCAGAACTCGTGCTGTACATTTTTGGAATGCTTTGATCGCTTTCTACAGCAGAAAATAGAGAACCTGAAAGCAGAAGTCCTCTGTTATTGTCTCACACTGCCTCCTAGTGACAAGTGGTCATAAACACATTACAGCAGTACTAATTAGAAGAAAAGAAATGTAAGAAAGATGAAATAAAAAAAAGTGCTAAAATAAATTTGGCCTGGAGCACTTGCAAGTCTCTAAATAAATTGGCTGCTAAAGGGTTAAAAGCAGCAGGTTGTAGCAGATTATAACTTAATGTGCCCATAAAGTAAAACTATGATACAAATAATTTGCATGTTTATACACCTGTTGCTTTTAATTTTTACAAAGTAATTTATCCCTATGGCGTTCAGCTATGTTGTGGGATTTTGTCCTCTTCAGTGCAAGGTACTTGTTTATGGCTTGTGTATGGCTATGGTGGCTCTAGATCTCCATAATAGGCCTGCACATTGTAATGTACGATCTGTGCCTTCCACCATAGTTGATCAATGATATTCTATTTTGAGTTGATGCAAATTGAATTAATGAAAATCATCATGTGCTGCATTGGATTGGTCTCAATGCAAGTTGCAACATGAAATCAACAAAGCTTTTGCATAAATTTGCTGTACTGATTAAGCTGAGATTTTCTGACTTGTCTGACAACCCATTGCCAAAAGCTTTAGTACACACCATGCAATTTTCCCTTCAGATCCTATTAGAGTGAGTGATCAGAACAATATTTAGATCTGACATTGATTGGATTTAGAAGAAAGCTAGCTCACATGCGTATGCTTTTTTAATTTTTTGAAAATTCTGATCTGAATTTCTGATTAAGGACATTGAATACTGTGAGCAGGTTACACAATCTGCCCACAGTATTCGTTATCTGTTGACCCTCATACTACATGGAGGTTGTAAATAGGTCAGTGATTGACCAATGATAATTGTGTACCAGGTTTTGCAGTGTTGCAAATGTATGCGCAGATGTAAAAGCCAAGACTTGATTCTGATCAGGAAGTTTAATGATTGTGGTTATCCACATACTTGATCAGTCAAGTCTGTGCTGTTAAAGCCCCGATTCAGGCTTGTATTTTTGTAGTGCATGCTGTGTGGAATATGTCATTTTTAAGGCACAGGATTCAGTGAACAGAAGTCATCCTTGCATTTTTTTTTAATCAAATTACCTGACTGGCTTATTTCACAAACCTTTTTTCTGTGCCAAAGACAAATGCTGCTCGGCTGATACGAAGGGTATCAGCTGTTCAAACTCCCCCGCCATTACGAGATGACCCACTTGAGGATGGACACAGAGCTGGAACGAGACCAAAGCCAATCTCTTCCTGTGGAAATGTCAGCCTCCATTTCCCTCTCAGTCCATGTGTCCTTTAAGACGGTGACTGTGAGATTTAACAATGTTTTCCGCAATATTCTTTAAGCCTCATCTGTAGAAATGAGCAAGTGAATAAGACATACACCACATTTCCTAACATAAAAATGAGTGCAGTGTCAGAATTCGCCACCAGATGTCACTGTCAGCATCTAGAATAATTGTGTGGTGAATTATTGATACTGAATCTTTTTTGTGACATTGCTTAATGCATCTTTTTTTGTCATACTCAGATTGTACATTCTCCCTGTCCCAACCTATTATTTGCAACATTCAGGATGCTTTAATTCAGTACAGAATGTATTGTCTTCAGAAAGTGGCATAAATGACAAACGTGTACTTTCATTATTTTAGATGTAGTTTTAGCTTCTCAGTTACATTACGGACAGCAAAAGCAACCTAAAGTCCACCACAGATCTATGAATTCTGTTTAATAGCTTTGTGATCAGTAGTGCTTAAATGTTAGGGGAACTTTAGTGTATGTAACTTAATGAATAAAATAGATTATATTTCGTAATATTAATTTATACATTTTTTCAGTGTTTTCTCATTGTAAAATATTTCCTCGCCCTGATTTACATTCTGAAAGTATCGCAGTTGGTGACCTCTTTACTGCTGGCAAGGTGCATCACTGCAGAAAGTTATTTTGTTGTGTGTACTGGAATGAGCAGAAAAGCCTGAGCTCTGGGAGGAGAAGGCTGCATAACTAAATGGCCTAGGCTGAACATCACTGAGAGGCGGGGTTACATAACCATATATAGATATAGGAAGTGTTTCTGTTGCTTAAATCAGGATAATCTATTACATGGGCAGCACGGAGGCGTAGTGGTTAGAACTCTTTTTGCAGCACTGGATCCCCAGTGTGAATCTCAGCCAGGGCACTATCTGCACAGAGTTTGTATGTTCTCCCCGTGGGTTTCCTCCGGGCACTTCGATTTCTTCCCACATCCAAATACATACAGGCAAGTTAATTGACTTCCCCCTAAATTGGCCCTATAGCACGATTCATACACTACACTACACGACACGTAGACTTATGGCTATGGTGAGGATTAGATTGTGAGTGTTATCCCCAGAATTTTTTTCCAGCCGGGTGGCATGAAAAAGTAGCCGGGTGGGGCGAGATGAGAATGCAGGGCCGGTGCTTCTCTGCACAACTCTGCTAATAGCAGAGAAGGAGGTGAGCCCAATGACAGCCGGGTGCTCCACCTGGCTAAAAGAGCCTGGGGAGAACACTGGATTGTGAGCATCTCTGAGGGACAGTTAACCACTTGCCGACCGCGCACTCATAAGGCGCGTCGGCAAAGTGGTAGCTGCAGGACCAGCGACGCACATCTGCATCGCCAGCTGCAGGCTAATTAATCAGGAAACAGCCGCTCGCGCGAGCGGCTGCTTTCTATCAATTCACGGCGGGGGGCTCCGTGAATAGCCTGCGGGCCGCCGATCGCGGCTCGCAGGCTAAATGTAAACACAAGCGGAAATAATCCGCTTTGTTTACATTTGTACAACGCTGCTAACAGTAGCAGCGTTGTACTAGATCAGCGATCCCTGGCCAATCAGCGGCCGGGGATCGCTGTCACATGACAGGCAGGAGCCTGTTAGAGGCTGCACAGGACAGATCCGTTCCTGTGCAGCCTCCGATCTCCGGGGCAGGGAGGGAGAAGAGGGAGAGGGGGAATCCTGCGGTGGAGGGGGCTTTGAGGTGCCCCCCCCCACCACCCACACGCATGCAGGAACGATCAGACCCCCCAGCACATAATCCCCCTAGTGGGTAAAAAAGGGGGGAGATCTGGTCGCTCTGCCTGTTG
This sequence comes from Hyperolius riggenbachi, assembly GCF_040937935.1. NCBI lineage: Eukaryota > Metazoa > Chordata > Amphibia > Anura > Hyperoliidae > Hyperolius > Hyperolius riggenbachi. The sequence continues at coordinate 288,113,199 of NC_090651.1, forward strand.
AGCCCACCCAGCACAGATCTTCTAAATCAGCGCTCGTCCTTAAGGGGGGGGGTAAAGGCTGAGTCCTGAAGTGGTTAAGTGACAAGACAATATACTCTGTGCTGTGCAAGATGTTGGCGCTATATAAATGTTAAATAATAAAAATTGCATTCTACTATAGTGGCTGGCTAGTGTACTGGTTATGGGCTCTGCCTTTGACATGGGAGACCAGGGTTAGAATCTTGGCTAAGGTCAGTACCTATTCAGTAAGGAGTTCAAGGCAAGACTCCCTAACACCAGGGCTGTGGAGTCGGTACAAAAATCCTCCAACTCCTCAGTTTAGGATTCCTCCCAACTCCTCGACTCAGACTCCGATAATTTGCATATTACAATCTTGTTGATTGAAATTATGTAACATGAAATTTGTCTCTTAACTGCCAACGCTTAGGAATTTTAAAAGACAAATGAGGTGAGGATATAGAGACTGCCATATTTATTCCCTTTAGTCATAGACTAAAACTAGTCCTTGTCCTTGGTAAGAGTACTTGAAAAAGGTACAGACCGGAACAAAGAACATGTATCAGGCCCTAGGCAATGTAACTGTGGGTACATGTAAGAGTGATGTGCAGATACTCTGCAGGAGAATGAGGGGATTCTTCCTCCATTACACATTCTTCATGCACAATCTGAACCAGGTTTATGGATGATAGACAACACCTCTGTGTTCAATGTGCTCAACATTCTCAGTGGATTCCCTGCAGCTCTGTGGGGAGTAAATATGTAGAGTATAGTACTACTGTGTAACAAAGTAAACCTGAGACAGATGAAATTAGTTGTATACATACCTGGGGCTTCCTCCAGCCCTCTTCAGGCTAATCAGTCATTTGCTGTCCTCCTCCGCCACCTGGATCTTTTGCTATGAGTCCAGGTACTTGAGCCAGTCGGGCGTAGTGCGCATGCACACACTCCGCCACTGGGAGCGTACTACATCTGCGCAGCACTATTGCGCAGGTGCAGAATGCTCCTGGCTGTTGGAGCGTCACGTGGCCGGACAGCGCTGACTGGCTGAATTACCAGGACTCATAGCAGAAGATCCAGGTGGTGGAGGACAGCGAGAAACTGATTGGCCTGAAGGGGGCTGGAGGAAGTCCCAGGTATGTACAAAACTTTTCTTTTCATCCATCTCAGGTACCCTTTAATTCGTAGTCCCCAACCAAATTTTAACATATCAAATTATTTGATTTCATGAGCAAAGGGAGTGCATAAATTTCTCCGATTCAGACTTCACAGCCCTGCCTAACACTGCAGGGTGGCCCCTTGAGAAGCACCCTTAGTGGCTGCAGCTCTTGAGCGCTTTCAGTCCAACAGGAGAAAAGCGCTATACAAATGTTCAGATTACTATATGTCATTGTGGTACCTCTTTAATTCCTTGTGTGAAATGAGGCTTCTGCAACTAACATATCATGTCTTGAAATGTTGTTAACAGAACTCAGAGCTTCTGGTTATGTGAACACTTGCAGTGCAGGAGTATAGAAAGGGACTTCTGACAGTTTCTTAGAGGAACTAGTACTCTATGTATTTGTTTCGCTTATGTCACATGTATCAACAGTAAAGTAGGGGCATCCAGAAAATCATTAACGGTCTATGCAATTCTGCTGAAAGGGTGCAAGAAAACAAAATTAGGGCTGTTCAGCTAGATTCAAGATTGCCATTGTTGAATGGTTCTTAAATAGACATGCCATTTTTACAGTATATTGTCAGTTTGGCTGCTATAATCCTGAATATGTGGTTCATCTATCAGGTATTTGTGTTGGTATTGTGCATTGGTTATTCCAATATATAGACACATCTTCAGCTCAAATGATTCCTTTTGGTGGCTACATATTTCAAGTTTCAGAATAAAAAGGTAAATTACAGCTTTGGGGAAGACTTCTTGCCAGTGTTCAGACAGTGCGGACAGTGTGGTTTGTTGTACTTTTTGCCAGTGTTTCTGACAGTGCGGTTTGTTGTGCAGTTGCACATATCCTTTAAAGAGGAACTCCAGTGAAAATAATGTAGTAAAAAAAGTTCTTCATTTTTACCACAATTATGTATAAATGATTGTCAGTGTTTGCTCATTGTAAAATCCTTCCTCTCCCCGATTTACATTCTGACATTTATTACATGGTGACATTTTTACTGTGGGCAGGTTATGAAGCTGCTCCTAGCTGTTTTGGCTGTTAGAGGCAGCTGTAAACCGCTAATTCCTGTCTGTGAGCCTTGTTACATTGTGGCAGTTTGCCCAGAGTACTGCGGTACTCAGAGCTTCTTGTGGGAGGGGTTTCAGCACAAAATCAGTCATACAGCGCCCCCTGATGGTCTGTTTGTGAAAAACATTATATTTCTCATGTAAAAGGGGGTATCAGCTACTGATTGGGATAAAGTTCAATTCTAGGTTGGAGTTTCTCTTTAAGTTGTGTTGCTTATTTCATCAGTTCCTGACAGGGCTGTGGAGTCGAGGAGTCGGACCGGGGCAATTTTGGGCACCCGGAGTCTGTCACTGATTTCATAAACTGAGGAGTGGGAGTCGGATGATTTTTGTACAAAATCCA